>NC_080672.1:276437346-277153596 GCF_030247195.1 Topomyia yanbarensis | reverse complement strand
GATTACGAGTTGAAGAGTATGGTTACAAAACAAAATTTGTTGATTTGTCCACATCGGTTTCTCGGAATTTTCTGAGCCGATTTTGACAAACTTGATTTTAAATGAAAGGTCCATCAGCTGCTGTTGAATTTTGTGTGGATCCGAGTTCTGGTTCCTGAATTACAGGATGATACGTACGATCACGCAGCAAATCCCGATTCTAACGAATTCTGCGATGAATGTAAAAAGGTGAATTTTTTTCCAAAATGTGAATACAATGTGAATTTGTAGATCTAGGTCCCAAACAGTAATTCAAAGTCTCTTTGGCTACACTGGCCACCATCGACGGATTCGGAAGCATCCAAATTCAGAATAACGGTTATATTGGTTTGTCGAAAATGGCTTGACCGATTTGATCAACTTAGTCTCAAATGAAATGTGTTGCGTCCCCGGAAACTGATATTAAATTCCATCTTCATCCGACTTCCGGCTCCGGAGTTACGGGTTGTGGAGTGAGATCACATAGAAAACTCCGATTCAAACCGATACCGCGATGAATGCAGAAAGGTACTCTTATATATACTTACCAAGTGTAATAAGAATGAAAGACATTTCCATAATGTTATATTGTACGAACCTGCTATTAAATCATAGTTTGGAGAAATGAGAAAGGCACAATTGCACCTCTAGGTGGATTAAAATAGGTTTTTTTTTGCATATTTCCATCTTCATGATAAGGAAAATATGCTCAAGAAAGGATTTACTCGAATTCAGTCTTGTTCGTCTGCTAGAGCCCATCAAACATATGTTCATATTTGGCTGATAAAATCGGGGTTTCAATGTATTATAATAGATATTCAGTATTCGAAGAAGTTTCTTGTGAACGAGTGTAGAACGACTTTGTTTTTATTTACTTGAAGTCAGCGGCGTAGCCAGAAATTCTTACTGTCCAAAGGCATAATTCCGAAACCGTAATTTTTGAAGTTTTAAAATTATGCAGAATTAATTTTTCAGAAAATATTAACAGAGTTCGTGTCTTTAGCGAATTTGTTGAGACTTTATTGTAGTCAAGAATATTAACCTGAGAAAATTCACCATAAATAGTTCTTGGACGATATACCGTCAACGTTGTTTAACGTTTGTAAAACTCATCGAAGATACTAACCCTCCGAAATTGGCGGTTTGAAAATGATGATATCTTGACCTTAAATTACTGTTTTTGAACATTTGACCTATAAATATAATTGGTCATACAATAAAAATCAAATGCTCATCAAAATCGATCAGGACCTGCTAGAATCGAATGGAAATCGTCATTTTTCATAAATTTCTCTCTGCATTCGGAAAGTGTTATCCTCGTTATTAATCATATTACGTTTTCGTCTCAACTCGATGCATTCCCAAAATAAAAACCTGTTTTAATCCACCTAGTGGTGCAATTGTGCTTGTCTCATTTGTCCAGACTACGATTCCATGGCTGGTTATGTTCAATACAATGGTGGAAATGAATATTACATGTTTGCACATACATACAATGGATCGACAGCCACGATCTTGAGATACTATGTGATACTGAAACATCGCTTGAAACCAGCGGCGGATCATGGAGAAAGATCCGGGAGGTCCGGGTCCTGCCGAAAATTTTCAACTTGTTAAGAAATTTTAAACTAGTTTTAATTTTAAAGTAGCAACCCCTCACTGCATACCCCCCTCGGACCAGTATGATTGACGATTTTTAGAGTGATTGCATAACCTTTCTATATGAGAAAGGCAAAAAGTCAATTTTTGTCAAACATCTCATTGTTTCATGCATTTTAAAGTCATTTGGCATCGAAAATACAAATTTGATTTTGAAAATTTTTCATTTCAGTTTATATGGGAATTTGCTGTGTGATAGCACTCTTCAACTCGTAACTTCGGAACCGGAAGTCCAATCAATAAAAAAAATCAATAGCAGCCGATGGGTACCTGTACCTTTCATTTGAGGCTAACTTTGTGCACATCGGTCCAGCCATCTCTGAGAAACAGAGGTCACATTTTTTCCACATACACACACATACATACCCCCAAAACCTTCTCTTGGCTACGCCGTTGCTTGGAGTTATTTATTTCGCTTTTCATTTTCCGATATGTTTCAGATCGATCCGATGGTTATAAGTTAGAAAAATTGCAGTCAGAAGGTTCGCACAAATGAACATTTTTACACTGATAAGTTGTCAAGTTCCTTCCAGACAACTTGGAAGTGTTTGGTGATTATTTCTAGCGGTTGTAGATAGTAAAACGAAATACAAAATTCGTTTTATCGAAATAATGTTTAGCTTATTTCAATGGATTATTACTATATTGAACAATAAATAGGCGACAAAGAGTAATCCACAAACAACAAGCCATAACTTTTAAAGTATTTAAAATAGATATTTAAAGTCTTTAATAAAGTTATTCGCAAAAGTAAGAGCTACAAATTTGCTGAAGACATCATTTCGATATAATCACTTCCAAGAAAATTTGTGAAAATATCTCGCTCATAGGGGGATTAATCAGCAAAAGCACAATACCAAAAGAAAGAGCATATTATCTACATTAAATTCTCCGAAGATACTATTGACCTAAAATAAGCCGTTTTGGCGTTAATAATAGATTACATGTTTTTGGTCATATTTCTGGCAATGGGAAATGATAAAAATCTTTCGTCCGCATTTAATGTTAAATATCTTTTTTGATAATAGTCCGATTGCAACAATCTATAGCTTGTTCGAAAGGTATTAAAGCTGTCTAAAAACATATAAATTGTTAATCTATATTGTCAATTTCGGCAGATAATTTTAAAAAAAACTGCAAAAAACGTCATTTATACGCATTCAAACATTCATATCTTGGAAACTAAACATCAGAATCAAAAACAAATTAATAGCGTTCATACTGTTTTTTAGTTCTTTCATTTAAAATTGGTTTGGATAAGATCGGTTCAGCCATTGCTGAGAAACACGAATGAGAATTTGTCCGTTACATACACACACACACACACACAGAGAGAGAGAGAGAGAGAGAGAGAGAGAGAGAGAGAGAGAGAGAGAGAGAGAGAGAGAGAGAGAGAGAGAGAGAGAGAGAGAGATAGAGAGAGAGAGAGAGACATTGTCCCAAATCGTCGAGCTGAGTCGATTGGTATATAAGACTCGGCCCTCCGGGCCTCGGAAAAAATCTTGAAAGTTTGAGCAAATTCTATACATTTCTTTTATAAGAAATGTAAAAATTGAAAAATGAAAATGGAGAACGCAATTTGTCATAATTTGCCTTCTATTTTCCGAAAGTGTTATTTAATTATTAATAATTCAAATTTTTCGCTTCAGCTCAGCTTTATCACAAAAATCATTTTCAGCAAATGTTGAAATTTATGGAATTTTTCGGTGAGCAGTTCTATGCTTTATATGCATTCAACCTATCCCATCTTCTCCTCCCATTCGACGAAACGTCGCTAATCCATATTCGATACATCCTTTTAAATTATATTGATATCATATGACAACTATGGAATCCCGACTGCAAGATCAGTTACAAGATCCCCCAATTTGTCCAAAACTCCCCATGATGCATAAAGCAATCAAAACGTTGAGAATTGCTCAGACAAGTATTATTGTGATATTCCACTAATTTAGTCAGCTGCAATAGCTTTTTTATTCAAACAAATTAATTTCGATTGTAGGGGGTTTTAACCCCCAAAACCTTTACTTTAAATACTTTTCAAAAAATTTAAGACTTGGAAGTTGCGGTTAAGATAATATTTTTTATATAAAAACTAAGAGGAACAATTTTACCAGCTTTCTTAAAACTAAGAATACGGTTCGGTATACAAGAGAGAATATTTTAACTTAATTGAGAGGGAGGGGGGATCATAACGATTACTATTTTTTACAAGAATTATTATTAGCAAATAAAGATTTTTGAATGAAGAATAAACTAGGGAGGCATATTCAAAACTGCTTTTATCTGGGAGATTATAATTATCCTGGGAAATACATTCAGAATTTGGCTTATTGCTAATTCGATAGTACCAGCAATTGTTTCAGGGGCATGGAAGACAGGACCGCAGTGCTGACAGGGATAAGAGGAATTGTAGCTTTGTGATGTCAATTACAGTTTTGGACTGTCAAAATATAATGGCGGTTTACGGGTTGTCCTCCTCAGATCCGCGGGTCAGGTCGCTCTCGCTTCTAATTCATTTGATGTTGATACTATGGTGAGGATAAAGACAGGACGGCGCTCTTGTATGGGTCAGGACCGCAAGGCAATTCATGGGGAATCTGAGAAAGGGAAATATAAATTGGAGAGCTGAATTTGTACGTTTATGGTTTTTAGAAAACGGTAGATGAGAAGCATATCAAGGCGGTAGCGGTTTGACAGTACATCCCGGACTGAAATATTGGGTAGTCTCCCTCGCGCCCAAAACGAATCCTTCAACTGAGATCTAGCATGACAGTAGTCTGCCCATGACAAGACAATGTGCTCGATGTCGTGGTAATCATCTTCACAAGCGCAGATGCACATCTAGCGTGTAGTGGTGGAACATGAGCCGAGACATCACACGAATGAAATCACGATCCACGTTCATGCCCCTAAACCAAGGTCTCGTCGATACCTTCGAAATAATAGAATGTAGCCAACGTCCAAGCTCCCCAAGATTGCCAGTTGTTGAGCGTCCTCTGACGACAGCTACTGAAAAATGCATTGAATCAAATTGGTCTTTAGTAGATATGACCTTCTGTTGCGCCCACCTTAGCTAAAGCGTCCGTCTCTTCATTACCCGGAATCGAACAATGGGAAGGGACCCAAACTAAGGTAATCTGGTAGGATTTTAAAGATAAAGTACTCAGAAGCTTTTAGATTTGCCCCAGGAAATATGGATAATGCTTTCTAGGCTTTATCAAGCGGAGAGCCTCAATAGAGCTAAGGCTATCTGATGGTAAAGTGTCTATGATCCCAAGAGTATACTGAATAGCAACTGATTCTGAGACGTAAACTGAAGCTGTATCATTGAGCTTGAAGGAAACGGTGATATTTTCATTGCAGATACGGAAGCCAGTGGATCCATCGATATTTTATCCATCGCTGTAGAACATTTTGTCACAGTTGACTTCTCGGAATTTATTATAAAAGATTTTCGGGTTTACTTGCGGACGTATGTGATCTGGGATTCCACAAATTTCTTCTTTCATGGATTTGTTAATCAGTTGAATCAGATGTATCAAGGAGGTGGGCACAGTCGGAATTATACGAAGCAGGATTAATGTGCTGTGCCATGTATTCGAAGTACAAGGACATAAATCGGGTCTGCGAATGAAGCTCGACAAGCCTTTCGAAATTTTTTATTACTGACGGGGTTAAGATATCGCATCGAATGAGCAATCGATACGATAGATCCCAAAATGGATTTTCAGCGGTAGAAGAACTCCCGTACTCCATCACCGGCAGTATCCTTGTTTGGTACAGCCTAATCAGGTCGCCTTGGTGGAAACCCCACCATGTTCCGGTTATTGCCCGGAGAAAATTGATTCTTTGTTGGCATTTCTGTTACAGATGTGACATCCCCAGGTTTTTTAAAATTCGAATCAGACCCCGAGGTACTTAAACGTGAAGACCTGATTGATCGTTACACCCATTAGCTGCGCCGGCTCACGCTTCCGAGAAAAGCACCAGCTCAGTTTTCTCATCAAAAAGTTGTTTAAAAGCAGCGAAAGACTATGCTGGTGCTGCCTTTCAGAAACGCAAGGCTATCGTTCGTCCCTTTCCCTTTGCGGAAGCCAAATTGTGTATAAGAGAGATAGCAATTTGTTTCAACCCAATTGTTAAGGCGAAACAGAAACATTTTTTCAAGCAACTTCCAGATACCATTTCACCATTCACACCATTTCAATCGGATGATACGAGTTGTGATCGGAAGCCGTTTTTCCTAGCTTTTGAATGGCGATGACGTTCACTAGCCTCCAGTCATGACGAACAATGTTACCCTCAAGAAACTTTTTAAATAAACTAAATAAGTGTCTCTTGGAACAGTCTGGCAGATTCTTCGACAAGTTGAACTTGATTCTGTCTAGCTCTGCAGCTTTATTGGTTCATGATAATAGAGTAAGTGAGACCTCCACCATCGAAAACGATGTCTCGTTCGCGGTAGCGGAGAGAGATGCGACGCGATAGGTCGTTTGTGCCGTGGTGGAATCCGGACAAACGTTCTTGGCGAAATCAAATATCCAACGGTTTGAATATACCACGCTTCGGTTTCGCATACGCCGAGCCGTGTCCCAAAGAGTGCTCATCGATGTTTCTATCGTTAGTCCGTCAACGAACCGGCGCTAGTAACTACGTTTCTCGGCTTTCTTCAAACTCTTCATTCGCGTTCCTAACGTCGCACAGTGATAACACAGTGATCCTCAAAATTTTGGTACTTAGGGTGGTTCGAAAATTCAACATTTACGAATATAAAGCGCACTATTTCCGAAAATTCATTTTCAAAAAATTAGGTTCGGTGAATTTTTTAGCAGAATACACATTTTTTCAACTGTTGATAATGATAAGACACATCTATAAATTATATTGTGAACCCTGGGTAGTCAAAGGCTACCATGCGTCTCCTTCAGACTTATCATGAAAAATCACCTTTTTTCATACCTCGGGGCAGAAAGGGGCAAAACAAGATATTCATTTTCGGAAAGTACACTAATTTTCAAGTATAATGAACAACAAGCGATCTTTCCGAACCGTTTCAAAAAAAAGTACAGTCATTTTGAACATTATTACTTTAAACAATTGCTCAATTAATTTTTTATTTTTCATGTCTAAACGAGAAGAAAGGCTTGTATCGACTAAATCGAATGGCAGCTATAAGTCCAGTGAATAACCTTTCAAATGAAATCAGTTTGAACCCAATCGGAATCTTAACTAAAAAGATATAATCATTTAAATAACTTAGGTTTGAAAAGAGTTTTCTTCAGAATTCATCATCTATTTCACCGTCGAAGTTCTGTAAAAAATTGAACTCTCGTCTTCGGGACTTAATATTTTGAGAAGACTCTATTCAACCTGTTAAGAAGCAGAGAAAAATGTTAAATCATGAAAAAATTTAAAATAAAATTTTGAGGTTTTGTCCGGCTAGGCGACACTGTGCGTCGTGTACTGTCGATAGCCAGCGGGTAACCTGTTGTTCCGGAAGGTCTTTTACGCGACGGCCTTCTCCGCGTACACGTCTGAGCACTCATTGTCCCACCACGGGTTGGAGGAATATTTTGGAATATTCGCGCCGGGTACTGGCTTAGTCTGAGCATGATTCACGCTGGTGATGGAAGAATTCATGTCATTTCACCCGTGTTTGAATAGATCATATTGAAATTGGAGTAAGGTAGATCGATTATCATCATGGCGTACCGTGGGAGTTGAAATAACCTTAAGCTAGCCTCGGTGCGAGGAGGAGTTCCGCAATATTGCAAAGTCTTCGATGACCAGCTGAGGCTCTAGAGGGAATGTAGGTGGAAGCAATACAATTTGTGATGTCCCAGGAAGTGCTGGGAACTGTGAGTTCAGTTTTTGAGATGGGCAGCTTCTTGTTTCGATTTTCCACCAATAGTAGTTATTTTTTGGAGGACCTTGAAGAGACACCTTCTGGCCGTCATAACGAAGCTTGGGAGAGAATATGTTTCTTCTTTTTCTATTGCTTCTGGGCACAAAAGATGTACCCTCCTGTAGTTCATCACAGTCACATTCGTCAGTAGACATGTTAATATAGATGTTCGTAGGGTCCAAGGCGTAGCATCGACACATCCCTTCCACAGGTATCAACCACATGATTCCCACCGCATTCCCTACAACTAACCTTATTGCTACAATGGGAGGCACAACAATGCGAACAGGTAAACGAAACTTGTCAAAGAGGAGGTATTAATGTAGATCAGAGCCGGCGAAGGCCACCCGATAGGAGTCTGAGCTTACGTATGTCCTCTTCTCGTCAGTTGCAACTAATGCTGAAAGCAAACGAGTATCTTCACTCGCTGGAGTATGGGGTCACCCAACCAGTCAACCCCATGATTCAACAGATCCGCGTAACTCAAACACGGATCGGAGACTACAGCGGCACATTCAACTCGATTTGATGGTACATATACTCTATACTCCTTCGTAAAAGGCCCGTAACCAGCAATATCATTTGTCTTCTTCAAACTAGTTACCACCACCCGAAGCTTAAAGGAACGAATTTTTGATATTTCTGCCACAGCTGAATATCGCTCCGTCAGAACCCAAGAAATCTGTAAAAGATTCAAACATTTCTTGTTTGATCCGGAAGACGATCACAAACGGCACGGTTGGGAAGGGTTTCGGTCTGGGAGGCGATTGTATTTCTACATCCATCTTGACTTCAGGCAAATCATTATCAGGGGAAGTATTATAGACAAGAATGGAGGGTATAATATTATGCGGTACTGAACTTGCATACATAACGGCATCCAGGCGGCTTACTAGAAAATAAAGCAGGTAAGCTCACCGGCCGGATAACGGTAAAAGCACAGAAACACAAAAAAGGGAAAAATACTGAAACTTCGACGAGGCGAAGAATGCTCAAGTTAACCTGCACCGCGGTTTAACACTATTCTTTTAAACGTTACACTGTGCGAACTGGACAGATCGACCAATCAGTTCGGGAGTTACCAAACGAATTACTTTAAAAAATATTACTATACAAAGGTGTACACATTTTCATTTAACAAAAAATACTATAAACATTTCTAATAACGTCAAAATATTGCACAAGTATGCTTAGGGATAGCTAAACAATAAAATTAAAATACCTATTGCAAAATTTACCAATTTGTGGAAAAATGGGTAAGGCACATCAGAAATTTTTACTCTATGACAATAATTAACTTATATTTGGATGAATTATAATAATCGAAATATTGTGCATTTGTTCTCTTGACGCACACGGTCGAATTCTTCAAAAAACAATAGCGTTATTTAGTGCCAATAAAACGCACACTGATTTATATATGCATTCATATATACCTAAATGGAATGAAAATGCGTACAGAAAGTTTAACCGAACTTAAAAGAAAGACACTATAAAACTTAACCTCAACCGTCGCACAAACATACCACACATGGATTAGACTGTAAAACGGATAAACCATAGTTTGGATAAACTTCAAACATTTTTACATCGTTTGTCAATATTTTCAAATTACTATTTTTATACGGACTATATGAGAGTTAGATAGAAGTACCCATACAGTTTGTAACCGAGTAAAAGATTCGCGTATCCCCCGTATTGAGGCGATTACTTTGAAGCAGGCATTGCATTTATCGCTCATATGAATAAATGCGCCCGGATAGTTTGCTACTGCGACAATAAAAACTCACATTTTCACACGAAAAGTTATTGGCACTCACACAACTTCTCCGGATAAATACAACGTGTTATTCCTCCGGATAAATAAAACAGCCGGATAATGAGTGAATGAGTTTATCACGGTATCTTTTTTCGCTCGCTGCTTTCCTGTCGTTATTCCAAAACACGAAAAAACAAGTCTATCATATTTCTTTGCCGCTTTTCTTCGTAATTAAGTGTATTTTTTTAAGTTTTTATTGATTTCCACGAAATTAAAATTTTATCACCTTCTCCGGTGAGAAGGAAAAAGTCAAATAAATTTTATCCGGAAAATCTTTCTCACGCTATTTGTGGAGACGGAGAATTTTGCGACCTATCTTATCTCGGGAAAGTTGAACATCGGATAAGCTTCTTCTCGCGTGAGTGAGAGAGAATTACAATGCCTGCTTTGAAGCCCAAAAGATGTGGTGGATAAAATCCGATACCATTTAACTGAATGGGATAAACTCAAATAACAGACACAATTTTAAACAACAGTTTCAAATGTATAGGGTTACGATAAGAATCGAACTAGCAAACGCTCAACATATTCGATACGTGCAAACCAAACAGGCGTGATTTACTTTTACACACAGCAAGCGGGTGTAAAGCAAATCGTTAGGATACGTGTGCTAGTTTCATGGTGTTCATCAAAGCTGAAAATACTCGGCTGAGATGCTTTCTATATTTGAGAACAGTCGATTCCAGTGTTTTCAGGTGCATTCAGCTCAACTAGCGAACCGACACAGAGTGTCGATTTCAATACATACATACAATTGTGGTGTTCAATACAGGGTGCAGTGCTGTGTTTAAATATGCCTGCCTGCTACCCGAGTGAATGCTCATGGGTTCAAACACCACATAGCCCCTTGAAAAGACCTTAAACATGGTCTGTGCCAAACTTCATAACCATCAAGACACCATAAACTGGTCTCGATAACCCATAAATACACCACCATATGGTATTTTATATGGAATCTACCGGACCATGGTGGTGGTGCTTTCATGGGTTGAACCCATTTCACCCATGGCAAACCCCATGAGCATGGGTGTATTATGGGCTTTGCGTTTGCTCGGGTACTGCTGTGGTTTCCGCCCTACGTCCGATTATAAAATGAGCTCACACGAGTAATGATGATGACTCCAGGGCTTTCAGGTCAGCTCGTCTGTCACCTTTGTTATGGAACTTGGTAGCTGACGGCTTGTTGAAGAAACTCAATGAGCTTGGATTTCCAACCTACGGGTTTGCTGACGATTACCAAATACTAATTACTGGATTTTGCATCGGAACAATCTTTGACTTAATGCAACAGGCATTAAGAGCTGTCGAACAGTGGTGTCGACAAGTTAAACTATCAGTTAACCCATGCAAAACTTCAACGGTTCTTTTCACGAAGAAGCGAGTAATAACCGGGGTTCGTCCCTTGCAGTTCTTTTATTCTGAGCTATGTGTCAAATACGTTGGAGTCATATTGGATTCCAAATTGAATTGGTCTGCTCACATTGAGTTCAGAGTCAAGAAAACGTGCATGGCCTTCGGGCATTGCAGACGAACTTTTGGAAAGACCTGGGGTCTCAAACCTAAATACATCTATTGGATTTACACGACAATTGTACTTCAATACTGTCATACGGATGCCTTGTGTGGTGGCAGAGGGGACAGGTGGTGACAGTCCAGTCAAAGCTAAACCATCAACAAAGAATGGCGCTCATGGCGTTGACTGGTGCTTTCACCACGACTCCGACTGCTGCTCTTGAGGCACTTCTGAATATCAAACCATTACACATACACCTCAAACAAGAAGCACTATCATGTGCATACAGACTGCAGGTTACTGGGTTTTGGAACAGTAATCATGTTGCTCTTGCTACCAGTCATACACGATTGTGGTCACAAATGGTTACATGGGGTGAAGATATTCTTGCTCCCAGCGATATTACACTCACTTGTAGTTTTCCTTACAGGACATTCCATGTGAAGATTCCCTCTCGAGAGGAGTAGTTGTCTGGCTTTATGGATAGACAACAACAAACGCAAGTGGTTTGTTACACTGACGGTTTTCTGATGGAAGGACGTGCTGGTGCTGGTGTCTACTGTCGTGAAAGGAGATTGGAACAATCTCTTTTACTAGGTAGATACTGTACTGTATTCCAATCAGAAATCTTTGCCATTAAGTGCGGGGTGCAATCGGCCCTTCAACTGAGTTTGTCCGGCAGAGTTATAAACTTCTGCTCCGATAGTCAGGCTGCAATCAAGACCCTTAGCTCAGACAAATCCCGGTCCAAGCTAGTGATCGCGTACAGAACCCAAATCGAAGAACTAAGCATTGTCAACACTATCTACCTTGTCTGGGTGCCCGGACATTGCGGTATTACTGGAAATGAATGGGCTGACGAATTGGCCAGGGCAGGTTCAGCGATTAACTTCGTTGGTTCTGAGCCCGCGCTGCCAATTTCGACAAGTTGGATAAGGGAAAAAATACGGCCCTGGGCTTCGTTCGAGCACCGCAATTATTGGAGAAAGCTACAAACGTGTCGCCAAACAAAGGCGTTTCTAGAACAACCGTGCCCAGTGATTTCGAAAAATCTCCTACATTTTTCGAAGCTCCACTGCGGCTTGCTGACCAGGGCTTTAACCGGCCACTGCAAACTCAATTATCACATGGCAACTATTCAGCGCGCTGAGTCTTTTTCATGTGATCTTTGTGAATCCGACTACGGAACCTCATATCATCTAATATGCAACTGTCCAGCGGAAGCGCAATTGCGATTTCGAGTCTTCAGCCGTCCTTATATAGACGAAACCATGTTTGGACGACTGAAACTCAGAGACATACTAAAGTTTCTTATCCAATGTGGTAAAGAGCTTTAGGTTCATTCACAGGCAAGTTGAACTACTTGTGAGTTTAACTTACCTGTTGTTTATTTTTGTTTTTGTGCTGTTATTTTTCCCACCCTTCTAATTCTACTTCCCCACACCTCCTTGTCCTTTCCTTCCGCTCAGGAAATGATGAAAACACACGGCAAGGCACAAATCCCCGACTACATACGGGGAACGTGCCATTTGAGCCAATATATTCTGATTCCTGATTCCCAAACCTCTAGTAATGGATTTGTTCTGCTACTAGTTCGTTACGAAAATTCAATGATCAAAAATATTCATAATTCTCAACGATATTTCATTTTAAATTCCCTACAAACTTTGGTTTTAAACTGTGAAGTCCCGTTCAATTCTCGATACAGTGTTGAACAGTGTAATTTATCAAATGTATGCAAATCGTTCTAAATATATGTCCAAAACTGCTCCATAAATTTGGTTTTTATTAAAGAGATAGATTTGATAGTGGCAACGTATTTGATGAATTGTCTTCATTGCTTCTAAGTATTGTATTAGTTCAACTGTTCACATGCATAGTTATAATTAGTTCCATTAAATCCAGACTCAGTTTTTCTTTTTCCTTTCTTTTCCCAATCTTATCGCTCACAATAGCTTGAAAATGATTCCTGACAATAATTACTAAGTTATTAGTCTCGCGATCAAAACGCTTTCCGCAAAAGATTTTATACAAAGTCTGTCTCTCGCGTGTTTCCTTTTTATGTTTTTCTTTCAAATTAATTGTGCTTGTGAAGATAGCTGGTACGTTTGTGTTCTGCTTACTGGTTGATTACTACATGTGCCGACGATATCCATTATCTTCTACCGCTTGAGACCGGTTCACTGCGCAGTTTTGCCACTCGTAATAGATCATTAGTAGCAAGCATGGAAGTAAATTATTTCCAAGCCATTCTGTGCCTATGTATCTACTCGTCAATCAATCAAAAACAGGATGTGGGAGTTTCTTCTACCATAATGGGGTTGGTATTTTTTTTGGGAGTTATCATAATGCCACTCTGTTCAGTTTGACGAAAGGTAAATGGCTTAGGGCGCAAACCATACGATGAAAGGATATGTTTTATTCAAACATGAATTAACGTGCAACCACTGAACTGTGGATTGCTTATAATGTGAGAGCTGAAAATTAAATCAGTTAGAAGTAAACCAGTTACTGAAGTTTTAGAGATTATATTTAATATTTTGAAACTTCATGCAATTTGAGGCAAGATCGTGACAGTTTGTGACATGTATTTTAAATACAAGTAACAAGCTTAAGTTTTTTATTTTATTTATCTAAAAATTAAATTTATAGTATTTCATGTAACAGATTCGGTACACTACTGTACTGCTATCAAAATAAAACGATCCTCGTAAGATTGTATCTATCTGCGTTATAGATGAAATGTTTGACACTGTTATTGATGACTAATCGATTCGTGATGAATGTTGATGATTAATTCACGAACCATCCCCTAGACAAATGGTTCCTAGTTTCAGACAGACACTGAAAAAAATCCAAACGTTAATTCTATTTGCTTCAAAGCGCTTAAAATTCATATGAAGAAGAAATGCTATTGTTATCACGCGCACACATACCTTCTATGTGTCAACTGTATAAACTATGTATGCACACACATAAGTTATATGTGCATATTGTTATAGAATGGGGTTTTCTGTGCCTAATAGTTATGGAATGTGAATGTAAGATTAATATTTCTTGTAAATACACACATAAGGTTTATGTACCAGCAAATAGTGTCTATATGCATCCGTTAATTGCAAAAATTTATGTGTAAAATCAATAGACATAACGTTTACTTTTTTGAGTGGAGGTATGATTTTTAGATGCCAGCAGATAGCTCATTCGCATGACGTGTTGAAGAGTTGAATTGTATTACTCGGGAAAGGATTGTTCAAGTACTCCGCCAACGAAAACTGACCTTTTGTAAATTGAAAATATTTACCTATTCCATTTCGTTATGATTCATATTTTCTTTACACTGAAAATAATCTACACTTTTCTTTGAATAGATTTGACACATAAGTTTCAAGTTTCAAACTAAACTGATAATTCAAGGATTTTCCATTCGCCTTTTAATAAAATTTCACTTAAAATTTAAGTGTGCAACCCAACGACACGATTCATTGGTATCACATTTAAATTTTAAGTGCCTGCGTAATAATTCATAAATGTTCTGCCAATAAAATCCAAGATTTTGGCAATTGTGGCTACATTAAGTGTCATTGCAATTACAATTCAAAACTCAGCTTATTGAATAATAAATGTTTTGCCTATCATAGTGAATAATGCACAATTTTTTCGAAGAGATTCGACACATACGATTTAAGTTTCAAATCACACTCAAAACTCAAGCATTTTCTTTTGCTCTCGAATAAAATTACACTTAACATATAAATGTGCCACTCATTGACAAGATTGACAGTCATCAGATTTAAATTTTAAGTGTCAGATTATTACATAATAAACGTTTTGCCCATGAAAACCATATTTTTTGGCAATTTCGGCAACATGAAGTGTAAATAGACTTAAATATACTTTAACTTTTCCACAACATCGACATAAAAGCATGCAGAAATATTTTCATGGTTTCCAGGGCATATTTCAAAAATTTTGGATGGTACGTAAATGTTTGAAAATATAGGATTACCTAATTAAAATATAAGATTGTTTTTGCAGGTAATGGAATCGATGGTCCATTGCATTATTGCAGACAAATGGTTTGCATATTTTTAGAAGAAGAAACGTCTTAGAAGTAAGATAATTTTATTATTTTTATTATATGTAAGAACTTTTTTATATACGTTATTCTTTTTAAAGAGATCTTGTTATAATGTATTTTTATATTGAAATTAAAAAAAAAAACTCTATAATAAATCTTTAATGTCATTTACATACAAATGATCAACCCATTTAAAAATTAACATTCTTGCTCATGTTTTCTATACACTCAAAAAAAAAGTAAACGTTATGCCTATTGATTTTACACAAAGATTTTTGCAATTAACGGAGGCATATAGACACTATTTGCTGGCACATAAACCTAATGTGTGTATTTACAAGAAATATTAAATTCACATTTCATAACTATTAGGCACATAAAACCCCATTCTATAACAATATGCACATATAACTTATGTGTGTGCATACATAGTTTATACAGTTGACACATAGAAGGTATGTGTGCGCGTGATAACAATAGCATTTCTTCTTCATATGAATTTTAAGCGGTTTGAAGCAAATGAAATTAACGTTTGGATTTTTTTCAGTGTAGGAAATCATATAATGATGAAGCTGATGCAAACTTAAATACTATATGAATTACATTCAATAACCATCTGCCGGACACTTAATTTGAATGCATCATGCATATGAAACTTAAGTGTGACATCTATTGGAAATAATGTGCTTTCAAAGAAGTGCGTTATTAAGTGTCTGTCACGTGACATCTAAATGTCAAGACAGTTGCGGCAAAATTAACTGTTAAACACTTGATTTTACTGTGCAAATTTTTTGCGGTGTACATTTTAATCACAATCGCTGACTCAGACAGAAACTTAAACTTGCAAAGTAGACCTGTAGTGGTTGACTAATCACAAGAGATGTTTTTTTTTGGAAATTGCTTATGCTACTCTTTGTCATACTTTTCAATGCTTCTATGTTGGCGAGTCTATGCGACTCGTTTATGCTAAACAAGAGAGGACGCTTAAAAATCATTTTCAAAATTGTGTACTGAATCCTTTGAAGTGTTTTATTTTTGGTAGCAAAACAACTTGCCTCAATTAGCAGTGCGCTGTTTTACATTTTGTTCGGATTCCTTGAAAGTAAGCCTCTTATCGTTATTTAAATACTATTTAAGTAACTAGTATTTAACTTGAACTGACCACGCTAAATACAAACCATCAAATTTAATAATATGGTTAATATTTGGTTTAAGAGAAGAAGCTCTCGGTTTATACGGTTGCGGTTTTGTAGCATTAGTGGAAATTTTCCATTTTTTAAGCATCGTTGAAGTCGGCTGCAGATGTGGCAGAGATGCTGGTATCATCACATAAAAGTGACTTTTACAGTCTGCGGGTAGATTTGGAAGATCTGAGGTAATAATATTATATAGAATTTGTGCAACATTTGACCCTTGAGGGACGCCTGCTTTAAAGGACAGCTTATTAGATTTACAATTCTGATAAGACACTTGTAAGGTACGATGAGTAAGATAATTTTTAATCTGTTGTAATGACATTTAATTAGCAAGGGACTGGAAGTTGTGAAATATTTTTCAATATTAAGAGCCATAATACTCAAGGACGAGTAAGGAGTTGAACGAAGAGAGTTTAGAAAAGCGTGGAATATGGTCAAATGAGCAAGATTCAATTTTTCCGATGATTTAACCCTTTGTCTTCTACCGCAGGAGTCAGGATATTTTGGCATTATTAAATGCGAATCACCTGAGTTGGTTTCGACACAGACAATTGTTGATTTGAAACATTTTCATATTTTCGTAAGACATCGTTTTCAATAGGACACACTACGTTGAGATTAAAATTATGGACGCTCTCAAACTGCTGTGCAAGTTTTCGAGCTTTTTCCTCGTTTGTAAGAAGTATGTGGTTACATTCTTTCAAAGCTGGAATTGGTTTCCGAGGTTTCTTAAGAACCTAAGAAAGTTGGTTTAGAATTTGGTTTGATTTGCTTGCCCTTTTTGCGTAAAATTTCATTTCTTACGAGTGTGAATCTATGCTTAGTTTCTCGCAGATCTTGATAGATAATATTGACGTCTTCGAACATTCTTCAAGCGAATTAGAAGTTGAAAATTGTCGTCAATAGGAGTAGGAGTATTAAATTTTATCTGTGTTGTTGGTTCTAATAAATTTCTAGCAACAACTAAAGAGTCACTTAAATTTTGTGTCCTATCAATGTTAGCTTTATGTTATGCAGCAAAAAATATACCAAGATCGGTTTCAACTTCGATACCCAAGCTCTCGATCTGACTCGACTCGATAAGACGCAATGTTTGATTCTACGATTAACCGCTATTGCGATTCCTCCACCGAATCCAAGAATTCGATCAAATCGATGAATATCAAAACTAGTGTTACTCTTCAATGTAATATTTGGTTTTAAAAAAGTTTCGGTCCCAAGAGCTATATGCACATTATGTATCCTCAAAAAGTTGAAAAAATTGTCTTCGCATGTTTTTAGCAAACGAGCATTCAAATTTAATGATTTAAATAATGATTTAAACCTATTATTAAACTTTGAATTCATCACAATTTTGTTACCAAATTCCCACCCAGATTGAAAAGGTTCAAAAGTGGAGGTAGAATTTAGCATTGCAGTGAGCAGTTGAAACATTGATTGCCGCAGAAAATTAAATTATTCTTCCGTAATGCTACCAAGATCCATTGGAATAAAGTAGTCGTTGTGTGGAGATGAAACTGGAGGCGTGGTAGTCATCATTCTTTTAGCCGTGTTACCTGCCACTGAAGTTGTATTTCTATTGTGAAGCGGAATCACACGTTTAACCCATTCACGCCCATGTTGTTTGTGGACAACCACGTTTTTTAACAGCTATAACTTTTGATTGAGGCAAGATTTCCTCACAAAAATAAGTAAGGCTAATAAATGTGACTATTGGCTTTCATTTGAGTATTAACAGTTTCAAGGATCCGCTCTAGAACTGAAGTTATTGCAATTAGTCTGATTGAATTCCGTTATGATGCAATATTAGTGAAAACTTATCAATTTAGACTATGTTTGGCTACGTTTTCCAAGCAATTGGACTATTGTGAATATTCTAGGAGAATTGTAGTGAGCATTGGAAGGTAAAAATTGAGCAGCTTGTAGCACTGCAAGAGAAGCACCTACCTTTATGAAAAAAGTTTTTTCGAGTTTCTTGACCCCACCGTTTCCAAGAAAAAATAGTTTTGAAACCCTACATGCACTAGAAAAAAGTTGGGCATGAAAGGGTTAATCATTTTTTGATGAAAGGTAGGTAAAAAATTTATTTGTTTTGTTGCTTTGTACGACAATTCATAATTTTTACTCGAGCATGACATGCCCATAAATTCTATTCATGGTTTTCACGACAATTCTACCATACCATTCTATGGTGTATTTCACCGGACAAGCGTCTTTTGTGTGCGAATTATCACCACGAATCATTCATTTAGAATAATGACAATTTGTAGTGCTGTGCCTAAAGCCTTGGCAGCGACGACGCATTGACAGAATTTGAATTCTGTCCCCATGTCGTCTATAATATTTTCACTTAAACCGCATGTTGAACATAAAACGCACTTTTAGCCTCATTACGGTTAAAGTGAATTTAAAAAAAGCTCCTGGATAATTTCAGAGCGTGTTGGCGTCCTAGCACCGCTAGCCTTCTTTGTGTAAAAGTAATTTAAGAAGGAGAAACGCAGAGAAAATTTTCCAATTCATTGAATATTTCGTCCAAACTTTGACCATGCTGCATCCTTTTCAAGACAACCTTGAATGGTCTGTCTGTCTCGAAATAATTTAATTTAATTTTATATAGCCTCTACGTGAACTACAGAAGAAGACGTTTGTGGTCAATAATTCCTTCCGCTGTAACTCGACGTTCTCCTCTTCAATCTCTTCCTCTGAAAAGAGGCTTTCACGACCGGAAGGAACATCGAAAGCTCAATTCGAAAGTCGGAGATCATCACTGTTATCGGTGAAGGAGATTGGTGCTTCATATCATTGGTATTTCGCACAAGCGAGCTAATTTACATTTTTTTTCAGCTTCACATTCGGATAAAACATCAAATGAGTTGCTACAATCATCTGGAAATGTTACTTTAATGAGTGGCGCTAAACAGTAGGATGCACACATATGAGCGACACACATTGAAATGAAGAGATATATTGTTAAAGAGAAGAGCGGTGGTTCGCATGAGTGTACAGAGCGTTTTTACTCTTTTCTTTATTTGCTCTGAGGTGCATTCCATCCCTGTACACAACTATGTCTCCTCAACCTTAATTAGCAGTCAGAAGTAGTCAGAAGGTTAACTCTATGTTATAACAAATGGCGATCATGTGTGTTATGAATTCTGAATTCTGAATTCTTGAGCCTTTTTTTCAGAACGACACATGGACAATGAGTGACTCTCATTGTTTACTTTCTCTGTTAATAATTCGGTCGCTTTCACATTTA
Organism: Topomyia yanbarensis; assembly: GCF_030247195.1. Classification (NCBI taxonomy): domain Eukaryota; kingdom Metazoa; phylum Arthropoda; class Insecta; order Diptera; family Culicidae; genus Topomyia; species Topomyia yanbarensis. The sequence goes on along the minus strand of NC_080672.1, from coordinate 277,134,146 downwards.
TCCCTCAACTCTTTGCATAATATGCTAGTCAAAACCACCGTCTTTCGATCTGTACTGTAAAATAAGTGAAAAGTGCTATGTTGCCCATAAAAGCATAACAGTCCCATATGGATTTTTGTCGAAAATGAGTTACCTGTTGGATTGTATTCTGTATCACCACTGAATCACAATGCACCAATAAGATTATCAGGTTTGTTTAGAAAATGTCGAAAAAATATCAAAACATGGTTGTCCCATAAATAAGGCTCAATGAGAATGTAAATCATCAACAGCGTTTTTTCTCGGCTTGCTGTTTTTCAATATTGAACTCTTATACTTTTAGTGACGCCGTGAAAATCGAAAGAGAATGTAAACAAAGAAAGTCACTCATGGTAGATATGTCGATTTGAATAAACGCTCTAGAATTGATTTATAGTATAGAACGTCATTTTCTTTTAAAACATGACTGCACATTACGTTGTGAAGTGTATTGAAATATTTGGAAAATAAAGGACGTTGTTTAACCATTTCATATAGATTATTCCATGTGTGGTTGTGTTAATAAGAACAAGGATTATATCCAAACATATAAAATATGTGCACGTTGGCATTAAATGATTCAATTTATATATGACAATCCGGTTGACAACAAAATGTCAACGACTACCCAACGAACTAATATGTACTTTGACCGGTCATATTTGCGAAAAAAACAAACGTGCAATATTTTGATTATTACTATAAATCCAAAAATACTAACTAATAATATTATATATAACCAAAAGATTTTATAAGTTAATAACGTAGTTCTACGTTAACGGTTTGCACAACCCCTTTGGGATGTCACTATTATTTAAATTTTCCTCTCATACAATCAATGTTTAGTTCAATATGGCATCGTTCTCATTTTTATCAAAAGGATGGAATCCCAAACCATAAACCATTATCGGCATTATCGTTTGCCTTGTGGCAGATCTCCCACGGGCATACCGGAACGAAACTTTTCATGGCTGAAAAAGCGCGGACAATTTTCGCTATCAGATTTGCCTTCATCATCATCATCGTAAAAGTCATCTACCGAAACCCATCGAACCGAGTTGATCCCCTCACTTATTTCTTTTCATTAGATCAGTTTATTAACTAGCTTTGTTTCGAGTGGTTACATTCAGGGCTGAAATCAAAAACTAAACGGTTTGAATCCGTCCTGGAACCATCAATGCTGCTCAGACTTTTGTTACGTTGTCGCTGAACGACATAGGGAAATAGATTACGGTTAGCTAACTCATTGTAAATCAAAACTGTTATCAAGATTATTCCAAGTCGACTTGTCTACAGGGTGTTACGATTAAAAATTTAAAAAAAAAACAGCCCTTGTTGGGCAGGTGCAAAATTATAGCCTCTTTTTGAGCTTCAGATATCAAAATTGAATGCAAGTTCGTAAAAATGGCCAAACAAACTGTTACCAACAGCAAACTTTGTCAAGCATGTGAAACAGTCGAACTTCGCTAAGAAATTTTTATTTATTTTTATTTCAACTTCATCTTTGACGCAAAGCGCCATACAGATTGCTTTTAAAACTAATTACATAACTACTATTCATCACAATACACACAGCATATCAAATTTACATAACTTAACATACACAAAAACACTTATTCTGTCGGTTCCCATACGTTAAATATCTCGTGAAATTCCCGAAACCAAATCCCTCTCGGTCAAGTCGACAGCGACAATGCAGCATTTCTCAATTTCAAATCTACTGCAACCTTGAATGAAATGAAAGGCAGACTATCTGTAACTTTTCCGATGGTTGAATTCTTTATCGGTTAATACAAAAAAGGGTTTCGGAAGGACAATCCACGATGGAATAGATGTTTATCCTGTGACAAATTCTGGATGTATTTCGGGAATACAACTAGCAGACTCACTATCTGTTTATAAATTACGACGTGCAATTCAGTGAAACGAAACTAACTGTGGCAGACAACGAAAAAACGTGATAAAACTGATTCTTATATCACAGAATAGATAAAATCAAGCATCGAAATAAAGGGACTCCTTTGAGAGTTAGATGAATTGAAACACAGTCATGGACTGTCTAATCTATTATTCAATATATCACTCCAAAGTGCGGTACGAAAATCTGTTGAGCAAATAAATGGAATCATCATCACGAGCTTTTACATGCTCCTTGGCTTCTCGGGCGACATTGTTATCATTGGTGTTGATCACTTAGTATTGGAAGAGGCATTCGTGCTTGTTTAAAGGGGACACTAACTATAAACTCAGACGAGGTGAAGAAGGAGCTGGAAGAGAGCGGGAGAGTCAGAACGGTCTTAGGTTCAAAGTGAAAATCGATTAGCTTTGGTACGAATTTGTCGAAGAATTTATATATCTTAGATCACGAGTGACATGTAATAACAATGTTAGCCGCGAGGTAAAAAAGGTGTGTTGTGGTTGCGGAAAGGAGTTACATAGCAAGTTAAAGTTCCGTGCCAATCACTGATACTCGGTGGCCGCTGAAGGAAGTCGACTGTCGAATGCTTGAGAGAAAAATTCTACGTTAAATATCGGCACATTGCTAAATACAGCAATTTACGGACTGGACATGAAGCGCGAATGTTACAGCTACCAACTAAAGCCGTGCTCAGCAGAGAAAGTGGAAGAATTCACCGACTTGTCACCGGGAAATACCCAGCATTTGCTGGCTGTGTGAAAACGAAGAAGATACGCGTGCTGCAGGCGTTCAAGGAGGCTGAAGCATGACCGTCCAAGAACGACAAACCTGGATATCTAGAATCTAGACCATAATTCGTAATACCCGGATTGTTCGGTCAAGTTGATGATGATGATGAGAATGTGGGGCTCAATGGATGCCACCACCGATCTATGGGATTTTTAATTTATCGTAGGGCTTAGAAATCATGATTAAGCCGGTGATTGACTGATATATTTACCCAATCATATCCTACAACCAAAAAAATAGTGAGCAAATTTTTATTTTTCTGATTTATTCAGGCACCATTTCGCAATTCAACTACAGCTGATAGCACGGAAATCATTCATCTATATGCATGAGGTAAAAGATACAGAACTTGTATCTCGTGATTTGGAAACGATTCTTTCGAGCGAAATTCAAAATGGTAGCATATCTTAAATAAACACATAGAGCTTTTTCGTAATATACACACTTAAAAAATGTAAAAAATGATCTTCTGAACCTAACATATACGAGTATCCAAATATTATATTTGATTTCAATTCTGCACCTAAGAGCAAACGACCCACTGCGGTTAAAGTCCAATAAAAATAATAATAAGAACTCTGTGCGACGTTGAATACCATGAACCATATTTAATTTAACTGCATATGGTCAAGGCTCCGAAAATGGCAACCATTGGCCAATTTTTTTTATCAAATTTCGCGTCAAACTGCTTGTTTTCCGTATGTATATAACCTCTAATATTAAAAAAATATGAATGGTGAGCCCAGAAAAAATTCCATTTATAATAGTTTGTTGATGCTACTTGCATGACCTGAAAATGACTAAAAGACCGTAAGGAGATAAAAATGTACATAAAATCCATATTTTCAACTTTTTGCCTGGAACCACATTTTTCTATCGTAGCCTAATTTAAATTTAATGATATTGCTTGAAAAATTTAGATGAATATGGATAAATGCTTATTTTCAATTGTGAAGTAATGGAAACCATATAACTTGTAACGTGACAGATCAAAAATTCGAAAAAGTTTTGTGGACCACACTAAAAGCATGCATACAATGTCTAACCTATATTTTTTCTTACTACTTTGAGTCTACTTTTTGAATTAGTATTGTGAAAACCAAAAAGTTTTATTCATTTTTGAGAGAACACAGTTGATCTTATGTAACGTGACAGATGTTTTCTGCTGTGAAGCAATTCCATCAAGTTTGATTCAATTACGTCAAAAATGGTGACCATCTTCGATTTCGATGAAACCTTTTACGTTTCATCTTTATGGGAGACTAAGTATTTTGCATTATTAAACAAACAATTTTTATTCAACAGTAATATTTAAAAAGGGCGTATCAGATCTTGAATGCACTACTTTCAAAATTTATTGTTCGAAAATCGCAAAACTATATGATAGCGAGTTCTAGGGAATCAATTCTTCTGTGTGAATATTTTTTGGTGAAATTTTTCAATGAGAAAACAAAAAAGGCAATAAAAAATTTTTTTTTTAGCAAAAACCTAAAAATTGAAGAAACTGTAATAACATTATTAGGAAGTTATTAGTAAGGAAGCATTTTTAACTTCAATTATGCTCCTAATTTTCTTAGTATTTGCCAGTCATAAATATAATTTTCTTATACGATAGTGATACTAAATATAATTTTGAAGCAAAATGCTCTTAAGAAAATTTTTCCGAAATTGTTTGATTTTTTTATTCAACAAAAATATCTAGTAATTTCCAGTAAATCTAGAAAATTCGCCCTTTTAATAAATAACTCACAGATACGAAAGGCAAAAACATAACACGTTTAAAATTTAATTGCAAATAAAAAATGTTTAAAATATAATTGCATTGTGGAGAAAATAACAATGAAAGGTTTTAACATATTTCGAAAATTCTTTTGATTTTTAAATTTTAATTTTTTTATTTTAATTTAATTTTTTTCTTTAAATAATTTAGTTATAGAATGTATTCCAAAATGGTTTTTCAATTCAAAATTCTCATGAAAAATTGTGCTTCAAAATGCAGATGTTTTAAAGTTATTTTAGATATTTTTCGACATAATATATTACTTCGTGAAATTACGACCTTTTAATAAGTTATTCACGTTTGTTCATCAAAACTAATATGTTTTTCAAAATAACCGTGAATTTTCCCGTTAATACTCAGTTCCCAGACCAAGGATGATTTGTGCACGACTGTCTCGATATGCTTGCTTCAATAAAAATATAGAACTGTAATATGACAGATTCTGGTTGTAATGTGACAGACCATTGAGAATACTCCATAAAATCAAAAACAAAGTTTTTCTTCATGAAAACTTTGAAACTCTTCCTTGTTTTCCAAGCTTCAACTTAAAACTGTGTTCATGCAAATTTGGGGGCCAATGGAACAGACTTTTTCAATTTAGTCGAGCAACCTCCAAACTCACTGTGAAAATTGTGTAACGTGACAGACGTATTAAAATGAAAATAACACGAAAACCATTCATGATAGAAAATAACTTTGTGTAGAAAAAATGTGCGGTATAGTCACCTAAATAATGTGCAGTTGGGATAGAATCTGATTTTATCGTTTTTGCTGACTTTTCTTATGAAATATGCGTAAAAATGTAACGTGACAGACAGAAACCTTGACCATATTGGCTTTTTTAAGCACCCGAAAGAACTAATGTTCACTTAATTATCGTAAAATAAAATGAAAACGAACATTATTTTTTAATTAAAGTATTACGCGTTGTTAAATTGCGTCACGTTGAAAATAATGTCGCCGACAAAACTCATATTTTTGCGAGTGCAGTCTATTCGCTATCTTCTAAGCAGAACGCAATATAACCTTTTTTTGGAATCGATTTTATCTCCTGTCACCAACTGGTGTCACTCAAAACCATACAGTAGAATAGTTCATTCTTCGTGACTTGTACAAAATCATAGCACAATGCTGAACTCACAGCTGCATACAATAAGAACTGAAATATTCCACCGTTTTACTAGGAGCAGCTAGCAAATCATTCACTCTCAATCAGATTTGTTTGAATATTTGATCACACCCACAATTTCCCGTCAGAAGAGTTGTTCCCCACCCCCACCAACCAGTTCAGTATGGGTGGTGTATAATGGTTGCTGTATGTCATGTTTGTGTACCTTGAACACTTCACTGCTGTTGGCTTAGGTTGTAATAAATGGGTACTCCCTAGCAGCTAGCATACATTTTTAATACTGAGTAGGAACGAAAGTAACCAACACGCGTGGGTGTTTTCTCTGTTCGCGGCCTACATTTACGATCTCTCTAATGTACTTTGGTTGTGGCATCCGGCACTGTTTGCATTCGTTTATAGAATGTCTGCTCGTTTTATGACGTTGGAGTAATCGCATTAATGCTTTAAATTAGAGTCTGAATCGTTCAGATGCGGTGTTACCAATGTTACTTTTTTATTTCTTGCTACCCAGTTTTAGAACCAGAAAATCTAATTTGAGTGAGTTGAAAGTAAAAGACACACGAGTGAATCCTTCGTAAAACCTCTTCCATTCTATTAGTGTTAAAGTCGACTAAAAGCTTCATGCGAATCTATTTTCGAGAGGGTATCCTTTGGCGTAGAAATCCTTTTAGCAGAATTTACCTAATAGATAATGAAATATTTGTTACTACGTATTCAGTCTATCTTATCATCTAGTGCAGGATAGAAACAAAAATTTGTTCTACTACAGCAAAGCCAGCAAACAATTTTACCAACCGCACTTTGTTGCTTATCCACAGAAACAATATAGTGCCATTGCCTCCAGTTACGCAATGAGTCAGCAGCATTAAATAAAAGCACCAGTACTACGGATGGTACAATTTCTATTGGCATTAGGAAAATTCGCTCTAGACTTACACTCTGACTTTTGAAGCATAGTTTTTTCAAAGAAATTGTTGCCTCTATGATTACGCTTCCACATGAATACACGGTACCGTGATTATAGTTCACCTTTAAGTGCGATACAAATTGTATTTTTCATAGTAATTTAGATAGAATTTATGTCTTCAGTAAAGTTATAGCTTCATCTGTATACCTAGTGTTATTTGTTCTCATGTTATGGATTAATTTATATGGAATAACCCTTAAAATTAGATTTTTCATGGTAACCTTATACGCCATTCAGTGGATACTGGATAACTTTCGAATGTTTGCTACAATTTTAATTAGTAATAGAAATAGAAAGCTTACCCATGCACTTTGTAATTTTTGCCGTTGTTTATATATTCTGATGCATATCCACTTTTCAAATACCCGATTTGCCACGTTCTGTATTTTGATCTAGTATGTAAACAAAACTCCAAATTTCTTTGTATTGTTCGTAGTATATTACACGGTACTGTCAGTGATGCAAATTTTCATTTTCAAATGCCAACTTTCAATTCAATCCACCCCAACCATGACTCAAATTCAAAGCCTCCATTCACTTTCAAGTTAGCGGAATTTTTATGACTAAACCGTACGTGTTCCTTTCAAATTAATGCTTTTTTATTCACCAAGCAAAGCTGTCATCTGCTCTGTAGGGGCCAATTTAGGTTAAATGTTTTGAATTTTCAATCGTACGTATGTTCAGAGTAGTTCTGCTTGAAAAACCTAGTCAATACCCCATCAGTAGAGAGATATTCACAGGGTAATTTCGATTATTTTTATGTAAACCCATTTGAAAGTCTTGGTCGTTAAAAGGATACATGACAAAATCCTCCACATTACTTGCTTCAACGAAATAAATTGATTTTTCAACCGATTCCAGTAAAATTTTTAGATAATTTTATTCAAACCTAGAGAAAATATTTGTTTTTTTTTTCTCGGCTTTTCGATCTTTTAAATCAGAACGGGTATCATATACTGCCCGACGTTAAGGCTGTGAACCATTTGGTGGAATTTTTTAACTTTTAGTTAAAATCTGACACTTTGAAAGTTATTTGCAAAATAACCCTACTCTGGAGCATGGTAAAAATTGACAGAGCGATAGTTAAATTTGACAGTTCGATGGTTAAAATTTTGCCCATGACGCAGAATAAAAAGGTGGAAATATTTTCTGTGTGTAATTGAGGTTGTCAATATTTTTCTATACAAAATTAAGGGATAAAAATGGAAACGATAAAAAAACTAATTTTAAAATATCGACAAATGTTCACACCTCTACCAACTTGTGGTCATCGCAGCTGTCAATTCTAAATAACTATCTATATGTCAAATTTGAAATGGCTCGCTCTCTCAGTTAATTTTTTCCATTCAAGAGATAATAACATTCGAACTGGCAAATTTTCACTAAAAGTGAAAAAATCGCCAAATGGTTCACAGCCTAAAAAAGCCAAATGTGTATCATTATGAATGTCTTCTTGACTGTCGAGCTTCTATTATGAGGAGTTTTTTGGCTAATGAGCCATAAATTAGACAGCGAAAACAGCAATATTGCTTTTAAGCAATATTGTTGTTTTCGCTGTCTAATTTGTGACTGATTAACCGAAAAACTCATCATAATAAAAAAGCCAAAATTAATAAGCATTATCAGTTGTATTTATATACTTTAGAAAAAAAAATAAAATTCATATTTGCAGAAGAATTATAAGACATTGATTTTTCGGATTTTTTTCACACTCCATGCCACTGTGCACTGTATTATTAGCGGTTTTGCCAATTTTCTTCAAAATAGTAAATAACAAACCTCATGATCAACATGATGTATCTTAGCAAGTTCTACAATTCCTCCTTTGAGCCCGTATCAGTATCTCTATTCGTTTCGAAGCAAAATCGTTTTAATATCATCATTGCATATGCAAAAAAGACGTCGATTTTGAACCCACTGCATTTGACCGACATCATGTTGTATCTACTATTAGATTACAGCGAAATAAAAAGAGATGGTGTCAAACAACAAGTTGTAAATAATTGCAAGGCGCATGAAATGAACAATCGCAATGATGAAATTTGTTAATGTGTAATTAGACAAATTATAAATATCCTCTTAAAACATTAATTCTAAGCTACTTTATTGGTAAAACGTCACTTAGTACACTTAGCTGAAAGGTATTTGTATATAATTTTGTAGGAATTTTTCTCAGCTTTCCAACGAATGCTTAGTAATATGGATACGAAGCATATTTTTAAGCTAGAGTCTTTTAAGCACTTACAAGTCGACTACAGAAAAAGTTTAATATTCGTGTACGCTGCTCACCTGGGTTCAATTCCCAACCCCGCACATAGGGTTAGAAATTTTTATATAGAGATTGTTCTAACCCGAAAAGAAGTGAATGACCCTAAGGTTAAAACCTCTACAATAAAAAAGTGTAATAATGAAAATTCAACGAAAGGAGAAGATATACGAATATCATGTTGAAGAATAAATTTTGGATCGTTTTGAAACTCGTCATTTAGATAATTGATACCTATTGTTAAGTTTATTATTCTTTATTTTGAGTAAACTTACAAACACCTTTTTAAATCGCAAGCTTTTGGATACTTCATCATTTAAAGGTTACTTAAATCCATTAACTGAAAGCTATGAGAGCTTTATTCAGTAGGAAATTTTCTCCTCTTTCCAATGAAAGTAAAAGATTTGTAATACAAGGTACACTTCTTGAGTTAAAAGCATTTAAAGACAAACAGGTGAAACAGAGAAACTGTTCAATAACTCTGTACCGGTTGTGATTTGATAGTATGTGTAGCAAGATTTTTCCCCCAAATCGTCGCTGTTGTGCTTTCTTATGACAAGCGCCATTTTGCACATTTCGAGAAAAACGATTTTTAAAGTTTGAGATTGAATATCTTGAAACTTATAAATGGTGTAGACAATTCAAAGAAGACAATTGATGCTTCTATCTATTCTCCATTAATCTCTTAAATATTACGAAGATTAGTTTACCATGTTACTACAAATGTAGACAAAAGTCGCACTCACACGTGTCATAGGTGCGTATTGATGATAAAATTTGTATGGCGTGTCATAATCGTAGATGGAAAATTTTCCATAGAAAAAACATCAATTATAAACGTTTATTCATATCTTTGGCTTCATTTAGTCTATAAACAATCAGTGATATGCATTTTGAAGGAAATGAGTCAGGGAATCTAGAAAAAATAGTTATTTTTGGTTACAGTGTTGCCAAATATGTTATATTTCCAGTTTAAAACTAAAATTGCATTTTTCTCGCTATTCGTGCATATTTATTTTGAAAATGATTATGCCATTGCGTTTCTCATATAGTTTTACATATAAAAACATCTTATACATCAAGATAATTTGAGCCAATCCACAGACACAGCCATTTAAAGCAAAAATTAAAAATTTCTCAGCACGTTTCTCGCTATATCTCAGTAAGCAAGCAGAATGTCAAAATTCTGTAAACGCCACTTTGTAGAGATGTTTTAGACAAGTAATGTGGCATACCTAACTCAATTTTCCCCAAAATGGCGTTTGTCATAAGATAGCACAACAGCGACGAAATATGATCCTCTATCATCCCCCGAGAGATTCTCAACAATGAACCAAACACCCTGTAAGAGTACTTTAAAAATATTTATTAGTAGAGTAGATATGTCCATATAAAGTTTGATAGAAAATTACATCATTTAACGCATATTTTGTTAATTATAGCATATTTTCTATAAGGAAAGGATTTTGCATTCCAAACTTTTAAAATCACCTTAAGGGACCGAAACGAGTATAAAAATATTTTTGAAAAAAAATGTAAGGCTCTAATAGAACACGTCATAGCCAATAATATAATCTTGCGCTTGGTAAAGTCTCCCCATGTTCCCCTGTAGGATATTTTGTATCCATTCATCCTTATTAACAGTATAACTTAAATCTTGCAAAGGAAGTCAAATTTTCGCAAGAAATTTTTGATTTAAAAATCTGTTGCTTTAGATGGCACCACGAGTATAATAGGAATATGGGTTAAATAAGAAATCTATTATTTCACTACTAGGTGGACTACTTGGTGATGTACTCATCTACCATCCAGCATCTACCTCACGGCTCATTGTTGCATTCAGTTTAAAGTCAACATGTTTCTAACGTTGATGTATTTAACGTTGCGTTTCATTCGGGGTAAATATATCAACTCTAGAAAAATGTTCTCTTTAAAGTAAACTTACATATTACATACATATTTTTTCAGAAATAGCTCAATAAATATTGAATAAATTCATCAAATATTTATGCAAAAAATAGATACACATCTTTCATACCACGATTTTAAAAGTCGGTATAGTTTTATCACTAAAAAGGTAAAGTAATAATTCCTTTTGCAAAGGTCTAGATTTGCAGCCATTGGAAAATATAAATTGGTGAATAACTCCGCCGAAAATAATCCTTGTTCCGTACTAATTCCGGCAAATTCCCTTTAAAATTCGTTGAACGTCAAAGTCTAATGCCGTTTCACTGTTTTCTTTTTTTGCAGCATGTAGAAACTTTTCTCGTGGTGAGTCGCAAATTCATCCGAACGGTTGCTTCATCATACCAAAAAAAAAGTGACAGGAGGAGAAAGACTAATCATTCGCACCTTTTTTGCACCATCCCACGAATCCACGAGTCCGTAAATGATTGAAACTGCTAGCGCTTTGACCGTGGACTGTGGAACCGCTAGAACGTGGCTCATTTGGTTGTAGTAAAAGAACCATAGTGGACAACTTTTGGTGTGGTACAACCACCGGTCCTAGTGTCACCGTTCCAGCCAGCAGCGGCGGCGGTTGAAACAATACCCCTAATTAAGCACGTTCGGCCATCCACGGCAACTGAGATCGAATGGTGGAAAAAATAACACAATTTAGTCCCTCCGATGTATTCTGGTGGATAAACAAAAAAATACGCCATTTATAAAAACACCACGAGGCGAAAGCGGTCAACTCCTGTGACAGGCTCAAAGTGACAATTTTTGTGTTCCACTGGGTGGACGGTGAATCAAATTACAGCACGGGTTTTGATGTAGGAACGATAAGTTTTGGTTCAGTAAATAATTATATCAAAACAAGCCGCACGGGTAGCGTTAGGAGAGGTGCGTTTGGGTGAGTGTCCAGTGAAAACGTGGGAAAATTGATGTTTAACGAAACAGTGAAAGTAAAGCTTTTGAAGAAGGGTTCATATTGAAACCGTGGAAGGAATATAGTCCTCGAAAAAAGCGGGTAGAAAAGTATATCATAGAAAGGTTTTTCATAACAACCAAGGAAAGCTGCTTGCTAGTACCGAAGCACTCACAACGCTTATCATATTGGACCGGCGGGGTCCACAAGTCCTAAAACTAGGAAAAAATTCTCCATCTAGAACGTTTCTCTTCTGGCGAACGGTTCTACAGAGAAACCTTTCAACATTCCGCTTTTCCAATTAAATGTTATGCCGGCCGCGACCATGTTTTCCAAGTTCAAAAGCAGCAGCACCAGCGCTCCGCCGCCTAACCCCTACGACAACAATCCGATTACGCAGTACTTTGAGATTGGGAAACAGATTGCCTGTGCCGGGCCGGAACTGGTGTGGAAGATCCACGAGGGCTATCGGAAGACCGACGGCAAGGTAAGTGTGAAGAATTTGACCGAATGTACAGATAAGTGTGTATCAATGCACAATCGAACGTTGACGATGGGATGCTCATTTCGAAAAATTTTCGTTAATTTTAGCGTTCATGGGAACTATCTATATCTAACTTAACTATATTTGTTTTAAGCTTTTGCTTTAATTTGATTTTGAAAATGTTCAGGTTAGTAATGAGTTTCAGTTCGTTGGGTATTGCATAGAGTGACAGACAAAAAATGACTCCTATCGGCCCACCCCTGAGTCGATTCCTAGTCCCAGCAGGAGTACTTGCACCAAATTTGAAACAAATCGGACAAGTTTAGCTACCGGACCAACGTGCCTGAAATTTGCATGAGATTTTTCAACAATTTACATGGAGAAACCCTACTACCTCGCATTTTCGCCGCTAGGTGGCACTGTATACATCGTATTATAACTGTAAGTGAAAATAAGAAAAATAATTTAATTGTCTACAACTTTGTCGAAGACTGCTAGACAATCTGGCTTTGCTAAAAGAAGTTATTAAACTTTTAACGAAGTGATGTCTGAGCCAGTTTTACTTGGGGCCTAACAGTACATGGTTTTGAATCAGAACTCGATTCGTACGAACTAAATATTTTTGTGAAATAATCATTAGGTTTAGCTCAACGATCTGTTCAGAAGAATTATAGTAAATAACACGAGTCATGTTTTGATTAGACAATTTTAGTTTCACATATTACCGCATAGAGAGCGCCAACACTAACTTTTCAACGGAGAGAGATAGAAATTTGGTGCCTTCTACAAAGTTATAGAACAGGCATTTTCAGTATTTCTTCCGAACATCTTGATACTCTATCTGTCTTCTATAAAAAGTTAGTTTTGGCGTCCTCTATGCGGTCACAGGTGGAACTAAAATTTTCTAATCAAAACATAACTCGTATTATTTACTACAATTCTTCTGAACATACTACTCAGCTAAATCATACCATTATTTCACAAAAATGTATAGTTCGCGGGACTCGAGTACTGATACACAACCATGCACTGCTAGGCCCCATGCAACACTGACTCAGACATCACTTCGTTAAATGTTTAATAACTTCTTTTAACAAAGCCGGATTGACTAGAGTCTTCGATAAAGTTGTAGACAATTGAGTTATCTTTCTTATTTTCACTTACAGCGATAATACGATGCATACAGTGTCACCTAGCGGAGAAATTGCGAGATAGTAGCTTTTCTCCATGTAAATTGTCTAAAAATCCCATACAAACTTGTGGCACTTTGGTCCAGTAGCTAGACTTGCCAGATTTGCTTCAAATTTGATACAAATACTCCTGGTGCAACTTGAAATCGACTCAAGGGCGGGCCGATTGGGTTTTCAAAAATTCGTTATTTTCCTGGGCTAGGATGCAACACCTTGCATTTGATACTAAGTTTGGTCAAATCGGTCTAACCTTCTCCGAGAAAACAATGTGACTGTTATTTTAAATTTGGATACTTCCCCGACGTGTCTTCCGGAACCGTCGATAGTGGCGAAAGAGACTTTTAATGGATTATGTTTTTTTTTGGTTTAGTGTTTCGGATTCGTCAGTAACTAGCACCAACTGGGTGTCTAGTTAGACGATGTATCTAAACTAGTACCCAAATTAGCACTAGTTAGACACTATAATCCAAAAAGTCACACGTCTTGCGTGAACACTAAATGGAAATGAAATGCATTCACACTTTTAATGGATGCATTTCATTTCCATTTAGGTTTTAATGAAAAGAAATGCCTTTAAATTAGCTCATATTGAAAAATGTGTCAATATGTCCCTAGCCCGAATCTTTCGTTATGTTTCTTAGAAGAATAGTAACTGCGAGAGAAATTTATAATCCAAAAGCACACAAAAGTAAGTTAGAAGAACCTATGCTGTGGGATGTTTTATCTAGCTGTGTGGGCTATTCCGCTAGAAGTAACCGAATATATTTTGTTAGACAATTCACTCTTGAATAGAGGGTCATCCAGATTTAAGTGCTAAACCATGCCGTATCCTCTTTGTTTCGCGACGAAAATGAAAGAAACATATCGACTCACAGTACCCGCCATACCACGAAAGTTTCAAACAAAACAAACAGCTTGTTGAACGAAGAACTTGCCAAGCTACCGGAACCTCGTGGCGCTTTATTTTTCTTCATTACAAAGTCAATTAAAAGTTATGGTATGGAAATATATATACATATATACATTACTTTAGCCAAAAGTTCAAGCTAACGCAAAACAGCAAACGCTACTTCGCTGAATGGTGGAACAGTTTAGTATCGGGCTATAGCCTCCCTCGTTATGAATTTTCAATTCAACTTATCAGACTCCCGAATCGCGGAGAGTGTGAAGCTGTAGTGCGTAAAGGACTAAATTGTTGAAATATAGTTTCGGAAGAGAAATGGAAAAAGTTTGACCAGCGCACTATGGGGTACCCAGGCCAAAAAGCTGGACAAAATCATTTTCTGCTGTTCTATGCATTATTTTGAATTTATAATTCAAGCGAAGCCTAAATAATTAACGTTGAGCATATTTTCCATCAAAAATCCACCTATCAGTATTAAAAATTGTGTTTTTTTCTAACATTTCTTCAAAAGTCTAACCTAAATTAAACCATTGTGGTTGGTGGCTATAGTTAAATTTATAAGACCATTTTCTAACAAATTTGTCTTGGTATTGGGGAGAATACATAAACTACCTTATTTGATTGTTTACCATTTCAAACCTTGTTTTGCTATTATTCTCAAAGCAAAAGTAGTATTTTCAAAGGATGCAAGTATACATGATCTTTGACTGAATATGTAGATACTACAGCTTTGTATACATGCTTTCAATATTACAGTCACAATAGTGCTGTTCGTCATTGTGTATGTATGTTTTGTTCAAAGATTAGTAAATGACTGCTCCACTTTTTCAAAAGGATTGAAATAATGTAAAAACTGCAATTTTCAAATTGATCTCAAATGAACGGTCGAACGCGGTCAGATAAGTATCCGCCGGCGATGGGCTGACAATAGCTTATAATTTCGTATGCATTCAGCTTTTTATCTTGGTTTCGCTCCATTTGTTAACTCTATCAATCGCGGAATAGTACTAGAATCATAAAATAAACAAATATCTTTATTTTTCATAACAAAACAATTCAACTTTTTATGATTGTGAAAATCTGTTCAGCAATCTCTGAGAAAATTGTGAGTTTAAATGACACACACATACACACACATACATTTGCCGATCTCGACGAA
Source organism: Topomyia yanbarensis (assembly GCF_030247195.1). Lineage (NCBI taxonomy): Eukaryota > Metazoa > Arthropoda > Insecta > Diptera > Culicidae > Topomyia > Topomyia yanbarensis. Next base: position 277,118,673 of record NC_080672.1, on the reverse strand, counting down.
CTGAATCGAATGGTATATGACACCCGGCCCTCCGGGCCTTGGTTGAAAAATCGATTTTTTCAGTAATTGCATAGCCTTTCTTTATATAAGAAAGGTAAAACATTAGGAACTTTTTTCGAAAGTATACTCAAGAAAACTGTGTAACGTTTCCATTCCTCGATGAGTCTATATTCCAGGAGGGAGGGAGGTGATAGTTTGTCGATAGTTATAGATCGAGAAAGTAGTTAGAATAGGTCATTACCAACGTTTCCTAGTATAATAATACTTCATTGATTGAATTGTTTACTTTCAGTAGACTGTTTCCTATTGCCTTATTTAAAAAAATGCGTTTTCCTCTTTAATAATTATTGACCGTGCGTCACAAATTTAGATCAAAGTTTTTTGTTATAGTTTCAATGCTACAATATGTAAAGAATATTGAACAATATTTAAAAACTATAGTTTGATTAAAAAGTTTAAAAAACTTCACTATGTTGTCCAACTTTTTGTTCTAGCCACTCCATAGTGCAGTGCACTGCCTGTTAGAGCCGTGGATGGTTATAGCTTTTTGTACCTACATTGGGTGCACATTTCCTAAATGTTACTATTAGTGTGAACTCTCTACCGGGGTAACAAATTACCAGCTTTAATTTGTTTTAATTTTATTTTCTAGAAGCTTTGAACCGCAGCCAAAAGTTACGTTAAAGGTTTTTTTTCCTGTTCGCCCTCCCGAGATTATTTACGGTACGAAAATTTGGAGCTCGTATTCGCTGCGAACTTTACCAAACTCAATTTGTGCTGCCGTACTGTGGTATCTCCTGTCGGTCTGTTTGTCATCCCGTTTCTCCTCTGTCAACAAAGATAGTTCCCCGAGGGCAGTAACTTGTTGAGCTGTCCGGCCCAGACGGCACCGCTAGTTGCATGTTGAATGGAGATGGACGGAAGCGCAAATTAAATTTCAATTTGCTGTTCAGGTATTTTTTGTTGCTTTACGAAAACTATTATTTCTGATTTACGATATTCTACGCAAAAAAGACAAACACATTATGTGTGAGATCAAAGGACAGTATAGAATGTGAATTTAGCGAAAATTTTAACTTTTAACAAATAATAAGGACACATAAACCCGGACCCAAACCCACTGAGAAACATTCAGGCTTGCCGCTCAACCACCGGAGCTGTCTTCCAAACATAATTTTTTTCAGTAGGGATGCTGTAATTAAAATGCACCGCTTCGCTTTCTACGCCTCCTCAAACCGGTCAGAACAAATAAATTCACTAAATGTCTGTCAGAATATGTAACAAAAATGTACCTCACCACCAATTCGTGCAAAAATGCGTGCGAATTTAGGCGATCAATCGATTGATTTCAAGGATTCCAGAATGTGACCATCTGTAAGCAAAGAGCAATCAATATTGATAGAAAAAAACATTGTGGCTTTTTCCGAAGTAGGAACTCTGTTTAGTTCAGTGGTTTTCAACCGGGGTGAATTCACCACCTGGGGTAAATTAGACTATTGTAGAAGGTGAATTACGCGGAATAAATTAAAACTTGTTATCCTAACATTGCCGTCGGAATTTTGTCTTTATATATCGTTTCAGTATGTCAAGAATTGAGATGCTTACTGAGAGCGCTCAGGTACAGGTTTTTAATTGGAAAATTATGGTTTTCATTGATACGAAAGCTGTGTCATGCTGTATCATCATTTTAAAGAGGGTAATAAAGATAAACAGAAAAGGGTACATCATAAGGATCAATATTCGAAAAAGGGTACATAGAACGAAAACCACTGGTTTAGTTTCATCGTATCAGGAACATCAAGAAGCTATTAAATCAAGAACAACACTAAACGAAACAACGTAAATGGACATATGCAAACTAAATCAAGTATCCCAGAACTTATAAACAGCAACGCGCTTCGATTGTGGTTACACATTTTGGAGTGTGTACGATGACATTTTTGCCACTCTAGACAACGTTACAATAATGTGTGTTTAACCCACACACCAAAAAATTACGAAATTTAAACGACATGTACTGCCGCTCTAAGCATAATTGTCCCATGTATATAGGGAATCCCATAGGACATGGGACAAATATGCTTATAACGGCAGTGTAAATCAAGACGAATGTAAACATATAACGATTGAATCAAAAATTTGATAGTAAATTACGCTAAAATCAATTGGAGCATCAAACAGCATACAATTTTACACTTTCATTCGTGTAATATTAAATGTCATTCATTTTACAGCAGTATTTGAGTAAAAATACATTGAAGTGCATTGGTTTTCCGTTTAAAGAAACTGTAATTTTCAATCCACGTGTAAAATTATAATAAAATTCGTTGAAGAAAGCACGACAAGTCGTGTGTATTTGTGGTGGAACTTAATTTTACATTTATATTCATGCTCCAAATATGTGCATGAAAATAAACTTAAAATTACAAAATATTTTTTTCTGTGCACTCTACTCCAACATTCCTCCTTCTTGATGGATGCAGTCATGATCCTCAAACAACGTCTTGCAACTATGAAGGACAGATTACACCGTCTCAGCACACTATAGCGTAGTTGGTCAGTCCATTACACTGGACGCAGTTCACCTGAATTTAAATTCCCACCACCGCATATAGTGTGTTAGGCCGTTCAGTCGGATAGGTCAGGAAAACATAACTTTTAGAGATTTTCTCAGATCATCTAGCGATTTTCGAGAATATTTGGACGCTAGCAACGACACTTGGTTGTGGAAATCTGAAATCGCCTTTGTTCTCCATATATATTAAATCCCACTTATCATTTTTTGATCATACTCATACTCGAGCTTTTTATACTTGTTCAGTTAAAGGGGCCCCGCGTAATCTTAAGACGGCCCTGATGAAATCTTACTTTACGCTGGACAGCATGGGAGTCATCAAACTAAACAAGCTGCTTCTCTCTCAGGACGATCAACGGGCTAAGTCATTGTTAGAATCCCTAACCCGTCCACTGCTTAACCACTTCGAACCCAGCCTTCTCTGAAGGCACGATCACATTCAACTTCCGGGCAGTGAAGCGATAGCTTTCAAACGATGAAATGTCTCGAAAACCATTTGAGCAAGGATCCAGTACTAGGCGAGCCTCTTGAGCAGAAGATACAAGAACATGTCAAAAAGGGTTACGTGAGAAAGCTGACTTCGAAAAAACTACAGGAAAAGCGTGAGCGTATTTGGTACCTCCCTATATTCGTTGTGGTGAACCCAAATAAGCCGGGCAAGATTCGCCTAGTGTGGGACACAGTTGCCACCGTCTGTGAAGTTTCTTTAAACTCAGCCCTCCTGAAAGGTTCAGATCAGCTATCATCACTGTTGTCGGCGCTGATCCGTTTCCGTGAGTTCCGAGTGGCAGTATGCGGGGACATCAGGGAGATGTTTCACCAAGTGCGGATGAGAGACGAGGGCCAACATAGTCAGCGCTTCTTCTAAAAAGCTCAGTATTTACGTTGACGTTCGGCGTATGCTGTTCACCTAGCACTGTACAACACATCAAGAACCTGAACGCAAAACAATTTGAGCAAGACCATAAATAGGCTGTCGTTGCAATCATCAAGCAGCACTATGTTGATGATATGCTTGTTAGCACTGTTACAGAGGAAAACGCAGTAAAGCTCGCTTAGGAAGTCAAAAAGATTCACAGCAAGCTGGGTTTTAAAATCGAAGCTACGGTCAGGGCAAACATGAAAGAGAAGAACCTAAACATTGATGACTAAGTTACTACAGAAAAGGTACTCGGAGACCGACCGATTCACTTTCGAAATATCCACCCATTACAATGAAAATCTTCTCTCCGACGGTCGCGACCGACTAAACGCGAAGTTCTCCACACATTAATAATGGTGTACGATACATTAGGTTTGATTACGCACCTGTTGATGTTTTGGAAGCTTCTTCTGCAAGAAGAATGGAGGACATAAGTGGGCTGGAATGCTCCTATAGAAGACACACAGTTCGTGGCTGTGTAAGTAACGAGATGTCCGAACGTTAACGACCGTTAAGACGGAGGTAGAAAGCACACCTTTGTGGATGAGAATGAAAACGGTATCGCTGCGGTCGTCTATCTTCGATTTCGCGAGGGGCTCACGATTGAGAGCTATTTGGTAGGAGCGGAAACGAGAGTAACGCCATTGAAATGCCTGTCGATCACGAAGTCCGGGCTGTAAGCGGCATTACTCGGTGTTCGATTGGCAGATACGGCAATAACATCACTGTACATCAAGGTTAGCAAGCGGTACTTCTGGACAGATTCCAAGGACGTGTTATGCTGGATCAGACGCAGTGGACACGTGTTTCCAATCAATCGCCGTACAGTTGCTGGTTCTGGGCACCAGAAGTTCTTGGACAAAACGCACACGTCTGGTTTCCATTTCCTAGCTTCGAGAAATCGACAACAAACCGAAATGTCCACATGTACTTATTCATTCCAGAATTATGGATCCTGTTATAAGGCCGCAAAAATACTCTATATGGACTACTCTTCTGAATAGCACGGCTTTCGTTTTCTGGTACATTGACAACTGCAGCACTCTACGAGACAAGAACTAGCGAAAGCGGAGAACTACTTGTTCCGTCAAGCGCATTCTGGAGTCCATATCGATGACATCATCGTACTAGCCGCAGATCACTCTGCAAGAGATGAGTGTACGAAGATGATTAAGAACAATCCACGGTTCCATTGCGCCTTTCTAGACGAGATTGAAGTTGCTCGTATCCGTGGTCGTTCAAAAGTCTGTTCGTTTGCCGAATGCGATTTTGTTGCACTCGTAATTCTCCCTCGTAACTTTCGCATCAAACAGCTGATCATATTGAACGTCTCAACCACCAAAACCGTTCCACAATCATCAACGAAGTTCTACAACGCTACCGTATTCCTCGTTTGAAAGCCACCCACCATGCAATCCAGAGAGCGATAGTTGATCTTCCACATTCTCGTCCGACCGCTTTCAGCCGTCCGTTCACATACATGGGGCGGATTATTTCGGCCCGATTCTGGTTTTGCTTGAACGGCACTCGAAGAAAAGGTGACTACCGACTCTTGCACAATGGCTATTCGAAACATCATGATTAGGAGGGGAGTACTGGCTATCATCTATAGCGATCGCAAAACTAGCTTCCTAGCTACAAGCAAGGTGATCAAGCATACGATCGAGCAGCTCGATCGAGCAGCTCGACTTATTCTTCATTCAGAATAAGTCAATAAATCAACTGTTGCAACTGAACACCCATCACTGAAAAATCGCATTAGTCACCTCAGCTCGTCGTGCGCGACCGTGCCAAGTACAGGCGACTTGTTAACTGTATAAAAATTTAAATACGCTGAAAAGCACCTTCTGTTTTTGTGTTCCACAAGCATAATGCAACTTTCACATATTGCACCGGTTTGAAAGTTACTCTACGTGCACTTTCTTGCACCAGACCAGAACCGCTCGCGAACAGAAATACGCCGGAGATGTAATAAATCCGTCACCAGTGCCAGTGGGTACTTATGTCTCCACCCGAAGTTGAGTGGTATAGCGAGGCGAGAAGCTGGAACAGTCCATACTTTTTGCACCAACTTTTATTCACGCATTTGTGTGAATTAAATAATATTTAATATAATATTCAACATTGTATCCCGGGAATAAGCTGAATGCAGGCTGGTGGCAAGCAGTAGATTTTTAGTATCTCATTTGATGAACGTTTGATAAATCGTAACGTAGGGGAGGTTTTTGCTATGACAAACTTGTCATCAACTTTAGCTTTGGACGAACAAATTTGTCAACGACGCGAAACAATGGTTACGAGATTGAATAAATTATGGCATTTTCGTTTTTGACAGTATGCTACACCGGTATAGACGGTGCTACACTCATTCGAACTTGGGTGTAATCAGTCAATCTCTTTTTTTTTGCACTATGTCGGTATAGTATGTTGCAAGGGGTTTCCAACAGCGTTGATTGCATGTCACTCTCGAAAAAAATTACCTAGATTACTTCATGGTTTTAAAGATTATTCCTTCGAAAATCCGATTAATAATTTATAATTCCTCGATCACTGTGGATTACTTGGAATCAAAGTGAGTTCCTGCTGGAATTACTTCAGATTATTCGATTATTTTATTTTATCATCGCTATTTTATTAACATTTAAACATTCTAGATCTTATAGATTGTTTTCACTACAAGAACCACAATGTATGTGAACTGACAAAAAATCAAAACGACGATTCGGATAAATAGAAAACTGTTCTTTGTTTGTTTATCATTTCTTATACGCAATCTTCAACAAGTTTTTTAAAACTAACTATTAAACGACTTTCTTGCGTTGATTGCAACAGAAATTCAAACGACATATACTCGCAAAAAAACACATCAATCATTTTGGATATCGAGGGGCTTTTGATTCAATGTCTATCAATGTGCTTTCAGAGAAGCTGCATCAACATGCAGGCCCGTAGCGTGCGTTTGCCCAGGTTGGCCACCGCCAAGGGCGCCAATCTTAGAGGGGTACTGAAATCTTGATATGTTTTATAAAATAAGTGAAGATAAATTATAAATTATTGCTCGAAAGTTGGCCACCTCCTTAATGCTGTAGAAAAGATCGTGAAGAAAGTTATGTCTTTTATCATCGTGAACATAAACCCATCCCGTGCCGTGAGAATTGAAGTCTCCTCAGTGCCGGGAGAAGTTCCCACAAAATCATAACGTTCCCGGTAGCTAACCTATACCCTACCTGTCCTGCACTAAGATGCATCTCTGGTTGAAGTGTTGAGCCTCTTGGGATTTTTGTTGTTCCTGGCGTAAGCGCCGTATTTCATTTCAAATTTCCTAGACCAGGAGCTGTTTTCTACAGCTTTGTCAGCGCTTCCACGAGCTGGCCTCCAAAAATAAACGATAGTCTTTACAAGGAATCTCATATTCCAACATTTTTTAGAAGCAGTAACATATGTCCCCACAAGGGCATCGTTTTCTTGTAATTAGTGCAAAACATGACGCGCGGTACGAACACGCAGACGAACCTTGTCGAAGAACATTTAATTAGACAACACAATAGCAGGCCCTCTGCTCTTTTTCAGGAGAATTTATTTATATGCGGGCCTAGAACCCAGCGCAAAGCGAAAACTTGAATAATACGAATGATGGGATAGAAATTATGGAAGAGACAATAAATTTAAAAACAAGTCAGGACATAATAAAGCAAAAGTGTGATCGCCTATCGTTACTCGATGTATGGCTGGATGCTAATTCGTATTAATTCCAATCTAATGATATGCACCGTACTCATCAATTGAATAACCAGTTCATCGCTCCTAAAAATTGTCTCCTCAGTGTAGTGATTTTGATATACAATCTCCTGAATAGATGCCCCACCCGTCGCCATCAAACACCTACCGTCAACTGATTCCACGCATGTATAGTTCAAGATTTGCGCCTAGAATTTACATAAAATGAACGATAGTCAAACATGAACGATTTGCGATCGAATCTTTTAGATGTCGAGTTTTTCGGCGTTGCTACAGGTTTCCAACAACTTCTTTCAACAAAGCCGGATTGACTAGCAGTCTTCGACAAAGTCGTAGACAATGAAGTTATCTTTCTTATTTTCACTTACAGTGATAATACGATGCATATAGTGCCACCTATCGGCAAAAATACGAGCTAGTGGGTTTTCTCCTTGTAAATTGTTGAAATATCCTATACAAACTTCAGATACGTTGGTCCGGTAGCTAGAGTTGTCCGATTTGCTTAAAATTTGGAGCAAATACTCCTGGTGGGACTAGAAATCGACTCAGGGGTGGGCCGATTGAGTTTTTAAAAATTCATCATTTTTCTGGGCAGTTTATGGTAGCTACATTCTATTATCACAAAAGTGTCTACGATTGGATTTTGGAGAACGGGTTTTGAGCTTGCCACGACGGATTATCATGACATCGAGCATGTTGTCTGCTCATCAGATGAATATTGTCGTGCCAGATCCCAACTAAACGATTTCTTTGGGGTTCTGGATGTGCTGAGGATAAATATCAAAAATTTAGCATTTCTTTTTTTTTTCTAACATTGTCTGATCTCTACTACGAGTCTCACAGAAAATCTAACGCTATATAGTGCTAATATTGGCCTGGAAGTCTGGCCCCTAAAAAGGCCAGTAAAGTGATCTTTCGGGTGCCAAAATGGTGTAAGTTTGAGTTCATCTTCTCCCTGTCATCGTTGTCCGCTATCTCTTCACTGACCCTAATATGATCTCTACTACTAAATCCCCTTTGTGAAAGTCGATCTTGTGAATGAATTTCAAAAGAAGAAATTTTCCATGTGAATGTTTTTCCAAAGAATATTTCACACGCCTACAAAATGCCAAAAAATATTAATTGTTAAATCACGGAATCTTTATAGGTAAAAATGCAAAAATGTTTTCAAAGTCTTCAAAAATGTTTCGAATTGCCTCCCATATTCTAAATTAAACTCAGTCAATATCTTAAGTCTTAAGAAATTCAATTAATAACTTTTGTATATTATCAATATACCTAGTTTTAGAATGGCCATTGAATTAACATAAAAAATAATTTAGAAAAATTTGAAGCTGTAACACCCCAGATTTAAAAACATTAAATTGTAAAACAATAAAATTAATGACACCGTCAAGTTAAAGTAAACGTGTCAGTTAAAATAAGCAATCTAAATATAAAAATGAATCACTACGGAAGAACTCAAATAAATATTTCCTTTGCTTCAGGACCCAACAATTAATGTGCAGCCGTTTGTGTTAATTGTTGCCTTATTCCCAAACCATTGTCAAGAGGTGTACTTATCTTGATAAACTGTATAATACTTTGAAAATTTAAATTCACTGTACAATTTTGAACATATCTGCAAACGATGTAATACTCTGCATTTTGAAATAAAACAGGATTCTTGATGAATGCAAAAGTAACTAGGAGATTCAATATGTTGCCATGTATTTTGTGCTTTCAAAACTCCGCGGAATTTTTGCGGATTTCTTCGACGGGGAGTTACTAAAAGCAGCATGAAGCGTGCAAACGTTCTCCTCTTAGGTTGGAATAAGTTTAGCAAGAATTAAAATGCACTGATTATTTGTTTCCTAGAATTTAACTGGTATAAGTCTAGTCTAGTCTAGTCTACACATACGCAGCCAATACATGTAGGAATCCTGGAAAATTGCACATATGATATGTGACACAATCATTAAAGCTTCCAGGCCAACTATGCAGCGTACAAAGTGAAGATGATTCAAAATGATACGGCAATTAAATATTCATTTAATGAAGAATTTAAGCAACGAACTATTTCAAACCTTGAATAAGGAGGAAACGTGGACAACCGTACCGACCGTTTCAATTTGATGGGGATTTGATAAATCGTTGGGAGTGTCTTGGTTAAGATGGTTAATGTTATTCCTATGGTCCTAGGTTCCTGGGATGAGATGGGACAGAAGTATTTATCCCTGTCCTGCCTAATGAGCCTAGGTTGTAGCGCCTTTACACGCTCTGTTGAGTTTAATTGGTATAAGTCAATAGATAAAAAATGCACGCGAACATCGTGTTTTAATATGAGCACAAATGCTTTGTCAAATGCATGCAACATTTTAAAACGTTTTGTGGAGCGGAAGTTAGCTAAACTCAAACGTAATTTTACTGAATAAAAATATAAATGACATTATTTCGTAACGTGCCTACCAGAAGTGATAAAAAATTATAATGATTAGAGGGTAAAACGTAAGTCATTTTTATGATTATGATTATGTGACAAATGCCAAAATTTAATATGATTCGAAATCGAAAAAACATGTCAGAATGATCCAGTAACATTTAATGCAAAATATATTTTTGAAAGCAGGTAAAATTCTGTTTCTTATTTACATCATTATATGGCTCAGTTTATCATTAATCCCCTTTTGCCCACGATATTTAAAAACAAAAGTTTTTAAACACCAGCTTTGGTATTCGCCGATAAAGGATATAGCCAACGGGCGTAGTTTGCTAAACAGAACACGAGAGAGTATCTTGTAGACGGTAATGACGATCGTTATGCCTCGATAGTCATTACACTCGAGTCATTTTAATGTACTCTGAAAAACAGGTTTCGACTGAAATTCAAGAATATGCGAGTGTTATTAAGCCACAAGTAAAATGTCTTGTGAAGCTAATAGGTGAAAATCGAAATAAAATTGGTCTCGCAGGTGCGAATTACTTTACGATTACTTTATGATCAACTGATTACATTTTATCCATGGTGGATTACGCGAGTTATTTTAAGATTAAAGACAATTAGTCTGATTATTTTTGATTACCACGGTAAACAATTAGATTACCGAATTATTTCGAAAAATCAAAGTAATCCTTGATTAATTCTCACTATGTTGGTTTGTTGGAAATCCCTTAGTATGTGCCTGGTAAAAATGAAAATGCTATTAGACATTGCATACATTTAGGGTAAGGGAGACCATCCGCCTTGAATACAGGTGAATCGAGATTGTAATCGGAAGTGTAGAGGAAGCGGCCATATTTTTTTCCACTTCATCAAGTGGATGAAAAAATACCGCTTTAGGATCCAATTTCAACGGTAAGGTTTTTAAAGGCCCCAACGAGCTTGCCGGCTGTACCCTTGAATTTGAAACTGAGACAAATATGCATTATTGCCATTGGATCAAGCAGGAAGCATCGATTTTCGATAAAATATTCAAGATTTAATATTATATGGTTTATAAAAAAGTGTGCATTATATTGAAAAGTTCGTTTGCAGTCCACTAGACATATATGACACTCTTAATAGTTTAAAGCAGCGATTCTCAATCTGGGGTCCGCGGACCCCTAGGGGGCCGTGAAGGCGTTGCTGGGGGTCCGCGAAGAGGAAAATCTTTTCCGAACGGATATTGAAACTTCAAGTTTCTTATCGTATCAGACTGAAAATAATATATTGACAGCATATGAATCGATGTTAAGCCGTGGGGGTCCGCAACTGCCCAGAGTAATTTTGTATGGGCCCGCGACCGCCAAGGATAATTTCTAAGGGATCCGCGATGACCCAAGGAGTGGTCCGCGGAGCAAACAAGGTTGAGAACCGCTGGTTTAAAGCAATGAATAAAGATTTGTAGCCGCAATCGGTTAACCCAATTTGAGGAATGGAGCGCGTGGTCAATGCTCCAAAATGAATTTGAGGGGGCACAGGCATCATCACTATCTTTCGTAAGCGACCATTCGTTATTGCGACAGATTAAGCAAATATGGTTATTCGGACCACCTTATCTCAGAACCGCCAAATAACAAATACAGGTATAAAATTTATGCGATGGTACTCACGAAAATTAGTACACTTTTCAAAAGCATTTCAACTTTGTTCGGTATATTTATATATAATCATAATCCCGACGTAAATTAATGTCAACATCTTGAACACTCTCAGTGGAAGTTTTTTATCACATTCTCTATCCTATTGAAAGGATCAGAAGACGCAAAAGTCGGAATAAGTGCGCACTGTAATTAACACGTATTTGACCTCTTTTATTAAATTTATAGTAAGCCATATTTGCTACTATCGTAATGAACCAATTGATTAGAAAAAGACAGCAGCAAGTAAAAAACAGCAAAGTAGAGCAACATAATCAATATTTTATAGTCATGTGTAGGTAACCTCGTTTGGGTCTTTTAATCTTCTTTGTTTGTATAGTTTCTAATATTGTTTACCACTCTCCTATAATAATGCATCATTCATTTTCACTGGTCAGCTTTGTGAAAACTACTTCTCATCATCCGTCTAAACTGTGTTGAAAGCACCCAGGCTGTAAGTATACTCAGTAGGAAAAGGAAAATCTTGTAGAACCGCACGCAGAGAAAATAAAACGGCGTTCAACAGTCATTGTTTACCATCTGGAAAGGCACGAATCGAGCGTGCGAGTTGGAAAATAAAAAAAAATATGTAGGTCCTTTCTTATGGCACAGCACTGCAGCAGCAAACACTCCAGAGGGGATCTTTTCTTTAGTTTGTGTATAAGTGCATGTGCAAGGGTGTTTGTATATGTTTGTATTTATGTATGGCATTGTTATTTCAAAGTCGGTGCTGTAAACTGCCAACCACTTAAGCTAGACTTGTTGATGGTTGATGCCGTTTATCAGAAGAGGAAGACTTTCTCGTTCGACAACAGCTAAGAGGAGGCACGTATATTGTATAACTAATTCAAGTGGATGGTTTTAGCATTGGGAATGCTTCACTCGACTGTTTGAGGCCGGGGCTAGGTGTAATACTGAAATTTGAAATACGATTCGCGACACAAAAATGTGGAATAATTTTAAACACTGTAAATTGTTAATGAATTTGCGTCATTTAAAATAAAGTACCTACAACAAATATTTATTTTGATACTGTATACTATTGATCCTTACTATTGTAAAAACGTGGTGAAAATGTAAGAAAGCAGACAAAGTTATCGTTGACGTTTTGTTAACTGGTGATGGATTTTTATAATTTTTACACCAAACGATTCAAACAATTTCCAGTAAAAAATTGTAATCAAATTTATTTGATTCTTCTAATAGTACACTATTGATCAATCCACAAATCTGCGAAAAATAGGCAAAACAAGTATATTGTTCACTAACTTGCGCAAGGCTTTCCATAATACAGACCTCATCTCCACACTCATAAGTGTCTTTAATTGCCATGCCTAATCTTCTGGCATAACGAGTTAGATTATCGCCACTGCTGCTGGTATCAGGGCCGGCGGAACTCGTGGGTAGTATGGGTAGTACTACCCACTCGAAAATTACCGAGGGGGAAATTACCCACTCGAAAGTTTGGAACAAACCAAACCTGAGATTAACCAACAATTTCACCTTTTTTATTCAGATACGAATTTGTTCTATTTACAATTTAAATTTCTTGAAAATATGGGATAATAATGAGGATTTGTTTAAAATTTGAGTTTATTTATCATATTTATATTAAGGGGAATATATTTTGACACATCCACACCATAAAAAAGTAGTTCAGAACGATATACAAAAATACTATTGCAATTTCATTCATACTAAAGCATGTAGTAAGAAATATTTTTAAAGACTTGATACACAATTTTTCATTTTTTAAATTTTTATTTGATTAAAAATTGAAACAAAGAGAAACACTAGGAGGCTGTTTATGAGAAAACCAAAATACATACACAAGAGGGAATAATTCCAACATCAGCAGCAAAGACCGTATCAGGGAAAGTTAAGAGAGGGTGGATAGGGAAAAAAGAAATTAAACTTGCAGCTTTTTTGGCAAACGGAAGATCACTGTCAGGACATGATGAACAGGATTACCGACTGGACTCCTTGGATCCGCTAGGAACAGTTGGTATCATATTCCCAGGTAGCTGTTAGCAAGTTAACAAAAAGAGAAGAGATAACTAAATTTGGATATCTGACGTGTTTAAAAATATGTAAATGAGAGACATATAGAGCGATCAACGATAGTCACTTGACTGGAACGAGATCGAAGAGATTCGTTCAACGGAGATCTGGCGCTAGAACACTAGGCGTACGACCAGATAACATGTTTAATGTTACGATAACTAACACCACATGCGCAGAGCACACAATTTACGACCCTAATATGCTGGAGATGCGCATTCATCGTACAATGATTGGACATGACCCGAGATATCGCCCGAAGGAAGTCACAATCTTCATTCATCCCTTTTAAACCAAGGTTCGTTAATACCTTTGGGATTCCTAAGCTTCCCTACGAAATTTGCCAAGTTTCGAGCGCCCTCTGACAAGAAATTCTAAAAAACTCGTTGAAGCTACGCGATCGTGAATAAATATTACCTACTAATGCCTAAGTGTCCGCCTTCTCGTGACCCGAAGTGGAGCAATGTGAAAGAACTCAAACTGATATTGGTATTTGGTAGGTAATCTGGTACGATTTATCAGACAAAGCACTCAGAAAAAAAAACAAGAAAAAACAGAAAAAAAACAAGAAGTGCTTTCCAAGGTTGTTAACCCGATGAAGTCAACGTTTTCGTTTCAACGCGATATCGTTGAATCGATAATTTTTCCGTTGAATCCAATGGCGTTGATTTTGGCGTTGATTTCATCGTTCATCGTCAACGCACATCGATGAATATAACGTTAACGTTATCGGAAATTTTGCGTTGATTTCTCTTTTAAATCTCCGAAAGTCGAGCAGATGGCTCTCTGAACGGGTAGGCGCTGTTGCCGTAAGAGGATTTCGCTAGATTTTCAGAACGGTTTGCACTCAGTGCACTAGCGCGAGTGAAGGATGGTTAACAATAGTACTCTTCTTCTAGGACATTATATTCTATAAAACATACAATACATACAAAGTTGTTACTACAAGCTTAAAGTATAGTCCAGAGTTTGAGAAATTTAAAAATTTCTTTTTACCTACTTGCCCTACTTGCCCTTAAAAGCAGGAATCTAATATAAAATTATTATTATACGATTATTAATAGCAGGCAACCACAGGCACAGATAAATAGGTAGAACGGACAACTTTATTTAAACTTTTTATGTTGTTCCACACTTTTCTAAACTTTCTCCCTTCGGTGCACCGTCTCGCTCGTTACAAAAAAAGGAAAAAAGACACCTCATTACACCTACTGAGCTTCACATGCTTAGAGCTCACCAACTGATGCAAAACACGTAGCAATTGAGTGTCTTGTTAAAAAGGCTTAGGCGTTACACTGATTCTGCGAAGTGAGGACAATAAAATCGGATGTTCAGTGATAACGAGCGAGCATCTATGACCAAACCACTCATGAGAAAACCCAGTTTCAGCGTAGGTCTACCGGATATCGGCAATGTCACTAGCTTATGAACCAATATTTGGGAGGTCCTGTACAACATCGCGAAGGATAACCGTGGCGAGGTGCGAGAATGCGCAGACGAAGAAATTGACGAGATCTGCCTTCGCTGAAACCAATGATGTACGCGAGGCTACCCGGTACCTGAAAGAAGCTGACTGTTGTTCATTCCCCGAAGTTGACCGTTATGCATTCCACGATGGCTGTAAGTTTCAACAGGACGTTAGGCGAACCACGTTTATTGCCGGATCTCATCACCCGTGGTATCACAACTCTACTCCCCAAGGACAGGAACACGTCCGACCCATCAAAATACAGACCAATTATCTGTCTAGCAAGTCTACACAAGATTCTGAGCACCATTATCGCCTGCAAAGATCAAACCATCAACGATGTAGTCATTGTTAGACACGTAGTGTATAACCAACAAACCCTTAGTATTGGCCTATATCAATTACAAGAATAAATACGACTTCATACCGCACGCGTTCCCCATCAAAGTCTTGGATGGGTATAAAGTGGATCATGTAATCGTGAGGTTCCTACAGCAGGCGATGGAGAGTTGGACTACAACACTGCAGCTCAGAATTGGGGAATACGTGTTTGCGGTATAAAGCGCACCGCATCTTAAAGGGATATTCCAAGGCTATTTTGCCCACTTTGGTTTTGTTTAGCGATGAACCACCTCAATATGACACACAAACGAAACGGACGTGGCTGTCAAATAAAATAATTGGGAAAACTCACCGGATGAGGTGACCCATACCTTCTACATGGACGATCTCAAGATCTATGCTGACTCGACGGAATGACTGGGTGTAGTAATCAAATAAATCGAAAGGATTAATTGGTCGACTCTAGTGACTACAAGATCGATGAAGGCGAGATGATTCGGGACATGATTCGAGGCGAATCGTATAAGTATCTCGGATTCGGGCAACTCCTCGAGATTCGCCACACCGGCATCAAGCTTGAGCTGCGAGATGAGTTCTTGAGTCGAGTGAACGGTGTCTTGAAGTCTTTCCTAAACACGAGGAATAAGGTCAGAGCAATCCACACGTTTGCTGTCCCCGTGTTGCCATACAGTTACGGCGTCATTAAATGGAGCAATCGGTAATGTCAGCTAACAAAAATTTGATAACTACAATCTATTTGTTATGAATGTTAACGAACAGAAAGTTATATGATGTGAGTACACATTATAAGATGATGAATTAGAGTGGCTTCTTCTATTAATTATACTTTCTTCTGTGGAGCTTCGCATCATTGCCCGACGTGCATATAATGGCAACGTTTATTTTCCATAGAGTAACACAATATACTTCATAGCTGGAAGAACACTAGGGCATAATCTTAGCATAACCAACGGAGACTAATTGGCCGCCACGATCGCGCTATGGTGCAAAAAAAGAATTTGGCTTGTGATCTACGTTTATGAAAAAAATGCTTCAAAAACTAACCCCAGCATTTGGATTTCAAATAAAATAAAATTATATATTTTTCTATAAATGCTCTTGAATGTAAAATTAAACTTCTCGTAAATACACTATATACTATCTCTGACGAAAAAAGGACGAAGAACAGAAATTAACGCGAAAATTTACGATAACGCTAACGTTGAATTCAACGAAGTGCGTTGACGATGACGATAAAATCAACGCCAAATTCAACGCCGTTAATGGCGCTGAATTCATCGTTATCGGCGGTAAAGATGAATTCAACGTTAACAACCCTGGTGCTTTCCATGCTTCATCAAACGGAGAGCCTCATTGGAACTGCACTGATGTCGTTGATAGGTTAATGTAAAACCATCAGTTTCGTGGGGAGAATGTTAGCAGCACAGTCTCTTTCCTGATCACCCTCGCCATTATTGTCATAATAATTAGTATAGAATCTATGCATAGCGCTCATCATCTGATGAACGTTACGGTGCTATGCGCACTACAATGCTTAGCGCGAGCATCTTTGCTGTCCGATAATTTTGTATGTTTAAAGAACAATCATTACGGTGACATAACCCTTTTTAGCATTTCTTCTCTGAGCGTTCCTCAAAAGAATGCTTCAGTTTTCCCCGTTAATTTATATTTGGGATATGTCGAGAGTTCATGAGTAGTCTCTTCACAGAAGCAAAACTTATCATAATTCTCTATGCATTTTTCACTCCATGCCTTGTTTCTAAAATGGGTAACTCTATGGCCTAATTGTTTGCAATGACGCGGGGCACAAAAAGGCGAACAGGTAGACCAACTCCGTTAAAAAAAAAACAAAGTTTGGAAGAATAGATCTGGCGAAAATCTGAACGCAATTGCATGCATACTGACTGACTAAAGCGACTGGAAGGAGCCAACACCGTATTTTGTAAATAAAGCCTCTCTCGGAGACTACACCATCAATCTCTACTTCCTGGGCAGGCACGTAGACAAACTACTTCTTCGAACACGCCCGGGTATTGTTTAGTTAAATCACGCGATATATCGATGATGCTAAATGGCTTATTTTGGGTCCGGAAGTAGACCATCCAGGGGCCGGTTGTATTAAATGGGTATGGTTTGCATTGAAAAGGATTTTTTTTGCCATCAAAGCACATTAAGCCTGGAAGAATGTTGGTCGACGGAGCCACCTTCCCATTAGTTCACACTATCCTGCGGTACCCACCTAAGATCTATCTATCGCTGTAACCGTTTGTTACAAAGTCCTCTGTTTATTTTAAGTATGTGCCTAAATGTTTAATGTACTGTCACGTTTCTAAATAATATAAGGGTTAATTGTTAGTAGGGTTAGTAGTAATAAAATGTAAATACTAAAAGTTATTTGTTATTTGTTAAAATTAGGATTAGTAGGATAAGAATGAACACAAATAATTGTCAACACACTAAAACAACATTGTGGGTACAAGTGGGTGGTAAAACCAACGAACACCAAACCGTATAACAGATAATGAAAGGGGGAGGAAATCTGTTATACGGCAGGCGAAAAATGGTAGCGCGACGCTCCCAAAGTTCGCTCCCAGAAAGCCGTGGAAAACCGCCAAAATGCTTCACCACCTAAGACTTTTGGACTACTTGATGAGCCCACCAAAGTTCAGACATAATCTGGCGTTCGTGTGCTTAACATCCTTGAAGTGGAGTGAGATTTAAATAAAGTTAAAATTATCGGTGAGAGGTGACACATTTGTTCAGGTAATATAAAGGTGGAAGTACAGCTTGATGCGAGTAATCAAGGGTTTCACTAATACCCGTCTCCTGAACACCCTCACAGGACCTTTTTTTGGTATTTTATATAATTTTACGTGCCTTGGGTGACGCGATCATCCTCACTCGGCAGCACACGATTCGGCCTAGCGAGCCCTGGATGCTCGCTACGTCTAACCCGTCAAAGACCAGCGATCGTCCTCTGGCCTTGGGCCATAACCGCTAAGGAGGACTTACCCCTCTCGGCACGGTCACTCCGGTATCGTCCTGTGCCTGTTGATACACGTCAATGAGGGGAGACGCCAGCAGCCGCCATTAGACTCCAGAAACGCCGTCAAAAATCCGCCAAACCCACCAGAGAAATAGAGTAGCCACCATTGTCACCAGTTACCGAACCCCATCGTCGTCAGCAGCAGCCACGCGAGCGCTCGCAGGACGGCCCAGAACCACCAGCAACTTCCAGCAACAGCAGCGGTACGTACCGGTATAAACCTACAACCCACATACACACTCACAACCAGCAATAGTGAATATAGATTTTTAATCCAAAATTAGTTTCTTTGAATAACTTATCAAGTCTCCTTCATTTCAATTGTTCAAATTAATAATTCCATAGCCCACGTTCAGTTAGGTGATAGTACCCTGCCCAGTTGTCCGCGAAACCCCTCCGATTACCCAGTAGTAAGCCGACCCTGAGACCCAGATCAAAGGGGCTCTTGCTACTGAGCTTTGCCGGGATACACAGTAGAAGAGTTACATCGCAGAGAATGGAACTTTAAAAGAAAGGAGTAATTAGGACTACAAATGCTCCATGTAGTATCAGTAATCAACAAACATGTTTTCGCTGAGCCGTCGGCCATACAGACAGCTATTATCAGGGAATTTTCACTTACACACGCCATGCCTGAACTTTCGTCAGTACGGGTAGAAATTATTCCGAAACTTACTACCCACTCTGGAAAAAAGTGTTCCGCCGGCCCTGGCTGGTAGGATACATCGTCGCTGTTGTGCTATCTTATGACATACGCCATTTTGAGGTGAACTGAGTTAGATATGCCGTGTTACTAAATTTTAAAATCTCTATAACGTCGCGTTTTCAGAATTTTGAAATTCTGCTGGGTTACTGAGATATAGCGAAACACGATTATAACAAGCGCCAATTTCTCGAGTGATCGAGTTGTGCTATCTTATGACAAAGAAAAAAGAGAAAACATTCTCAGTTTGTTGGCTTGCTATAAGCCAAAAAGCTTATAGCACGCCAACAGATGTCTCTGATGACATAGGTAATTTCTATGCAGATCAACCATAACCATTAGCTAGGTTCTTGTCTCGGGAGCAAAACTTTTCCTACCATAGTTTTTTTCTGGGAATTGTTGGCTTACATTTTCAACATTATTGAACAAATTTCATTTGGAGATTTCCACTAGTTTTGAAAAGTATACCGAAATGTAATGATGGATTATGCAAGAAGAATATTTGTTTCTACTAGTCGCCAGACAACAATAACATTGTTTGATATACATTGTCTCTAAATTGTTGATGAAACTAACTTTTGTATATTGTTTTTCCCGAATGAAGGAGGAAAATTGGGAAAACTTTGTGTTCCAATACCATCATTTTGTAACCTGATATTGCTGCTATCGCATGGAAAAGTATAGTATTGGACATAGCTATCTCTAACTCATAATTTTACGAATCAGTTATGATTCATTTTTATATGAAATCTTCTGTGTACATTTGTGACACGTCATACATATTTTATCATCAATATACACTTATGACACGTATGCGAGCGACTTTGGTTTACATTTTAAACAAAAACTATAAATATAGTCAACCAATCTTCGCACAAATCGAGAGATTACTTCAGAAAAGATAGAAGCATCGAATGTCTTCCCCGAAAAGCATCCAACATTTATAAATTTTAAGATATTCAATCTCAAACTTTAAAAATCGTTTCTCTCGAAAAGTGCTAAATGGCGCTTGTCATAAGATAGCACAACAGCGACGATATGTCATGGTCAGGACACGTAAATTTACACTATTTTTTCTAGGTGTGCATGCATAAGAGCCGTACGGCAAGGTCCAAACCATTTCATAGGATAGTTGACCCGAAGACCCGAGAGAAAAAAAAACAGTTTATTCGTTTATTCGGAAAGAATTAATTAGACTGATTGTAAAAGCCTTTGAATAAACAAATATGGCGTATTCGGCAATGCTGTTTGATATAACTTGTTCTCTAATTTTAACGAGGGCTGAAATCTGTTAACTGATCACATTCGGAAAATTCGGTTTCGCTAAGAACAAATTTGTGCGTCCGGACTACATTGTAATGTCGGTTAGGATTTTAAACACTGAATCCCATAAAAAAAAATAACAAAAAAAAAAGTAAAATTTGGGTTCGATTAATTATGATCCGGAATCTTGCAATGCGTTTGAAATATGTATGAGGAACCTATTTTTTACATTTTGTTTTTATAAACTACAGGTTTCTTGAATAATGCAACCAATAATGTGTATACTGAGTCCAGAATATGCTCAACAATTTTGCCGAAGGGAGTTGTCAAATGTTCTCTGAAAATAGTATAACTGTTTAAAGTTGGATGGTTCGAATGAAATGCCAAATACATTTTATAGACAGACAGCACAGCCTGTATACCAAATGGTAGTCAGATTTGAAACTGAAATAATTTCGTAGTTTTTTTAACGAATTTCTTGACACTTTATTATAAATGTACAATGCTCACTCATTGGTCCTCTTTTGCTTTATAATTAGAGTATTTCAATCACCTAAAATATATAATAGGTTGGACAAAAAGGGTAAATTCTCAAAAATGTACCCAAAATGTCTTACCAATCTACGTCATGACATCGCCTCCAAAGCGCAATGACGTTGATATTAGGTGAATCAGAAAACTCTATTTTCAGAAATCAGACTGCCATACTACAATGATTTTGTTCTTTCACTTTTTTCACTTCAATGGTTTCCTTCGAGCCTTTCTAAACGACGCATCGAGTATTTCCTTGAATTGTAAATCAATGAGGCATAACATCTGAATGAAACCTTCGACCTTTGCCGGAGATGTACAATATTTTTGAACTCCTTTCCAATGCCGAAATCATTCCTTCCAAATCAGTCGCCAGTCGGATCAAGGCACAGAAAACGGAAGCGTGGGAGCTTCCCACACCGGATAGTGTGATTTGGTACGTGTTCTTGGGAATGTCATGACGCATGTAATAATTGTCTGCTTAGAGAATGTTGAATAACACTGTCCGACAAAAACAAACTGGAGTGTACTGTACACCAGGGTAGCTAGCAACACTTTTTAACTTTAAAGCAACATAATTAAAAATACTGAAACCCCAGAAAAATATTCAATATGTACAAGCGCTAATGATAAATTACCATTTCCTACTTTTAGGATGGACAAACATGTTTATTCATGCTTACAAGGAAAAAGTAATGGCGAGGAAAACTTGTTTATAAAAAAGTTATAACGAAGTTATAAAGAATAACGGATAGCATCTTGACATTTTTAAAAAGATATGTTCTTGACCGTTAAAAGCTGCTTCTTTTTAGCATGATAAAGTTGTAGATAAAACTGAACAAATTGAAAAATAAGTTGATATGTCAACTTAGTCGTAAAAACGTGTTTAATCCACCTAATAGTGTGATGAGACATTTCTTATAACTCTTGTCACTCTTCGGATATTATATCGTTTGAGAGCATATAGAACTTGATGCTTCGCTATGTTTTTGATAACACATACTACATGGGATAGTGGCAGGACTCAGAGAATCGCTCAAATCAGCATAGGACAACATCAGTGCTAGAAATCTCAAACCAAATCAATGGGAAAGCGAAAAAATGGCCCATAAAATAGACATACCAACGAATTATTGTTAATGCTCTGTTAATAAAATATCTATATTGTGGTGGGAAAACTGAATTTTCCTAAAGGGGTTATATATTGTACTGAAACAAAAAAAACGAATTTTTTTTTAATCGATTTGAAGTTTATATTTTACTCAAATTTCCAACGCGACTGAGAACTAAGAAATCGACGCTTTTTCTTGAAAAGGGCGTTACTAGCAGTGATACCGTTCAAAGAAAATCAACAGTGAATATTTCCAGACTTGGTTTTATTTCCTATTTAAGAACTATTGTGTTTTTAACATCCTAGATTGCATGATTCAGTGATCGAAACCCAAAACTTCATAAAGTATTTGAAATTATTAAATTAAAATTTGTTTTTGCTATTGAATTTGACAAAATGATAGTATTGGCCCTTTGGCGATTGTTTACTTTTTCGGTCCCATCTATCAGCATTGAAGTATCGCCCTTACGTTTTTTTACAATAACTACCGTTTTACACCACCGATTTCGTCCGGGTTTTTTCAATAGAGATCATTGTTACTTTTTACAGCTGGTATCAGTTTGATAATCCTAAAAAAATACGAAAATAACAGTTTCGCCTCTAAACTGCTAGCAAAAAAAGTATCGCCATGTTTGTTTGCATGGAGCGTGGAGGGCGAAACTTTAAATAAACAAACAAAAATACAGTTTCGCCCGTTGTATTTTTTGCTGTAGTTTAAGAAAGCAATATCGTAGAATCAAAATTTTTAGGTTAATTTGTTGCGTTTCAAAGCCCTCATTCGCATGTAAGAAAAAAGCCCTATGTTTACAATTGTAAGTATCGCCCTTTTCACAAAAAAAGCGTTGAAATGAAATCGCAGCTCCTGATATCACGCTATCTCTGAAGTACATGCGTGCATAGTTTCAAATTTTACTTCGACATCGACTTTTTCTAAAGGTGACTTCCCAGTAGTATTCTTGATTTGAATTATTATCGCTAATCCTAATGCCAAAGAACAAATAAAAACCTCACGAAAACGAACCGTTTGGGAAAATCATCATCATTACTGGAACTTTCATTTTCACGAAACTTTTCGATAACCTTCCGTCACTTGCGTTAATGCACTGGGTGCACAGTAGGGTGACAGGAAAAAAATGACCCCTATCGGCCCACCTCTGCGTCGAATCCTAGTCCCACCAGGAGTACTTGCACCAAATTTGAAGCAAATCGGACAAGTCTAACTACCGGACCAACGGGCCTGAAGTTAGTATAGGAATTTTCAACAATTTACATGTAGAAAACCCACCAGCACGCATTTTCGCCGCTAGGTGGCACTGTATACATCGTATTATCACTGTAAGTGAAAATAAGAAGGATAATTGAATTGTCTACAACTTCTTCTGAACATACCATTGAGCTAAACTCAACGATTATTTCACAAAAATATATAGTTCGCGGGACTCGAGTACTGATACACAACCATGCACTGCTGGGCCCCATGCAAAACTGACTCAGACATCACTTCGTTAAAAGATTAATAACTTCTTTTAACATAGCCGGATTTACTAGCAGTCTTCGACAAAGTTGTAGATAATTAAAATATCTTTCTTATTTTCACTTACAGTGATAATACGATGTATACAGTGCCACCTAGCGGCGAAAATACGAGCTAGTGAGTTTTCTCCATGTAAATTGTTGAAAAATCCAATATAAACTTCAGGCACGTTGGTCCGGTAGTTAGACTTGTCCGATTTGCTTCAAATTTGGTACAAGTACTTCTGGTGGGACTAGGAATCGACTCAGGGGAGGGCCGATTGAGTTTTCAAAAATTCATCATTTTTCTGGGCAGTCTAGTGCACAGTGCTCTAAAAATCTAGCGAAATTGTCTTAGGGCACCAGCGGGTCTGTAAAGAATACTAAAAATTAATTTCTATTCCATAATTTTCAGTTCAGCAATTCGAGAGATCGTGCTCACCGCAAGCCATGAAAAATAGACTACGTTGTGAAGCGATGGTCACTATTTATTAAAAAATCACGGTTAAATAAAAAAAAAATATTAAAAAATTTCAAATAGTTTATAATTTTCACAAACTTATTACGAAAAATTGTTTAATAAGCTTTCGTAATATTGTGTAGGAAAAAAGCTGGAAATTTGAAAATAAATCTGAGGACTATGATTGATTACAGAACTCTGGAATTTTCTATTGGAATGTTTTCAGGCAGGAATTTGATATTGATGCTATTAGACAACTGTGAAATCAAGACCAATAGATCAGTTACATATCAGGACCCCATTCCGACAATTTATCAACAGTCCTCATGATGTTTATAACAACAGGTTATCAATCAACGGATCAGATAATGTTATTGTAATATTGAATTAAATCAGTTTGCATCAATAAATTTTCAACTCCAATCCAATATTTTTTTTTGGTGTGGTGGGGGGGGGGGCTGTATGGTGTTAAACCCCAAAACCTTCTCTTGGCTACGCCGTTGCTTGGAGTTTTTTATTTCGCTTTTCATTTTCCGAAAGGTTTCAGATCGATCCGATGGTCATAAGTTAGAAAAATTGCAGTCAGAAGGTTCGCACAAATGAACATTTTTGCACTGATAAGTTATCAAGTTCCTTCCAGACAATTTGGAAGTGTTCGGTGATTATTTCTAGCGGTTGTAGATAGAAAAATGAAATACAAAATTCGATTTATCGAAATAATGTTTGGCTTATTTCAATGGATTATTACTATATTGAACAATAAATAGGCGACGAAGAGTAATCCACAAACAACAAGCCATAACTTTTAAAGTATTCAAAATAGATATTTGAAGTCTTCAGTAAAGTTATTCGCAAAAGTAAGAGCTACAAATTTGCTGAAGGCATCATTTCAATATAATCACTTCCAAGAAAATTTGTGAAAATATCTCACTCATAGGGGGATTAATCAGCAAAAGCACAATACCAAAAGAAAGAGCATATTTCCTCCATTAAATTCTCCGAAGATACTATTGACCTAAAATAAGCCGTTTTGGCGTTAATAATAGATTACATATTTTTGGTCATATTTCTGGCAATGGGAAATGATAAAAATCTTTCGTCCGCATTTAATGTTAAATATCTCTTTTGATAATAGTCCGATTTCAACAATCTATAGCTTGTTCGAAAGGTATTCGTTAAAGCTGTCTAAAACATATAAATTGTTAATCTATATTGTCAATTCCGGCAGATAATTTTAAAAAACTGCAAAAAACGCCATTTTTACGCATTCAAACAGTCATATCTTAAAAACTGAACATCAGAATCAAAAACAAATTAATAGCGTTCATACTGTTTTTTAGTTCTTTAATTTAAAATTGGTTTGGATAAGATCGGTTCAGCCATTGCTGAGAAACACGAATGAGAACACACACAGACATTGTCCCAAATCGTCGAGCTGAGTCGATTGGTATATAAGACTCGGCCCTCCGTGCCTCGGAAAAAATCTTGAAAGTTTGAGCGAATTCTATACATTTCTTTTATAAGAAATGTAAAAATCGCCATTGGGGATCATCCATAAATGACGTAGCATTATATGGGGGAGGGGGGAGTTTTGTATTTTGTGATGATGTGTGACGACAGGGGGTAGGGGGTCATGTCATGCTACGTAGGTGTTTTAAAGGGGAATAACTAACATAGTTATTTTTTTTTATTTTACGGTGACAAAGGGGGGGGGGAATACCGTCAAGCTACGTAATTACCAGGGGGGGGGGGGGTATTTAGAGGTTTGTGACGAAATGCTACGATGGGGGAGGGGGTGTTAAAAATCACTCAAAAAATGCTACGTCATTTATGGATCGTCCTTTGAACAAAATGATAAAAAACACTTTTTATGTGATAATATAGCGAAGCTAAATTTGTGTAACAATAAGTTATTTCTATGTTATATTACTCCATCGCAGAAAATAAATAGGTAAAAACTAATTTTTCTCCATTAAGGAGAAAATTGTTTAAAACCATCTTCGCTCGTCAAGAGCACTGAACCTATAACTAAATTAGCCGAGGAATTTTCGTTTGGACTTTGTCTCATCAGAATTTCTTGTGGGACATCGCGCAGGACTAGGAGTTTGCTCAGAAACACAAATAGTGTATTTGTTTTCTTGGAACCAGCATCAATCCAGCGCTAGCTTAGTTCTATCACTAAGTTAGTGTCGGATTCTGATGAGACGAAGTCGAAACGCAAATTCCATAACTAATTAAATAAATGATTTTTTTTCTCGTCCACATTGTTGGTATTCAACAATGTTTATAAGCAGCCATCAACTTTTGTCATATGCAAAATGCGGGTTTAAAACCTAGTAACGCTGATGGAACTCATTTCAGTACTATCAGTTCTTAGAAGATATGTTCCGGTACCAGCACAAACAGAAGGTACCCCGGAGCAAGTGTCACATGAAAGGCAAAATATGCAGTTGAGTATTGCATCGCCAGCCTGCCCAGATTTTATTAATTTTTATTTATTTTCAAAAGTAACTAACTACTTTTGTAGTGCGTATTTTCTGCGGAAATACTGTTGGAATTTTATTGAATTCTAATGGAACAAACAATATCTATGCGATTTTGCCGTCTTTTGCACATACATAGTTTTTTGAGAATATTTTTTGAATTTTCTAGGGTTTTTTTCTTCTTTACCAATCTCTAAAAATCGCTGAAAATATTGTTGGAATGTTATTGATAAAAAGCTAAAAATACAAGTGTGGCAACACTGATCCTTGAAAACATGGTGTGAGAAAGACACCTATTCGTTTTGGTTAAACTTTCATTAGTAGCAGAAAGGAATGGAAAGGCACATGAAACGAAAACGAGCGAGAGAGCGATTGTATTGCGTATTCGCGCAAGTATACAACGGACTGTCGGTTTTTCTCATCATTCGTTTGACCGTCGTTGAGCTACCAGCTAGCATCAGCATTAGTAGAGCAGTCCACCGGATGCAAAATTGCAGTTAGCAATGAAGGTCGTTCGCAAAAGTGTAATCGCTACTCACCAGGAACTGTCGCCCTGTGATAAATTTACCGCTATCAGAAGTCAACGGAGCTGCCCTTCCAAAGTCTGGTTCGTGGGATTGCGCACGGACGTTTTGTTCGAGGATGCGAAAGAATGCGTCATCCACGCCAAGCTACTAACAATCGTGCCGAAAAACATCAAACTGGCTCGCCGAATCCGTTAGCGAACCTAAATTGTGTCTCGCACAATAAAACAAACCAATGGTCCTTTTCAGGACCAATCAATTGTAGTAAAAACTTTTAAATGAAATTTTCATTTTTCATTGCATTACAAAAAAAACTCCTACCGCCGTTCGCTTCTGCTGAGTTAAATTATTTTCAATCTTGATACTGCTCAGCGGCGGTATTGGTTTGCTAGTATATACTTGTAACAACACGTTGAAAATGCAAAAGTATGCACGTTTTCCCCAAAAGTCTTTTAAGAGTGTGTTGATTTCAAGGAAGTTGTAATTTAAATCAAATATGATATGCCAAAGAGGGGGAGAGAAGGGATATCAAATCAAAACTCTTTATGCGAACACAATGGTCGATCTGAAAAAGGTAGGTTTGGTTTTTCCTCGCCATCGTTTCACCTACCAACAAAGTAAAACTTAATTCTCTTCCGTCTTTTTGGTAGCTGAATGGTTTGGATGTTAGGCAACACACCATCCTGGGAAATGGTCACATCGGAGAGCAATTTGTTCAGCTCTTCGTAATTTCGAATGGTGAACTGCAGCTGATGGGAGGTAATCCTGGTCTTTTTGTTTCCACGGGCAGCATTTCCTGCAATATTTTGGCAGCGAGAGTAGCCCTTTCTCAGCAGACGGTTGATTTGGCCGACAGGAAACTGGAGAACGGCACGAAACGAGCGAGATTTTGGTTTTCCCTTCAATTATACTCCTTTTCCGCATCCAGATATAGCAAACGTATGTATCATCACGATTGTAATACACGAATGATACTCGCATACCACACCTGGTTTTGTACTCGATTAATTTTACGTTCGAGACCAAATTGGGCTGGCCATCGAATGAAATCTATACTTCCCAGTGCTGTATTTACCGAAACCAACATTTAGATTCACCACCTGCGTCATTCATTAACTTTCCAATTGACTGAAATTTCATGCAGAATCGAATGCTTGAAAGCAGAGGAACTATAAATTCATTCGTTATTATGTGGACAGTTTGAATGCAGAAATTGGCATCTTCAACATTTTAAACAAAAATGAACTGCGTAATCTTTATCTGGTGCACTGCTCAATAATCCCTCTCAGAGCTAACTTAGAAACAAAATTTAGTTTGCCTCTGAAGCCGAACATATCCGAACCTGCATGTGCTGTGTCGCGAGAACGAATGACGAGGAAAATGAATTAAATGTTGTTTCTCTTTCTAGTTCACGCAGAGATGTCAATTTTTAAAGTTCGGATACTGCCATCTAGGGTTATAGTACCGGTACCGAAAATTCCAGGAATACCGACCCATTTTTGATACCGTAATACCGGTACTGAATATATAAACGTGCCGGTATTTTCAGTACTATGCAAAACTATTAATGAAGAATATAACCAACCTAACTTTCTTTAATCAATTTATAAGTTTTTCTTAAATTAACTTATTTGAACCTAGCAAAAATAAAATAACTATTGATTTAGTTTTGGAATCTCTCATGAGCATTTGGTTTGCATTGGTTTCCATTTTTACTGTATGACGACATATTGAGTTTATGGCCTAAGTCACGCCTGCATTCATTTTGCTATTAAATATTCTGTAAAAGAACTAATGTCGATCTAGTACCAAACCTTGATTCGAATAGAACACGTAGGGATCTGATCTGAGTATGTAATCAGCGTTGTTCAATTATATAAGAATTGCATTCAAAACCAGTTGAGATGGAATCTGTTTCGTCATCTGGACTCTCACAACACGAATTGTTAGTACAACATTATTATTCATGTATACGGGAATCATGGCTCATTCGTTGTTGTGTTGCATGATATTCTTCACAATGATTCTTTCAGACTCGGTTGAACTTGTGTATGTCATCAGTACACCCATAATGTAGCTCCGTTTTCATCTTTAGTAACTGTTCCCCCTAGTGCTAGTTTGGTTCAATACGAGTGTAGTAACAGTAAGTGGCTATAGTAATTTTCGTAGTGGAGGCACTGTTAACTTCATTGGCTTTCTCATTTCTCTGCGCAGCTCGGGGGACAATACTAACTGTTTGTGCAGTGGATAAGTAACAAAGGCTTATGAATTGATTACTTGCTTTATTGATAGCTATAACAGAGCAATAATAAAAGTATACTTTTAAACATTTTATTTCACTCTAGCGTTTTTTAGTTTTTTGACAAAAATATTCCAGCCCCGGTATTTTACCGGTACCACCGCTACTGAAAGCTTCAGTACCGCAGAACCGGTTCTCGCCAAAAAGGGTCGCTACTAGAAATACTATTTCCATCGCGAAATAGGTGGACTTCAAACGAGAACTGTTCAGGATTTACGGCTCGGTGCATGTAATTAGCGGGAACTAATTACGAACGAGCTTCAGTCAGATGATTTAAAATCGGTTTTACCCGTGTGTATGTGTATGCTTATTTCGACCCTTCGGAAACAAAAGATTCAATTCTTGGTTGATGATTTGATAGCGCTGTTAATGTAATTTTGTTTCAATTGGGGCCCGTTACCAGCACGAAGCTGTACAAGCTATGCAATCGGTGATTTTTTCTCAAGGAAAAACATTGATTAATCGATTTGCGCATAAGCGCACAGGACTCAACTTTGAAAAGTTGGATTTTAACGTTTTGTGTTCCACTCGAATCCGACAATTTGCTGCCAGTTAGACGATATATTCAAACAAAAATCAAATTGACACTACTTAGACGCTAAGTCCAAACAGTTCATACAACGTGTGTGAACGCCTAAAGCAACTGGTTGATACTGAGAGCTGTCTCGGTTACCCAAACACAGAAGCTCTGGCTTGCTGAGGAGTATAGTAAAACAAACTGTCTGCTAGTTCGCAACCTTCAATATGTTTTTGAACGAAAAAAATGGATTGACCAATTTGCGCATATGGGCACTTCACTTAACTTATCTGTATGCTCAAATTGGTTAATCCATTTTTTTTCCTTTAGGAATAAAAAGTTGTGCAGTCACAGGCCTTTGGCTCTCATGCCAAAACGGCATGGCCATTTCCTTATACTGGATTTGGATTTAGTGTCTAACTGGCGCCAATTTGATGTTAGTTTGGATACATCGTCTAACTGACAGCAAGTTGGTGTCAGTTACTGACTAGTGGAACACGAAACATTAAAATCCAACTCATTCAAAAATCCTTATAATCACCTTCTATGTGGAAATGTACAACCAACAATCCACAAGATTGATAAGCAGAATCTGACTAAAATAACAATGCTTTCTGTTCAAAATTTGCGGCAGCGGTAGCCAATCACGAACTGGCTTCCGTCGGGTGTTTCAAAATCTGGTTCTTCGGCGTGTATGCTTTTTTCAATAATAAAAATAATAATAATGAAAATAATTGCTTCTGCTAGTAGCACATAATGGTTCATCTACCAGCCGTGTGAAGCTCACAAATATTTTCTCCTAAGTATTGTACAGCCCTTTGAGATGTTTCGTTTGCTCTAAAGAGCTCAAAACGAATGATGATGAAAAACAAAAATTTAGTTGACCTACATTTGAAGCTTTTCAGCATTTAAGTATTCGGTTGGTCTATCATATTAACAGCTTTGAGCGAGATAAGCGAAAAATTTTCACCATTTCCGAGTATTTTTCTGAAGATTTAAAAAAAAACTTTTGTTATTAATGCATGTCATACATACTCCAAAATTTAATACAACATTGCTGAACATATTTTCGACAAAACTTCGAAGATAGTGATCAAATCCATGCAGTACAACAAACGATTTAAACATTCCAAATCTTACACGACCTTGAAAAGAGACTCCTATATTGAAAGGTAAGTCATTGGTCACGACAAAAAAGCTGCACTTCATTTAATTAAAATTAACTGTTGCTTCGCTAATAATTCGTCAATTTGAGAATTACATTTTGGTAAGCTTAAACATTTGTTAAACCATGTTTGAAATAATGTCTCCAATAAAATTCATGTTTGTTTTTGGTCTGTATATACACAATACACTCAGGGCCGGCGTTACACTTCTAGCCCAAGTGGGTAGTAAGCATAGGGTGAGGGGTTCACTACTAGGGATTTGTCCCATTTTCGCAATACACATGCTTGAATTAAATTCACATCAAATCACTTGCGGTGCGTTTGTGCAAATGGTATTGTGGTACATCGATATTTTCAAATATGTACAATGTTTGCCCGAGATACATGTGCGGCAGATTTGAAATTTTTGAATTGGTTCGAAATTTTGAGTGGGTAACTCGGTTATTTTCAAGTGGGTAGTCCTACCCATACTACCCACGCTATCCGCCGGCCCTGCATACACTCACCTCATGAAAGAGTTTAATATATGGACACAAATTCTCTAACCAACAGGAGTTACCAAATTTATGGAAATCGCAAAATTTTACAAAATAATCGACCCATCATGTCTAAAACTCACCTTGGTTTATATCGCTATCAAGAATCGCCATGGCGTGAGTGCTGCAACCCATCACATCTATCACGCTTCCGACATCTCGATAGACGTTATCTCGATCAGTGATGTGGGAAGTTTCTGCTGCACAGCTGACATATCTCTGCCTATTTATCATAACTTTACATGACAGATTGTCTTCCGTTGCATTTTGCGGCAGGATGTACGCGCTCACTGCTAAAGGATCGGAACATTTCCTCCATCACCCCCCACAATACCGTGCAGGATACATGTAGACGTATTCATGCAAATTGAATTAGCCATTTTTACCCGAGTGTGTCAAATAATGTCGGTTGGCTGGAAAGCCATGTGCGGCAAAGGAGGTACGAATTTTTGAGCTGTGTCTGGCACACATATTTATCTATACGAAACCTGCCAATCATGAACCGTAACATATGAACGACGTATGGGAATAAGGCTTTTCCGCCCAACACAACGAGTTTATCATTATCGAGTTCCTTACAGAAATGGGAAGCCTGACTGCATAAGGAAATTGATTTATTGGAAACATGTGGGAGATTGTGCTGAGTAATGAAAAGATACTCGACAGACAGAGATAGTACATGGTATTTCAGTAAAAAATCTAACCCGAAGCGTACTAATACTACAGGAAATAATCACTCGGATCCCTGTCGATCATTGACGCTTTCTACACCCTTGGTTATTCTCTTGGAGTGAAGTACTAAGTACACTATTTAAACGCTCTAAAATAAATCCACGTCTACAAATAGCTTTTATCAATGACCTCCCGGGAGTGTCACGACCCCCGTTCAGTTGATAATTATCAGTTCCAATCCTGGAAAGTGCGAAAGTAATATCACACAGAAAGACAGCACCTTTTCTCCACGGTGAGTAAGACACGTAATAGGATAAAATCATTATTTATGCATGAAATTGATCCGTTTTCCTTGTCCATCGTGGAAACCACGAGAGGAACACCAACGGCATAGTCGTCCTTCCGAAGCCTTTCACCTCAACCCTTGCTGACCTATGTCGCATTTATAACGGTATGCACAGCAACAACAATGACATGCTACTACTTTCTAGGAGAGCTTTTTACGGGCGACTGAAAAGGTATCAATGCCTGGAATTGAGATTAATGACACCGCCGGAACCAATTAGTATGATGAAAAGAGTCGTCCCCCTTCCCCAGCCCTGTTTACCTTTCGAACTGCGTTAGCTTTTAAGCCACCTTTTTAACCAACTGTCCGCCATCGATAAAGCACTGCAGAAAATTTTGTATAGGAAATCAGTAGGCGTTTTTCCGCTATCAACGAAGAAACGGTTTTGAAACCAACGTCATTGAATTTGGCAAACAACAATTGCCGAGTTTCTCATGTACAATTGAAATGAATTGAATGGGTATTGTTCAACCCAAAGATTTGTTCAGAGTAAGTTTAAAGGAAACAATGAATAAACAAACAACCGATCGAAAAGTATTTATTTCGGCTTTCGGCAATTCACAAGCGAAGAAGTCGCTTTTCAAGGCAGCTTTGACAACGTCGTCGCCAACAGGATGAAAATCACGTCTCCCGCATCAAAATAGATTTCGCCCTTTTCTGAAGTTAATTTTGAGCTGGAAACAACTTATTTTCAGGGAAATCATTCCTGTCGACCGCCGTGTTTCATTTTTTTTGCCGGATCCCTTGAGCAAACAGTTGTTATAAGACGGTAATGAATGTGGATCTTTCGCCCATTCCGAAACAGCTCAATCCCACACTAAACGTCTGCTTGATTCGTGGTGAAGCAGGTAACCATTATTGCTGAATTGCTGTACGGTGTGGGTTAGAAGAATGAAAAAGAAACATATCAAATATGTCATCGGAATGAGGGGCTTTTCCGAATCGAATATTTCGCTGAGTATCGATTGATGGGAATGGAAGTAATCATTATGTTCTCTAATTGTCCTTCAGGTATACTCTTCGTTTCGTTTCTAACATTGGAAGAATATTGTATTTTGCTCCTCTTGCATTATATCCAGCTTTTTACGTGCCATAATGGCGGTCTAAATTGTTTAATTCGTAATACGTTTAATGGCCCTTTTTTGACAATAATCGTTTACGGCAGCTTGACAGCAACGCCCAGTTGAAAATGTCGGACGTTCATTGAATAAACATCCAACGCATTGGATGACTTAATCTCACTGATCGGTTGACGTTAACGATTGTTGTCAAAAAAGGGCCATTAAACGTATTACGAACTGAACAATTTAGACCGCCATTATGGCACGTAAAAAGCTGGATAGTGACACAAATCTGGGTTCGTACACCTCTACTGTACTTGTTTGCTATTGTTTCAGAACTACTTGCTCTTCCGAATATCTGTTGTTTGTAAATATGGCAGTGGAATCACCATTTGACATATTCTTATTATTTAAAGTATGCTAGTTTCTGTGTACTACACTTGTTGTGAAAATGAAACCTTTGAAGAGTCAATTAATTTGTAATTTATTATTTCCTTTTTTCAAAATTTGATTATATAAATATATGTTATGGCTACAGAAGCACTTAAAGCATCAATATTACGATGAGGGATAAACGATTTTTATAGCAAAATTCTAGAAAAAATGATGTTGTTTTTGGAATAGACTAGTTACCTATTGGTAACACTACCAAAAGAATTGCACTTTTGTGGTTAATAAAAAAAACATTTTTCTCTTCTGTTTAGAAAATATATTTAACCAGCGCGTACGTAAACAGGAAGATACGATTCATGAAAGTTACATGATCAAGTGCATTTAAGATTAAATTTTGGTTTCGTTAAAAATCTCACCAAGCATCAGTTTCTACGGAAATACAAATTGGGGATTATTTTTCGAGATGCACTGAGTTATCGCGTAGGCTGCATCGCAGTTGTTCTTGATGCCTTCACCACTGTTTCTGCAAATATCGAGAGCTTTTCGCAGCGGTTCGGCCAACTCGTCCGGTATTATGGTATCGATCTGTCTCATGGTCGCTTCATAGTTCAATTTTCCCTTTCGAATCTGAAAAATAAAGTGTAGTTTTATTATACAACCATGTGAGTAAGGAACCGTCCATCAACCACGGAGGCTGAACCGTTTGTAACCTTCATCCCATTTGTTAGACTTTAGTATTCTTTTACGAAATATCTCCCCAATAACGTATGTCATTTCTTTTCACTTTTTGAAAATTGTGTTCTGTTAATTGCATTTAACACATTAGCCTTCGTAAGGCTTCTAAGTCTGTGAACCATTTGGTGATTCTTTTTTACTAATACTAGTCCTAGTGATAGGAATAAGATAGCGCCGCAGTGGCGTAGCCAGAAATTTGGTTTGGAGGGGGTTTTGATGAGAATCGCAATTTTTTTGAAAAAATGCTAAAATTTAATATGAGTTTGATAAATTATTGAAAACTCAAAAACATAAGTAGTCGAACAGATGTCATTCCAGTCTACAGACAAGAAGGATCAACATGGAACAGTTTTCAAACCTCTATAGATTCTTGTATAAAATGTCAATGAAGTCAAAAATTGCGATCTTTTGAAGTGGGATAAATGATCTAAAAAAATTTCAACGTTCAAGATCACCTAATATAATAATCCTAGACTTTGAAGGTTTGACAACTTCGGGAAGTTATCAACATAAAACAGCGCCTGCTTTGATATAGAAATTTTAGTGATTAATTCTCATTGAGGTAATTATGGTGAATTAATTTTTCAAAAATATTAAAAGACATGGTGCCTTCAGCAAAGTTTTTGATAATGTCCTTTCAAACAATTTTGTTGAAAATATGAAGGCTACATGAATTCAACATATAGGGATTTAAATGGACTGGGCCTGCTATATTTCTCCTTAGTGAAGAAAAATTTAGGTGAAAACTATTTTTTTCTGCGATACGGATAAAATTGTTTGAAACAATCATTGCGAGTTGAGAACACAAAACCTATAACTAAATTATGGATGGATGGAACTGAAACTTGCGTTTCGACTTCATCTCATCAGAATCCGACACTAACTTGGTGGGCGGACTAAGCCAGCGCCGAATTGATGCTAGCTCCTGAAAATGGAATCACTCTTTGTGTTTTTGAGTACTTTTAATCCCTGGGAATTATTTGTTTTAAATCCAGTTCCCTTATTTTTTTGTAAGCTTCAAAGGCACCTTGAACGCAATGTGAATTTATTATTTAATTACCGCAAAAGTGATTTATCAAATACAGTAATTTCAGAATAGCTTGTTGTAAAGGTTTTCTACTACTATATTTCGATACTCTGAATATGTGGGATATTTATGTCTTTGACAAAGTTGTTTGAAATAGCACTTTCGAAAACTTTGCTGGAGACATTAAGTCTCGACTCAAATTTGCTTGAAGAGTAATTCTTCTCTATAATTACTTCTAGGAGGATTAACCGTCAAAATTATTCTATCAGCAGATGAACAGTTTTACGTTTTGAAATTCTTCAATGTTACTTAACATCGAAATTTGTCAGTTTCGAATGAATGTGATCGTGACCGTTAAAAATTTATCGAGCATTAATTTTACTTTTCTTCATTAGTCAACCTCACAACTTGCAGTACTAGTACGTAGCACACAAAATTTTAGTACGCCATTCATTGCATCCTGCTAAGAGGCTATTCATATAGTTGATAATACAACAAAAATCCAATGCTCATAAAACCGATCCTGACCTGCTAGAGACAAAATTACATCAGCTTTCAACTAGTTTCTGAAATGCTATTCTTGTTGTTAACCATATTGAATTGTTGTCTAAACTCTACACAATCTAAAAAAATACATTTTCAGCAAATGTTGAAATGTATGTATGTTTTCGGTAAACAAGCTTATGTTTTATATGCAATCAACCTATTCAAATTTAGATTTCCATTCGAAAAATTGTCTCTAATCCATATTTTGAAGCATCTTTCCAAAAATGAGCTCATAATAATTCAGACAGTTATTTTATTTTACATTGAAGTAATTTGACAACTATGGGATTTTGGCTAAGAGATAAGTTACAAGATCCCCTTCCCACAATTTTCCAAAAGTTCTCATGACGCTTTAAACGCAGTTCTCAATGTAGTGATCAGAGAATATTTTTCCAAAAATATTTTGTGGAATATTAAATTAAATTTGTCAGTATCAATTATTTTTTTTTCAATCCAATTAATTTTGGTTTGGGGGGGGGGGGGGGTTTAACCCCCGAACCCCCCCCCCCCCTGGCTACGCCACTGTAGCGCCGGATTGACAATTCGGCGCTAGCGTAGTCTTGTCACTAAGTTAGTGTAGGTAAAGTATATTCTGAGAAAAATTCTGAAATCGTTCTCAGAATTTTTTGTGATGGCGAGAGTGTTAGTCAATATACTCAAGTTTCATACAATAATTCAACATTTAAACAATATTTTCCTAATTTTCACTACAAAATACTGAAAATTGGACGAATGAATCTTCAGGAAATGCGGTGTGCACTAGAAAAACTTGTCTTAATTCACCTAGTGGTACAATTGTGCTTTTCTCCAGGGCCGGCTGAACCTTTTTCCCGAGTGGGTAGTAAGATTCGAAGTGATTTCTCCTCGTATTGACGAAAGTTCCATATCTGAACGCCATATCTGCATGTGTAAGTGAAAATGCAAATTCCCTGATAATATCTGGTGGCTATTTGGAAACACTCTTTGTTAACAGGGCTGTTTGTCCGACGGCTGAGCGAAAATGTGTTTGTTGAATACAGATACTACGATTGTTCCACAGCTTAGTTCCAACTACCAACTCCAGTCTTTTATATTTCATTGCATTTATTTTCCGTTCCCTGCTATAAAACCTTCTCACGCGGGTACTGAAGCCCGCATGATAGTGTTGATTAATGGGAAGGTATCTCTGACGACCGACATATTTTCAGACTTAGAGGAGGTCGATTTGAATATTTTTCCGATGGCAAAGATAATGCAGATAAGTCTCATTTTCGATACAAATTATATCTAATGCAACCGGCCCCTGGATGGCCTACATCCGCACCAAAGACAAGCCATTTAATATCATCGATATAACGCGTGATCTAACTAAACAACACTCGACCGTGCACGAAGAATTTTGTCCACGTACCCGCCCGGAAGGTAGAGATTGATGGTGTGGTGTCCGAGAAGGGTCTTAATTGCGAAATAGGGGGTGGCTCCTTCTAGATCTCTGTGCTTCAGTCAGTGAAAATTATGGCATGCAAGCAATTGGGTTTAGTAAAAATCGAGGAGTATAAGAAAACTTATTTTCCATCAACCTCATTTCGAGCCTTTCGCAGGATTTGTTCCTTTAAAATTTGTTCTTTTGAACGGGGCTCGTTTACTTGTTCGCCTTTTTATGCCGCGGAGCATAAACTGCCGTCGTTGCAAACTCATCGGGCCCATCGTAGAAACAAGGCACGGTATGGAAGATGCGGAGAGGATCAAGAATTTTTTTTCATCCGTGGGAAGACTCCGAAATAACTGTCGACATATCCCACATATAAATTCTGCGGGGAAAAACTGAAGCATTCTTTTGAGAAACCCTGGAAAGAAATAGTAAAGAAAGTACCAGTAACGACTAATTTCTCCGCTTCCTTGTTCACTAAAGAGCTATATTCAGACAATTTCGAATGAGGAGAATCATTTCCTCCCCTAAGTTTCCTCCCTTCCTGGTCTCGGAAAGTCCACATGAGACATCCAAAACTCACAGTGTCTCTATATTTCAGTCCTATTATTTTACTAGGTTTGACACAATGCATTACACAATCTGGTTTACTTCCGACATAGATCTTCCACAATTTTAACATTTTTTGCCTTGGTCGAGAAAATACTATTGAGGAGCGTTTTGGGGATGAAACCGGGCTATTATTTCAATCGGATTAGCCTTTGCTCGGTACCAGATGTATTGAAGTTGTCGCTTGTTAAATCCGAATCATAAGCAAAGATTTATTGATATTGTTTCCATATGCATCGCACCTCAGCTGGTTCTAGAACACTTCAACTCCCACGGTATGCCATGGGGTTGTCTTCATTCTGATAACCGATCTATCTTACTGCATGATATTCCCGACAATTTTATTATGACCATCTCGAATACAGTGGAAATGACACGAATGCCTACCAGCGTGGCCGAGCGCGTTAGATTTATTGTTGTACCCTACCACGCTAAAATTAGTGTGGCCATTGATTGAAAGAGCTACGCGTCCACTGTAACCCAAACAATCGAATCAAAATAAGGAATTCCTCCGGTGGAAGTGTACAATGTTTGGACTGGCTTGTTTTTCTACACTGCGACCAAAGGTCAGACTAAACAAATACATGGCGCGAACAACCATGGACGGTATCCCACTCCTTTGTGGGCAGAGAGTTCTCAGAATTGTATGCGAAAAGGTCCTATGAGGACTTTTTGAACGTCGGATCGCCCAAATTTTGCCGAATATATGCGACGTTAGAAACGCAAATGAAAACCTTGATGAAAACTGAAAAACGCGAGTATTGGCACCGGTTCGTCAACGGATTAACAAGAGAAACAATATTTCATCTGGTAACTGAGCCCTACGTTGTGTACACGATTCAACTTTTGATCGGAATACATGGAACTAATCGGCGATAATTCCACGTAGATTCACATTCAAATGATAGACGTTTCCGATGAAATTATAATAATGTCTATAAACGTAAAAATTGTTCTTCAAACACACAAATTTATCTGACAGCAAAGATACTCGCGCTAAGAATTCTCCCCACAAAGCGTATGGTTTTATATTTACCTACGGCCATATCCACATCGTTACAGTTCCAAGTGGGCGCTTCGATCGATGGAGCACGGAAAGCACCCCTTGTTTTTCCTGGAAAGGGGAGTTCCCAGATTCTTTATGTTAAAATCGTTCCCGATTACCTAATACAAATATTAGTTTAAGTTCTTTCGCATTGCTTTAGTCCAGGTAATGAAAAAAGTGGCACTTAGATTAGAATGGTTATGATAAGGCGGACACATTAAGACATTGGAGGGCATTAATGAAAAATCACGCAGCTTAAACGAATTTTTCAGTATTTTTTGTCAGACGACTCGAAAATTGGCAAATTTCTTAGGATAATGGAAGTTTAAGAATCCCCAATTCATCAACTAACCTTCGTTAAAAAAGGAAGGAGGAAGGTCGTGACTTCCTTCGGGTGGTATCTCGGGTCATGTCCAATCATTATACGTTTAATGCGAACATATTGGGGTCATAGAGAACATTCTCTGCGCTTGCGGTGCCGGCTATCGCAACATTAAACATGTTGTCTGGTCATGCGCCTAGTGTTCTAGCGCCAGATCTCCGTCCCTTCGGCCTGGTTCTAATCGGAGATGTACTGGCTACCCTCCAAATGTATTTTATCTTCTCTATTGGATGACTTGCTAACAACTACCTACAAATGTGATCCCAAAAGTTCCCAGCCGATCGAAGGAGGCCAGTCGGCGATCCAGTTCATGATGTCCTGATAATAATCTTCCGTTTACCACAAAGCTACTAGTTTAATTACTTTTTTCGCTGTCATTTTTGTCCGCCCTCACCTTACTTTCTCCGATACGGTCTCTGCTACTGATGTTGGAATCAATAATCTTTTGCCTTCCTTATAAAAAATCTACTAATGTTTCTCCTTGTTTCAATTTTTAATCAAATGATGGTTCATGTTAAAAAAAATACAAATTGTATATCTTGTCCTTAAAAATATTTCTAACTTCTTCCCATAGTCTGGATAAAATTTTATTAATATTTTTTGTCTACCGATCTGAGCTCTTTGTCATAAGTTGTGGATGTGTCAAAATGTATTCCCATGAGTATAAATAAAAAATAATAATTCCAAATTTCAAAGAAATCCTAGTTATTATCCCATATTTTCAAGAAATTTAAATTGTAAAGCAAAGAATTTGTATTTAAATAAAAATATGAGATTGTTATACATCGAGAATTTAAGACGCAAGAATTTTGTGAAGAAAGACACATACGCGTGGTTAATCTCAGGTTTTGGTTTGTTCCAGACTTGCGAGTGGGTAATTCCCTTCTCGGTAATTTTCGAGTGGGTAGTACTATCCATACTATCCACGCTTTTCGCCGGCGCTGCCTTTCTCATTTTTCCAAACTATGATTCCATGGTTGGCTGGATAGGGACCATCCATAAATGACGTAGCATTATATGGGAGATGGGGGTGTTTTGTATTTTGTGATGATGTGTGACGACAGAGGGTAGGGGATCATATCATGCTACGTAGCTTTTTTAAAAGGGACCAAGGGTTGACCTGATGTCACGACAATTTTACCCGTTTCATCTAACTAACATCGTTTTTGATTTTTTTTAATTTTTTACGGGGACAAGGAGGGGGGTGAGGGTTACCGTCAAGCTACGTAATTACCAGGGTGGTATATAGAAGTTTGTGACGAAATGCTACAATGGGGAGGGGGTGTTAAAAATCACTCAAAAAATGCTACGTCATTTATGGATCGTCCCTTATGGTGGTTCAATATAATGGTGGAAATGTCTATTACATTTTCAGTACTATGTGCATATGCATATAATGGATCGACAGCCACGAACTTGAGATGCTTGAAACACTTGAAATCAGCGGCGGATCCAGGAGGAAGGTCCAGGGCGTCCGAATACCATCAAAAATTTTAAACTTGTTAAGAAATTGTAAATTCTAAAGTTGTTTGAAACTCAAATTAAACCAAAATTTTTACATGTTTATTTTTTAAATGCGGTTACTGCGTATTATGTAATATGTTTATTTCAAAATTCACGAAATTTCAGACCCACTAGAAAATTTTATTCTGGATCCGCCCCTGCGTAAAACAAAAATATATAATAATTAGCTCAATCAGTATTATTTTTACAATTTTTTTTGTTAACCATTTTTTGTTGACGACCTATTGAGTTAATTTGTCAACTGTTGTTATGGCATTTAATTAGCAAGGGACTGGAAGGTGAAGGATATTTTTCAATATTAAGAACCATAGTACTCAATGGAGAGTAAGGAGTTGGAGCGAGAAAGTTTAGAAAAGCGTGGAAGGGTCATATGTGCAAGCTTGGAGTTTACCGGCGACTTGCTGCTACCGTAGGAGTCAAGATCTATTGGCATTAAAAAAGGGAATCACCTGAGTCTACGGCATGTCCGGACAAGCGTAAAGCAACTTGTTACTTCATGCTGCCGGTTCCGAAAAATACTACTAATTGTGACAGCCATTGAAACGCCAACTGAAGCGTTCTCAGTCTAGAGAAATAAGGGAAAATAAAACCATCGCAATAAGTTAGAAGAATTATTATACTTATTATGGAATACTTTTTACAAGGATCTAATTTGTAGATATTTTTGGACTTTGATCCGATATTTTTCATAAAAGTTCATACCAGTACAATAAATATGCACTTTCCATAACATTACCACAAAAGAGGTTAATATAGTATTCGGATGACATACCCATATTACATATTACCCAGTTAAGGGGGAGGGGGGTGGTAAAAGCTTCAGCGTGAAAAAAGCACTTTTTTGGATTTTTTTAGAACTTTGCATGAAGCGAATCTATCAAAACATTTGTACATTATAATTCATCATTTTAATAGCATTCTGTAATATTTCTATGCAAAAATATCGACAAATGACTCGATGACGAAGCTTTTTGTAGATCGTCTCAGGAAAAAATATAATTTGCAGTGTAAACTGTCATTCAAAAACTACTTGACTGATTGCTTTCAAACTTCGCATACACATTCTATGTAAAAAAATACCTAAACCCTACGTTGAGTTTTTGAGATAATTTTTCAATAATTGTACAAAAGTTTTGATCAATTCGCTTCACGCAAAGTTCTAAAAAACCATAGAAATTTTTTTTTTACGCTGAAACCCTTCCCCCCCCCCCCTTACCAATAAGTCGATTATTTTTCTGGAATACCCAAAGTTTTTCATAATTACAGTGTACATAAACACTAATTACAGAATTGAACTAAATTGTAGTTGATGAACTTTTAGATTTTTTGGTACATGCCTTCCCATAGTGCAACGTTGCGAAGGTATAAACCTTCAGCTTCAGGGTGAAAGCAGGGTTTGAACATTTATTAGTAATGTTTTTCTCGCGATACTAACATTTTGAAAATTTTCGCAGGACTACAAATATTTTCTTTTCCAAGCAGGATATAATATTAAGTTTGTTTCTGTGTGTGACCCTGTTGCGTACTAAAATACAAAAACTATTTGCAGGGAAACAGAAAACAAAAAAGGGCTGTCTTTCAAGGTTTATGTAGTTGAAACGAGAAAGTTTTGTCCAAGATATATACATTAATAAATATTGCAGAGTAATATAACATCTTATGAGAGAACTTATAAGATATTTCGATTCCTTCTTATAAATAATGTTACTCTCAATATTTTCGCCATGTCCAGTGTAATCTAAATCTTGCAAAAGAAGTCAAATCTTCTCTAGAGTTTTGGGATTCAAAAACAAAATTGCTCTCGGTGCTCCACAAGTGTAATATGAATGTGAATTATATGAGAAATCTATTACCTCACTGTTTTGTGGATTACTTGGTCGGTGTTAAGTCAGACCGGACTAAGTGACAATATATCGATTTCGAGAAAAACGAGTTTAAAGTTTGAATCACAGCATCCTTTACGTTTTAAATGGAAATTAATTTTTGCCATAATTCTTGTTTATTGTTACATATTTCAAATCTGGCAAATGTCGAATGTAGCGGAAGAAATTTTTTACCGAGTGCTATTATTATCTAATTTCTTGATGTTTTGCGACTTAGTCTGGTCTGACTTACACCGACCACTTTGTGATCTGTGTATTAATATATCATGCAACATCTACCTCACTGCTGAACGCAATGCTTAATCCAAGGGCTAAATACATCAACTCTTGAAAAACTTACACTTTGAAATGCACTTACACATTGTTTTGTCTTTGAAGTGACCTTACATACTGTTTTTTGAGAAATAGTTCATTAGTTATTGAATAAATTCACAAAATGTTTTTGGAATCGAATTGTTTAAATCACGTAGATGTGTTTTTGCATACCCCGATATTCAAAATCCGTTTAGTTTTGACCCTCAAACACCAGTGCGGGTCCAGAGGGAGGATCCTGAGGGTTCGAATACTCTCCCCCGGAAAATTTTCAACTCTCTAGCCTAGTCTAGTCTACACATACACGGCCAATACATGTAGGGATCCTGAAAAATTGTAGACGTTTGCCTACAATATTTCTTGTCAGTATTAATGTTTGTGGCACATACAGTATGTCACACAATCAATCAAGCGGCCAGGTTAATTGTGCAGCGTATAAAATGAAGATGACTCAAAATTTATACGGCAATCAAATTATTCATTCGTTGAATGATTTAATTAACGTATTATTTTGAACCTTGAATAAGGAAGAAACGTGGACAGCCGGTACGGACCTTTTCAATTTGATGGACCTCCCCCCCGGAAAATTTTCAACTCGTTGAGAAATTTTAAATTAGTTTTAATTATAAATTCGTTCCAAACTCAAAGTCATTCCAAACCATATTTAACCACCAATACTAATTTTTCATTAAATGAGTTTATTCCCAAGTAGCAATTGCAACTTGTTGAAAGTTTTAAATGTTGCACAACTGCTACACAATATTTTTTATTGTTGGATATATTTGAAAATAAATTCCACGGGTTTTTAAACTGATTGTGCAACTATGTAACTATAGAGCTGGCCAATAGTGTTAGGTATGCAAACATCAATAACAGTTGTGAAACTAATCAGAAACTTTGCTAACTTGCAC
Organism: Topomyia yanbarensis; assembly: GCF_030247195.1. NCBI lineage: Eukaryota > Metazoa > Arthropoda > Insecta > Diptera > Culicidae > Topomyia > Topomyia yanbarensis. The sequence goes on along the minus strand of NC_080672.1, from coordinate 277,074,443 downwards.
AAACAGTCTAATAAGTTGCAAATGCCTTTTTGTTTGCATTCCACCCTAAAACAGAACTGTCCAACGACCGAGTGCTCGACAAATGGCACAGCTATTGTTTTCATTATTTTGCTACAATTAGTCACATGTTGCACAACATACAAACAAAGTGCGCTTTTTCCATAACATAGTTGTTACCAAGAGAGTTACAAATACTATACAGTAACAAAGCGTGCTACTTGGGTTACGTATCACGTATTGCCCAATGTTCATTCTAAAATGGAAATTTCAGACCCCATCCGAAAAAAAAAAATCTAAATCCGCCCCTGGCAAGGCGCTGTATGTAACGGTCTCATTTTAAGCGATTGAAAATTGATAATTGAGGAATGAAAATATCAAATGTTTAATATTTCCGCCGTTCATACAGGGATTTCGATAATCTATAGCTTGTTAGACAATTGTTTTATGAGCATTCTTCATTTTCACACAACGTGATGAAATTGCTTTGTTTGAAAGTTGCATACTTAAAATATATTGTATCTTAACTAATTCACCCACATCCCAGAAAGTGAACAATATATCGAAAACACGAATAATAACATCTAATGGTCGCGTTAGGCATTTCGTTTGGCGCTAGATTCGTTAAGAATGGTCTGCCATTGCTGATATAGTTACATGACATTAGTGTACATACATACAAACACACACACATACAGGCACTGTCCAAATTCGTTGAGCTGAGTCGATTGGTATATCAAACTCGGCCCTCCGGACCTCGGAAAAAGTTTTGAAAGTTTGAGTGAATTTACATTTCTTTTGTAAGAAATGGAAAAATTTTCGTCGAAGTAAAAAATCCAAAAAGGGATGCGACTTTTAGATGGTTATGAAAGAACTCCCAATATTATTCAACATCGACATTTGGATATTTTCCACATTTCCAAAACAGTTGAAACATTTGCTAACCGGTAAAAATGATTTATTGGCGTGCACGGTACCGAAATACGGCTTGTCAACTAGGAACAAGATTTTGAGGGAGTAATAAATTTTTCAAACATGAGACAATTTATTTGCCCAAACAACTTGCACTACAGCACTTGGAAAATTGTTTTTTTCACTTCGTTATTGAATCGTTCATTTGGAGAACAATTTGAAAACAATGTCGAAAATTTCGAATGTGGCATTGTAAAACAGGTTTCAATTTCAGTAAATCAGTGTCAAATTATATTAAATTTTGTTTTCCTTTTTGATTCACGTAGGACGGCTAAAGCAATAATAGAACCTGTTACGCAATATTTAATATTTATTACTTAATGAACTGAAATGACAAAAAAAATTTTATCGAAAACATAAATGAACGGAGATATAAAAAATGTTTCGTTCCAAAAATCGATTTTCTACATGCTTAACTCTCCGAAAGTTTCGCCAATATCTACAGTTGGGTGACACTGTGGTACTCTTATTTCAAAACGGAGTGCACTCAGTGCACTGCTGCGCGACGCCTAAGCACTAAATTATTCAGATAATTTTAATGACAAGAAGATAAAAATTATGAACCAGAATAGCGGACCAGTTAGGAAGCATCTGCATCAAACATTCAGTATACAAAAATTACCACATTCAACCGATCACTTTATAAGACTTCACACCATTTCAGAACTTGTCAGTGCATCATTCCAGATAAGAAGGAAAGGAGGAGATCAAAAAATTAAAATAAAACTACCCCCTTACTGGACAATCACAGACTGTTTCGAAACCCCTTGCACCCCCTTCTTACAACTCCACGTTGTTTATGAACGGTCAAACAGTCCTTTCGACCTGCTCGTGAAAAGCACTTTGGTCGGTCATTCTTTCACAACATGTGCACTACTTCAAAGCAAAGCAATGCAAATCCACAGACCGACATTCACTTACCGTTTGCATCATTTCCATTACACAGTTGACGTAGCACTTGAGTTCCTTGACGTCGGGAAAGTTTGACTCGCGCAATCCGTTGACCAGCTCCTCGCTCACTTTGGTCTTCCCCAGACAAACGTTCCGCATCATCTCGCCCGCTTTATTCATCTGCTCCACCGTGGCTTTCTACGTTCAGCATGAAATAAAGGACGAAACTAAAACGGTCGATTGAAATTGAGCCAGTGCAGTAGAAGTTATTACCCCTTCGACACCGATTCCACCCTGCTGGAGGACCACGCTCACTAGCGCGATCCAGCAGAGCGAAATTAGCCTCGCCTGTTTCGCCATTGTCTGCGTTTGGACGTTAATGCAGGCAAACTCTTCCCGACTGAGGTGGCACTTTCCCAGGGTAACAGCTGAACTTGATGCCTCGTTGCTACACGATGGTCCACACGCTCCTCAACGAACCGAATGGGAACCACTGATGCGTTATGAATTATTCAATCGCAGTTTATATAGCTTGAAAGGGGGCTTGCTACTGTCGACTGGAAAATCATTTCCCAGGGAATGAACCTTGGACACGGGACGCGACGACGGAGATGACTCGGGCTAAAATATCGAGTATTCATAAAGTGTATCGTTTGAATATGTATGCAAATGGCTAAATTATAGACTCCGTTGGCCGTCGCGGTAGGCGATGATTCGAAATTGTCGAATTGAGAGCTGCCGAAGGCAGTTCGAAAGTTACACTTGTCGTCGCATCATGTTTAATAGTTTAACGCACGGCTTGTAATTGGTGTTGAAAATGTGTGGCAGATCTGATTCCAGTGATTAGTTGTTCGCGGAAATGATCGTTCAACTAGGCGTATTTGAGAAGTAAGGTATAGTTGCTTTTTATGGTTCGCGAAGGAAACATTTTAGTTCAATTTATACTGTCAGGTACTTTATGTAAGTTATTATTTCTATTCCTATACATTTTTGAAGTCTGTGTGAGAGTTAATGATAGGGATCAAGAGTACCCTGTGTTACAGGGATCAAAGGTACCTGTTGTATAAGGTGAACAAAATTTAGTTTTTTTTTGTGGAAGTTGTGTAACTATTATTCGAAAAACGCTTTTAATCCACCTAACAGTGTGATGAGACATTTCTTATAACTCTTATCACTCTCTTCGGATATTATATCGTTTGAGAACATTTAGAACTTGATGTTTCGCGATGTTTTTGATAACACATACTACATGGGATTGTGGCAGGACACAGAGAATCGCTCAAATAGACATACAAACGAATTATTGCTAATGCTCTGTTAATAAAATATCTAAATTCCTCAATCAATGTATTGTGGTGGGAAAACTGAATTTTCCTAAAGGGGATTTTTGACCTATACATGTATATTGTACTGAGCCAAAAAATCGATTTTTTTTTAATAGAAATGAAGTTTATACTTTACTCAAATTTCCAACGTGACTGAGACCTAAAAATCAACGCTTTTTCTGGAAAAAAATCGATACTAGCAGTGACACCATTCAAAGAAAATCAACAGTGAATATTCCCAGACTTGGTTTTATTTCCTATTTAAGAACTATTGTGTTTTTTACATCCCAGATTGCATGATTCAGTGATCGAAACCCAAAACTTTATGAAGTATTTGAAATTATTAAATTAAAATTTGTGTTTGCTATTGAAATTGACAAAATGATAGTATCGCCCCTTTGACGATTGTTTACTTTTTCGGTCCCATCTATCAGCATTGAAGTATCGCCCTTACGTTTTTTTACAATACCAATTTTACAATTGGTTTGGTGAAAACGATCTGAAATCTGTTTTTAACGAATTTGTTGAGACTTTATTGTAGTCATGAATATTAACCTGAGAAAATTCACCATAAATACTTCTTGGACGATATACCGCCAAAATCCAAAATTGGCGGTTTCAAAATGATGTTATCTTGACCTTAAATTACTGTTTTTGAACATTTGACCTATACATATAATTGGTCATACAACAAAAATCAAATTCTCATCAAAATCGATCAGGACCTGCTAGAGTCGAATGGAAATCGTCATTTCTCATAAATTTCTCTCTACATTCGGAAAGTGTTATCCTCGATCTTAATCATATTACGTTTTCGTCTCAACTCGACGCATTCCCAAAATAAAAACCTGTTTTAATCCACCTAGTGGTGCAATTGTGCTTTTCCCATTTGTCCAGACTACGATTCCATGGCTGGTTATGTTCAATACAATGGTGGAAATGAATATTACATGTTCAGTACGATTTGCACATACGTACAATGGATCGACAGCCACGATTTTGAGATACTATGTGATACTGAAACATCACTTGAAACCAGCGGCGAATCATGGAGAAAGATCCGGGAGGTCCGGGTCCTGCCGAAAATTTTCAACTCGTTAAGAAATTTTAAACTAGTTTTAATTTTAAAGTAGCAACCCCTCACTGCATACTCCCTCCGGTATGATTGACGATTTTTAGAGTGATTGCATAACCTTTCTATATGAGAAAGGCAAAGATGTACCAAAGTCCAAAAAAATCAATTTTTGTCAAACATTATTTTTTTCGAGTTTACATCAAATCTCGATGTTTCATGCATTATAAAGTCATTTGGCATCAAAAATACAAATTTGATTTTGATAATTTTTCATTTCAGTTTATATGGGAATTTGCTGTGTGATTGCACTCTTCAACTCGTAACTCCGGAACTGGAAGTCCAATCAATAAAAAAATCAATTGCAGCCGATGGGAAGGTTGTACCTTTCATTTGAGACAAACTTTGTGCAAATCGATCCAGCCATCTCTGATTAACAGAGGTCACATTTTTTTCCACATACACACATACACACACAGACATTTTCCGATCTGAGTCGATTGGCATATGACACTCGGCACTCCCGGTCGGGATTAGATTGACGAATTTTAGAGTGAATGAGAAAGGCAAAAACATTTTTAACAAATGTTGAAAGTTATGCATTTTTTTGGTGAGTAGTTCTATGTTTCATAGACATTAAATCAATTTTAACTTCGCTTCCTATTAAATAAAGACCCTTATTACAGTACATCTCTACAAAACGAGCTCAATTTGAAACTAAATCTGAGAATTATGATTGATTACAGAACTCTGGAATTTTCTATTGGAATGTTTTCAGACAGGAATTTGATATTGATGCAATTAGACAACTGTGAAATCAAGACCAATAGATCAGTTACATATCAGGACCCCATTCCGACAATTTATCCAAAGTCCTCATGATGTTTACAACAACAAGATATCAATGTACGGATCAGATAATTGTTATTGTAATATTGAATTAAATCAGTCAGCATCAATAAATTTTCAACTTCAATCCAATATTTTTTATTGGGTGTGGTGGGGGTGGGTTGTATGGTGTTAAACCCCAAAACCTTCTCTTGGCTACGCCGTTGCTTGGAGTTATTTAATTAGCTTTTCATTTTCCGATATGTTTCAGATCGATCCGATGGTTATAAGTTAGAAAAATTGCCGTCAGAAGGTTCGCACAAATGAACATTTTTGCACTGATAAGTTATCAAGTTCTTTCCAGACAACTTGAAAGTGTTCGGTGATTATTTCTAGTGGTTGTAGATAGAAAAATGAAATACAAAATTCGTTTTATCGAAATAATGTTTCGCTTATTTCAATTGATTATTACTATATTGAACAATAAATAGGCGACAAAGAGTAATCCACAAACAACAAGCCATAACTTTTAAAATATTCAAAATAAATATTTGAAGTCTTCAGTAAAGTTATTCGCAAAAGTAAGAGCTACAAATTTGCTGAAGGCATCATTTCAATATAATCACTTCCAAGAAAATTTGTGTAAATATCTCACTCATAGGGGGATTAATCAGCAAAAGCACAATACCAAAAGAAAGGGCATATTGCCTCCAATAAATTCACCGAAGATACTATTGACCTAAAATAAGCCGTTTTGGCGTTAAAAATAGATTACATGTTTTGGTCATATTGAATTCTTGTGTGTTAAACGTTGTACTGCCGGTGGCTCTTGCGATTATTGTAATATTTCTGCGTGCAACCGTCGTTTCATGGAAAGTAGTGTACATGTGTGGCTGTATGAAGTGTTTCCGAGTTGGTGGATCGCGAATTTTTTAGCAAGCAACCAAAATCAAAGGATTTTAAAAGGATTTTCGTTTCAACTAGCTGTCGTCGTTATTGTATCTATTGTCCATCACAACAATCTGACGGTGTTTTATACGAGACATTGCCGTATAGCTCGCTCCACGCAAACAATAAGCTAGTGAAATATGGAATGTGGCAAATGCTTTGCTGCTATCTTGTATGGCCAAAATTTTATCGCCTGCGAAGGTTTTTGTTCTGAACAGTATCACGCCGAATGCGTTGCACTGACTGTTGATGATTTGGACAGATGTAATAGGCACCGAAATATTGCTTGGATGTGTACTCCATGCACAGTGATCATGTGCAATGTTCGCCGTTTCGAAGCATTCATTAACAAGAGAAAACTGATTTCTGAAGCTTCTGCTTCCAATCCAGCCCGATCAGTCGCTGCTTCCGCTGTCAACACTGCATCCCAAACCGACGTGTGTGAATCGGATTTGTTAGATGAAGTATGCAAGTTAAAGATTCAAGTTACAACAATGAATGAAACAATAATGAAACTGGCTCTCGACGTATTAGCACCTTCACAAACCGCACCCCTGGCTCAGTCTTCACCGCTCTCTTCGATCAAATTGAAACAAGGTTCAAAAAGTGAATCGACAGACATGCATTCATTAGCTCCGAATAGCATTTCTGCTAATGTGTGTTGGCTGTTCCTTACGCGTATTAGAAATACAGTGAGTGAAAACGATATCGCCGAAATGGTTAAAGATTCGCTCGGTGTTAACCCTGCCGCAGTGAAGAAACTTGTTCCAGCGTGGAAGGAGGGATCTTCGATGCCGTTCATTTCATTTAAAGTGGGAATCGATATGCAATATAAGCAAAAAGCGCTGTTTTCATCGACGTGGCGGAAAGGGATTTGCTTCAGAGAGTTCTATGAGAAATTCGATCTCTGGGAGCCGACGTAATCATTGTTCTCTATTTATGTTTTTATTGTAACGAGATGAATTCTGTCATGAAATTGATTTTATGTGTTAATATGTATGTGTAACCTAGATTAAGTTGTAATCTGTAGACGCATAGCGTCAAAGATGAAATAAAGAAATATATTTCTGGCAATGGGAAATGATAAAAATCTTTCGTCCGCATTTAATGTTAAATATCTCTTTTAATAATAGTCCAATTTCAACAATCTATAGCTTGTTCGAAAGGTATTCGTTAAAGCTGTCCAAAAACATATAAATTGTTAATCTATATTGTCAATTTCGGCAGAAAATTAAAAAAAGCTGCAAAAAACGCCATTTTTACGCATTCCAGCATTCATATCTTGGAAACTAAACATCAGAATCAAAAACAAATTAATAGCGTTCATACTGTTATTTAGTTCTTTCATTTAAAATTGGTTTGGATAAGATCGGTTCAGCCATTGCTGAGAAACACGAATGAGAATTTGTCCGTTACATACACACACACAGACAAACACAAACACAGACATTGTCCCAAATCGTCGAGCTGAGTCGATTGGTATATAAGACTCGGCCCTCCGGGCCTCGGAAAAAATCTTGAAAGTTTGAGCGAATTCTATACATTTCTTTTATAAGAAATGTAAAACGTGTTTTTCTAGACAAAAGCTTTATAAAGTAATTGTAGTTGAAAATATTCATAAATAATTAGTTCGACGAACTCATATAATCATTCAAAAAAAAATCGTAAAAAGATCTTCATGATGAATTTTAACCCATAGTTTCAAAAATATGATACAACTTTTCCAAAACAAATGCAATGCATTTAATTTGTTTCTTAAACATCATAAACTGCCAAATATATCATTTTCTTTTTATATTGTGATAATTTTTTGTGTTTAGATTATGCGATATGGAAGGGGAATCAAATATCCCCAAGGATCAAGTGTCCTCACTCTCCCCTAGTACCCTCCGCTAGGCTGACGGGTTTGACATTACATATTGCAAACATCATCAACATAATTTTTGCATCAGTTTTAAAAAACATCTGACAGACAACTGCTGTAAGATGGTTATTGCATTACGTCTCGATAGTGGTGCATCGATGAGACCGAGAGGGCTTATGGACCTTTTTTATGTTTTGTGTTTTTTCCTACTCTGGACCAGCCTAAACTAACAGTCAGTCAACAGCCTGTGCACACTGACGTGGTCGACTATCGGGTCGACGTGGATTGGGTTTTGCTGTGGGTCGTGTTTGTAGGCATTGTTCCACAGTTTCACGGCAGTGCCGATGGACACGGCTCGCAGTGGGGGTTGTTGTATGTCGATTTGTCATGCGACTTTGTCATCGTGCACAGGCTAATTAAATAGATGTAAGTAGAAATCTATTAAGTAGAAATCTAATGCTGCCCGTGACAACAAAAAGACGAATTATCCCACGTCTTCAGCAGCTGGTGATTCGTAACAACGAAAAGTTGAACAAACTGCTCTCCGGAGTGACAATTGCTCAGGGCGGTGTGTTGCCAAATATCCAAGCCGTACTGCTTCCCAAGAAGACCGAAAAGAAAGCATAAATCGAACGCTGAGACTTACCAAATAAATGCTCTTGTAAAAACCGTTCTTTTCAGGATGACCACATATTTTTTGATAAAGAACAAAATTGAAATTGTGTTTCCAATACGGATATTATCGAACACTCAGGGTAAAGAGAGTAATGTAATACGTCACCTTGGTAAAATGTTTGAGAATTGAAACCATTTTTGAATGCGCCTAGTAAAAATGTTTGCCACCTCACTCCAGTTTGTTTCAATGCAATTTACGTACTGAAATAAAGCATAATTTAGGGTTTAACCCAAATTGCTCTCCAGGAAGAAACAGTTCGTGAAACAGTAAATGCAAACTTATTCTTTGAAATGATTTTGGTGGCCCTGAAAAGTGCCTTTTTTATAATGATACAAGTGAGTTCTACCTTTTCAACTTCCAAATCCATACAAAGTGGGTCCCTGCCGCTTCAGAGTATAGACGACATTTGCGCTTGGCGTGTTCAGTGTAGGTCACGGCATCTCGGATGACATTTTCCTGCACACCATCAACATTCGTAGATTAAAAATCGGAAATACATTTTACACCACCACGACGAGCCAGACGCCGAATTTGGTGATTCGATGACGCTTGGTAGGGAACGCAAACATGATACCGCTCATTGTACCGTCCGGACGAGCATGTTGCTGGTGTGGTAAGCGAGCACCCACTGATACAAAACAAGCTCGCGTGACCTGTATATATAACATTCCCGTATGTAATGAAACGCTTACATGCTCCTTTTTGACGGCTCTGCGTGAGATGTGCTTGCAAATTGCGCATTTTCCTCGCTGTTTTCGAAGGATTTTCTAAAAATCCTTGTTTTGGTTTATTTATAGTAGTCGTACTAATTCCGAGATTTAATACGAAATACGTGCACGAATTTTCGATCAGATAGTGCAAAAATATTGCGATTTCGATCAGTAGAACAGAAGATATTCGCATTTCAAACCTGGGAAAATTTCTCAACTGAAATTTTTGAAACGGGACCCCATATTGAAACGTTAGAAGTATTCTACTTCAAAAGTCATCGGGCTCACTTCTTAAATGAAAGGTTAGGGTATCAGGACCACTTTCTTCTTCGGAGTGAATTTGCTAAAACGCTCCGTTTTGAAAAATGGGCCGATTTTGTGTAAAATTTCTAATTCACACATGTGGAAGTGCTTCTGAACTGTCTTAGATTTTTTTCAGCATTTATTTATTTTTCTGGTGACCAAAATGGAGAAGTTTGGTTAGTTAGTTTGCACAAATTTATAAGTATAAGAGCAGCAGAGCCATTAAAACTTAGTAAAAAGTGTAATTTTTGTTGTTTTTCATTATATTTTCTTCAAAACTGGGTATCTACAAATTTTTAAAAGTATAGAGAACACTTCAAATAGTTGAGCCGAATAAAGGGGCGTAATTTTGTTGAAGAAAGTGAATAGCCACGGTAAAAATGGGTATGAGTTATATAAGTTTTTATTATATAACCTTCGACATTTTTAGAAATTCATCAAAAATAATAATGTTCCAAAAAATAAAACCAAGGTTGTATAATTTTCATTCGCCTGAATGCGAAATGAACTCATCTGCCGAATGGCTTCAGGTGCTAGATTTGTCGGAAGGCAATACTTGAAAGAACCATAGCACAGATTGAAAACGAGAGCCGAAATCAAGCTCGAGGGAGTGAGAGCTTCGGGAGAGGGAGTATAAACAAACTCACAGCATAGGTTCATTCTTATGCCATTCTCCTCAATACATTTTCGTTTATGCTGTGAGTCCACACTCGCACGAATTTTCGGAGTCTAGAATCATGAGAATGAAATTCGCAATAATTGAGTGAATGGCATTCGCATGAATGCGGTTCTTGAGCGCCATTTCGATGCCGCTGCTGTTGCTATTCTTGTGCGCGTTGGTTGTAGATCCTAATTGATTCGGAATACTACTAGTGGCTGGTGGCTATAATGTGTTCTGCCTCCGTTCCCTGAGTAGGAAGGAACTGATTTTGGTGGGCGGCTGGTGTCTTCGGGAATTGAAATACTGCGTGCAAAATTACCCGATATACTAAATGAAAGCGCGCACTTCTATCGTCAAATGGAGCGCAGTGTTCAAAGCATACCAATAACATAAATCATAAATTAATTTGGTGGAAAAAAACATCGCATGGGGATCAATGGCTTGTACATTAGGGATTTACACCACTGTGGAGCACGAAAAAAGACGCATATTTCGGGAATTTTTCGTGGAGCAATAAATAGATAAATTGAGATCTTATTAAATGGGATTTATGTTATAAGTAATGAATAAAAATTTCGAGTATTTTCATCACAAGTTTTCAGTACACTCGAATTATACATAAGAGACGTTACAGCAGAATTGAATATTTAAATATTTATATTATGCTTTCGTATTCCATTTTTTTGGGATATCATCACATACAAAACATACAAAAGCATACAAAGTATATATACTTCCCATCAACAATCTCTATCTAAGAAAAGCGTCTCGTATGGAGCACAAAGTGGCCAAAGCAACAATTGGGTAATCTAAATTTTGTTTCTCGCGAAAACTTGATTTTTCTGCGATAGTATTTTTTTGCAAAGTCGTTCTGTAAAAAAAGTCTTTAAATATACCCAGTAAAGTTCAGTCGGAAATGAGCCGGCTGGTTCTAATTCATACTCCTTCACAACCGATTCAAGTTGTGGCACTGGAGCCGGAATACGAATTAGAACCAGCCAGCATTCCGGCTCATTTTCCGGTTTAACATAACTGGGTAGAGTTATGGAGCATAAACTTATTTAGGGGAGGTCATTTTTTCTTTTGGACGTAAATAAGATAAAGTTTGTTATTTTTTTGTGGAATAATTTAAAGACCTTTAGGTATTGATGGTTAAATACGCTTATTATTCAAGACTTTGTAAAAATTAGTATCCGAATGAAATCGAAAATGGCGATTTCCCTCTGCCCAACCGCGCGAAGCATAGTCCAAAACCTTCGAACATAAAGTTTCTTGTATAGTAAACCAAAATCGAAGATCATTACAATTTTCTAATGAAGTTCTGTATGACTTATACCTAAAACTATTAATTAATATTAACTATTTATTTATAATTTTTTTTTAATTAATATTAATTATTTATTTATAATTTTTCAACGTAATTCAAGTGAAAAAAGGTGACATAAAACTTTATTTAATAATTCAAATATTTGTTATGCAATCACTTCATCGTCAAAATTCATTCCAATTAGGTATGAGTCGAGCAAAATTTCATTAACTTTAGGAAATTACAATGATTTTAGATTTTAGTTTACTACAAGATGCTGCAGACTCGTAATTTTCGGGCCGTGTTTCGCTCGTAGTGGCTGATGGAATTCGCCATATTGAAGCCGGTAATTTGAATTTCACCCAGATACTGATTTTCACAAAGTCTGAACGTATTTAATCAGCAAAACCGAAAGATTTTTTTTAGCTATTTTACAATAAAAACAAACTTTTCTTTATTTTCTTTCAAGTACCTTCCCATAAAAGTAAATCTCATTAATCTGTATAACAATTTAAATTATTCGGTAAAATTATAGTATATTTCCTATGTTTTCTAGAGATTTGTATTTTTTAAATGAAATACTTTTGAATAATTAATTTCAAATATCTCACTCAGGTGAATTTCTTTGTTTGCATATAATTTAAGTTTTAAAAATGTTGTTTCTATCGCTCTATTTATTGTGTATTTTATAATTTTATACTAACAATCCAATCTATAAAATCTGATCTGATAAAATGATATGATGATTTTGCATAGGCGGTGCAGGGTTAAAGTAATTCGAACTTCTGATGTACTTTTGCGCTTAAGCGTTTATACACAATAAAAGTAAGAGATTGACATAGCCGTATCAGCAAAAATGTGTGCAATTGATCAGCCTTCCCAGGAAAACATAAGTGCAGCTAGTTGGTGAACACATTTCAGATCTATAGCTCATAAACCCTTACTAGGTCCGAATTAACCCAGGTCCCCCTAAACCTTTCTCATTGATCGACTGGATATTATATCGTTCTCATTTGCACATCGATCTTTGAAAAAGTTTGCTAGATGTATAACCCAACTTGTTACGAAAACAGCATAGTAATAAAATTCTGTTAATTTATTTTGATCGGATATGGGTATGAAAGCTTGTAAATCTTAAACTTATTTAATATCCAGAACTGTGATTATATATGACCTATTTGATCAGATAAAATGCCCGTTTAAATACAATTTACAATATTTTAAATTATCCGGTTCATCAAAGTCAACACATTCTAAAATATGGTTCTTCTACATTATAGAACTCGTATTGCAACGTAGAATTTGTACTAAACACTCATTTCAAACAGATTAACTACCCATGATCGCATAGTTGTCTCGTTTTCTATGGGATTTCCTATCTTTATGGGACTGATATGTGATCATGGGCAGTTAATGCGTTATGTAACTATATAGTATGTTATTAACACATTCAATTTCTGTTTCCGACTCTTCACTTGCAAGGATAGTTTGCATTAAACCTGTAGACTCGATTTTCGAATAACACTATCTTAAGCTGTGCCAAATATTTGATAAAGAGAAAAGTGTTGATGAACATTAGCAGTTTAAAATCACTATAGCATCGTGTAGTCATAAGTTTGCAGAGAACAAAATATATTTCCTTACCATATTGTTATAGAGTGAAAGATTACGATAATTTCATTCCTGTCACTCTTATCCCTTTTTGACTCTTCAAGCAATGGCTCGTGATTATGGTTAGTGGGTAATGCTGTATCAAATTTTAATGAGGGGATAAATGCAATCCGTTATGCCCAGTGATATAGACGGTAGACCTGCTACAATGGGTGGTAGCAATACATACACATCATTGGATGCGCGATAATTTCAATCCCAATCACTGTGCATCTGCACACGCTATGCATCTGGTAGCCTTTTTATCCACTGATTCTTCATCCTGCAGCCAAACGCAACACACATTCTTACAAAAAAAAGATTCTCACGAGTGGCGAAAATCGCATTCGCATGAAAATGATTTAGTGAGCGTGGCATTCGGGAGAATTTATTTCATCCATCGAACGAAATACTGTGTGAGCAATTCTAAGCTAGCCTTTACTCAACAACGCCACTCATCAGGCATTGTATTCATCGCATGCACAGATAGCTGGGGATGAACAAACCATTATGAGTTTCGACGTGTGCATCATCACAGCACAAAGCGAAACGGGAAAAAATCGACGTTCACTCAGCAATCAACAAGCTTGAATAAAACAATTCAAATGTGCTTAGACCACATATTATTTTTTGGAAAATAGAAGGAAAATGCTTTAAAACGGCGTTTTCTGTTTGTCTTTAGTGCACCAGGATCGGGTTTAATGAGAATTTGATGATTTTTTGTACCATCAATTATAAAAATAATGAGAACTTTACTAATGATGCCAAGTCTCTAATTATTTTTAGAAAAGTTGATTCACCATAATTACTTCTTGGCGGCTTTTTCACCAAAATTATTGTACTAGAAGATACGCTGTATTCTGTTGTAAAACTTTTTCGAAAATACAAAGCCTTCAAAATTGACTATTCCGGAATTGTGTGATCCAAAACGTAAAGATAAGTTTTTAAACCCTTCTGCATTTTTCTTCACTCTAAACTACCTAATATGGGAATGAATCTGAATACGTTAATCAATTCGGCATACAAATATACGCCATAACTTGCCACTAACTCGACATATTTATTTAATTTTCATGATTTTCAAGCCCACTAGGTGGTTATTAATATACTAAATAATTTTTAAAAAAAATGTCAAATGCTCATAAAAACCGATTCTGATGTATGTTACGTAGCGGTTTCGTAATGTTCTTATTGTGGTGGTGGGGCCACACTGTACTCACCAGCTATTAGGGTCGTTTCACTACGGTCTCCTGGAGAAATTCACACTGGGCGGACTTTTCTTCCCACACTATGGTCACTGAGCGAATCGTAATTAATTTTCGGCGGAAACAAGTACCTAAAGGAATGCACTGTAAACAAAATGGACGACACAACTTGTATATAGAGACCTTACACTTTTAATTTATTATTAGTTATTCTTTTGAAAAAGAAACAGAAAATATTTTTTTTGAATTTTTACTTGCGCACTTTTATTCGACGAAAACTTTCTCTTGGCGATACCGTTGCGGCCGTGATGATCGTTGGTCGACTTTCTTCATGCTGGATGCGGGATGGGCTTCGAGGGTGGTTCAGGAACAGACGGACGATGGCGACGGGGGACTCCAGATGAAGCAGCAACTCGGCCTATTCGTAGCGGAGGCCTGCGTTTCACTACGGGGCCCGGGGAGTGGTACAATGCGCACTTTTAAAACACGAGTGTCTAACACTAAGTCGAGTGGGATGTTTAGCTTTTACGGTCACTACCACCAAAACCCTACCGGTACTTAGGGAATGGTGTCTTCAACGGCGTTCTTTGACTTCGCCAAACACTGACCTTTTGTTGCACTCGCGACGTACTCGTACTTCTGTAGTACTATAAAAACCGGTAACCACACTTATCCCACTCGACTGGCCGAACAAAACTTTGCGTTCGTGTGGCGGTTCTGAACGGCGGGAAATTAGATCCTAAGGATCGACTGGCACAAATACCGAAAACTTTCAACGAAACGCGCGGTCACTTTGTGGTCGGTGACTATCGCTGCTGCGGGTCTTCACTCCTCCGGGCCGGTTAACTATTCGAGACCGCATTCCTTTTTCGCGGTAGATTTTATCCTTGCCCTGTCCGTTTTCCAAAATATACCCACCGCGCCTCCTCGCATCCCACCCCGCATTTGATGACGGTGATGATGAGATGACAGGACGATGACGGTTGACATTTACAAAAATTTTATCGTTTTGGTTGGTGTCACGAAATATGCTCAAATTTTAGTACAATGTATTGACATGCTAAACGTGCGGTACTTGTTTCCTTGATTTTTTTTATAATGAACAATTATAACGAATATAATAACAAAATGAATAATAAATACACAAGTAAAATAAATAACAAATATAAATAAATAAATAAATAAATAAATAAATAAATAAATAAATAAGCACATAAATATATAAATAAATAAATAAGTAAATATATCTCTGAACAAATAAATAACGAAACCTACATTTGACACCAACCAGGGCTATTAAGCAGAACTTAAACGCGACTCAAACATGCAAGCACGGAGTAGTAACGGTTTGACGTTTAAATTCTACTTAGACATTTACGAACAATAATTTCAAAGTATAAACAAAGAACAGGCGTCGTCAAATACACGCGATAGACCGTACACTGTTATTTATTTATACGACAAAAAAAATAACAATATTTACAAATATATACAAGCTGGGCTCAGTGACCAAAGCGACGATATTGTGACCTAAGAAATCACAGGTCACAATTTTCCCCGACTCGGGTTAAAAAAAAAACCCAAATGGTTTTTTTTTTTGAATGAATGCCGACTTCAAACGCGACTACTTCTTCCCGAGTGCCAGTTTTAATTCCGTGGAATGATTTTTCCAAAGGCCAGAGGAATCTGTCCCACGAAATTACGTGACTCTGAGGAAGTGAGCCTGTCCGTTTTTAGTCTCGCGCACTCACCGATGAATCTGTCACAATCAGGAACGATTCAATCCATCCATCAATCCCAAAACAACTGTGAAAGTTTCACTGTCGAAATTGCCTATAATGCGTCAGAATAAAAGCCGTTGCTGCATTGGCTGAGTAGAATTATTGATCGGATACGCTTCAAATTGCGGAAAATTACCAGAAAGAAATCAGACGGAATTTGACATTTCTTTCTGCTACCATTACCGTCACAAGGGCTATCCTTGGACGAAACATCTAACACTACCGCTTACATACCGCACACACTCACTCAGAATTCAATTTCAATCATACCATAAATAACACTAAACACTAACTTTTAATTATGCTAGGGGCCCCTAAATTTAAATTTGTGCTTTACCGGACTCTTTTTCAAGAGTCGGAAAGACTATTACTTTTGTGAAATGGTTAACTCATTGCGAACTTCTTTTACTCTCTCGACATGCGAGAGAAAACTAGCTGAAGTTACGCAGAATTAACCAATTCACACTTAGAGTGTAAAGTCGACTTAAAACTGGCGGCGGGCAAACGTAACCCCGTCGTAACCCAGCACAACCCTGTCGTCAGATTGTCTATTATCCGATCTGTCACAGCTACTCATACTCAGCTGACTAATGTTGATTGTTTATGTAGTGATGAAAAAAAAGGATGATTCGTGATGTGGGTAAGTATTTTTGTTGCTAATTATGTTTTTTTTTGTTTTATTTTAGATATAACGTCGAAGTTTGCACCGTTTTTTTGAGATCGGTGGAGGATTCAGGAGGACGGATAGTTGGCTGACACTGTGCTGTGCAGCTGTGTGTGTTTTTTTTTCGTGTGTTTATTTGATTTGTTTTGGTTTTGTAAATAAAGTGTAATCGATGGTGCTTTTTTTATAATTCATTCCGCGGTGGAGCGGAGAACTAGCTAACCGGGTTTCAAATGAACAGCTGGCCAAATACCCAAACTTTTGCCGTTCAAATCCTCCAGCTCATAGGAAGACGATCCGATTTTCGCCTTGACACGACATGGAAGGAATTGTTGGCCGTATTTGGCATTATAGTTCTGTGCTGCACTAGACGGTTTCATGTTTCTGCGGTATATCAGCTGTCCCTCTACGAAAGCTTGTGCAAACTTGCGGTGCCGTAAATTATAGCGCTGTTGGGAAGCGTTGTGAGCTTTCGCCAGATTTTTGCGGACAAGGTCGTAGATTCGCTCAAACATTTTCGATCGTCGTTCTTCCATCTCTTCCGAAGTCAGCTTTACATCGAGACGGGTGAGTAAATGATCGGTGCCAACTTCAGAGTACTCGTGACCGTGATTAATGAAGTATGGTGTGAATCCAGTCGACGAGTGAACACTGGTATTCAAAACCATCTCGATCTCCGACACACGAGTGTCCCAAAGGCGTTGGTCCTCCCTCACGTATGTCCTGATAGCCGCATTGATTGTTCGGTTGACTCTTTCGACCGGGTTCGCCTGTGAGTGATATCGTGAGTTGAGCCAGTGGACAACTTTGAAACGATCCAACAGCTCCTTGAACTCTTTGGAAATGAAACTGCTTCCGTTGTCAGTGATTATCACTTCAGGAACCGAGTTTCTCAGGAACCATTGGTCTTTCAAAATCGCACACATGGGGGCACTACTGACATTCCTCACAGGCTGAACCATTACCCATTTCGAAAAGTAGTCACAAACTACCAAAATGTGCTGACTACCGCGACGAGTGCGGGGGAGAGGGCCAATGAAATCCGCTGATACGATCTGCCAAGGGCGGGTGGCAATTTTCATGTTTCCCATGGCAGGTGCAACAGGGACGGAAGAAGCTTTGACTTCCTTGCACATTCCACACTGTTGAACGTACCGCCGTATTTCAACTGCCATCTTAGGCCAGTAGAATCTTTGACGGATCCGTGCAAGGGTTTTGTCATAGCCTGGATGAAAGCAATCGTCGTGGTACTGTCGAAGAATATTTGGAACTTCGGTGGGCGGGGGAATCATTTTCCACTCGAAGCGAGTATCACAGGGATTATCGTTCACGGTGATAAACTTAAAGAGTTTACCATCGTCGATCTTGAAATCTACAAAATCATCGGGCCGGCGGGCCACTTTGTCGGACATTGACGCGTACCACGACGATTCTTGAACAGCTGCGATGCTTCGCGAGAGGGCGTCCGGAACCACGTTCTCCTTGCCCTTGCGATGCTTGACGGTCATATCGAATTGCTGCAGATTCAACGCCCATCGGCTGCATCGTGACCCGACCTTCCATTTTGTACTGAGTATATGGGTCAGAGCGGAAGAATCGGTTATTAGGGTGAAATGGTAACCCTCAATATACCCACGGAATGCATCGATGGCGAGAATGGCTGCAAGCGCTTCCTTTTCTGCGGCATGGTAGTTCTTCTGGGGCGTTGTCAGTTTATGGGAGTAGAATGAAATGACCCGTTCTACCCCAGAACGGGTTCTTGTGTGAGAACCCCAGCTACCGCCACGTCACTAGCATCCGTTTGGATACAGAACTCCTTGCTGAAATCAGGACTGCCCAAGACTGGTGAAGATATCAGCCGCTCTTTGATTTCGCAAAATGCCTGTTCGGCGTCATCGTTCCAACGGATGGTTTTCGTTTTGCTTTGCAGAAGGTTTGTGAGTGCAGCGGTCACCCCGCTAAAGTCTAAGAGGAAGCGCCGATAGTAATTCGCCATTCCTAGGAATCTCCTTAGTTTTGTTACGGTATTGGGCCGTTCGTATTCGACAATAGGACGAACTTTTTCCGGGTTGGCTCGAAGACCGTCTGTATTAAGGAGATATCCCAGGAAGGGAATCTCAGACACTCCAAACTTAGACTTTTCGAGGTTTATGCTTAGGTTTGCTTCCCTTAAGCGACGTGCAATCTCCACTAGAAGGCGTTCATGGTGTTCGAATGTCTCCGTCACCACAATAATGTCGTCGAGATAGACGAAGACGTACGGTTCAAGCATCCCGTGGCCCAGGACATTGTCCATCAGTCGTGCTAACGTAGCAGGACTGTTGATCAACCCAAAAGGCATCCGTGTGTACTGGAATAGCCCTTTGCCCTGTACACAAAAGGCCGTGTACTTCCGCGATTCTTGGTCCAATGGAACCTGGAGAAATGCTTCAGACAGGTCTATCGTGGACAGGTATTTAGCCTTGGGAAGTTGACCTAAAATTCGACCGGGATGAGGCAACGGATAAGCATCCCGAACAGTCCGCTCGTTAATCTTGCGCGCGTCCAAACAAAGCCGAACTTTGTTGGGCTTGATGACGGGCACACAGTTAAGCGACCAATCCGAGTTGCTCCGTTCCAAAATCCCTAAACCCAACAGTCGTTCCAGCTCGACGGCTACCAGATCCTGCGTCTTCGGAGACATCACGTATGGAAACTGGCGGACTGGTGGTTTATTTTTCCATTCCTCTCCCAACACGATACGATGCTGAGCTCGGTTGGTCAGGGTCAATTTCCCTTCTTGAGCAGGAAGGAAAAGTTTTTTGACGTTCTCGATCACCATAATTTCATCATCGGTCAAAATATTTGCAGAACTACGGTGTTCGGTAATAGATGCCGACGCCGTGGACTCAATCCCTCCACAGTTTTGCATCGCGGGCTGAATTTTGAATTTCCTCCAAAAATCCATTCCGCAGATACAATCTATGGACAGATTTGCAACTACCAAAGTAGGAACTATTTTTACACATCCTTGGAAAGCAAATGGAAGATGAGCCTGACCTTGAATTTGCAGTTCGTCTCCACTTGCAGACCGTAGAATCACGTTTTTGGAGGGACGATGCAACTTTTTGTACTTCAATTGCGAAAAAAGGGTTTCGCTAATAAGCGTATGATTGCTACCGCTGTCCAGGAGAGCACGTACCGGGTAACCGTAAATCTTTACGTGTGCGTACGGCCGGTTATCGTGGGGGACAGGGTAGGTAATTTGAAGAATTTCCGTAGACTCTGGGTAAATATCTCTGGTGGCCTGCACCCAGTAAGGGGGAGGCGTACGTTGAAGAAAACGGTCTTGACTTACGCGTTGGGTGTCTGCGAACGACGATTTTGGTTCGCGTTTGGTCCGTTTTTTAAACAAAACGGGCGGAAAACCGCGAAGACCGCACGTACTGCAAAATATGCCCCGGGGCTGTCTACACATCGCTACGTGATGACCAATCCTCCCGCAATTGTAACAGGTATTGGCCGGTGGGGGAATGTGCGTGTTTATCAATTCTTCCAACGTGAACTGTGGACGAGAATTGAACCCAGATGGCACCGCGACCGGGTCTGGTCGGGCGGTATTTTGAGACGAATTTTGACTCGTTTGGGTGTTCGGTAAGGATTGGTTGTTTTTGTTGAGAAGTTGATTGGGACGAGACGAATTAGTGGATGTGTGTGAATTGTTTCTATTTTGGTTGACCTGAGACACTGCTGCGGTTTGATCTATCACCTGTTGAGTCTGGGATTGGTTCTTATTTTTTTTTTCGAATTGTTTTCAGAGCTTTCGACCACTTGGACATTCCTGTCCGTCCCGAAAACCCTGTTGTATGCCGAGAAATTTAATGCATCTAATTTCTGTCCAGCAGCAACAAGTGTTTCAAGGTCGACTATCGGAATAAATGTCATTTGTCGCTTGTAGTCTACTCGCATATTCTGCTGTAGAATTTGTACTTTTTCGTAATCGGGAATCTGAACACTCATGGTTCTGAACAGTTTTTCGATTTCGAAATAGTACTCGTGGAAAGATTCATGTTTTTGTTGACGACGCTGGTAAATTTTCATTTTGATCAACGCGTCCAAATCAGGGTGCATGTAGGTGCGTTTTAATTCAAATACCAAATGCTGCCAATTCATCAATCTACCAGTGGTTCTTTGTGCCATATACCACTTGAGCGCTGAACCAACAAACAAATGCACAGCCGACTCGAAAAGCTCGACCTCCGACACATGCTCAGCTTGGGATAAAGCCTGTACAATTTCCAAAAACTCATTTAGCTTCAGCCCTTGATCGTCACCACTGTATTTAGTGATGTTCCATTTGGACACAGGAAGAGTGTGACGGTTGTGGTACGGTGCGGGGTACGGATTGTGTAGAACACCACTATACATGGGAGGTGAATTTCGTTTAGGAAAAGATGGGATAGCCGAAGCATGGTTGTACATCTCGGGATATGCTCCAGTAGGATTAGAAATTCTCGTCGGATGATAGGGAATATTGTATGTATTGTTGGGAATTGGTATATTGTTAGAATGTAATGTACGATCTGGGATATTTTGAAAATTATGGTAACTAGATGAAGTATCGAATGAATTGGAAGGCTTTGTTGGCGGAAAATTATAGTTTTGAAATGTTCTGAAATTTGTATCGGGGTGTTGTGAATATGAAGTAAATTGAGCATGATCGGGAAGAGTTTGAGTTACAGCATCTTTTACTTCTCTTCGTCGAGCTAAATCGGCTTCTAGATCCGTAATTCTCGCTTGCAACGAATGGATCCAATCAAGGTCATCCTGACTAAGAACGGAAACTCTCGGTCTAGGATTTTTATCTGCTTTGTCTGCATCCAACAGAGCTAAAATATCATTTCCCTCTTGCTGATCACTCTGCAAAGACGAAGCAGAACCCCGAAAGAAATGTTCAAGAACCTCCGCTAATTCAACCACCGTATTTTGCAATTGACTGTGCAAGTTGGGCGACCCCCGCGAGTCCCTCAACACAGTCACTAAACGCATACCGACGTGTACCATTCTAGTGGAACAAACCTTCTTTTCCTCATCATCCTCCTGTTCCAAACACGATTTCAACTCGGTAAACTTATGCGTACAAACCTCGACTTCCACAGTAGGATCACCCACTACTCTTCGTGGGCATTTTCCCGACGGATCATCCCTTTCCACCTTCAACTGGTCTCGCAGCCACTTGCGTTTTCGTGAGCGATCGAGACCGATAGACAAACTGACAGAACGGGCAGTCAGTTCATAATTCAGTTCATCGTCGGCTAAAAACTCCACACTCATATCAAAATACCAACCTTGGATTAGCTCACTAGCTTGATCGAATGTGAGCTTTGCCATTGCCATTGTATAAAAAGGCAAAAAATAACAAATTTATCACAAACCACAAATAGTTTTAACACCCGCTAGAAAAGTAAACAAAAACCCGACAAGAAACAAATGTAATGGTATTCGTAAATGTCAAATTCAATCCGATCAATGCTACCTGTGTATGAAATATGTTCAAAACAAACGATCAATTTTTCTACTCAAGCACTAGCAAACGACGGCGTGCCAGATATACAATTTTTCATCACTCGCAACAATTCGCAATTCCACTAATCATAATTAAGTTTCAGGATCAACTTCAAGTTTGGATATCGACCCAATGACTTCGCGATTAATGAAGTGAACAATGTGAATTGAATTTCTCCGGGAGACACAACGAAAAAGGGATTTGCTTCTGGTCTTGGAAACAAATCACTTTTTCTTTTATTTTGCGTTGGGCGCCAATTGTTACGTAGCGGTTTCGTAATGTTCTTATTGTGGTGGTGGGGCCACACTGTACTCACCAGCTATTAGGGTCGTTTCACTACGGTCTCCTGGAGAAATTCACACTGGGCGGACTTTTCTTCCCACACTATGGTCACTGAGCGAATCGTAATTAATTTTCGGCGGAAACAAGTACCTAAAGGAATGCACTGTAAACAAAATGGACGACACAACTTGTATATAGAGACCTTACACTTTTAATTTATTATTAGTTATTCTTTTGAAAAAGAAACAGAAAATATTTTTTTTGAATTTTTACTTGCGCACTTTTATTCGACGAAAACTTTCTCTTGGCGATACCGTTGCGGCCGTGATGATCGTTGGTCGACTTTCTTCATGCTGGATGCGGGATGGGCTTCGAGGGTGGTTCAGGAACAGACGGACGATGGCGACGGGGGACTCCAGATGAAGCAGCAACTCGGCCTATTCGTAGCGGAGGCCTGCGTTTCACTACGGGGCCCGGGGAGTGGTACAATGCGCACTTTTAAAACACGAGTGTCTAACACTAAGTCGAGTGGGATGTTTAGCTTTTACGGTCACTACCACCAAAACCCTACCGGTACTTAGGGAATGGTGTCTTCAACGGCGTTCTTTGACTTCGCCAAACACTGACCTTTTGTTGCACTCGCGACGTACTCGTACTTCTGTAGTACTATAAAAACCGGTAACCACACTTATCCCACTCGACTGGCCGAACAAAACTTTGCGTTCGTGTGGCGGTTCTGAACGGCGGGAAATTAGATCCTAAGGATCGACTGGCACAAATACCGAAAACTTTCAACGAAACGCGCGGTCACTTTGTGGTCGGTGACTATCGCTGCTGCGGGTCTTCACTCCTCCGGGCCGGTTAACTATTCGAGACCGCATTCCTTTTTCGCGGTAGATTTTATCCTTGCCCTGTCCGTTTTCCAAAATATACCCACCGCGCCTCCTCGCATCCCACCCCGCATTTGATGACGGTGATGATGAGATGACAGGACGATGACGGTTGACATTTACAAAAATTTTATCGTTTTGGTTGGTGTCACGAAATATGCTCAAATTTTAGTACAATGTATTGACATGCTAAACGTGCGGTACTTGTTTCCTTGATTTTTTTTATAATGAACAATTATAACGAATATAATAACAAAATGAATAATAAATACACAAGTAAAATAAATAACAAATATAAATAAATAAATAAATAAATAAATAAATAAATAAATAAATAAGCACATAAATATATAAATAAATAAATAAGTAAATATATCTCTGAACAAATAAATAACGAAACCTACATTTGACACCAACCAGGGCTATTAAGCAGAACTTAAACGCGACTCAAACATGCAAGCACGGAGTAGTAACGGTTTGACGTTTAAATTCTACTTAGACATTTACGAACAATAATTTCAAAGTATAAACAAAGAACAGGCGTCGTCAAATACACGCGATAGACCGTACACTGTTATTTATTTATACGACAAAAAAAATAACAATATTTACAAATATATACAAGCTGGGCTCAGTGACCAAAGCGACGATATTGTGACCTAAGAAATCACAGGTCACATGTAGTAGAGACAAAAAGACAACGCCATTTTTCATAATTTTCCTACAATTTTACGAAAAACAAAATGCGGACTAAGCACACTGAAATTGTTTTATTTTGTAGAACAGTGTTATTTTTTATGTATAGCATAAAATGTCAAAAGATTATCTAGCAAAAACTTAAATAACTCATACCCCACTAGCCGTAGGTATATACTTTCTTCAGCAAAAATACGCCCCTATATTTGGCTCAACTACTTGAAGTGTTTCCTGTACATTTAAAATTTTGTAGATACCTAGTTTTGAAGAAAAACTAATGAAAAACACCAAAAATTACACTTGTTACTAAGTTTTCAAGGCTCTGTCGCTCTCATAATCCACAATTTGTGCATACTTACTAACCAAACTTCTCCATTTTGATCTCCAGAAAAATAAAAAAAAAATGCTGAAAAAAATCTAAGACAGATCAGGAGCACTTCAACAAGCATTAATTTGAAATTTTACCCAAAATCGTCCCATTTTTCGAAAAATCAAAATTCGCCACCAGTAGGGAGCGTTTTAACAAATTCACTCCGAAGAAAAAAGTGGTCCTGATACCCTAACCTTTCATTTAAGAAGTGAGCCCGATGACTTTTTTAACATGATATCATTTTGGGACACCCTACTTGACATGTATAGAAAATGGCGTTATTTAAATAATTGGATCTTATCATTGGAAGGAGATTCTCTACCCCTTCGACTTGCGAACAAATGACTCTTTTAATGGATCCTCTCCTTTTTGGCCTTTCATACAGCGATAATGTGAACGTCATTTGATAACATAATCTTTCCGTTGCTACTAAAAGCATCTGCAGCCTTTTGAGTATTTCATGCACTGATAGTGGGTTTCTATATCATTATTTCATCAAACAATTCATAAGATTCTTGAATTAGATTCGAAATAATTCATGAGCAACTAATTTAAATAAAACTTCAACTGAATACACACAATTAATTCGTATATTTTACAAAAGTTGATTGTACGAAATCTTGCTGAAATTTTGCTGAATTTTCATCAGCTAAAGGTTTCAGAAATTAAAGAACCGATAAGTCAGCAATTCGCATTATTTCAATTTGACAGATTCACTTTGCTGAAAATAAACAATTGAAAATGTCAAGTTGGCAGTACAATTGCCGAATTCTCAGTATTCCGCGCCAGATTACTGCACATCGGGGAATTGCGCTGTCAATTTGACAATTCGACTTGCTGAATTTTCAGTAGAACGAATCTGCTAAACTGGTTCAATTCAAATCACTGATCTTTCGGCATCTTGGATTGCTGAAACGATCAGCTGATGAAAATTTAGCTGAAATCGACAACCAAGTTTTGGTGTGATATTCATAGCAGATTTACGAATTAATTCGTTCAATGATACGAATATTTGTACATGTACGTAAATTTTGGGAATTCTTTGGGAAAATCGTATGTGCGAAAGGTGTTCGTAAATAGTTGAAAAATTCTCACTTATTTCAACAAACAAATTCGTATGACTAATTAGTTATTAATTATAATTAAACTAGTTCATACCGAGCACACGAAAGTCATTTCGTGATATTTATAATATAAAACGTTATAAAAAACATCTCCATAAAATTACGTATGATTCATGATATGCAATATGAAGAAATTCATATATTTAACGAAAATTGCCTGTTCGAAACCTCTTTGTAAATGATTTTTGCATATATTCTGTCAGGGTATATGCAAATTTCACTTCACCATCTCCAAATGAATTCAATATGTCTCAATGCGAACTGATAAAAAACAATATCTACAATGGTAGCAATCAAGAGAAACCCGATATGGTAATCAAAATCAACAAGCAACCTTCATTCATTCTGAACAGAACACCAGGCTACTCAAGCATATCAATTTTCTTCTGGGACTGTGCGGCCAGCTGTAGCTCTTCCTTCCACACTGATTCCGACACGACGATGAACAAATCCACAATAACGGCATAAACGCTTCCATCGAATATCGTTCAACCGGATCATATAGTAAACATGGCAGGACTGGGATAATTGAAACGGTAGCTGCTCTGCATCGAACAAGATTAAAACTTAGAAACATCTATATCTCACCAGAACATACATAAGTCAATTGGTGAGGAGATTAGAAAGCTGTTTTTCGTAAGCGATTTGCTGCCTAGCGTCACGTAGCTTAGCAATTACAGCAAGATAGGTAGATCGATTTAATTTAAAAATTGTGTTCGATTCAGAAGTAATTTTTATTTGTATGGAAGACTATAAATTTGCTACAAAAGATTATGTTTGGAAAACGGCATTTAAGGCTTTACATGCACTAGTTACAAATGTTTGAGAACCAGAACAGCAATACTGGATCTTTCATCGAAATTGTTTTTGAAAATTCCACCTAATTTTAGTGGCCAGTTTGAGAAATTTTAACCCCTATGACTGTTAGCTCTGGTTTATACGTATTGAGCAAACATGTCTTTTGATGTTGGAATCATTGCCAAACTTCATTAATGCATTACGGTGTTTGTGTATCAATGTTTACGTCATCTGCAGCTTTTCCTGGATGTGTATAATTGTTTACGGACTTTTTGGGATCAATATTGAAATTCTCAGAAAATATATTCCGGTTATGGGATAAGCAACGAAAAAGTACAAATACAAGCCACTGCACCATAAACAGATGATGCATATTGACGGCTATTTATGAATTTACCACAGAAGCTTTCAATCAACCGTAGCGTTTGAACCGCAGACAGTTTTCCAATTAACCCCGCCACAGCCAATAAGCGAAATTTGTCATCATAATGGAATTGAACATCAACAAACGTGCAATTGAGGTTGCCACCATCGAATAATAGTTGCTTGCACAAACGTTTATTAAAATGACTATATTCCATTCACATTAGAATTATCTTCGATCTAAGTGCAGATAATTAGTAGGCAAACTGGCAGATACGCTGCTAGTTCAGCTCATGACTTCTCGTATGCATCACATTATAACACAGGGTTCGAATGTATGTGAGTCTTGTGAGTTGCGTGTGACTCGGCAGTGGAAAATGGTTTGTGTAGTGTCTGTACTTTAATATTGCAGTCGATGACGCATGTGGCGCGTGTCAGTAGTGATGAACGGTTTTGACTTGGTACATTGCACATGTTTTACATGTGTATGACAAGGTGCTGTTTCTATTGAAGTTGTTTAGCAATTAAAACATGTGAAGAAATTAAAATTAGCGAAAGATGTTATGTAGAAGGCTTACATGCGGTTTTTATGTTTAGCAAGTTCGAATTGTTTCAGTTAAATAAGATAGGAGAAAGTGATCGATTGTCGGCACAAAAATTTTTTTGTGTGATATTCACACGTTATTATTATGACAATAATTGAAGCAAACAGTTTCGTATGTTCCGTTCTACAACCAAAATATTTTTTGAACAAGTTAAAATCTACTCAAAAGTTTTTTTTAACATTTGCTTAGTGTTATAGAAAGAAGTAAATCGATCGAAAAAATATGCCCATTGAATATTTACGAAGTGAATTTATTCTATATTGTATTTCAACATTGAATCACAGAGAACAGACGTCCATCTTCAGCATTCAACTTGTGTAAAATCTCTAACGGTTTCGAAGGTAGTTTGGATATCCAAACCAGGTGTGCAACTGTCGTTATGTTTTTTTGTGGCTGAGTTTGACAGAATTGACAGCGGTTATTCCTCTACCCAGTCAAACTAGTCCAAAACCGGTTCGGACTTCCAGCATGAATTCCAGCTCAAATGCATCAACCGATAGTCGGAATCGGTTGTTTTCTTTGAGCAATATACCATACTGAATCCATTCAGGATTTCGAACCGGTTCCGGAATGGATTTGACGGATAGGTTGGTGTGGTGGCGCTAGTGTTTATCGTATATTAATTCAAATGTTTACACAGGTTTTTTAAATATTTTTGTTCGATCATGGATGTCTGTTCTCTGTGATTGAATGGCGACGAAATGTTCGCCACAATTTTTTTGGTTCAGTTTTGAAAACGGTTACCAAAATCGGTTGTCGGCACTCAAACATGGTCGGTTATCGGCACCCCATTTTTTGTGGCAAATTTTGAATTCACCACAATCTAATAAATATGAGTGTTTTCGGAACGGGTTTGACGAGCAGATGGCAGAGATTGATTTTTGACACCATTTTGAAAACCAAGATGTCGACATCCGCACTGATAAAATATATTCGTAAATCGCTGCAAATTAGATTCATACAGACAATTTTCATAAAATATACGAATGTTTCGTACATACGATGAATCAGTCGTAGTTCTATTGAAACACATATTTTTTATTACGAGTTTTTCGTAAAAACCCCGAAACGACTTTCGTTGGCTTATTACGAAACGGCTTCATTAGGCAAACGAATTATTCACTGCTATATACGATTATTTACGAGCACCATTCGTCAAGCCGTGAACGTCAAAAAAGCTTCGATAGAGGTAGAATATAGAGTCAATAATTGTTGATCATCACCACGATCTCGGTCTGACTATTTAATAACCGTATCCGTGTCCTCCGGTTTCAGGAAGATTTCCTGAACCATTTTCGCTTCCATTTGATCCATAATCCAGAGCAGTACGGATCCAGTTGAGCCATCGTTGGTTTTTTATAAAGAGGTTTGAGTTTTTCTCTGCTGGAGTAATATTAGCATATTATATGCTATTAAATACAAAAACTTTTCTAAGATGAACGAAATGAATTCGTTCGTAATATACACAACCGCTTATTAAAATAAACGAAACATTTCGTTTCATTTCCGAAAAATGCCGTTTTCAGCAATAACATTGGTGCAATGTACACTAAATATGTAAAATTTAAGCAAACTTTCGTTCATCAAGCGACCATTACTTCACATTACAATCTTCCTAGTCCTCAATAGAGGCGAGCAGGTTGAAATAAAATCGATTTAGCCAGATCGATACTTTTAGTTGAAAAAATAAAAAAAAATCATTATTGTCATCGATCATTGTTGTGATCCTAATAATAAATACGAAATTTTTTTAAGATAAACGAAATGAATTCGTTCAACTAGCGAAATCGTCCGTAATATACGCAAGCATTTATTAAAACAAACGAATAATTTCGTTTCATTCACCAAAATGATGTAATTATCAACGACAACAATCGAGCAATGTACACTAAATAAGTAAATATTACAAAAACTTTCGTTCATCAAGCGGCCATTTCTTCAAATCGCAATAAAATTGATTTTGCCAGATCGGTTTTTTAATTGTGAAAAAAATCAGTGTTGTCAAACATCGATCCCAAAAGATCGAATAGAAAAAATATCAAGGTAATAAATACGAAAACTTTTCTAAGATGAGCGAAATGAATTCGTGCGACCAACGAAATCGTTCGTAATATACACAAACGTTTACAAAGCGTTTCGTTTCATTCACGAAAAATAATGTCGTTATCAACAATAACATTCGTGCTGTTTATACTAAATATGAAAAATTTACGAAAGGTTTCGTTCACCAAGCGGCCATTCTTGTTCATGACATGCATGAAACCTACTATTTACAATGCATGAAAACATTTCGTTGCAGAAAACTACGAATGAATTCGTGCATTGTATGATCAATTTCATTATATTTACGAATTTATTTTATCAGTGCGGTTTAGCGGAACTCTCTATATCCAAATCAATGTGAATATTTTCGACACGGTTTTTATGCGTCGATGCCAGAAATTGATGTTTGGTGCCATTTTGACATCCAAGATGGCAACATCTCTATTCTAAAAGCACCCAGGGTTTTCTGATTTGTCTATAGTAAAAAATCCGTCGCATCAATTATGATAGTTTCGACATGTTGGATTTTTGTATGGTGACGAATACACTAAAACCTCCATTTACGATTCTTGTTTTAAGTTATATTCGATATACGTAATTTTTTTCGAATTAAATTCGAAATAACGAACTCTTTTTTGCGAACCAAGCTCAAAAAAATTTGAGTGAGAAGTTGTATACAATTTCACATATTCTTAGCTAACTGTTACTAATAAAAGTTGGGTATTTTCGGAAGGGGGTTAACGAATTAATCACGGCCTGGAGTCATTTTGAAATCCAAGACAATCTTGGTTTGTTTTACATTTAAAATTTCTTAAAATTAGGGGATTATATATTGATATTTTTGCAATTAAATTAATATAATGACATTTTTAGCAGGAAGATAATTGGAGCAAATAATTTTTATTTAAGGGGGATAATTTTTACAACTATCTAAAAACTAGGAATAACTAGAGAGCGTGGTTGAATTTTGTAAAGATTCGGAGAAATTTATTATTGCTAACTATCGCCAAAAACAGAAAGACAAAATAATTATTCTGAAGCTTCAATCATGTCACATTTATTCGATAACATATGAAATGTTTTAATTTGATTGTTTTATTACAAGACTTATCATATATTAACATTAATAAATAAATATAATCAATCGTGAATTTTACACAGGTTAAAGCATCATTGGTATTGTCACTTCTCATTCAAAAAAGTATCTTGTTAATACAAGATTGTAACGGTTTATGTGGGAAATTCCAGCGCAACCTTACTAACCAACCTGTAACTCCGAAACCAAGCGTCAGAAACAAATGAAATTCATCAGCAGTCAATGAAATTACTGTATCTTTCATTTGTAATCAAGTTTGTAAAAATCGATCAAGAATTCGCTGGAGAATAGGTGTGATATTAGTTTAGGAACTTGGCGAGTTCCCCGGAGGCATCATGAATGTGGTCAAAGATACTTTGATTGATCATTAGTAATCTAGACCAGCAAATTAAAATTATTATACACCCACTATAATATGTTTTACATCATTTGAACATCATGGTTGGTACCAGTTTATATGGAAATTTGCTGTTTGGCCGCACTCTTCGCCTTGAAACTCCAGAACCAGAAGTCGGATCAACTAAAAATTCAACAGCAGCTTTTGGGAGCGTTATACCTTCCAGATGAAACTAAGTTTGTGTAAATCGGTTCAGCCATCTCTGAGAAAATTGTGTGAGTTTAAATGACACTATCGCATACGCACACGAACTGAATCGAATGTTATATAACATTTGGCCCTCCGGGCCTCGGTTAAGAAGGTTACAGTGAATGCATAACCTTTTCTTATATGAAAAAGGCAAAAACTTGAATTTTTATGGTATTATACAAATTGAGGACTGAATAAAGGAACGGTTACAAGTGACTAGAGAACTTTTTTCCTTCTCGCGGAGTACGCGTAGCTTTCTTTGCTTCCATATAATGTTTGATCTCCATTCAGTAACAGCAATAGTATGAAAATTACTGATAATAATTCTACCCATATGCCATGCAAAATACTTAATTGGGAACATTATAACACAAGAAAGTCAGTTTGTCAGTCCCATTCTGGCAACTTTCCTCATAAACAACATACAATTCTACCATCAAAGTTTATAATATCGATCTCTGAAGAAAGACAAAAGAACTATAAAAGAACCAATTCCTTCTATGCGTTTGTAAGTGCGGAAAAATTTCGCTCACAACACGCAATGTTATACAATCTCAGCAAAAATCAGCATCTTCATCTACTACAGAGGAAAAGGAATCATTGCGCTAAAATGCCTCCACTTATAGATCTAATACCATCATTAACTTAACAAGATACTGAAGTTATCTTTTTATGCAATTATAGTGATGGACAAGCGGAAATAGCTAGCGGAAATCCGATTTATTCATTTATATTCATACTGAAATTGAATTGTCCTCCAGTTGGATTTTTCTTTTTTCCAGCTGGAGTTTTGCGAACGGGCCGGAAATTCATTCTGCAACTGCACATAGTAATTCATCTATTTGAATACTTTTTAAAAATTTAATTTCATTCCCTCCCAAAGTTGGTATTTAAACGACAAGGGAAGCGCGTAGGTAGCGAACAAAAAATGATACACTCTCATCTAGGTTGCAAGTTCGTCGCTGTTGATCTAATGACAAGCGCCATTTAACACATTTCGAGAAAAACAATTTTTAGAGTTTGACAATAAATATCTTGAAACATATGAATGGTAGAAACAATTCAATGAAGACAATTGATGCTTCTATCTATTCTGTATAATTCTCTCAAATATTACGAAGATCGGTTGACTATGTTGCGAGTATTTACTAAAAATGTAAACAAAAGTCGCACTCACACGTGTCACAGGTGTGTATTGATGACAAAATTTGTATGGCGTGTCATAATCGTGCATGGACAATTTTCCGTAGAAAAAAAGCATTAATTATTATTTTTTATTCATATCTTTGACTTTATTTGGTCTATAAACAATCGGTAAGATGCATTTTGAAGGAAATTAGTCAGGGAATCTAGAAAAAATAGTTGTTTTTGGTGACAGTGTTGCCCAATATGCTATATTTCCAGTGTAAAACTAAAACTCCATTTGTCTCACACTTCGTGTATTTTTGTTTTGAAAATGATTATGCCATTGTGAATCTCAGATAGTTTTACACATAAAACATTTTATGCATCACGATAATTTGAGCCAATCCCCAGACATTTGAAACAAAAAATTGAAAATTTCTCAGCATGTTTTTCGCTATATCTCAGTAATCATGTAGAATGTCAAAATTCTGAAAACGCCATTTTGTAGAGATTTTTTCGATAAGTAATATGGCATATCTATCCCAAAATGGCGTTTGTCATAAGATAGCACAACAGCGACGAGTTTAGCAGGGGTCAGGCATGGGAAAAATCAATTCACGAAACGATCAATTTGAAATCATTCACCAACATGCTCTTACTGTGAAACCCGATCTCGCCCAGTTAAACTCATTCCGGAACCGGTTCGGATTTCTAAATGGAGTCATTATGGATTCCAAATCAAATGCAACAACCGATTCCGACTCAGAATCGGTTGCATTTGATTTGGAATCCATAATGACTCCATTCAGGATTCCGAATCAAATTCCGAATGGTTTGACCGGGCGGTAACCCTTCTTGTGCAGAGTTACGCGTTCGTGCGAAAGCGAGAAGCAAAACACAGAACTGAAAAAAGTGACAGCGCCCGGCTATGATTCATTCTCCATCGCATACGTAGAATGAAAGCAGAAAGGATCGCAATTGAATGTATTCTTTCATTCACAAAGATTCATTTCAAAACATTCACCGGATCGTTCTAATAAAAAAAACTTGTCGTTCTTGTTTATAGACCTATGAAATTTTCACTTGGTGATATCTTATTGTTGAGTAAGTAGTTTGCAATGTGCTGGTGGAAAAAAATAACTTAAAACGATCCCGTGCATATCACAATATCAATTTCAAGTGGATTGTAGTGCAATTTACTTCTCAACATTGATTATAGTGTACATTTGCACTATAAAGTTGACCTAATTCAACCAGAGAATACAATGTCACATTCATTTGTGAACTAAAAGTTGATTCACTTGTGAATGTTTACAGTACAATCTTCCGAATCAATCCGCGAATGAAGAACACGATCTTCTTCATTCAACATAGTACGTGTCATTCTTTTACTTGGCTCACATCTTCGGAAGTTCATCTCTACCTACGTTCAGTTGTGTTCTTTTGGAGAGTTTTAGTCGGATCGTGAATGAACGACTGGCTGCTGTCAAAGCAATGAGCGGATTCGCCAAGAATCATGCGAATGAATGATAATTCCCATCCCTGGCAGGGGTAGCAACTTCAAAAAATAGCATTGGACAAATTATCAACTTTTTGACTTCGTAATTTTCTTCTAAATTTGTGACAATTGATTAAGATTTTTGAAGATATTTTTCGCAATGTAGTTTTGATACCACAGTGCGGCGCTGGTTTCACTAGCTGAAACTATTCTGAAATGATTAACTTCCCACAAAACAAAAATCATTTGCAATACAGTTAAGACCCGTTTTTATCAGCCCACAGTGGATCCACTCCATACAAAAGCTGGACGAAACCTCAAAAGTAGTTTAAAATGAATAAAAATATCATCTAAGGGTAATTTTGGTGTGCTAAACTCGTTTTTGATTAAATTAGGACACTAAAATGAAAATTCGACAGCCTAGGGTGATTCTAAAAGTTTTTTTTTTAATTTCGCAAAAGTGAATTTTATTAACTTCTCAAAACAGATACTTTGTAAGTGAATAGAAACATTTTGATTTCCTAAGGTAGTCCTTAGTAACGACTTAGCTAGGGTGGTTCGAATTTATCGAAATCTGGCGAATAAAAAATGATGTAATTTTATACATTTGTTTG
Organism: Topomyia yanbarensis; assembly: GCF_030247195.1. Taxonomy (NCBI): domain Eukaryota; kingdom Metazoa; phylum Arthropoda; class Insecta; order Diptera; family Culicidae; genus Topomyia; species Topomyia yanbarensis. The sequence continues at coordinate 277,039,955 of NC_080672.1, read as the reverse complement.
TAGATTTTCAGTCTAATCTGAATACCATCATTGGAAAAAACTTCCCTTCATAGCTCTTTAAGAGATAATCTTCATGTACTAATTTATGAACGTATGCGTTTAGAACAGTTTAGAATAGTTAGAATAGTTATAAAAGATCGTAATGTGTTTGATAGAATGCCTTAATTTTTTTTATTGGTTTATTTTTATATTATTGGTTTATTATTATTGGTTTAGTTATTGCCAAAGCTATTAAAAGATGACAGATTTATTTGATTTTGATGAAGATCTCAAATCATGCTCTACTATGCTCTATTCACAGTTGCTCATACGATGCATATTGCAGATAAGCCGCTCAAAACTTTCCCATTGATTTTCAATTCCAATGATGATATGAATATCTGTCCTTGTGGATACTGACTTGGTTTTTCGTACGAAAATATCCTGAGCATACTTTGCACAGTATGTGTATGCTTTGAAATAGAGGTGTGAGCGTTTTTGCATGAAACTCTCATCAATTTGAAAGAGAATTATTGAGGGAGATCTTGAATTTGATTGTTGATTGTGATAGATTCAATAGGGAATTTGCACTTAAAAATAAATGTTGCATTATTGGCCAATAACTAAAAATCAGGTAAAAAAGAACACTTCCCACACTTACGTGTTTACCTTACATCGGTCACAAGTAAAGCTAACGACCAATACGTACCAAATAAATAGGATTCATGTAAAGATATAATAATAGTAGCAGTTAGTTTGCCTCGTTGGCTTGTATTTATTTGAATTTTTCTATACTGCAGATAATTGTGAAAATGTAGAAACACGAGTCATAGTTGCAAGACGGTTAAGGCATACTTATATTTGTATCAAGGAAATCGCCCCAAACCCTGAATTTACAAGCAGCGCACAGAGGAGTAACTAGAACAAATTCTTGGCCAATAACCAAAAAAAAATTCTTTTCGATTTTTTATTTAGTTATATTTTTTAGATGCCTGAAAACATACTGCATATTGTGGCAAAATAAAAAGTATGCCAAAAATTGCTAAAAATTTTTTGCATGGATGCAAAATGATGATATTTTAAGGGGGTTTTAATCATTTTTTATTATATATCCAGCAAAATCACTTTCTAATGATGATGACTGTATTAAATAAGACAATATTATAACAAACGTAATTGAACACAACCATTTGTGTAATCTCATCATAAAAATAGCCGAAGATAATAGTGGTTCTGTGTATTGGACCAGCTTTAGAAACACCCTTTTTAAACATATTATTCCAAATTTGAATGATAAAAAAGTTACATTATACGGCAAGATCCGGCAAAGTTGCCGAAACAACATTACAAAACAAGATTCCGGCTATCCGAGAAACATTCAATCTCTTCCGATCTTTTCCGATCCACAAATTCCAAGCGGTTTGAAAATATTGATATTTCCACTAATTTGAGATACGCCCAAATGCTATAGCGCCAAATACTATGTTTGGCAAAATGTATATCTATGAATATGTGCGCAGGTATCCCTTTTCTTCTCTCTTTTCCACTGACCATCTCTCATGCATCGGGAAAAACAAATGTATTCACAAAGATCACCTCGAAAATACTAGTATTTGGAAGGATCTAGAAAATTGACCTCTGCACTGGTAGGTGGATAGATGTCAAATTGTCCTAAAAACTAATTATTTTCTATTTTGAGTTCATATTAAGGCATAATAACAGCAATAGCCGCAATAAATAGTTTTGGCCAGGCTTCAACCTCAGTTACTCCTCTGAGCAGCGTTTAGAAAAAGAAATCCACCGGTGAATAATAATGCAAAACTTCATGAAATCAAAAAAAATACCATGCGTCTCCATGAAAAAAACTAATTTTACAAATCTCCAAATATCAACTTTCGGCGCAAGATGGCACTATGATTTTTGAAAACTAGATAAAATTCTACGTCAGTTGTACTAGATGAGATCCTTCAACACGCTTTTACCGATAAAGATATGACACTCTGAATGTAAATAAGTCCGCGTTAAACAACATAGTTATATTGATTTTATTGATAACTTTTTAAATACTTATTATTTCTCAAATTGAAATACACCATTGAATTCCTGAGATGATTTTCTATTAGAAACGCCTATATGTGTTGTTAAATTATCATTGTAGTATCTATTAAAGCGAGATGAATTGGAATGAACAAAAACTTTTTGTCACTCAAATTCTTGCAGATTTTCAAGACCTTGCACGGTTCAAAAAAATGTAGCACGTATATTTTTCAATCGATTGACTCAAAAATTTGGCGAAGACAGCTTCAGGTAATGTACATTTAGAAAAAAATATAAAAGGTATGAAAATCGACAATAAATTTTGGAGGTTTTGACCGGCTCGGCCCCACTGTGCAGCCCCTTGGCGAATTTTAGACTGATAAAACAGGGACATTGATAAAATCGAGACAAATATTTTTGTCTTTTTAATAAAACGAAGTTATTAAAATATTCTTCTTTGGTCCTTAGATATAGCCTCGCAACCCTTTCTGATTATTTGCTTTAAGTTCCCCTTAAGGAAGTCTGTGCAAAATTTAAAATAAAAATTAAGTTTTATTTTTTGTGTTTCGAATTCATCTCGTCAGTAACTAGCACCATCTGGGTGTCTAGTTAGACGATGTATCTAAACTAGTACCCAAATTAGCACTAGACACAAAAAAAATTCCAAACAGTTCACACGACACATGTGAACGTTCAAAACAACTGACTTGTCCCGAGTGATGTCCCGGGAAGCAAGCACAGAGGCTCAGGTTTGCTGACGAGAAAGCGAAAACGAACTCTTGTCTTTCGGTTCGGGAGCCAAACGCCTGGAATGAATTCGAAGCACAAAAAATAAAATTTAATTTAAGTTAGGTTTTGGGCCCTTAGTGCACAAAGTGGTTCAGTCCAATTTTCCCTTATGGGAATTTAAGATTGCATAAAATAAAAATAATATTTTTATTTTTACATTTTTCGGATGTCTAAGATAAGAAATATATGCCCGAGAAAGGATTTACTCGAATTCAACTTGGTTCGTCTGCTAGAGCCCATCAAACTACCAACTATCAATTTTCATATGAAGCTGATAAAATTGGGTCAAAAAGCTGATAGAATCGAGGGTAGATAAAATCGGGGGCCGATAAAATCGGGTGCTGATAAAATCGGGTCTCCACTGCAATTGCAAGTGACAATAACTTGCAAATAATGTTAGCATCGCTTGCAAATTTGCAGTGAAAGTCGCTTGCAATTTTTGCAAGCATATAAAATCACTTCATCTCTTGCTATGCGTACATACGTTTCTTCAACACACTGTCAAATAATTACCATCACATTCACGTGCCTATGCTGGTTATTATAGCAACGCCCGCCGAGTTTTTATTTACTGTCTGCTTTTTATTCATTCCTCACCAACATCATCAAACGCGGTATTGTGGCTCATTCATCACACACGAGACAGCATCGTATTGCGGATTGTACGAGTTTTAATATCCAGTTCTAATGTGCAAGAACAGATCAGTGCTTATAGCCTGTTTTATTTATTTATTTATTTATTTATTTCGTCAAGCATATGTAGACTACATAGAATGGTTTTACAATATTTACTTATATACTATACATTATTTCTACGGTTTAGTTCAGATTTGATTTGTTTTCTAGACATGGAAAGGTCAATTATTACACAATTTTCGTTATAATGACGCATCATTCTATTGATGGGGCTATTTTTAGCATAGTTTGTCCTAAAATATTGTTCTTGGAATAAATTACGAGTTCTTAGTTGTCGGCTAGGTACATAAAATTTTATTTGCGAAAGTAATGATGCGGATTGTACACGTTGAGAAATAATGTCGTTGATAAAGTAAAGCATGGCAAATTCGCGGCGTTCTTTGAGTGTTTGTATATTAATGAGCATGCAACGTGCTTTATACGATGGAAGAGGAAATGTCGTCCAGTTTAGTTTACGAAGCGCGTACAAAATAAATTGTTTTTGGACTGATTCGATGCGTTCTTCGTACAGGACAGTGTATGGGTTCCATACTATGCTGCAATATTCCAAAATTGGCCTGACATATGTATTGTATAATGATTTTATTGTGTAAGGGTCTTCAAAATTGTAGGTGAAACGTTTAATAAAGCCCAGCATACTATTTGCTTTATTTATTATTGTATTATAATGTTCAACAAATGTGAGCTTGGAGTCTAAGATTACGCCTAAATCTCGTACAATTTTGCATTTTTCTACAAGTTGGTTGCCTAAGTGTATGTCTATGGGAACATTTGAAATTTTTCTGCTGAAGGTTATTGAGTTGCAGTTGAGTTTACATTAAGTTGGAGTAGACTTTTGCTACACCACGTGTGGAATATATTTATTTCGTTTTGGAATATTTCAGTGTCTTTGACATTTCTTATTTCCATGAAAAGTTTCATATCATCTGCATATATAAGCACTTTTAGATGTTTGAGTATAAAGGTAATGTCATTAACGTACAAAATAAAAAGAAGAGGGCCTAAGTGGGAACCCTGGGGTACGCCAGAGGTGACAGAAATTGGTTCCGAGAATATATTCTGAAAGCGAACTGTTTGTTGACGTTTCGTTAAATATGATTCGAGCCATTTCAATAGTTTATTTTCTATGCCATATTTTTGCAGTTTGAAGAGTAATAAAGGTATGTCAATACGGTCGAATGCTTTACTAAAGTCTGTGTAGAGTGTTTCCACATGGTTGCCATTGTCCATTGCATTTACAGTAAATGTTACAAATTCTAAAAGGTTTGATGTTGTTGAGCGGCCTTTATAAAAGCCATGCTGCTTGCTTGTTATTTGCTACGATGCGCAAGGGCATAAGCCATGCTGCTTGCTTGTTATTTGCTACGATGCGCAAGGGCATAAGTTCATATCTGGGGTAGGTCCTTTACTTTTTTCATTAATCATGAAATCATTTAAGTGTTTATATATGACCGTTATCCACTCATAACTAACTGGTAGTATGGTTGGATGGATAATGTATTAATTAGTGATTTGTTCATGCGAGGCTCATTTTTCAATGCCAGCAGTCTTTTTTACTAACGAATATTGGTCACCAATATACATACATCGCTCATACACAGGCAAAATTCGTTATCTCTGTTTCTTGCATTTTTTGCATGCTTCTTGCAATTTTTGCATATTACCAGAACAATTGCAATTTTCGTTTTTATTTGTTGCATTAATGTAAGCTGATCTTACCGGGTACGTTTTGGCCGTTTTTTTTTAATTTCGTTGTTCAAATTAGTTTAACCCTAGAACGTTGCAATGGGGTACAAATATACCCCAGACCTTCTTTGGAGCCATGTGAAGACGAGAATTCGGTATTTACTGACCTGAAACCCTAACCATAATTCAGTTTAGAGTTCCTAGTAAGAGTAGGAAAAGGTAGTATAGCCAGTTTGCTTATAGCCTTCGTGGAAGCAGGTGTCAAACTTGGCGTGGGGTACATTTATACCCCAGTATATGGTTGCCGTTAGCGTTTCGTCAGATTTCGTGCTGTCAAAGGAAATGTGACTCGTGATAATACCAGTTTAAATACTGGTTGTGTTACTATGTAAGTAACAACTAGTATTATATAATCGTTTTTAATCATTCATTCAATTAATTTAATTTAATTTTGAAAAAGAAAAAAATCGTTCTTGGTTTGTTGATTTTTATTGTGTTATTGTTGATTTTTTACAGTGTTTCAAAACAATGCAAGTATAATTTGCGCACAGTAACTACTATAACAGAAACGTTGCATGATACCAATGTATTACTGGTCAGATTTTTTTTATTTTTATTTCTACACCATTTCGTGGTATTTTTATAAACTTTCACTCTTCCAAATAATTGCACTTTTTCAAAAGTATCGAAAATCCATCTCATACCACTTCTAGACCATTCTTTCAACTTTTAGAATCATTTGATTTTTTCTCAAATCGGTTGAAAATTCGCAAAGTTGCAATAATTTTTGTGAAAAAAGTCAAAACCACGATGTTTTCACTTTTTTTTATTCAAACCAATCATTGGTTCAATAAATTTCGTACTTTCACTTACACAGCTGTTTTTGCAAATAAAAAACGAAGAAAATTATGTATTATTCATTTTTTATTGCATTTTTACCTGCGAAAATTGCGATCAAACGCGTGGGGCACGTTTGTACCCCAGTGCTACGTTCTAGGGGGGGGAAACGCGTGCAACTTTCTAGAGTTATTTGCGATCAATTTAAAAAAAATTGAAGAAAATCAGTTGAGTGGTTTTTCGGCAATCTTAGATCACGGAGAAACCATTTTTTGGAAAAAAGACATTTCGAGATAATCGAGTTTATAATTTCATGTTACCACTGCTTTTGGTAGACGAAGCGCGCTTGGAAGCGCTGTGACTTTCGTTCTATTTCTCGGATCTCTATAAAAAAATTGGAAAAATATTCTCAAGGATTCAGATAAAGCAATAAAAAATCGATTCTTTTAAAAAATGAAATGGTATGTAACCCCTTAAGGAGGTTAATTTCGTGCTAAAGGTCGTTAAGACATTGCACAGGAATTGTGACCAATTGCGAGATACTGGGCAAATAATACAACAAGCACTCCAGAAGCATCCTAAAAAAATTGAAATCGAAGCCAGGAATGAGGGAAAATGGGTATTAACACATAAACAAGTTGGGTCAAACGTTGTATAAGACCTAATGAGCAGTATTAAAAGGAAAGTGCGTAAATTTGGATATAGCTGTGCAATTGAATAACATAACATCGAAAAAGTTTAATAATATGTTTATTTTGGAGAGTTTTAAAACGGTCGGTTAAATTAACCCTTTCATGCCCAACTTATTTCTAGTGCATGTAGGGTTTCAAAACTATTTTTCCTTTAAAACGGTGGGGTCAAGAAACTCTAAAAACCTTTTTTTATAAAGATAGGTGCTTTCCCTGCAGTGCAAGAAGCTGCTAATTTTCTGCTTTCCAATGCGCTCTACAATTCTCCTAGACTATTTACAGTAGTCCAACTGCGTCAAAAACGTAGCCAAAAATAGTCTAAATTAATAAGTTTTATCAGTTTTCACTAATATTGCAACATAACGAAGTTATATTAAAAATTCAATTTCCGTCTTCAACGTAAACAGTTCCTGGCAGCACTGATCCATCGGAGTTCAATCAGACTTACTGCAATAACTTCAGTTCTAGAGCTGATCTTTTTAACTGTCAATACTCAAATGAAAGCCAATAGTCACATTTATTAGCCTTACTTGTTTTTGTGAGCGAATGTGGCCTCAATCAAAAGTTGTAGCTGTTTAAAAACGTTGTTGTCCACAATCAACATGGGCATGAATGGGTTAATGAATTTTTACAAACCTGGTGCAATTTACATTGTGAAAAACAACATGCAACATCGACCCAAATGCAACAATATCGCAACTAAGAACCAAGTGTATTTGGATGACTAATAAATAAACATATTAAAAAATTTTGTTTTTTCTTTGATGTAACTAGTCTTTCCGTAATCTTTATTGGAACTCCTGTTGGTTATATAAAAAAAAATATGAAGTTTAAACTTTATTAAGTTGAGTATTATTGCTTTCTAACTATTTCCTATTCAAGAATTCAATCGTTCCAAACTAGAGTCCAGAATGCATACACATCTACATTAGACTGGGACATGGTTATATGAAAAAAATAAAATTTTGCTCCGAGTAACTTTTTGGGTCTCATTTAGCTCCCAGAACAACTTTGCAAATTTTTTGCTCGATCGGTGAAACTAGGGATCGAGCTAAGAATTTGCACAGTAGTTCTAGGACCCAAAATGGCATCTAAAAAGTTGCTCGGAGCTGGAATCTAATTTTTGCCACCGCACCCCCCCCCCCCCCCCCTTCCCATTCTATATATTAGCAATAATTTGCAATTGCGCATTCAGCGATAACAATCAAATGCAACTGAAATGACATGCAATTCTGCATGGATTCCGTATATGGTTTAGCTGTGATATCAGGTTAAACGATTCAGAACAAAATTCTGAAAGTGATTTTGAAGCATCTTTTCTTGTCTAGCACAAATAAGTTGCACAGATCAACAATTATAGAAACAATAGTAATTATGAATAAAAGTATGACAAACAATTTCCTAGAAAAAATGATGCAATCATCATCACCAACTGCAACGGTTAGCACCCTCTATAGTTTGAAAAGTCGTTTTAAACCCTGTACAGCTTCTTGCTCTATTTGAGAAGTTGGCTTAGAAATTTTTTGTTAGCAGAAGTGAGTGACTGCGAAAGCAAATTATAATTTGAAAGTAACTAGTCAAATTGTACAAATAACTGGGACGGAAGATAAAGCTTATGCCGAAAATCTCAATATATTAAATAAAACAAATAATGAAAACTTAAGCAATATAACCAAATAAAATATTAAATATATAAAAACTGTCAAAATTGAATGAACACTATCGCAGCAGATAGTCGAACAATTGGTAGCTACGGGAAAACATGCGCCAATCGAAAACAGCTATCAATCAATAGATAATCCTCACGTTTAAATTATGCATGCGATACAGAAAATATTCGAAATAGTGCGAAACTAATGTTTGTTTGTGTTTGCCACCCCTCTTCTGTGCTTCCAGGAATGTTCGATATTTGTGTTCGAAAAGCGCACTGCGGAAAAATTGCACAAACCCAAACGGAAAGACATGGTAACGGAAATCCTGCGAGCATCAGTGAAACAGCTGGAACGGTTCCGGCATCCGAAGGTAAGCTTGGCGTTGTGTTGAATATTTATTGTTCGTTGTGATGCGTACGTTGGCATAAGATCCAATTTACCGATCAATATTGAATTTTGAAGTGTTGTTTCAAGAATGCAAGAATTAGCAGATACTAATTGGCGGATACTCTCTATTTGTTAAATTTTTGTGCCATTTAGAACCATGCACAACACGTAACAACTACAGATAGATCGCTGAATTCTTTCCCGAGATATCATGCTCGCCGCACTCGATATAAAAACAAAAACGTTGCCTAAAACATATGTTGCATTTCTATTTTGTTCAGTTGATACCAGATTTTGGCAGCGCAATATAAATATTAGTGATTTTCCACGCTTATAGTGACATAACAAATGTATATTTTTAACTTAATCTAGAATTATAATGATAATATAAGTATCACTTTCAAATGAAGAATATATAGATATTGGTTGACTTGTGCTTAGAGCGAACGACTACTATTTTTATCTATGTTTTTCCTGTATGTCTGGACGTGTCTGCATCCAATCTTCCATTTCATGAATTAATTTCAAACCAGTTTTTTAGTCACCAAACATAACTAAAAAATGTAATTGACACTTACGCTAGAAGGCAAAAAAAAGAATACAGTTTTTACTAGCAAATCTCAAAAAGCAATTTCAGAGAAGTCTTTTTTTTTTGGTAAAAAATATCTACCTCTTTGTGAAACTTAATTTTACAATCCCATAATTTCCATCTACATTGTGGCTCCATTCAGTACATCTCTATAATTCCGCCAACTTCCGAACACTAAGCTGATTACCGACAAACCGAGCAATGTTGAATGAAACCGAAGCAGCTCGTATCACCGATAAAAAATTTTCCCTATCCCTTGAGTTGTCCTTGTATGCTGGTTCAATTTCAACATGCTAGCATGCTTCGGTATGGCTAGAACCGAGCAGTAAAGAATCGTGGAAAGTTTCCATAGGATCCCAAGGAAAAAAAAACTGATCTATCGACCGTTCTTTTACAGCGGCAGGCAGTCCAGGCAGTCCGTTATAAGATTCCTTTCCTCGTTTCATTTCGACACGCGAGCTCTTTAATCGTTTTGTAGTAAGGCCCCACGAATTCCGTTTAAGGCAATAAATCCAACTATAATCTTGTTTCTTTTATTCATTCAATTTCACTGCGCCTTAACTCAATTATTTGCTTTTATTCATTTTGATTATCACTGTTCCCTTTCTGTCCAAAACAGATTCTTCAAATAATGCACACCGTAGAGGAGAGCTCGGAAACTCTTTCGTTCGCTTCTGAGCCCGTCATCGCCAGCTTAGCAAACGTTCTGGCATATCAGGTGAGTACGAAACTTTTCGCACAATGGACGTACTGCTAACAGACCCGACAGCCACTCCCACTCCAGCAATCTAACTCAGTTGGATACAGAACGTGAAGGGTACATCGTATTGTGATTTTTTTTTGTAATTTGTCTGAAAAGAGATACTTGTTATCACGCAAAGTATTTATGCGCAAACCAGAAAATAATTGTTTTTACCAATTCGTAGCTTATCGAAATCTTGTAAGTTTTTACATTTACTAATTACTGATGAGAATTCAAAACACTTAAAATTAATTTTAAGTTAGGTATTGTGGTCCGTTGCACAAAAAATATCATTCTTTTTTGCATAAATAAATTTAAGTTTCCCATACCAACAACTGAATACCACATTATGGTGATATTGTGCATTATAGAAGCAGCAATGATTCAAGAATAATAGCTCAGACATGTTCTGCCACTATTTCAGTGTTAAAGAAATAATTTATTATAATACTTAAATAAAAATCACAAAAAATTAATCTTCCAATAGCAATGATCTGTCTGGATGACAATAACAAAATAGTTGGTTCAGGTAGTCATACCACATAACGTAATAGAGTAAGGCATTAATTCGGTATTAGTAAACATCACTGATAAATATATTTAATAAGTAGTGCATAAACACATGGTACCAAATCAATACCAGGATTTAGTGTAACACCAGAAAATAATATCTATGCTCGAGTTATCACTCGGCAATTCCTTCTGATCGGGAATGGCAGGCGTGAAATTTCAACCGCAATTCTGAGAACTACGCAATAACTAGATTCCAGTCAGGCCAGTAAATTCCAGCCAACCTTGGTGCAGAATTCATCAGCCAGTAGAATGTGATAAAGCGAAAAAAATTCCGTTGTGGTAGTGTGAGAAATTTACGACTGACAAATTCTTCCAATCGATTCCCTGGAAGGCGCAAGCATGTCTGCTTCAATTGATTGGATGCCCTAGGGAGTCACTCAATATATAAGTTGACATCAGCGTAACACGGGCCCATTTTCGTTTCTAGGATAAAGTGATACAGTTACACTAATAAGAACAAGTCGCCCGTGAAGCTTACTACTGCAAAAAGGATAACTACACGATTCAAAATCTCAAAAAATACCCTTTCTTTATCCTCTGAACTAAAGCGAAAATTCTAACAACACCGTCGAATTGACCCTGTGTTTTTTTGAAGTTCGACCCCTTCATCGTTCAATCGTCTTCGATGGATCGATAAGTCTTGAAAAAGATTTTATCATAAAAGCTTAGATGAAAAGTAGATGGAATAACTACACCGTTAGTTATGAAACTGGTAGTTGGAAATCCACCGCTTATACATTTACAAAGGCAATTGACAATTTGAAAACTGAAAAAAAAACTTTCACTGCATCTGTTTCGACAATGCCGAATTTCGCGCTAAATCAAACTTTTTTTACCCATTTTTTTCAAATGGCTATAGTCTAAAAATGACAAATCCTACAAAAAAATGCTGTAGGAGGGTTTTTAAAAAATTAGTCAAATTTTTGAAAAAAATATTGAAAAAATTCTTAATCGACTCCTACACTGAATCGATTATTTTATAAATTTCATTGATTTGGATGAAATTTTGTTCCAAGATAGGTAATGTTCCCTATCTACCGTCTAAAATTCAAGTAGGGTACATTCAAGGAAAGAAGTTTATTTGAAAAAAAAATCTGTTCCTTGTCCAAACTGATTTTTTTCAGTGTATTTTGCGTTGCGTAAGCACGGTATACTTCGTAGATTGCAGACAGATGACTCTCATTTCCAGCCAGACTACTTGAGGAGCATTGTTTGGGAATAACAATTGATCCCGTCCAAGCGAGAGTTTCGCCTGAGAGCCACCATTGCGGGCCACGACCATCTTTACCGTAACTTGGGATGAGAAAGGAAGTGTTGATGTGGTACTTACTTAACGGAAGGCCCCTACTCAGTGACACTCCCATAAGTACCACGGATTGGGTAGTGGGTGGGTTGTTAGTCAGGATTCGCTTCAAGCAAGCGATGCGACTGAGACTATATTTTCCTGCATGTTTTGAATAGTTTATTGACTGTAGGATACGTAAATCTTCTAGGCGTTTAAACTCTGATTAATCGTTTATTGAGATTGTTTCATCGAAAACAACTTGAACTTCGGACAGCCGGCTTTCGGGAGTGTTGTCGACAATGTAAAATGGACCGTAAACAATGAGTTTAAAAGTGGCATGGTGGAACATTCAAAAATTATGTCACGCAAAGATTACCCAATACTAACTCTCTGTCATATTACCACGTTATTTTTCCCCTTGGTCTAATACGAATCAAATTATTTTAGTTTTTCCTTCATTTTCTAGTAGTACTTTTATGCCGCTACTAGCAACAGTGTTCATGTTCTATGGGATTTACTATATACATGGCGCAATCGTGCATAAAACGGTCGATTGCGTCAAAGCACATGACGTTCTCCCCTTCCATTAATGTCACAATTATTCATATCTCTTCCTCCTAATAGCGTGGCAGAATTTATAAATGGTCCTTATTGGTATAATCGCAAGCATATCGAGATCCTGTAACTTGAAATATTCCACCTCGTTCGAGTTAAACGTTCCGATATTACAATGAAGACGCGAAACAGAAAAAATACAAATACTGCGTTCCTAAACTATATTAACATCATGCACGAATCAAACACCCCCCGTTTCCAAATAGTACGTACTTATTCTTAGCTCAGTATAGTTGACTGATGAGTTAATGGACTGAAATGATTGCCGCAAATTGGTAATTTGATTTGAATTGATCTTGCGAATTGTCAATTCTCCACCCTCATACATAATTCAAAAGTCATACACTCAGACAAGACCATGCGTATTTCCCACCCGCATTAAAGACCCAGTGGATTCGTTTCCTAGTTGGTCAAAGAAATACAAAACAAACAAATAAATTAGTTTGTTCAGTCGAAAGAAATGTCAGCTCGATTGGCATCAACCGGCGGATACGTGTTCCCTTACAGTGCCATCAAATGAAAGTACATTTAAAATTACATACGACAAAATATGTGCAATTCAAAATATAACGAAATGAAGATTGCTTAATTATTTGCATTTAAAAAAGTTCGGAAAAAAATAATTGCATGCCAAGGTGGTTCATTTTCAAAGATAGCACTGCTGATGAATCACTGTATAAAAATTGGTGATAAGGGACGCGGACGAAAATAGCTGACCACCGCCTGATTTTTTTTTCAGTGTATTTTTATCGAAAACTAAACCAATGAAAGTCATGATCATCTCAGAATCCAATTTCCCACCTGCTAGTTGCCTGATACATGCAAAAAGTATCAGTAACGTTTTTGGTATAACAAACTTGAATGTAGACTGGAAGACTGGAAGACACCGGAAGATTGGAAGACACTGGAAGACTGGAAGACACTGGAAGATTGGAAGACACTGGAAAACTGGAAGACACTGGAAGACACTGGAAGACTGGAAAACATTGGAAGACTGGAAGACACTGGAAGACTGGAAGACACTGGAAGACTGGAAGACACTGGGAGACTGGAAGACACTGGTAGACTGGAAGACACTGGAAGACTTTAAGACACTGGAAGACTGTAAGACACTGGAAAACTGGAAGACTGGAAGACACTGGAGGACTGGAAGGCACTGGAAGACACTGGAAGACTGGAAGACACTGAAAGACACTGGAAGACACTGGCAGACTGGAAGACTGTAAGACACTGGAAGAGTGGAAAACACTGGAAGACACTGAAAGACACTGAAAGACACTGGCAGACTGGAAGACACTGGAAGACTGTAAGACACTGGAAGAGTGGAAAACACTGGAAGACTGGAAGACATTGGAAAACTGGAAGACACTGAAAGACTGGAAGACACTGGAAGACTGTAAGACGCTGGAAGACTGTAAGACACTGGGAAATTGGAAGACTGGAAGACACTGGAGGACTGGAAGGCACTGGAAGACAATGGAAGACTGGAAGACACTGAAAGACTGGAAGACACTGAAAGACTGGAAGACACTGGAAGACTGGAAGACACTGGAAGACACTGGAAGACACTGGAAGACTGGAAGACACTGGAAGACACTGGAAGACTGTAAGACACTGGAAGACTGGAAAACACTGGAAGACACTGGCAGACTGGAAGACACTGAAAGACTGGAAGACACTGGAAGACTGGAAGACACTGGAAGACTGGAAAACACTGGAAGACTGGAAGACTGGAAGACATTGGAAGACTGGAAGACTGGAAGACACTGAAAGACTGGAAGACTGAAAGACACTGGAAAACTGGAAGACTGGAAGACGCTGGAGGACTGGAAGGCACTGGAAGACAATGGAATACTGGAAGACACTGAAAGACTGGAAGACACTGGAAGACTGGAAGACACTGGCAGACTGGAAGACACTGGAAGACTGTAAGACACTGGAAGACTGGAAAACACTGGAAGACTGGAAGACATTGGAAGACTGGAAGACATTGGAAGACTGGAAGACACTGAAAGACTGGAAGACACTGGAAGACTGTAAGACACTGGAAGACTGTAAGACACTGGAAAACTGGAAGACACTGGAGGACTGGAAGACTGGAAGATACTGGAAGACACTGGAAGACTGGAAGATACTGGAAGACACTGGAAGACTGGAAGACACCGAAAGACTGGAAGACACTGGAAGACTGGAAGACACTGGAAGACTGTAAGACACTGGAAGACTGGAAAACACTGGAAGACTGGAAGACATTGGAAGACTGTAAGACACTGGAAGACTGGAAGACGCTGGAGGACTGGAAGGCACTGGAAGACAATGGAAGACTGGAAGACACTGAAAGACTGGAAGACACTGGAAGACACTGGAAGACACTGGAAGACACTGGAAGATTGGAAGACACTGGCAGACTGGAAGACACTGGAAGACTGTAAGACACTGGAAGACTGGAAAACACTGGAAGACTGGAAGACTGGAAGACTGGAAGACTGGAAGACTGGAAGACATTGGAAGACTGGAAGACATTGGAAGACTGGAAGACATTGGAAGACTGGAAGACACTGAAAGACTGGAAGACACTGGAAGACTGTAAGACACTGAAAGACTGCAAGACACTGGAAAACTGGAAGACACTGGAGGACTGGAAGACTGGAAGATACTGGAAGACACTGGAAGACTGGAAGACACTGGAAGACTGGAAGACACAGAAAGACTGGAAGACACTGAAAGACTGGAAGACACTGGAAGACTGGAAGACACTGGAAGACTGGAAGACACTGGCAGACTGGAAGACTGTAAGACACTGGAAGACTGGAAGACGCTGGAAGACTGGAAGACACAGAAAGACTGGAAGACACTGAAAGACTGGAAGACACTGGAAGACTGGAAGACACTGGAAGACTGGAAGACACTGGCAGACTGGAAGACTGTAAGACACTGGAAGACTGGAAAACACTGGAAGACTGGAAGACTGGAAGACATTGGAAGACTAGAAGACACTGAAAGACTGGAAGACACTGGAAGACTGTAAGACACTGGAAGACTGTAAAACTGGAAGACACTGGAGGACTGGAAGACTGGAAGATACTGGAAGACACTGGAAGACTGGAAGACACTGAAAGACTGGAAGACACTGGAAGACTGGAAGACTGGAAGACTGGAAGACTGGAAGACTGGAAGACTGGAAGACTGGAAGACTGGAAGACACTGGCAGACTGGAAGACACTGGAAGACTGTAAGACACTGGAAGACTGGAAAACGACCCTGTGATGCTATTGTTAGATAAATTTTTTTGAAAAAGGTATGATTTTCGTGTTCAGCGACTCAAAATTAACTTAGAAAACACCTTTTTTCTTAACTTCATGCAATCATCCCAAAAGTTGTAAACTGGTGTAATAAAAAGTTGGCTCTCCTCTCCCCACATGTAACAAATTTTCCCAAATTTCTCATTACTTCCCCCCTTCTGTTATGTAACAAATTCTTTTTTCAGTAAAGCTTACTCCCCCTCCCCAATATGTCACTCTCCTCCTAGAAGCGTTACGTAGTTTATGAATTTACTCTCACTGATAGCAGAATTAGTTTTCTGTTTGATGTCATAGGACAATTTTGCTGACTCTGCCCGGTGACCGGTTCCAGTGACATAAACGATTCCAATTAAATAATGAACTAGAAATTTTATTTTTACCGTTGTTATTGTGCAGTTGGAAACTTTGCTTTTGTGCTGTGAAATAAAACCAACGAAGAACGTTAACGAGTGAACTTCTACGACAACAACCAAAACTTCCACCAAACGCAGCGCTATCTACAGTTCATTACTCGCATTCTCAGATCGGCCCACACTATGGCAAGTGCATGCGATCAATGCGCGAAAACCGTCAAATCGGATAACGACTTTATCGAATGTGGTGCATATGCAATATGGGAAACAACTTAATAAGCCCCTCTTGAAAAAACTTGTGGAAAACCCAATTTCAAATTTGTAATGAATGTGTCAAGCTGATGTAGTTTGCTCGCTTTTGTGACACTGTTTCTTCGCTTGGATGTGCTATCTCTGCTATCGCTGGGAATATGGATGACGTCTGTGCTGAACTAAAGGCCGAGTGCTGAACTAAAGGCCGAGTAATAAACAGCAAATTTCGCGCCTCACTAGAAAGGTTTCAACAGCTACTCCAGTCCGGCCAAATTCCGGTACCTCTCGATGGCCTTGATCTGAGCAATACTCTTGTTGGTGTTCGAAAGCTAGTCGATAATAGCAACATTGTTACAGTTCCACCTCCCACGCCATTGCTCTGGCTGTATCTTTACCGCTTTCATCCCAGCTCCAGCAATGAGACTGTCGAAAAATACCCAAAGGAAGACTAAATTGCAACAAGGAAATAAAGGTCATTCCGCTTGTTAAAAAAGTCATAGACGTCAGTACGTTGAACTTCATATCCTTCAAAGTTCGAGTTCACCCAAAGTACCGTGATGCAGCTCTTAACCCCGACACCTGGCCTACTGCATGGCTTCGCTCTCTGCTGAACCTGATCCGTCCTCCAACAACATCGAGGTTTACTACCAGAATGTTGGTGGCGTAAGTTCATCAAGGGACAGCTATTTGCTCGCGACCCTGGGCTGCTGTTATGACGTACTTGACCGAGATGTGGCTCGACAACCGTACTCTGTCTCGCCATGTGTTTGGGTTAATATTCGATGTCCATCGCAGTGACCGCAACGCCACAAACAGCCACAAGATATCGGGTGTGCTTATCGCCGTTCGCCATGGTTTAAAAGTCCGAGTGATCGACGATGACACGCAAGATGATCAGGGTGGAAAATTTACAGGCATGTTACGCGGAGGTTTCTTTTTGAAGGAGTTGCATAATTCAGTAGTAACCTGACAGAGTTAACATGTGGTGTTTTGATATTCATAGTTGCACAACGTTGTTCGAGGATGAAGAGTGTCTGGGCCAAGGGCGAATGCTGAAGTAGTGCGGGTTTCAGAGATCTTTTTAAATAGTTCTAAGGCTAAAGAATGTCCAACCAACAAGAAATGATGTGTTTATTGAATTGAGGTAACACAAGACATTTTATGACGGGGAAACGCGAATAACTTTTTAAAAGGGCACAATTACACGAATTAAGTGTTTTTTGTTACATCAAAATTTCAAATATCTCCACAACTATAGCTTTTTGGAAGATTTTTGTTAAATGTATTTTCATTTAAAAACATTTATAAAGTTATCGTTAGAAAAACTTTTTACCGGTAAGTTCTCCATAATGCAATCACATTCAAAATGTTTCTTTTCCCTATGTGTTTTCTTTGAGAAAATATAAAAAAATAAATAATGGGTTATTTTGCAATTTAAATTTTTAACATAAATTTTTGTTTTAGTGAATAATGGTACATTTTTTCAGGGAATATTTTTTTCGCACTCGTTCTCAGATAGTTTTGCTGTTTAAAATATAGTAATCCCACAAAAAATCGAAGGTAATGCACGCAGAAACGTCTATGCCCTTTTGAAAAATTACTTTTGTATCAAAATATTGCAATTGCCAGAGGAAATCATGGAAATTTTTAAACCGAACACAACTGCAAACTTTCGTTCGAATCGGCGATGGTCATATTTTGCGGTCGGACGGTTTCTCATAAAATCCCTCAATACAGAAGAGGTCAGTCATATCAGTAAATGAGTCCGGATTATTAATCACTTCGACAATAAAAGCTCAAATTTCCACGCATTGTGCGTAATGCTTGCAGTTTGAGAGTGTCCATAATTTTAATCTCAACGTTATGAGTCCTATTGAAAATGAAGTTTTACAAAAATATGAAAATGTTTCAAATCAAGACGAAATTGCTGAATCAAACTAAAGAACCTAAACCAAACTGCGGCTGGCGTAAACCAAATACTCTTCTTGTGTTCGAACACCAAAGGCCACGCTCAACACAGTCCCACAAATTCAGCTGAAACAATTACACCCAAAAATCGAGAAAGAAAAATAATCCATAAAAAGTGTCTTTATCACTGAAGCATCTACCATGCAATGGAATTAATAATTGCGAACAAGAACAATTCAAAGATTTAATGATATTGTTTCTTGGACCCGAAGTGAAAACAATTCCAAACGACAAGGGGCGAATGAAAACAACATGTTGGCAGCGAAACCATAAAAAGCGAAAAAAACTTTTCCCGTCAAATTATTTCAGCTACAACTCAAAAAACATTCCTGGAATTAACGATAATAGCCTAATGAATGCGAAAACAAAAATATGTAACGGTCTCTCCGTCGGAGCGCCGACCGGCAAAGCAATCATTGCGGTAGATATTCGACTAATAGCAGCGTTTAACCCCGTAGTTTTCAATCGGAGTTTTTGTCCGGGCACGAACGATTCCGGGAAAACCTGCATCGGTTTGGACATGCTTCGAATACCCTAGGTTCGAAAAAGTTTGAAAGGATGTGCCTGTTGTGATAATTGACAATATCGTCGATGAGATATGCCACGACAAGCATATTTAGGATGCTGTCAACAGAGTAGTTACGAGAATACACTCCGAGCTGCAGAGAAAGTAGCGAAGGGACCAACAAAGTAACGCCATCGGTTAGAAAGCCGCTGTGAAACCCCGTCGGTTTAATATTGCCGACCACTGTGCAAAGCCTTAGCCTCTGAACTCAAGTTTTATTAAAAAGCTAAAAACTAACGTAAAATATTTTCCAGTTCCGAAACCGACAGAAATAGCCAAACCACTAATGAAGTGTAACTCCCGTTTAAATTAAATCAAGGTTGATGCAAATCAGCTCAGTCGTGTTTGAAAAACTTTTTTGCTAATGTAAACCTCTCTATAGCATATACCTATATACCTCCCGGGCCTCGTATAAAAATTACTTCCATAGTAATCGCATAGTCTTACACGATTTAGAAGCAACAAGTCACATTCCCTCTTTCTTTATTAAAACGACATTCGTAGGCACCCAACCCATGCACCCTAACCACCCCACTTTGTAGCCGAGACTGGCGTGCATTCGTTCACTAGTGGGTAACTCCGCAAATGCACAGGGTATCTTCCAAAGGATTTATTTCTCGGGACTTTTATGCTATTTCATCGCAGTGTGGTTATTGAGAAAAGTGGTGCTTGACTTTTGAAGGGAAAAACAAATAATTTGCAACGATGAATGTTTTGATTCTGTTTGCCTCCGGTCGCTTCCAGAATGTTTATTGTGCCAAAATGAAATTCCAGAAGGTATTTTCGAAGGATAAGAATTTCGTTCAATGATGTCGGAGTCGACGATTATAATAAAGATAGGAAAAGCTGCTTACGTTATGAGTACCTACCTAAATTGTTTTTCTGAGATTCGTTTAAAGAGCTTCGATAATTTAGAATTTTGATGAAGCTGCTGCATCCAAGTAATTAAGGCCAGTGCTGAAGAGGGAGGGGGAGAGTGGCGTTCAAAACAAAGCCGCTCACCCCCGTGTGTGGGGCGAGCTAATAACAGCATGAAAAACACGAACGAACAACACGAAGTCGGAGAAAATCGGGATATCGTTGACTGGAGAAATTTCAACGCAGACGATCTTTCCGTCGGAGTGGCTGAAAGCTAAATTACTCACGAGAATGGCCATCGGTATCGGGAAAAATTTCACCGCCTGGGAATTCTCAGCTAGCAGGTAAATACGAACGAGCGGCACCAAAACGGGTAAGAAACTCTGCGGGGAGGTTGTAAGGAGATGTATGGAACCTCCGGATCGGTTCGCGTGTTAACAGGTGACGATATTTGCAGTAGATCTGAGTTATACCGCAAAAATTTGACAGCAAGCACAAAAAACAGTAGCAATGGAAAAGCGTGTCTGATTAACAGAAAAAAGCAAGAGCACAACCCCTCCTGAACTAATACCTAACGGTGGCGTCGATAGGATGATGATTGTGAGAAATAAAAGGTTTAGGTTTTGTCGATTGGCCTACTACGAACCACTGCAGTAAGAATCAGACACTCACACAAGCCAACAGACAATGCTGCCAGTTGCAGATTTCATCTTGATATTGGCTTAATTAGTTGAACTGAGTCGATTGGTACACAATACTAGGCCCTGCAAAAGAATCTTCAACGTTTGAAGGTTTCCATTCTTTTGCAAGAAACGTTTAAAATCAAAAGCCCCCCAAGAAAAATATCTGCGCACTAGCCTGACGTAATTTATGATATTAATTGAGCGCAGGACGTGCGTTCAACAAGTTTATGACGGATATTCTCGTACCATTTATCAATCGATGACATTGGAAAAAGGGAAGTGTACATCCAGAGTAGCACCATTTATGTCATAGATTCAACTGGAATGAAACAAATCAAGTGTTACAATTCCAATAATGAAGGTCGATTTTCTTTTATCTGTACTTTCGATGCCCTATTCTAAGAATAGTCGGTTTGACGGTTCGCGAATCGGTTTTTTGCTCTTGTGAATCAGCACCCAGCTGTCTGTGCTACAATCCTGGTATTAAAATAAACTTATGCTGATGGCCTTGCTTGGATATTCATCATTTATTATATTAAGACTGGCAGGTGGCACAATCACTCTTCAGCTTGCATCGTACCGAGGAAAACCACCTGTTAAACTTCCCCACGTTGCAACGTTAATGACCAAAGGAACGGTGATCGATAGCAAAATAGTGCAGAAAGGAAGAAAGGAGCCGTCTGCATTAGCAAGGCACTACCCAACATCATTGCAAATACAGTTCTTGGCCATATGTTTATACTTAAATTTAGAAATAAAATCTTCAATTTTGATGGAATTTTAATAACAGGACTCCTATTTTCACATTTATGGTGATGATTCAGAATTTTTTTTTGAAGATTCGCCTTGTTCAAACATAGATTGTAAAATACGAAAAATATTCATTTGATTTCTGACAATTATGCAACTTTAAAAGTAGGCCATCGAAGTCATATATCACCAATTAAGTAATGAAAACTATTTGTTTTAACCAAAACTTAACTAAAATTCAACCAAAATTGTCAAAAGATAAATGTGTATTATAGATAGGATGGCGAAAAGTAACTTTTTTAGTTTTATTATAATAATGTGGTCAGGAACTGTAAATATTTCATTCACTCCACGGGCAATAGAATCGAGTATCCTTTGTATGCGAAAGTGCGTGGAAGAAATGGGTTTTGCTGTTTCATCGAATGTACTACTTTTCGAAATGTTCAAAAGAGTAGTGATTCGTTTAAAAAACACTTTGTACATACATAAGTGGCGCAGAACCTAATCTAACTATAATTTCTACATTCGCAAACTTTGCATGCTTCATCCAACTTATCGGTAGTGTTAATTGGAGTCAAATAGGTATGGGAGGTACAATAGGTAAATATCTTTGCTATGCTATTGCAGAGGTCGCTCATCTTCTGTGAATTAGACACACAGTAGAGAACATCGTTGACGACTATCATTTCGGCTGTTACCGTAGATCAACTGTATTAGTTATTGCGTCGTTTATGTTATTACGTGTTGTTCTGCGAAAACGCATTGTCTTTCGTCCTCAGTAGAGTACATTTAATCAATGTAAAAAAATGTCAAGTTAGTTTTCTCTTACGTAAAAATTATTGCTGAACACGAGTTTTGTGTTGGTTTTCCGATACTTTTGTTTAAAAAAACACGGACATCAACTCGAAACATACGCTTGGGGGAACGATAGGTCAGCCGTTTGGAGGCACTATAGGTCACTACTGATCGTCTCACAGCTAAGCAACCACATGAGTCGGAATGAACAACTTCAATTCCACACTCTGGCGACGACGAGGACACCGAAGAACTCATTTGAAAGTACAAAGCCGGACGCAGCTGCCGAAACAACACGTTTTTAAACATTTCCTTTCCCAGTTTCATGATTTTCCACATCATTTGCCATTTCCTCATTTTCTTACGTGAATGACGTGAATTTAATTTTTAAATAATCTGCAGTATTAATACTCTCCAAATTAAAGTTGAACCGGTAATTTTCTAGACGTGTACATTGTTTAATTTAACCTCGAATATAGTGACCTATCGTACCCTAAGATTTTAAAAACATCGAAAAAAGTACCTTCGCCTTATTGGATTTAGCTTGAAAAATATTTAGTTAGGCATAAAACCTATTATTGCCAAAACGTTGAAAGATGTATAACCTTTCCAACCAGTGTTTATTTGTACAAATAAGTTCAAAAATGCCATCGCATGAGCTCGCCAAAGAAAACTGACCTACTTGACCCCACTCTACTCTACTAGTGGTATCAACGCACAATGGTCCCTTCAACAAGGCAAAAAATACAAAAAAAAATGTTTCGGCAAAAGTATGTTTTTATCTTCAGATTATATTGTTATAGAAGTATACATATTATATTGTTTAAAACTTGATTTTGTCAATAATAATCCGTTTTTTAGTATATAGAAAAATGCATAGGGTGGTTCGTAATTTACCGATACGTATGTATGAAGAACCAAAAATCCGGATACGCAATTGCATTACTACAGGGCAGTTACATATCAAATGATATAAAGTTCCGCAATCGGATTCACAAAGATCACACGAATAATACTCAGCACGTTGAATAGTAGCCATAGTGTCATCAGCTTTCATCGCACTAGGAACACCATCCCTTTCGATTATAATATTTCTGGAAATCAGCTACAACGTGTTGACTACATCAAAGACCTTGGAGTAATACTGGATCATACGCTAACTTACCATCGTCACTTCTCTACTACAATCGACAAGGCCGATCCACAACTGGGATTCATGTTTAAGATATCCAACGAATTTCGTGATAATTTGTGTTTTAAAGCTCTTTACTGTTCATTAGTGAGTTCGATGCTAGAATTTGGCAATGTCGTTTGGAATCCTTACCATGCTGTTTGGATCAATAGGATCGAAGGCGTTCAGAGACGGTTTGTCAGGTACGCTCTGAGTTTCTTGCCATGGAGTGATCCGCAACACCTGCCGCCGTATGAAGACCGCTGTCGTTTGTTAGGCTTGCACACCATTGTTGAAAGGAGAATGACATCACATGCAGTCTTTGTGGCCAAAATACTACTGGATGAATACGATGTACCTGACCTACTAGCACAAATGCACTTCTATACGCCAAGTGCACAAGAAAGTGCTTCTTGTTTCAGAAACATATGGTGGTTTTATATTCAAGAGTTTCTCTAGAGCAGCAGTAGGTGTCCAGAACGCACCACTCATCGCCATCAAGACCGTCCTCTGAATATAGCTTATCTTTGATTGGATTTCCATGACTTTTTCCTTCTGCCACCAAACAAGGCACCCGTATGCCAATATTGGTCTAGCAATTGTTTTGAAGATCCACTAAATGTACTTAGGATTGAGTCCCCAAGATTTGCCGAAAGCCTGTCTGAGTCAATACTTACTCCAACGTACTTAATTTGATCAGCGACAATAATTTCAGAGTCAAAGAACTGCAACGGACGAGCTCCAGTTGTAAGCCTTCGTTGCCTGAAAAGCCCCATTGATGTTTTATTTGAATTAACTGATAGTCCAATATGAAGAAACCATTGCTCAACAACACACAAGGCTTGTAGCATCGAATCAAAAAGTGTAACTTGAGGACATCCGCAGACACTCCGTTTCCTTATCTTTATTTATCTTAACGATGAGCACAGACGCCGGTTGCTAAGGATTGCGTGTATCCAGTTCGTGATATATGAAGGTACTCCATGACCTCATGCGGATGCTACTTCCAAAATGGATTCGAAAGACACATTGTCAAAAGCACCTTCAATATCAAGAACAAGTCTTAAACTTGACTGCTTTGCGAAAAGCTTTTTCAATGTTGTAGACAGCATTGTGTAACAGGGTGATAGTAGACTTTTCCCGCTGCTATGCTTGTTTCCTTGCATGCAGCGGGTGTTCACTCAAGCTAACATCCCAAATGTAGTGGTCAATAAAACATTCCGCTGATTTGAGAAGGAAAGAGGTCGGACCAATCGGTCTACAGCTCTTTACCTTTCCCGCCACGCTTATGAAATAAAACCTGCTGCAAAGCTACAAGTAAGTACTTTTTCACAATATGTTTATGGTATTCATATTCTTTTTGAAGTAGCACTCCCATCTTTTCCCTACGGCTTATTCGGAGCTAAACTTGCAATCGTCTATTTGATCGATTCGGTTGTCACAAGTCTACAAGCATAGGCCCAAGAATCAGAACTACCTAAAAAGAACTCAGTGGCTGTCGTCAGTCATTGCTCCATACAGCCTGGAAGATGCCTGTCAAAAAGACAGTTGAGTACTACATCTTCGGCGGATGAGTATTCATCAGTGGCAGTTCTAATGAAACTGAAATGAAAGTCTTTCGATTTTGAAAGTGACTAATTTAATCTAGTAGTCTTGTTAAGACTTGAGAAATTTGAGGAATTCCACGGAGACCCGTCCGAAAATCTTTAAACTCCTGTTCGATCATCTTAGCTTCCGATGAAACATTACTCGTTTCACCGGCATGGAACACTAAACATTTTCCACAGTCAATAAGATTATTTGAAATCAATGGTTATTTTTCAAAAGAGCGTAGACGGTTCTACGTGCATTAATTTCAAATATTTTTTAATCCATTACAGTATTTTATACAGCAAAACTATCTGAGAACATATAACAGGGTATGTATATTTCTGTACGAAAAAATATTTACTGAAAAAAATATTGCGTACTTTTTTACAAAAATGAAAATTTATGTTAAAAATTTAAATTGCAAAAAACCCATTTATTTAAATTTCATCAACAAAAATCTAAAGAGAAAAGAAACATTTTGAATGTGATTGCATGATAGAGAACATATCGGTAAAAGTTTTTCTAACAATAACTTTATACAGGATGTTTGGTTCATGGTTAAGAGCCTCTCGAGGGGTTATTGACTGTAATATTTGGAGAAAAAAATCGTTCTACACATACCATCAATTTTCAATCATTACAAAGTTATTGAACTTTTTGTGTTAAAAACTTATTTGTCTTAAAATACCTCTAACTCAAAAAGTATACTTTGTATTTAAAATATTTTAGGTCCACTGGGAAGGTGAGAAAATTTCACATTGAGTGATGCCTTCACATGTTTCAGCTAATGAAATTAAGTAGCCTTTTCAAAGTAATTTATTGAAAATTAGACAATTTTAATCGATTTTTCGGTCATTTCTTGAAAATCATAATAGCCTAACCTCATCATTTTAATAATTCAGATTGTTAGTCTTGAAGAGCTGCATAATTCGTTCTTTGACATGATACACTTACCTTTTCTCATTTTCATGAGTTTGGGTTATTCAACTTGGATATTTTTATCTCATTTTCACTAATACCAGCTCTAATCGAAAAAGTATAGCACTTATTGTCCTTTTTTATTCGAAAACTAGGAAAATTTTACAGAGAAAAATGTATTAATACCCTTCAATTAAGTGATTTTAGTATCGTTTTTATCACATCGTTTCATATGCAAAAATAACGATTATGAACCCACTACATTTGTGGCGGGGTCATGCTGTGTTAACTATTAAATAGCAGCAAAATGAAAAGAGATATAGACAAAGTGTCAAATAAAAAGTTATAGAGAACATTAAGGGGCATCAAATGAACAATAGTAACGATAAGTTTTGTTTATTAATAATTAGAATAATTAAAAAACTCTCCAAAACACAAATTTTGAGTTATTTCGTTAGTTAAAAATCATTTAGTATACTTAACTAAAAGATATTAATACATGAACTGATAAGACATTTTCTCAGCTTTCCGATGAAATCTTGTAAATAACGATATAAAGCATATTTTTTAGATTAGAGTCTTTTAAGCACTTGCAAGTCGGGTACAGGAAAAGTATAGTAATGAAATTACAAAGAAATGAGAAGAGATATGAATATGACGTCCAAGAACAAATTATGAATTGTCCTAAAACCCAACTTTTGGATAATAGATATTGCTATAATCATACTTCATTATTTCGAGAAAATTAGCAAAAACCTCCTGAAAAACACTAACTTGTAACTACTTTACAGCTAAAAGGTAATTAAAACTAATTAATTAAAAGATATGAGAACACCATTCAATAGGAAATTTTCTCACCTTTCGAACGGAATTGAAAGATTTAAAATACAAAGTATACTTTTAAAGTTAGAGGTGTTTTAAGACAAATATGTTTTTTACACAAAAAGTTCAATAACTCTGTAACGGTTGAGATTTGATGGTATGTGTATTTTTTCTCCAAATATGACAGTCTATCACCCCCTGAGAGATTCTTAACCATGAAACAAACACCCTGTATATGTTTTTAAATGTCATACTGACTGACATACAAAACTGCAATTTTATTACAGAATATAATTCTAAGTATCATTTAAAAACAAAATGCATTTAACAACAATCTTCCAAAATGCGATTGTTGTCGAGATATTTGGAATTTTTTACAACAAAAACAATTAAATCGTGTAATTAAGCCCTTTTTGAAAGTTATTCGCATTACCCCATCATAAAATGTCAACAATGTAATGTGATAAACATTTTAAAGACGTGAAAGAAACTTTTTCGGTGTATTTGGATCTTGGAGAAACTTTCAAAAAAAAGTTTTCCTAACAACAAGTTTTGACATATTTTTATAATTCATACTATTTGCAGTCAAAAATACAATTTTATTTTTGATTATGATTCTAAACGCCATTTTAAATCAAAATGCTTACATCAAAAAATTTCTTAAATGTAGTAGTTCTCGAGATATTTTAAATTTTTTTAAGCAGCACAATTATTTTGTTTTATCATGACATTTTCATAAGTCATTCGCGTTTCTCCTTCAACAACAATAGATTTTTCTAAAGCCCCATAACATTTCCTGCAACTTTCCCTTTGACATATTGTAAACCATTTGAAAGCTATACGAAAACAATCAAAATATTATTCAACCATAGGGTCTGATGATTAAACCAAATACAAATACATGTTTGTATTTGTTTAAGGTTGGACAGAGAAAGGGCAAAATTCGCAAACGAAAAAAGCAGTTTTTATCCACCCCGTATGTCAGATCTTCACAAAAATCAATCAGCAGTACTGTAACAACATTCTACATACGCTGATTGATTTTAATGAAGATCTGACATACGGTGTGAATAAAAACTGCTTTTTTCGTTTGCGAATTTTGCGCATTCTCTGTCCAACCTTAAACTATATAGTTGAACGTCTATCCCATATATCCAAAAAAGGATCGTAGCAGTCATCGACGGCACACGCGAGTTGTTTTCGCTCCCGTCGGAAATTTTCTTGTCCGAGGTGCTACAATTGCGGAAAGTGTGTTGTTATTTCCGGTAAAGTTAAATACCGGTAGTTTGATGTATCGAATCCGTTTACACTGCAGTTGGAGGATCAGTGTTTCCGCGAAGTGAGATTAAATAGGAATCGGTGACGAGTAGTGGGTGAACTGTACAGCAAGAAGTAGAAGTCTTACGACGATTTCATCGTTTGAAGCTGCGCCAGTATATCGGAATCGCGTGATTTTAAGGCCATTCAAAGATACGACCCATTCAAATGAATGACATTAAGCAGCGTGGGGAAAGGTAGGCGTTCGGTATATAGGTGAGCTCATTTCACGCATATTTTAGATTTTTCCACATCCATCAAAATTCGTATTCAATGACCTGACAGTTTACACTTTTTGGTACAGTTTACACTTTTTAAATTGTAGTTTCTGAGACTATAGCCGTATTAGAATGTAGCGACTATAGGTATACTGGTACCCGTTATTGCCTTAGAATCCACCAAAGGCAATTTGCCCTTTTGTTAGATTGAATATAGCAAAACTAAATGAAATTCTTTGAAAACTGGAAGTGATAATAATTGCACACATTTTACGAGGAACAGTACTACCATGCAGTAATGAGCGACCGAGTGTAGAGGTCGGAGGGACAGAGTTGTTTCGTAGGAGAAGCTTTGATGATATTGGAGCATGGGAGCATTTTTCATGATATTCTTTAACTTATTGTTTGGGCAGGGATGGTTCATCAGGACATCATACGAACTGTGTCATGGATTAAAGTTTGTGGATCCCCTGGCTCTAGTCAGAAAACACTGCACTGAATTCCTAATTCTCCGGAACTATGTAATTATTGTTAATATTTCTATCTGTTATTGCACGGTAAGTTTGACGCGCTCTACTCACACAAAGTATCAGATAGTGCCTTAACGACTATTACAAATACTACTATTCAAACATCTGCATTTTATTATTGGAACGGGATTCTTTATCCCTGTAGATTGCGCAAAAGAACTTCTGTTTATGGATCCAACCCTGTGTGGCCCTTCATACATCGATAATTTGAAAGTCGTTTGCTAGCAACATTTGGTTTTGCTATTAAAAACAATTGTAGTCATTGGCGTTGCCCTTGGTAGGTTCATTATTTCCAAATTATATCCTAGTACTGGAACATTGCTCCAGATATCCGGATTACCGAAAACCAGATAGATTCATCCGTTTCATTTTCACAGAATCGAAAGGTAATGAGTTTTTCAATCCAAAGCATTCAAAATTGTGCAAATCAGCTGAAAAATGGCATGTGCATTAGTTAAATTGGCATGTTCCCGGGTACCCTTGTCGACCTGTTTGTTTTAGTTGGACACACAACTGTTAATATAGAGAAATTTAGTTCAATGGTCTAAATTTAATGGATTAATGCTCAATGGCAAAAAGATACAAACCAATATTTTCCTTAAATCATCCGCGTCACAATCTGCTGTTATTGACAATGGTTTGCCATTATCAGTAGCAGAGGTCTCAGTCGCATTCTCTGATCAAGTTGCAAAATTGGACCTAATATTCGATTCACAGTAAACAGGGAAAAGTTGAATTAAGCCATTATTTAAGAAAAAAATATTACATTTGTTGCTTTAAAAACTTTTGTTTTATTTTTTGTTGCTCCAAACACTACACTTTGTTTGTTTGTTTTTGCTGCTTCAAAAACTACACTTTTTTGGAAAAAGGATTTAGCCTTTACCGTTGTTACAAAGGTATGTTCACAATTTGTCAAAGTATGATTATATATCATTCTTTGTCGTGCCCAAGTTCACTACCACTGGCAATACTACGAGCTAGCCACTTAACCTAACGTCACTGAAACATGTGAAGAATGCATTGAAATTCCCATAACAAGACATGTGTCGTTGCATGTGATATATATGCATTCGGCGAACAACACATCATGCTGAAAATTGTTGAAACCCTTGTAAACCCGAATAAACTACTATTAAAAGCATTTTGAATCCATTGTGCCGTATATGCGTTTCGATCTTGCGGGAGCCCGATGCAATGCAATGCGAAGAACGTTGGACTACGACATAAAGTGCACTGTGTGCCATAGACGGGACGGCTGAATAGAGGACTCTTCTGCTGCTGCAATACAACCATCCAACTATCGTGCGGTTTGCGTTCAGCCTAGAGGTCATTTAGCGTCACACGTGTTCAACATTCCCACTATAGTCGGCATACCGTACACCGTGAGCTGATCCGATACTATCCTTCACTAAGCAAGAATAATCTTGTTTGTTGCACTTTCAACCAGCAACCAGAATTGTTTGGACAATGATTGTTATCGCATTTGACGGTTTAATGACCTTTCTTAAAATATAATATGAATAGCCTATCAGGATACCGTAGCTTGTTCTGACGCAATAAAGGGTAAAAATATCTTTAGCCTCTCAAGGATACAATTTTAAACGAAATGGCAACGATGCCAATTTCATGTGCGTTAAAAGCTGGTAGGTTGACAAACATTTCATGATTAATTGTTTGTTAAGATAATCGGATAAAAGATGAAATACGAAAGTCCTCAATTATATAAGATAATCTGTTCTACGAAAACAATCTTTCACGGAGAACCAGACCGACACACAAACAATATCACGACCGCTGCGCTTCAATCAAATAGCTAAATTTGTATAAATTACCTTCTTCTTCCTCTTTCTCTATACCAGGAAAGTGCAGGTACTGCCCCGGGTCCACCCAGCACCGGTGCGTCACAACAGATACAAAATTGCTCCCCCGCAAGCCGACCTACGCATGCGAAGGAATACTCCTTCCTCGATATAGAGCTAAAGTACGGAATTTTGCAGGTAAGCTGTTTATGTCTTTCAACGAATTATTTTCAGTTTACAACTGATTCTGGATAAACGATTATTTGACTGAATACGTTCTTACCCTATTGAACAAAAGAGCGGATCCAAGAAGAACGAAAAAGCTATTATGTCTTGAAACCAAATAATCCTTATCAAATGAGCAAGGGCGGATCCAGGAAAAAAATCGGTGGGAAACATTGTACAATTGTAACATGTAAAAACCTCAACTAATAAAAATTAGTAAAAATTGCGGTTTGACAATATTTTGAGTTTGAAACTAATTTAAAATTGAAACTAAATTAAAGTTTCTTAAACTGTATTACGTGGGAGTGGTCGAGCAACTATTGCAGACAGCTCCAAGGAGTCGAAGACGGGCCTGAATGACAAGGGAGTATTTCCATTTTTTTTTCTTGTTGACCATTGTTATTAGTCGTAGGGTAATTTCGGAAGAGATGCCGAGTAGGGGTAAGATGCTGCACACTCTGTAGCTCGTATATGGGGTTTTGTGCGGTAATGGGTTATTGTGAGTTTGTTTTTCGAGGCGTTACAACACTGGATATGTAAAATAATTTTTATTAATGGCTCACGAAGGTTTTATTAATGAAAATATGCGACCAGCTGCTGATGTTCTAGAGAGAATCAACCATGACAATGGAACCAGACTTAGATATAAACCTGCTGTCAGGAGTCTAAGGTTACATCTGAGAGTTTCATTTTAAGCTCATAACTTCTATAACGTATAACCATCTTTTTGTTTCACTTGTTTCCTTTCTGTCAGTCATCAACTGAACAAAATAACCATTCTGCCTCGCTTCAATCTATTTATACTTAAATACTAACACTAGAAAATAATAACATATATTTTTTTCTCGAAATAATCTTCTAAGGACAATGAAAGTTTAAAGCACAGGTGCATGCTAATGCTGATTTTATTTTTGGATCGCGGTCGCTCTAGATTCGCTCTGAACTATCATTTTAATATGGCTTTTGTAAATATTAGAGCGAACCTAAAGCGACTCGGATCTAAAACCGATGTCAGCATTCGTTTGGAGCAGAGCGAGTAAAGGCGCTTTAACCTAGGCTTAATGAGCCAGGGCAAGGTGTAAATACCTCTGTCCCATCCCGAAGGACCAAAGGAGTGACATTAACCTTCTTAGCAAAGTCACTCCCAACGTTTTATCCTAACCCACTATAAACTGAAACGGTTGGTACGGTTGTCCTCGTTTCTTCCTCATTTATGTTTCAAAACGATTCGTTGGTTGAATTGTTCATTAAATGAATAATTCAATTGCCGTATAATATTGAAACATCTTCAAACCGCCGGAAAATGAGCGAATGAGTTTATCATGGTATCCTTTTTGTGATCGCTGGCTTGCTGTCGCAATTCCAAAACACGAAAACAAGTCTGTCGTACTTCTTTGCCGCTTTCTTTTGAAATTAAGTTTATATTTTGACGCTTTCATTGATTTCAACGAAATTAAAATATTATCACCTTCTCCGGTGAGAAGGAAAAAATCAAATAAACTTTATCCGGAACATTTATTCTCACGCTATTTGTGGAGACGGAGAATATTGCGACCCATCTAATCTCGGAAAAGTTGGACATTGGATAAGCCTCTTCTCGCGTGAGTGAGAGAGAATTACAATGCCTGCACTGAACCTTATCAAATGAACAATGATGTTCTAGATCCTAATAGTTTTCTTATATCTACTGCTGGCTTGTCGCAGCTGGACATATATGACATTTCATGGAATAGTGCATGAAACATAAATGGTTCTACCAATAATACTCTACCTTTTGAAAAATCGTGAAAATTTCATTACCATGTTGCATGAAATTGAAAATGATTAGGTATACATCAAAATATCATAAGCTTACAAGTTAGATTTTAGGTTAAGTACTGGGGATCATGAACTAGTTCACAAACCTATGTATAATATTTCATGATTTTGTGGAATATTTTACGTGCACGAATGGTCAGTCGTGATTATAGTACTAGAAATCATGAACCAGTTCACAAATACATGAAAAATATTTGATGATTTCGTGAACTATTTCACGAGCGCGAATGGTATGTCGTGACTACTATACTACTTACCGTAATAGATCTAAATACTAGTCGCAGTGGTTCGTCTCCAACAAAAAAGTGTGCTAGGAATCATGAACCAGTTCACGAATGGTTTTGGATTCAGTTACTCACAAATAGGCGGAACTTTTCGTGAAAAATAGAAATGTTTATTTAAAATGAGTAAAAAAATCCTCTTAATTGAAAATTTATCTCGAAAACTCAACGTAGGGGGTAGGTAATTTTTCATAGAGTGTGTACGCAAAGTTTAAAAGAAATCGGTTAAGTAGTTTTTGAATGTCAGGTAACAACGCAAATCATATTTTTCCAGAGACGATGTACTTCAGCTTCATCACCGAGTCGTTTGTCGATATTTTTGCATAGAAAAATTACAGCATGTTATTGAAATGATGTACTATAATGTACAAAAGTTTTGATCAATTCGCTTCACGCAAAGTTCTAAAAAAAATCGTATAAAAGTGTTTTTTTGTCACGTTGAAACAACATCATAAGTCAACCTTTGGTTTTATGAATAAGAGAAATTGAACATAATTATAAAAGCCATGATTGTTTTTCATGGTCCTGTTTTCGAAATGTGGTTGTTCCAGAATTCATGGCACTGTATTCACGATTTTGGGAACATTTTTTTCGTTATGATTAGCATAGGTGCGTCTTTTTAGCGGTGGCTAAAAATATACGATATTCTTATAAAGATTTCTATATTTTGTGCAGTGTACTGCCCATAAAAGCATAAGAGCCCAATATGGATTTTTGTCGAAATTGAGTTATCTGTTGGATTGTATTCTGTATCACCACTGAATCACATTGCACAAATCAGATTACCAGGTTTGTTTAGAAAATATCGAGAAAAAATACCAAACATGATTGTCCCATCCATAAGGCTAAATGAAAATATAAATCTTTAACAGCGTTTTTCTCGGCTTTCTGTTTTTCCATATCGGACTCTTATGCTTTTATGGGCAGTGTACGCTTCATCAAAGAAACCAAACACGACGTTAGCGACAAATGTAGGTATTTCCATTTTCATCTTTATTCTTCTATTCATCATATTGACATTGATGCCACAACTGTGGTAAAGTGTCAAAAAAAACTGGTGTAGAGAAAAAGAATAGGCTTCGTTTGAGAAAGTTGTTTTTGTTAATGCCGATATCAAAATATGATATCGATGTGCTGTGAATATGATTTTAGCCTTTTCTCGGGAAATTAGATGCTCCTAGATTCTGCACACACAGGTTTGTCGATTTAACTCCATGTCGCAGCCATGCGAAAAAAAATTAATTATATCTTTGATTACGAAGTCCCGCGAAGCCATGCATTTATGTTTCCCTCTTCACAACGAAGCTCGTGCGTGCTACACCATTCCCATCCCAATCAGAATCATGAACAGAAACGTGACCTACTCCGGTGTATGAAGAAGTGTTTTCCATCATTTCATGTACGATGAAATGGATAAACGATGCTGTGATACACGTTGGAAATAGGCAAGTAAGGATGACGCTGCGTACTCCCAACCGTAAACCATTACGGGAATGAGAAAAGAAATTGTCGTCGATTCAACTGGGTGATCCGTGTGAAACGCGTTGGAAAAGTTTTACCTCTTCCAGCTGGGGCACGGTAGTCGTGGTGCTAACGAGCTACAAGAATCAACATTTTGCTTATCAGGTGTAGTCAGTGAGGGGCTTGGTAAATTTTATTCCTTGATAATGTCTAATATACACATAAAGTATCAAAACTTTTGTCTCTGAGAGCGGAAAGGTTGCTGTTGTAAAGCATATGGCTAAAGATTGGGACAAAGACTAATTTTGTTAGAATTTACGCAAAATTTCATTGAAAAGCCAACAACTAATTAATTTGGTATCTGGTACCTTAAGCGATCTGAATGAAAGCTGAATATGAATAACCCTCCTATTATAACCAGTTAGTTTAGAATACAAATTTAATACATTGAACATTCAACATTTAATCACGATTCAACAATATATTCATATATCGCTTCAACTTCTCCCCCTCGAACACAGATCACAGAGGCCCTATCTTTTCTGCACTATTCCGGCCAACTGATACACCGGAATGTGTGTCCCTCGTCGATCCTAATCACGAAGAAGGGCACATGGAAGCTGGCTGGGTTTGAATTCACCGAACGAGTCAATGAAACCGACGCAACCGACCCGGTTCCCTGCCAGTCCTGGTCGACGAGGACATCGAAAATGGTGCAGCCCAATCTGGATTACATGGGTAAGTGCAGCAGTTCAATTAACCATTAAATACGGCTGATTACTGTGCGGATTAAATGTATTATCTTGGTTTCGTCCTTTCTCAGCACCAGAAAACCAGATAAACTCGAACTGCAGCATACTAAGCGATATGTTTTCACTCGGTATGGTGATATGTGCCATTTTTAATCACGGGAGACCGTTGATACAATCGGGGAATTCGCCACCTACGTATCTGAAACAAATGGAAATGGTGAGTACTAGCTATGGCCAAAATGAGCTATTAGTGATGCGTCCTGTGTGATCTAGCTTCCGTACGGCAGTGAATTTTAAGCCTTTTTCATTTGATGTACCCTTTTTCATAGTCCTGAAATCACAAAAAGAATTTCAATAGAATGAACACCACGCATTTTGCCTTTCGCTTATAAAGAAAAGCTGATGCAATCACTCTAAACATCAACTTTAGATTTAGAACAGATTTTGCATAGCGACACGATGTCGAATCAGACCAAAACATCGAGAAATTACAGTCGGCAGGCAACGTTTTGAAGCCACTCTTCGTTGCAATTTCCATGCCCTGGTTCATAATTCCGGTATGACATAAATCTGACTTCATTTGTCGCAACTGCCGACTTTTTGCCAGATTTTGTCCTGGGCAATTTCAAATTGTTTGCTTGTTTAAATTTTTTGACTATATCAAATTTATCACTGGTGATAAATGAAAGGCACCTTCGAAACCGTGATGTTTACTACCACGAGTCGTTTCTATACGAAGAAATTTTACCAAATCTACAGTATATGAACATTACATGTTAACCCGCAGCTGCCCAACCCCGTCGTTAAACGAGGTTCAGAAGAATCGCTATAAATGTATTATACATGTGCTGTGTTGTCAACACCACTAAAACCTCTTCAAAACATTCCCACCTATCATGCAAACGCATTGTCTGCTTGTTGAAATCATTATATCAAATGATATATGAGTTGAAAGCTGGAAATTTGTGGGAAATGAAAAAAAAAAAAAATTTGCGTGTGATAGTACCATTCAATTGGAAAATTTTCACACATCTTAAAGTTATCAAAAAAAAAATCATTAGAAAGTTACTTTACAGTAGTACTTCACCGCAGAATTGAAATTTGGTCGAGTGCTAACTTGAAACTACACTTACTAGCTGAAGAACTTAACCCTCCAAAAGGAGGTGTTGGGCAGCTGGGCGAAAAACAATTTGCGCCTCCAAGTACTTCTCACTTTAACTCTTAGGGTGGAAGTTTTCCGTGACTTAACTTTTTGTCGGTCCCTACAGCATTAGTCATTAAATTGACTTTACGCTTGTCCGGACATGCCGCAGACTCAGGTGATTCGCATTTAATGCCAAAAGATCCTGAGTCCTGCGTCGCAGAAGACAAAGAGTTAAGTAGCCAGGAAACTCTAAGCTTGTCCATTGACCCTACTCCACGCTTTTCTAAACTTTCTTACTTCAAATCCTTCTCTTCCTTGAGTACTAGCTAGCTTTGGGTAACATAGAACTGATCCCTGCTTTGGCGATCTCGTAAACCATTCGTCGTATGTGCGGAACACTTCCAGGAAGGATTTGTAGTGATCAGTAGCATCGTAGCATTAGCCTTCTAACTGTTCCGTACACTAATGGGATTTTCGATTGATTGACACCGGTGTAGTGGATTGCACTGGTTTTGCACTTTCTAGCAGAAGTGTCAATGGAACATACCCAGTTTTTTGCACTTCTGCTAGAAAGTGCAAAAACGGTGCAGTTTCAGTGCACTCCACTACACCGGTGTCAATCAATCGAAAACCCCATAAGAACCGGCTGTGAAATCTGTCGAAACAGAAGCTCAAGTTTAAAAACGGAATGATAGTATCAAGGCTTTTTTTACTTTTAGATACGGTTCCAAGAGGCACTGCATATACACAATACCGAGCGCCATATTAAACTTCACAGTTACTCAGAATACATGAGGGTACTGTAGCATTCTCTAGATGCCATCCCTTTTGAGACATCCTTAGACCGATTCCATAGAACATTGTAGAGGAAATATATCCGAAGAGCGCAACTCATATACAACATTTGCACCTGAATATTACTGACTAATGTATGTCAAATTACACCAAATCGACGATCAATGAATAATAAGTATTTTAAATTATCCGAAAAGTTGCGAAACGGGAATTGTGGAATCGGATTCTTCAGACCCCCTGTTTGTGTGAATATTACTGTCATGCGCCACCTGAAATTACATCAACGCGACGATTAACATTTTTGTGGACACACTAAGATCGAGTGTGGGAATTTCTGAACCCGGTTATTCGAGTCAACAATTCTTGATTAATATTCCCGATTGATCATTATCTTTCCATTTCAAGGCGAGTATATCTGTCGCTTCAAACACCAGATAAGATGAACTTGACGTCTGTCTCGATCCAATAGGATCACCTGTACAATATACTGGAAATCTGAAACTGAGGTCACAGACATCCATAGG
This sequence comes from Topomyia yanbarensis, assembly GCF_030247195.1. Taxonomy (NCBI): domain Eukaryota; kingdom Metazoa; phylum Arthropoda; class Insecta; order Diptera; family Culicidae; genus Topomyia; species Topomyia yanbarensis. Next base: position 277,002,508 of record NC_080672.1, on the reverse strand, counting down.
TATGTGTGCACTCACAAACTAGACATGTTTCCGCGATGTGCATCCCAGCAAAAACCATCTCGAACGTTTCAGCGAGAAAAAAATATTGTTAATTGCACGCCTTTTGGCGGGTTACATGATTTGAGGTTTAACTGAAAAACCAGTAACTTTCGTAAACCAGCAATATGATTTTCGGTTTTCTCATTATAAAAACACGCTACTTAAGTTTTTTGAAGTTAAACGAAAATTTGATTTTATGCCTGGCTAAATATTTTTCAAGCCAAATCTAATAATGCGAAGGTACTTTCTCGATATTTTTAAAATCTGGGATTGCAATAGGTACTATATTCGTGGTTAATTTAAACAATTTACACATCTAGAAAATCACCCAGTTTTTATTTGAAGAGTATTAATACTGCAGATTATTTATATAATAGAAATCTTTAAAAACCATATTTTTTCGGCAGCTGCGTCTGACCTTGTACTTGCGAATGACTTCATCGGTGTCCTCGTCGTAGCCAGAGTGTGGAATTGAAGTTGTTCGATTCGGCTCACGTAACTGCTTATCTGTGAGACGATCACTAGTAACCTACAGTACCACCAAACGGCTATCTATCGTTCCCGCAGGCGTATGTTTTATGTTGATGTCCGTATTTTTTTAAAAACAAAAATATCGAAAAGCCAACAAAAATTCGTGTTCAGCCACTTTACATTTTGTTACATTGATTAAATGTACTGTACCGAGGACGAAAGACAAAGTGTTTTCGCGGAACGAAACGAAAAAAAAAGAAAAAAAAAATGTGAGTTAAATCAAACATTGCCCGCGAAATGCATGTTTTTGCCTTTGTATATTTCCTACCAAAGCATGCTAATATAACATCGTACGAAACTTTTTTTTCCAAATTGATGAACAAATTTTATCTGAACTTCCAGCCGAGGTTAAAGTTCACATTTACGGAGACTGTAACCAACGAAACGCAGATTTTATTCCGAACTCTGAAAATTAACATAATTTAATCCCAGTCGTGGAAGAAAACGAAACATTGCAGTAAATTTTCGACAAAACTGATAACATAAGATTAACTTAAAGAAATCACGTAACAAATCGGCAGAATTGCTATCTTGACTTTTTATTTACAAACATTCAGGAAGACTGGTGTGTATCTGAAACTTTAACTCCTTTGTGGAAAAATGAAGCATTCCATACTGCTATTGAATATTCCTTGTTCATCCATGAAATTCAAAAAGCCAGCGATTATGACTGTGAAGAAGTCTTTGAATACCATAAAGCTAACTTTGACAATATCTTCAAAAGTCGTTTGACCCTTAACAAACTTACTAGAATTTATTAACTATTCACTGATTGCAATTAATAATGGAAACTACATTGAAGCACTTTATACAGACTTTAGTAAGGCACTTGATCGCATTGATATCCCAATGTTACTTTATAAATTGATAAAGATCGGAATTGAGCCTGAGCTACTTGCATAGTTAGAATCATATCTCTCTAACCGCCAGCAAATAATTAAATTTGAAGGAAAGCAATCTAATCCAATTGAGGTCACCTCAGAAGTTCAACAAAGCTCTCATTTAGGCCATCTATTATTTATTTTATACGTTAATGATATCTCCTTGATTCTCAAAAAACTGAAAATATTAATTTATGCGGACGATATGAAGCTTTACTTGGAGATAAGAAACGCCGAGGATATTAATACATTTCAAAACAAAATACATATTTTTCACGCGTGGTGTCAAAAATCCTTATGAAAAAATGTTATTCAATAACCGTTAATCGAAAATGACAAACACCGAATGTTTAGATTACCTTAGGAAATCAGACAGTAGTAAAATGTGAAAGAATTAGAGATTTAGGAGTTATACAGGGTGTTTGGTTCATGGTTAAGAATCTCTCGAGGGGTGATTGACTGTCATATTTGGAGAAAAAATCGTTCTACACATACCATCAAATCTCAATCGTTACAAAGTTATTGAACTTTTTGTGTTCAAAACTTATTTGTCTTAAAATAGCTCTAACTCAAAAAGTATACTTTGTATTTCAAATATTTTAAGTTCGTTAGGAAGGTAAGAAAATTTCCCATTGAGTGATGCCCTCACATGTTTCAGTTAATGAATTTAAGTAACCTTTTCAAAGCAATTTTTTAAAATTTAACAATTTTGATCGATTTTTCGTTCATTTTTCGAAACTCTTAATAGTTAACATCATCATTTTAATAATTCAGATTTTAAGCTTGAAGAGCTGCATAATTCGTTCTTTGACATGATAGATTTAACTTTTCTTGTTTTCATGTGTTTTGGTTATTGAACTTGGATATTTTTGTCTCATTCTCTTTAATACTAGCTCTAATTGAAAAAGTAAGGCACTTGTATTTTTTTTTCTTTTTATTCGAAAGCCAGGAAAATTTTACATTGAAAAATGTATTAATACCTTTCAGTTAAGTGAATTTACCATTCTTTTAGAAGTAAATTAGTTTAAAGCTAGTGTTAGTATTAGCATTTTCGTTAATTTTCTTAAAATAGTAAATAATAAACATCACCATTATTATCATAGAAATAATGCATCTCAGCAAATTCTACAATTATTTCTTTGACTCTACTCAATTATCTCTTTTTGTTTCCACGCAAAATCAATTTTATCACATCGTTTCATATGCAAAAATAACGATTTCGAACCCACTACATTTGTGGTGAGGTCGTACTGTGTTAACTATTAAATAGCAGCGAAACGAAAAGAGATATGGATAAAGTGTCAAGCAACAAGTTATAGAGAATGTTAAGAGGCACCAAATGACCAATAGTAACGATAAATTTTGTTGATTAATAATTAGAATAATTACAAAATTCCTCGAAAAACGCTAATTGTAAGCTAATTTCTTAGTAAAAGGCCATTTACTATCCTTAACTAAGAGATATTTGTACATACATCGATAGAAAATTTTCTCAGCTTTCAAATGAAACCTTGGAAATAACGATATAAAGCATATTTTTTTAGAATAGAGTCTTTTAAGCACTTGCAAGTCGATTACACGAAAAGTTTAGTAATGAAATTACAAAGAAATGAGAAGAGATAGGAATATGATGTTGAAGAACAAATAATGAATTGTCCTAAAACCCAACTTTTGGATAATAGATATTGCTATAATCATCATTCATTATTTTGAGTAAATTAACAAAAACCTCCTCAAAAACACTAACTTTTAACCACTTTACAACTAAAAGGTAATTAAAACTAATTAACCGAAAGATATGAGAACACCATTCAATTGTAAATTTTCTCACCTTTCGAATGGAACTGAAACATTTAAAATACAAGGTATACTTTTTGAGTTAGAGGTATTTTGATACAATTAAGTTTTTTACACAAAAAGCTCAATAACTCTGTAACGGTTGAGATTTGATGGTATGTGTAGAACGATTTTTTTCTCCAAATATGACAGTCAATCACCTCTCGAGAGATTCTTAACCATGAACCAAACACCCTGTATTAGATTCTAAGTTAAATTTCATTGATCATTATAACACATTTATTCACAAAGCTAAAAACATGCTCAGTTTTATAACATTCTTTAGCTATCATTTTGAAGATCCTTATACAATAAAATCATTATATATTGTATATGTTAGGTCGATATTGGACTATGGCAGTATTATTTGGTGTCCTTTTTCAAGCAGACATGAAGAACGAATAGAATCGGTACAAAAACAGTTTTTATTATTTTCCCTTCGTAAATTAGGATGGACAGCATTCGCTCTGTCATCTTATGAAGCACGCTGTTTGCTTATCAATATTCAAACATTGAAGGAGCGTCGCGAACTTGCAATGTTTTCGTTCATTCGATTCAGCTGAAATTTTATCCAAATTAAACTTTTATGCACCCTCACGACAGCTAAGTATGTTTTCAATAACTCCTTTTCGCACAAACTATGCAAGATATAGCCCCATAAATCGAATGATGTCTATTTATACTCACTATTGCAACTCAATTGATTTTACAAATGTCTTAACTGAAACTAAAACAATATTTTATACACAAAAGAAATTCTAATGCTTAAAAGGATGATTCTGTAAAAGCCAAAATTGTTTCATTTATATTAAATTTACGGAATATGCACATTAGTAATTAAGGAAAAACAGTAAAATAATCTATATCGATTGACAAAATAAATAAATCAAGATAAATCAAAAAATGACAGTCGTGAACAATGTTCTCTACCGTGTACAAGATAAGCGACCGCTGCAATAACATAGCAAAGATAATGCGCTATACCTATAGTACCCCCAAAAATGTGAGAAATTTTTTACAAAAACAAAAATTAATGTTTAATATAAAATTATAAAAAAAAACCCATTTTTTTAACTATGCTATATTATATAGGATGATTTTTTTTTATTTTTTTGTTTTTTATCAAGACCATATAGTTTAATTATACATATTAACTTTTTCAAAAGTTATAAAAATTTTGCTGCGATCGTTTTTTTTTTCTGGTCAAGACGCCCCACTACGAGAAGTTTCAGTTAACCATGGCTCGGGCCCAGTGTGTCCACGCATGAAAACGGTACTGGGTTGCTGTTGGATTTTAAATTAGTGTTTTAATTCGAATATTTATTATTATCTATGGTTTGGTTTTCGGAAGCTCTACCATTAACTAATTATGTCCAATTCTTTCCATACATATGTACACATGTCGGCGAAATGTATGGTATATACAAGTATGCTGAACGATAGGATAGCATGGGACACAGGTTATTAGCAATCACAACACACTTTCTTGCAAAATCGCTTGCAGAATACTTCTTCGACTTTTATTTTCTTCGCATTCAATTAATTTGGTTCTAGGAGCTACTAGTTATACTCACAATCCACTACATACCCAATGCACTAGACCCTTAATTGTTCTGGTAGTTGAGATAAACGTACTATTCGGAGTACGCAGGGATATTAGTGCATAGCTATTTTTACGAACCATTCGCAATAGATAAGAGCACTGCGACGTAAGAAACATGCCACACAATAAATTATCTTTACCGAGAAAATTCTCAAACAACTTATTAACCAAATTGAAATTAAAGTGCAAAAGCCAACGCAGAAGCTGGCATGACCGCGTCTACAATGCTGCTCGTTATTTGTTGTTTTTGGTCTATTAGAACTGAACTGCCAGATAGAGGCGGTTGCTTTGAGCACAACATCGGCCTACGCAATTCGTGATGCCACCCACCATCATCGCCATCATTGCCGGCAGTTTGCATCGTGTTACGAGCTACTCCACCAGGATATATGAGTATTAAAATACGTACACATTACGGGTCCACATTGCATCAAGCGCTATAATTAGCTCGCTCGACCTCGATTCAACACAAGAATCGTGTGCAAGGGTGTTATTTTGGGCTTTCGTTCCTGGAAGTCAGCAAGCTATTTCCGTTGCTTTGAAGGTATATATACAATGCGAAACCGCAAAAAAGGCTCAATTAGTATTTTTTTGCTGTGGAGAAATAAAACCAATTTAAAAAGAAAGTAATTAGCTGACTAAAATCAATACTCGTTAAGTTTTTTCTTCGAAACAAGATTAAATTTTCCACACAATAATGTTCTCTCTTTGCAAGTGTCTAGGTACTGGTGTTGTAGAGGCTCAGGAGAATTGCCAAAACATTATAGAACACAAATAAAATAACATATCTTGGAGAAGAAAAAGTTCCAAAAATCAGTGTTTGGACAAAGTTAGAATTATTTACGTGGAAAACCTTCCACGTAAATAATTCATATAATCACTTATTATTAGTATCACGGCATTTATAACATGTATTATAATATCATGCATTCCACAGGACAACATCGTTTTGAATCGAGTCATTTCTGGTACTCGTGTAAATAAACTATACGAACATTCTCGTAAAGACTGCTTCGGTTAAAATCCAGACACTTTTATTCTTTTGCAGAACCTCTAATGGTCGGTTTCAGAATGACTAGAATGCGGTTTGGTGGAAGTCCGCTTGGACCTTTGCATTAGGGATCATTCATAAATGACAGAACCCGCATTCTGTGCAGCGCTAAGGCGATAGCCAAACAGCTGACGCTGTTGAACGCGTTCTTTACGTCGATCGTACCCACGGCGCAGTAACGATTAACCCTCTTTCGTTGCAATGCATTTTCGGCACTAGGGATGACTGTGCGTATAGCGTCCACCGTCGAGATCTCTTTCCGGAATCCGAACTGCCTTTGCGATAGTCAGTCTATCCTCACTTTCAGCGTAATTTGTCAGCCTGTTGAGGATTACCCTTTCCATAAGTTTACCAAGAGTATCCAGCAGGCATATAGGTCGATACGATGCTAAATCTCCTGGCAGCTTCCCTGGTTTTGGCAGCAACACCAGCTTCTGGATCTTCCATCTATCCGAGAAGTAGTCATCGTCCAGACATTTCAGTAGATCAATCCTCAGCATTCCCGGTAACGCCAGGATCGCGGTCTTCAGTGTCACGTTGGGGATACCGTCCGACCTTTTGCCATTATAAGGAGCTTGTCATTGGAGCCTCGATTGTCAGTATCATTTCTCTCGGCTGCATCAACGTACGGCCTTGCGGTTGGGTCCTGCTTCGTGAAAAGACCCTATACAACAATTTGCAATTTGTCAGCGCACATTTCAGCTGGCGTCAGTGGAATCTTGAAGCGTTGCCCCAGGGGTTAGCATTTACTTCTCTGCACAGCTCCTTGTAGCAGGTGGACTTACTAAGCACTACCTCGCGTTTAAAAGCGGCCCTAGCCGCTCGAAATATCACCTTACACTCTTATCTGACTGCCTAATATCTTGTTCTCTGAACGCGTCTTCTAGCTTTTAGGCAGGCAGCACGCAAGATGCTGAGCCTTTCGTTCCACCAATACGCTGGACGCCGGCAGTTCATCGGCTCTATTTTTCTCGGCATTGTTACGTCACACGCTAAAGTTTCCGACAGCTCACCGGCATTGGAAATTGGAGCTAGGCTGCCAGCCCGAAGTGCATCCACAAAATGGTCCTTGTCGAAGTCCTTTATTTTCCACTTCCTCTCGCTAGTACTCACTCTTCGCGTTACTATGCAATTCCACCGACCAATGGTGTAGTTGATCGCCTAGTGGTCACTATGTGTGTACTGCACACTAAATCGCCAATTCGTGTTATTCATCACCGTGGGGGAGCATAACAGCTACATACGAATACGCCATTGCGGTGAGACCTGTACGGGCCCTTGCACGCCTAATATCCGAGGACCAAGCACCTGAAGCATCGCTCCATCGGCTTGGTAACTCGCGAAGCGACTCTCAGCAAGCGCACCGACCATCCGACACCGGTAATCGAGTTGTCGCCGTTTGAGTGCCTCCATAAGATTTCCAAATCCGGATAGTCGTCGGTACATCTAGTTTATTCACTCTTCAGTTCTTCTACGGTCGTTATATCGTCTAGACTCTAGACCCTTGCACTCGACTACGGCTTCCTGAGACTCACGTTAGCTTCGCTGCCCAACGATTCAGCAACAAGCTCGCGGTAGGTCAAGCTCTTGACGGAAGCATCCTTCTTCAGCTCGAAGATTATTTCACCTTTCTGAGTGCGCCTCGTTTTAACAACATTCTCTCCCAACTCCTTCAGCTCTGGGTCCTATCTCACTTTCCTGAGAAGTGATGCGTAGTACGTCCTATCGTTCACTTCGATGATGAGTGCATCGCCCTTGTATTTCTCCTAAGAAAGCTTTCGTTTCTCTTTCTTCTCTTGTACTTTCTTCTTGTCTTCCTTTTGTTTCCGTTCGCTCCGCTTCGCCTGCTGACTTCCCACGATGCACCAGCCACGGTCTTTCCCAACGTTCCTCTGGTCGCTGGTGGCCTCCAGCTCGATCTTCTGCTTTTTTGGGTCATCTTGCTACACCAGTGTATCTCTCACTCTTTTTTCCGAGCGAATATAGTTATGATTCTTCGGTGTCGGCTCAGTTTCTGCCATCGCTTATTCTGCGGCTTCTGTGAAAATACCATTGCATTGCACTACACATGATCGCATATTTGTCCCGTTTTCTATGGGATTTCCTATCTTTATGGGACTGACTTGCGACAAACTCATAGAGCTCGTCGATCTTTTTCCTCAACTCCGTCAAGTACGACTTCCCACGATGGGAGTCATTCTGGGTGGTGTCGCCACTTGGTCTCAGGATGAACAATTGATTCAGTAACCCCATCTCACGTTGGTTTCTTTGTGGCTCACTCTGTACCAAGCCGCTGCTAGAACTCGCTTTGGCTACAGGTGGCGTAACCGGTGATCTCTACAGCTTACCGCTCCTTACAAACGCAATCAACCAAAGCTGTTCTTTAGAAAACCTGTGAACAGATGATCAGCCAAGTAAACAAAAAGCGCACCAAATGTCATTCCGGTCGAGCTGGGGCTCGGTAAGTACCGCTATGTAACGCAGCGTGTACTGGTTCATCATGTCCTCCTTTGCTTCGTATGCCGCTGCAGCGCTGCCCCTGAACATATCTGTGCGTAGGCATGTGTGTATGTATGTGTGCATTAGGGTGGGACAAAAATTAGATTTCAGCTCCGAGCAACTTTTTAGTTACTATTTGGGTCCTAGAACAACTGTGCAAATTCTTAGCTCGATCGATGAAACTATATTTTTGCGCCCACTGTTTAAAGTTTACATGGGATTTTGTATGGGAAAATTAACTTTTACAAATTAATTCCTCCAGGAGTTGCCCATTACTTCCTAAAAATAAATCGTTACGTGGCTTTTATAGGAAATTTAACTAAGAAACAAAGTCTCGAAAGCCACGAAACGATCTGACGCTTGAGAAAAAAGTTATTAAGCTGAAACCGATTGATGCTCTGACGATTGATAAAATATTCATTTTTTCTAGCACCACTGCTGTTGGTTGTCCAATTATACGCAATTTTGTTTTAATCCTCTCTTAACGTATATAAATCGTTTATCTATACTATTTGGTCACTTCGCAAGGTTTTGAGGGATAAATTGAGGCTTCTTTTGTACATAATTAGAGAAAGTTAAATTTTTTGTACATAATTAGAACGTCAAAAGCAGTGATGCTATGAAAAGTAAAATTTTCATCAATCTTCAGGGCATCCATCGGTTTTTGCCTAATAACTTTTTTCACAATCATCAAATCGTTTTGCCGTCTTCTAGACTTTGTTTCCTTGAGAAATTTCCTATAAAAATCAGACATCTACTTATTTTTAGGAGATAACGGGCGACTCTTGGAAGAATTAATTTGCAAAAGACAATTTTCCTATACGAAATCCCATGTAAACTTTAAACAGTGGGCGCAAAAATATAGTTTCACCGATCGAGCTAAAAATTTGCAGAGTTGTTCTGGGAGCTAAATGGGACCCAAAAAGTTACTCGGAGCCAAATTTTATTTTTTTCATATAACCATGTCCCACTCTAGTGTGCATGCTTTGTGTACCTATGTGTGATTAAGTTCTGTATGTATGTAGCAAACATCAGTGATGGACAGGGTTACCATACTCACAGATTTTTCTGTAATGTCACAGATTTTTTTTCTCGATTTCTATGGGATTTGATCACAGATTCTTTTTTTACAGATGACAGATTTATGGCATGTTGATTAGAATTTCACCGATTTCCACAGATTTTTGGAAATATTGTGATTTTTCGCAGATTTTTTGGAAATTTGATGCAGATTTTTTTCGGTTTAAGTCATTAAAGATGGTAAAATGGTTTTTTTGACCGAAACACTGATTTTAATGTGACATCCCTGGTGATGGACAATCAAGTATTATTTGGCCACATTGGTCACTTCCAAACTGGACAAATATCTGAAATAATTTTTTACGGGATTTTCGATGTTAGCTGAACCAATGTCCGCAATCTTGTGTTAGAATTAAGAGTAAAACATCCATAGTTAGGGGAACGGTGCCTAAGACAGACACCTTAAGGTTAAATGGTAAATTCGACTCATCCATGGATTCTTTGATCGCAAATTGCACGTAAATCGTAATTTGAGATTATGTTGCATCAATAAAAGAATTTATACTAATAAAATTTCAAACAGAAACATGTTTAAAATGGTTTTGAAAAAGAGGCTCAAAATCGTCATTTCAAAAGTGGTAGGGGAACGCGGGGCAAGTCCGACACCTTAAGCGCAATAATTTTTCTAAAATTCCACAAAGTTCCTAAAATTTTATATTCTGTGCATAATCCTTGTTTAGGCGATTCTTAACAAAATATAATTTTTTCAGCATTTCAAAAAATTGAATTCATTAAAAATTATTGGTTGCCAAAAAATGGAGAAAAAAGTCATTTTAAAAACGCTGCGGGTAAGACCGACACCCCAAAGGGGCAAGAGCGACCCCCTTTTGAACTTTCTTTTTGTCCAAATTTTTCCATTAAAAATGTATTGTGTATGTGTGATAAAGTGCAATTATGTGTATATGAGTATGTGTGATGCAAACGCATACTTTCTGTAGTTTCATCGCGTAGCAAGAGGAAGAGCATTCGAATGCGTGGTGTTATGAATAAATAATGTTTAACGCATGGTTTATATTATGGTACGGGTTTTCTCAAGTAATTCTTTCGAGCTTTATTGCCACTTCTATAGCCATTCTAACGAGGAAGAGCTGTTCTGCAAGCAGATTATATACGCTGTTACTAGGACTCATTCACTTAGAAGTGACGCACGCTTCGTAGTAAGCTATCCGTGTTGTGATTTTTCGGAACACTGTTGATCAACAATCCGACGGTCAATGAAATTTTTTCATCAATATCATTTCAAAATCTCATATTAGATTACACTTTTCGTATCTTTTTGTAATATTATTATGAATCACGTTCAATTAATTTTTAATTGTTTTGGTCGGCTTGAGACAATACTGATAAATGAATGCAAACAACATAGTTTCCGTGTATTTCAATTATTAACATGACGTAATTATAGTATAATTGAACACAACAAATATACCCAGTCGTTTGTATCGAATCAAAAATGAACCCAATTATCTAAACACCGTGTCGGTCTTACCCCAACAGCGCCCATTTTTGTTAAATGCTCAATTAACAGTATTGAAATACTTAAACTTATCTTCAATACATACAAATAACGATATGGAGAGTAGAATAGAATGTGTGACAAAAAAACTGGTCATTTTCAAAGCTTTTGTATTATTAAAACCTTAAAATGTATCAACTAAAAATAACATCCAAAAGCGCACCAACTTTGCTTTCGTTTGTTTTGTTTATTTTGTTGACGTTTATGAACCCATATGGCATCGATATGTATCGAAATGCCAAAAATAATCGTACTAATAATATCCTGTCATTATTGTATGATTTAAAATTTGATATCAGGGAAAAGTCGTGGGGTGTCGGGCTTACCCAGGGTGTCGGGCTTCCCCCCAGTTCCCCTATGGGAAAGATGGACACCTGGGGTGGGTAAGATGAACATGCAGCATTGGTAAAGATGAACATAGGATAAGGGCAGAGTGAGACACTTCTCGACCAATAAGTTTTGTTTTCTGTCAGTACATCACAATGTAATGATAAAAAACAGCCCATGGGTATGCAATTTGATGGCATTTTGCTTTGTATTGGCGTAAGAAATATGTCCATCTTTCCCTACCCTACTGTCCGTCATACACAAAATGACACAAATTTTAAAAATGTGTCATACTTGATTGTTGCAATATCTTTCAAAAGCATTTTAAATCTTCTAGAAATGTTACCGTATCATTAAAGTTTTATTTAATTTTGCAGTTTGTGAGAAACGCAGTGTCCATCGTACCCACAGTGTCCGTATTAGCCGACTTTCCCCTATTTGTTTTAAAAACAAACGGCCAAAAATGAGCTTTGATCACATTAATATTTAAACGGTTAAAATCCAAAAAGTGGAAACCCATATTCTTCATATTTACAGGAAAAGGGCAACCTTCCGCATTTCGAAATTAGTGGTATTTACGAGTCCAAGAGGGGGCAGCTGATAATTCGTGCTTCCTGTCTTTATCATTCGTTTTAGGGTTATAGTTTCTTTATCAAAGTTGCTGTATATCACCCAACGCTTCATTTGACCATATCAAATTAGTTCGGAATTCGACAACTAGGGCGGTGCTCTTATTAACTGAAAAAGACGAAAACGCATAATAGTGATTACCTAGGTTTCGTAATGTCGTAATAATAATTTATGGATGTCTCTTATAATTATGAAGAATTAAAAAAAAGTTCTGTTCAGAAATTACTTCGCGTTATTTTTTGAAAACGAATTTTACAGTTTAATGCGCTTTTCGCTCGTTGAACCACACCACGTGCCAAAATATTGAGTTGCAACAAAAAATAAAAATGAGCCTCAAATATGATTTCAATGCCACAAAATTACCCTAACGTGACGTTTTCATCAAATTTGGACAACTTATAAGGTTTTGTCCGACTTTTGTATGGATGGTAATTACTATGTGCAATATGAGCAACGAGAACCTTATTATGGAAAACGAAGGCTGACAATAATCAATTTTATCTTTTAGACAAAGAAAGAATTTTATTTTATAAAAAAAAGTCACATTGGCCCGCTTCCATACTAATTGTTATATCAACTTTGGGCTCTAAGAACCTGATAGCACTGGTATTCATGAAATAAATTTCTCTATGTGGCTATCAAATGTGCGCTCTTATTTAATGTTATGACGTTGGCAACCTATAAACAGTAGTGTCGAGGTTTTCGTAAAAATAAAACAAACACAACCAACCAACGGCTTGCATCTAATTGCTTTCAAATTAAACCAACTTTCAGCTAGACGAAGCGGTTCACAATATACTGCCCAGGATACCAATTCCACTACAAGAAGCAACTACTCGGTTGCTGAAAAAGTCTCCCGTTGCTCGACCCACGGCTCAGCTGCTGACACTCATCAAGTACTTCAGGTAAGTTCCGCTGTCTCGCTATCTCAGTCATCAAGTACTGCCACATTATGCACTTAAACTTTTAACAAGCGTAGCGTCGAGAGAGGTAGTGAGGCACTAATTTCATTCCGTTTTTCATTTTCTATCATTCCCCGCGACTGCTGCCATGAATTACCACACGTAGCGATCCCGCGGTTCAGGCACTGCAATTCCTGGACGTCATCAACATGAAGGATCCCACCCAGAAGACCCACTTCTATCGAAGTACATTGCGAGAGGTGCTCCCCTTCATACCACGGGTGAGTTGAAATTGATATTGAGTTTTCCGGTCTAGCAGGTAACATGAACCAACGATGGCTTCCGCTCGGTTGTAGTAAAAGATCTCGCAACCGGAAAAGTGTTTTTTTTTCAGTCCGCACCGGAACAATGATAATGAGGCAGGATCGGGATGGTGTGGTGTGGGGTTGTTAAATTTCGTGTCTACGAAAATCTAAGATAAGTTCCATTCATTATATTCCAACATCCGGGTGGAAGCCTTTACGCAGGGATTGAAAGTTTTTACTGTTACTGAATTAATTTAGAATCAGTTGCAAAAGATAAAAGAATCATCCTATATGAATGTTATTTAAATATACATAGCCGCTCGTAAACGGTTGGAACCACTGAGTGAAAATTTTTGTTATCTTTTTCAACGCGACCTTCAACCTGAATGAATAAACTAAGAAGACTTCCCCTTCTCACAAGAGTTATTTTTGTGAGCATATCACTGAATACAGGGTCGAGGACAAAGAAATCTCGTTACAGGAACTCTAACTTATTCATTCTCTGAAATCAATAGTCCACAGTTGGAACGATTGCTGACTTATAAACTTACAACATTCTATCTTTTTCCGTGGTAAGAAATTGTGGTGGCAGCACATCTGGCCTAATTTGCAGCAGGAAATGCGTGCTGATGAGGTGCTAGCTGCGGTACTGCAACCCGCTCTAACTTTGGTCCAAGAATCTTCAAACACTGAATACGAAGCAATCATTTTACCAACCTTTAAGTAAGTCAATTCTCCAGCGAAATGGAAGGCCACGTACCACGTACCCGTTCTGACACCGACGTTTTCCTATCACTTTCCGCAGGACTGTTTTTGTAGCCCCTAAGTCTATACAAGCAACCGTAGCGTTACTAGAGAACTTACACATAATCCTAGAGAAAACACCACGAGACGACATCAGGACGGAGGTGCTGCCGCTGCTATTCAATGCGCTCGAAAGTACAACGATACAGGTGCAGGTGAGTAGTTTCCTCTGCACCCTCTTGCAGCAATTTTGTGTAGCGATAGAGGTGCTCGAAACGCTCGCTAAACGGTACCACTTTGGGGTAGGGTACAGTTTACAACACCATTTATATCAATATGTTCTCGAATCCAATCGATATCTTTTAAGTGTTCATGCTAGCTCATTTCAAAAGTTCACTTCATTTTTGCAATAATAATAAGATTCAATAACGAAGCAAAACAGTCAAACCCGGCTAGAACGTAGCCAGCCAAGGGGCCCGGGCCCCTCAAAAATCAAATCGAAAAAAAATGTTGGAAGCCGCATAAAACCCGAAGTTTGGAGCCACACAAAAATTCGGGTTGAAGTTATTTTAAAAAAATGGAACGTGACATCGCATTATAAAACCAAAGTTTGGTTCACAACGGTTTGGTAGAAACCCTGAACACTTGGTAATTTTTGGTTTTACTCTGTTTAGTAGATCAGTTCGTTTAGTAAATTCAATGGTAAAAAGCCCCAACGAAGATTTTATTTTCAAAAATTGTGCTCTAGAAAATTGTGTTTTTCAAGACTTTCATTTATCACTATTAAGGTATCATGAATGCATTTAGAAATTATTTGCACTCAAAATGAAATTTTTGATTCTCGTTAAAGGTTTGATTCTCAACATTTATTGTTTTACACAACTTGTTGATAAAAATGTTTTAAATAATATGTTGATACAGGATAATGTTCAACAATAGTAGCCACGTTTACAGATCGTCGCTGTTGTGCTATCTTACGTCAAGCGCCATTTAGCACATTTCGAGAAAAACGATTTTTAGAGTTTGAAATTGAATATCTTGAAACTTATAAATGGCATAAATAAGTCAATTGATGCTTCTATCTATTCTGTATTAATCTCTCAAATCTTACGAAGATCGGTTGACAATGTTGCGAGCTTTTACTATAAATGTAAACAAAAAAAAAAAGAAAAAATCATCAATTAATAACTTTTATTCATATCTTTGGCTTCATTAAGTCTATAAACAATCGGTGAGATGCATTTTGTAGGAAATGAGTCAAGGAATCTAAAAAATTGTTATTTTTGGTTACAGTGCACTATGGTCCCAAAGCTGTATTTAGGAAGACAAAACTATTTGCGCTAAAACCGTTGGTTTTAGATATATAGTATCTTCGGCAAACTTTGTTAGTACTTTCTTGCCGCTATTTTTATATTAGTTGAATTAGGGTGGTTCTTGTGGTTAGGGTGTTCAAAGTATCAACTTCTTAGATATGTAAAATTCAGCTACATAATGTTCTACAAAGTTATAAATCAATCAAATTTAAGCAACTTTTCTTAAAAAACTATGTGGCTATCTCTAATGGCTCATGTGCTATAATTTTTGCAATATTTAAGGTGGGGTGGCTCTTTAAAAATTGATTTTCTATTAATATCTTTTTATGTGTTAATTTCTCGCTAATACTTTGTTCTAGAGGTTTTTAGAACTTTTGTAAATACACATTTTTGCCGAAGCAATGAAGTTTCTATCTCTTTTGTTTGCATAGTTACAGGCGATTTTCAAAACAAAAATGGTTTTTTTCAAAGCAATATATCTTCCAACATTGCAAATGGATTTTCAATCTTTTAATTTCATTTGAAAAGTATACACCAAGCTAACTTGAGCCAATCCATAGACACAGTCATTTGAAGCAAAAAATTAAAAACTTCTTGGCACATTTCTCGCTACTCAGTAACCAAGCAGAATATCAAAATTCTGAAAACACCACTTTGTAGAGATTTTTTTGACAAGTTATGTGGCATATCTAACTCAGTTTACCCCAAAATGGCGTTTGTCATTAGTGATGTCTTTTTTTTACTCGATTAACGCAAATAATCGATTAATTTCTAAAATAATCGAAAAATCAATAATCGATTACAAGCTTTCGGTATAATCGAGCAAATCGAGTAGCTGATATCGATTAATCGAGAGCATAATTAATGAAGGGTGGCATTGAAAACGAAAGTCGCAGAGCAAAAAAATATGACCAGACTTCTCCAAATTTTTCAAAATGTGTCGAGCGACCTTTTTTTTTTTTGGTTGACAAACTAGGATTTACTAAGTAATCGATTATTGAGTTTAATCGATTATTTTTGTCGATTAATCGAATGAATTAATCAATCTCTCAAATATTATTCGATTAACGGATAATCGATTATTTGCAAAAATCAGACATCACTATTTGTCATAAGATAGCACAACAGCGACGAGATAGTCTCCAAAACAAAATAAAATTTCATTGAATGGCAATATGTTTTTGATTGGTTTAGATATGAAATACGTTTAAACATATAGCTGAGCTACCACAATTCTTTTTGAAAACATCATAATAGGACAAATTCAACCTTGAATTGTTCAAAGTAAACCAAATAAAAATTTTTTATGCCAATATGACAAAAAAATTATCAACTATTTATTTTGCAAAGTATATTTCTAGTGGGATGTTAATTAGGTAAATAAGTTATGGATTTTTGTTTCTTCTCTAATATAGCATTTGAGTTGAAAATATGTGTCCTGACTCTATTAAAACAGGATCAGCAAAGTCTGAAAGTCAAATTGAAAACTAAACTTGATGGTGTGTTGTTGCGGGTAATGATTACTCAGGTTGATATTGTGTTGGTCTTTTTAGCGGTTAAAAGTTCAGAATCGAACGTACAAAACTTGTCCTCTGACGCGTAGTATGTAATAATAGCAAAATGAGAATAAAATTAGATGTCATATTTGAAAAAGTATACCTGAACTGAGATTTAAACAAGATTTCAATTAGTTACTCAAAAGGAAATACGATTTATACATGCTATAATTTAAATGTTTGACTTTGAGATTCTTTTTATCCAAAGGTGATTACGGGATCCTTGTAGTTTTATCCAATTTATCAACTCTGCAAATTTACATAACTGTTTTTTTTTTCATTTTTGCTCTAACTGCATTTAAATGGCTAGAAATGAGTTAGTAGGGAAAATTATCGGAAGTTTTGAGTCATAGTACTCAAGGAAGAGCAAAGATTTAAAATACATGCCGCAGAAGTTAGTATAGTATAGTCTTATATGTGCATTATGATTCAGTGGTGATACAGAATATAATCCTACAGATAACTCATTTTCGACAAAAATCCATATGGGACTCTTCTGCTTTTATGGTCAGTATACTAGTCTTGTTGTACAGCCCTATAGTAAAACCTCTATCGCATTTAACAGTAAATTAGAAAATCAACATAAAAGATCGTATAAAAACCACATAAAAATCATATAAGAAAGATTTCATTGTTTATCGAAACATCGTTTCTAGCAGATGTTTTGAAAAAAGCTGAACGGTGTGCCAAATACCGTTATTAACAAATAAAAATGAGCATCAATACGACATTTGAATGATACAGTATCCAAGCATTTTCTCAGTAAATTTCCATCGAGAGATTCGAGAGACGATTTGATTTATGACGTGTATCATAAGACATCCAGCATACACTCACAGGTTTGGTAAGCAAAAAAATATTTGTCTACTTGTTTGGTGTTTGGTATTCGAAAGATATAGTGTTTAAGTATATTCCCTGTTAAATTTATAATATTTCATTGGCGAAATCCGAAGTTATAGCGATTTGAATTATATACGGTCACCGATGGGTTTTCTAGCAAACTTCAAGCGTGAATCCATGTTTGTCCATTGACTATTGACAGTCGTGATTCGTCGCTGGTTAGACAGTTTTTATCAGGGACCGCTTTTTAGTTGGACCTCCGCTATTTGATCCGTTGTCGAACTAAAAATCAGCGTATCATCTTTAAGAAGAACGGAGTGTGATTATCAACCTTCAATGAGCGCAACGGTATTCGAAATATTTTGCTCGCAGTAAAAAAAGTTGAAAAAAAGTAGGGTTTGTATGCCTATAATGGACCCTCTGCCTATTATGGACCCCCTGACGCTTTTTCGTCAGTTATTCCTCATTAATAACTATTTTTAACGTATACTGTTGGTTACAGGACAGCTTTAAGACTTAGATAGAAATTAGAATGTGTTTTTTCACCATAATTCATTTCAAAATTGATATCTGCACTCAATTTCAATCCAGTGTAGCATGACACAGGGTTTGTATGTAATTGTTTTACTACTATAAAAAGAATACTTCGCTCTGATGTAAATAAACTACGCATGAAAAGGATATTGTTTTACTGGTTAATACCTAATACTAAGGCAATCTTCTGCGATGGTCTAACAAACTAAGATAATTTAAAATTTATATTGAAATTCTGGGGGTCCATTATGGGAACAAGCGAAACTAGGTATCTGCGCATTATGGACCCCTGACACAATAATATAACTAGAAACTTGTAATAGCAACTAATAGAATTAAAAAGAGTTATCAACATTCTGAGGATTCAGTATAAGATTGATTGAAACCATCGAACTGAAAATTTTGCAGCTTCTCAGTATTGGATCAACAAAATTTGTGGTTCCTACACCAATCAATAGACCAAAACTAATAACAGTAGGTACAAATACATGAAGGCTGCCATGCAAAAGTTCATTCGAGCGACTAGAACCATGTTCTGTCAAAAGAGCGTGCAGACAATTTGATGTATCACGCTCTACTGTGAAGTATCGCGGAGCATATGGAAAAACTGGCCTGAAGGAACAAGAAAAGGTCCACGCTTCCCACCATAGAAGAAAATAAAATAGTGACATGCCCGAAAAGATTACCTAATAACCACGAAAAATAAAATTCTGGAGTAATACTTTAGCAAGTTCGCCATGCACAGGTTTGCAGAATGATTGCAATTTATTCACTAATATCTTTCTATTTAAAAGTAATAGAATAAATATATTGATTTAGAAAAAAGGTGGTGCTAAACGTTCAAGAAGCTTTACTAAAATTTGATTATACGGAATACTGAAATAAATACCGTAAAATGTAGCATTGGAATAACTTTCTTGAAATCAACGAGCTGTAATTAATTTCATTTTTAGAGTAAGATTATATAGGTCGAAATCTTGTATATATTGCATATATCCAGGCAATTTCATGTCCATTATTGTTACGTACTTTTATCGAACTTTTTCAGGAAAATAGTAGAAATTAAATAGTTGGGAATTAAATCATGTAAATCATGGGCCCTGTTAGCTAAAAATACTTACGGTTTCTTCAAAACGCTTCATGCTTGTACATGAATGTACAAGCAATTGTATGAACTGATCAAAATGATGCAAGAAGTTGTGTCGTTTTTAACTTGTATTTGGTATCTCAAAATATTATTAAATGACGAAATATTCGTTGTCTTTAGACACTGAACATGTTTAGTGCCGACTTGTTAATATTGCAAATGCTTTACTCCACTGTATTGTTGATGGATTGTCATAATTCGACCACCAATCAATTCAGACAATTGCCAATCACAATTTTTGCAAACTTGTGTAAGACTTTCTATAATGCAGACCTCATCACCTTACTCATAAGCGTCATAAAAATCACATCGCTTGATATAAAAGTCATGTTTGCATTTGAAATCCGCAACAGATCAAAAAAATTTAATTCATTAGTCAAAGGTTTCGAGTGCCATTAAAATATTTAAAGAAAGGAAAGAATAACAAAATTTTGTTATTTTTCATATTTTATATTTTTCTTATATTGCTATGCTAAAACGACTCTTGATATTAGCAGAAAACTGAAAAAATACAATTTTATGTATTAATTGTTGGATATGCGTATAATGGACCCGGGTCCATAATGCGCATATTCGACCCTGGGTCCATAATAGGAAAAGGGGTCCATTATAGGGATATGGATACCAGTTCGAAATATCGAATTTTACTATAGGAATCAAGTTGAAATGCTTTAAATTTGCATTATATTGTTTGAAAGACTTGGTATCATCAATTGATAGAATATTACATTAAAAGTACAACTGAATTTATCCAAATTCTTTGAAGTTGTTAGCACCGTCTACTGCGGGGTCCATTACTAGCACATTAACCCTAGTTTCTTATTCATCCATCGGTCGGATGTAGGATTTTTTTTCGTTAGGTTAGGGTTTCTAATGACCAATACATTTTAAGAGTTGTCTAATCTCTAAAAGCGCATATTGCTTCTTTATGTGTTACCTGGGGATATTCCGGGATTTCTACGTCTTTTTAGTCAAGAAAAAAATTCTTCCACCACAACCATTAGTGTCAGCAGATTCATTTTGAGCACCTCTATAAAGGGTTCGATTCAATGTGCAACTTACATGTCGGAAAAACCACACGAAATTAATACCCTTTTCCAATTGCGTTTTCCCTTTCCCTTGGCGCATACTGTATCCTTATTTTACCTAGAGTGCTGCACTAGTGGCAGTGACGAACGTATACGACTATCTAGACGACATCACAATTAAGAAACTGGTGCTACCCAAACTGAAATCGGTTTTCGAGAAGAACCAAAGTGATCTGAAGATCATGGGAAACGTGCTGCAATGTGTGGAGCGGACACTAGACAAACTCGACAAGTCACAGGTGAGTCCGATTTTTTTCCACCTGAATGCTTTCAGCAGCTCTCCGATTTTTTGCTTTGCTCAGCACATTTAAAAAAAAACACGCCAACTCAAAACCTTTTGTTGAGAATTCATTACATCAGTCGGTGAGGCACACTACTAATCCTCCTCCCTGACAGTCTGATAAAGTTTTCACATCGAGAGGAAAGTTTGAAACACACACACAACTTACAACAACAGATGGTTCTTATATTCAAGGCACAACTCACCATTGGCACCACAAGTTCAACATTGATACCTGAGTGTTGTTTTATATACCCATGCATAGTTCATCATCTCATTTCTCTTCTTCGTGTATTCAATTTCATGGCCGACCCCAAACCACCTGAAGATCATAGACGAAGTACTGCCATTACTGCTCGAAGTCAGGCTGACGGATCCGGATATAATTGTGCGAGTTGCCAGTAAGTACAGTTAGACTAACTTTCAGATGAGTTTCTCTATCGGGCGGGGTTTTTGTAAGCTAAAGATAATGTCTCCATAATCAATGGCCTTGGCCTAGATTTGATAGAGCCTGGACCTATAATCAAAATATCATAGAGTTATTTGGTGTGTTATTTCAAAATTTATTATCTCATAAAATCTACAAATTTCATCTTTTGTTATAAAATTAACATTTTTTTTTATTTCATATATTTATATCGTCAGTAATGCGGGAAAATCGTCAAATAATTTGCCCAGTCTTATAGAAATCTTTGAGAATACATACTGAACGTTTTATTCGAAAAAGTGTTGCGTTGTTCATTGTTATGTGCTTGTTTAGCGGCGCTATTAGTTATAGATTATAAATATGTAGATATCAGTTACGGATCCAGTGGGGCGGTCCTGGAGGTCCATATTCTCCCCCGCCCACTGAAAATTTTTCAATTTGTTGAGAAATTTTAAGTTAATTTTAATTTTGTATTAGTTTCAAACTCAAAATCATTTCAAACCAAATTTGACCACCACAGCTGATTTTCATTAAATCAGATTTTAACGTGTAACGAATTGTAAAATGACCATTTCAAATGGAAATTTCAATCTTGAAAGTGTTGACAACTAATCGCTAAAAAGTGCGAGTTTACGGAGAAGTGATAAATCCATCCCGCATAGCTAAAGTATCTCTCCAATATTTCGTGCGGGAGTAAAGCTGGGGGTGATTAGATGTTTGCAGAATCTGTCGGTGGCCTATATTTGCAACAGGTGACGTTGAGTGAATTTCAGTGTTAGGTAACAGGTTTCTGGTTCCATTTCGTTATTCGTCTCCACCGTAGTGGTTGGATGATAGTGGTTCTCTCCAGTGACGATGGCTGCCACTGTTAGCAATGGTGACTATGGATCTAGGATTACCACAATATGTGTATCCAACAATTAACTTCGGAGAACCGACTTTTTTGCAATTTGTAGAGAAAATGATGCCCAAAAATCCATTCATCAATGTTAAATCCGTTGAACATATCTTTGGAGGACAAATAGAAGGTGCAGCTACAGAGGCACAGGGCTTACGATACATACTAATAGCCGCAAGCACAAAGCCGCACTAACTGTTTTTAAACCGGACTAACTTTTAAACCGGCCTAAAATATTTGGTAAGCTTTAATCAAACGATGCTGTCATTTATATGGCTGCGTTCTGATCTGCGTTACACGTCAATGTTAAAAAACAACAAATTCAAGTTAAAGAAAATGAGTAAATTCATTCCGATATTTTCTTGCAGTAAAATAGCTTTTCTTCGTCAAATATCTCGTTCCATAGGGTTTGAGAACAATTCTGTCAACTTGTTGCCGATATGTTTCTGAACATAGAACTTTAACGTGTTGGATAGTTGAAAGTTAGCTGATGATGTGCAGTACTTTGTAGTGACATAAAATGCACAAAAGAAAATAAATTGAGATACATATGCATATTTTTATTCAGTTTGAATAGGCGCTCGTCGAGTTAGAGGTGGCTAAACCATCGGTTGTAATTGGTGCTATGATAGTTATTTCTCGACAAAAATATGATTACTGGTTAAAACCCAACTGTCAAAATTATCTTTGAAAGGAAATTCCGGATAAACCGTCGCTGGATAAACACAGTTCATAGCAGTTAATGGAAGAGAAAATTTTTCTCTTTTGTTTACTGCCAACATCTGTGATTGGCGAGTAACGGTTTGTTCGGAATTTCCCTTCAAAGAGAATTTTGACAGTTCGCTTTTAAGCCGGAATTATATGTTTGTCAAGATTTCAGACTTTTATTAAAAAATTGGATAAAATATTTCAATTTAAATTTAAAATGAACTGTGAGTGGCATTCTAATTGAACATGATACCTATCGACGTGGGGGAGAACATTTATTTTCGTTTCAAGTGAATTTTCACAAGTTTGGAATAAAGATCAATTATCAATGAAGGTCTGCGAATTAAAATTCTACACGTTTTTCAGCGAGGTTTAAATAAAAAGTAAACAAAGATCAAACAGAAAATTAAACTTTGACAGAATGATCATTTATATTCACGAGCGATATGTTTTTTTTTTTGGCACTGTGGCAGACAGAATATAAACATATTTCTATAATGCATCAATGCAAATTGGAACGATTTATGCCAAAAATCGAAATAAATATATTGATCACCATAAATTTCAAAACATTCTGAATTCAGAAGTTTTATGTGATTTTATTCTTATTGGAACATTGCACATATTTAAAATCAATTATTTACTCTTAGCTTAGGGTATTTGTCATTTGTTTGGATCTATCCCCTAAAAACAATAATTTTCTTCCGTTATTTACTTTCTTTGATGTGTGATACAATAGATATATGGGCAATCATTCGTGAAAATATGTTATCGATTTATATTAACGAATTAAATGGTCCCGTTTATTCTCTTAGCGATAAGCAAAAAGAACAGAATCAAAACAATTCTTATTGTAGTTCTGTTTCTAATACACAAAAACAACTTTGATCTGACTTGATTGAATAGATCTCAATTTATCCAAACGTGCTCTACTGTAACCCTTTTATGTGCAATTGGAATCAAGCGTGTAGAGAGAAGGAAAGAACGAGGAAATAAAAAAAATACGGGTAGATAAACACGGTAAAAAAACTTTACCCATTTTAAGTATTCAAATTGCCCATTTTCGGAAGTTATTCGAGCTGTCAAAAATGGGTATTTTTTTTGCTTCTAACAATGGGTGCTTTTTATTCATTTCACAACTACTCGATGAGATAATGTCAATGGATATACTGATCTTAATAATGAGTGAAAAGTCATTAAGAATTATTTTAAGCGAGTTTACTAGTTTGCAGGTTCGTAGCGGAAGCTGCAAATTACCGGCCTGCATCTGAGTACGTGGAGGAAACGGAACATTTCGGCAATGCTCGTAAAACTCGTTGTTTAAACTACTGAGGATGTTGCAAATATGCGGAAGTTTGGCATTTTTAGAGCAGCCAAAAGATCCAGCCACCAAAAATATATCCAGTTGGCAGTTTTATTTTGTTAAGTAGTTAAGGAGACAATAATGTGAAATGAATGTTATTTTATGTTTTTTTTAATTCAGAAATAATTCTATTGACAGTATTTTTCATTCTGGCGCGATTTTCATGAATGGATATTTTTCACGCGTTTTGTTGTAACAGTTCTGCGAAAAATAAAGGGTACAGCATACCCAGGTTGATGTACAAGAGCTGTATTCATTTATGGATACGAACTCTTTACCCACTTAATGGGTTATTCCAGTTTTATTGAAAATGCGTAGTTTTCTACGCATTAATTAGTATTTTATTTTATTAGTGTAGTTCGACAGTGCTTGTCTTTCCTACCTGATAAACTGATTTATTTATTGCCATCTTTATTGCGAGCAAAGGGAGCCATATTTATCCAATAGCGATGTACGTAGAATTTTTTCGATATTTTGATTTCAAGCGAAATGGCGTAGTTTTGAATGAAAAAACGTAGAGAATGTCATAAAAATTTACACAAAATCGTTAATCAATAAAAAGGTAAGCAATAAAAAATTTAATCCTGCTTACGTGACTAGAAATATCAATTTTGAATATACTGTGAAAATTTCAAAGCGACCAAAAATCATTTGCTCGAGTTACATTTCCGGCCAGTGGTTTCGAGAAAAACGCGGTTAAAGTTTGCAGTACACATGGGTTATACATAAGAAGCGTTGCGGCAAAATTGAAAATTATATTTTTGAATTGTTTTCTTTCTCCATGTTTTGAGATATCATTTTTTACATCCTAAAGCACATTTTAGACTAATAAATAAAAAAATCGATTGTTTTAAAATTCTACACTGGAGTAACCGCTTAAACAATTTATTATTTAGGATTCATAATTAACTAAAACGTTATTTTGCTAATAATGGTGCATACTATCGAGAACGTTATAGAGCTGTATTGTTAGGCGCTAGCCACTCCAAGGGCTTGAAGAGCTTCTCTAACATTACACTTAGTAGTTTGTCAGTTCAGCCAAATCTAACTGTTCCAAATTAAATCAAATGCTTATAGAAAAAGAGTGGAAGCTTACAAAAAGCTTGAAAAGTTTGTATCAGTTGCTGTTCTGCAACACATGAAAAATGCCATAAAATTTTTTAATTTGCTTCAGATAATTATGTCGTCCATGGAATGGAAATCTGAAATTTTAGCCTGGTGGGGCTTATTATACCATCCTACCCAACTAGTCTACTAACCATGCATATAGAATTTGGCAGACCTACTTTGCTGAAAATGAAGTAATTCAAATTATCAGCACGATTATCAAATCATGCCTGAATTACCAAAAGTCCAGTAATTTTAATTAATAAAAATTATAAAATTATAATTAGTCTGCCATCTGTCTGATAATGAATTGATAATTATAAATTTACAAATTGAACCTGATACTGGATGCAGACAAAATTTCTTGGACCAATCGTTCTGAATTTTGCACAATTCTTCTTCTTCACATCATTGCCCAGGCAACTACAAGAGCTTTTTGCAAACTGCTAAATATTATTATTTTACAATAACATGTTAATCGTTGTTTTAGCAATAATCGGACTTTGGTTTCAAAGTACTACGAAAAAATCGAAAATCGACCAAAAAATAAAAGCTCCCTTAATTACTTGTGAAATGCTGTGACAAACAACTGTGCAAATGTCTCAACGTTTGTCCAGTAGATATTGAGATATGGTGTATACCGCAAAACAAGATTTCAATGTGGCGCCTGACTGAAAAGACAAAGAATCTTTGCATCGAAAAAAAATTAAAGTATCCAATTTTTTGCCGATAATACCTTACACAACCCCCCTTAAATTCCGACACGATTTAAGCGATTTTTCCGGATTCAACTTTTTGCGTCATTTTGCCAAGTCATCTGTCAAGTCTCAGCTTTCACAGCTCTTTCATACCCTGTGCATTAGGGTGGCACAAATTTTAGAATTCAGAAGAACCGATCTAAAACTACTTGCTATACGACCTCATTCAATCATGCAAAATGTTGATTTGATAGGTTGCACTATATTTTAGCACAAATGGTTTAAAGTTTGTATGTGATTTAACATGGTTAAACGATCCACATTATTTAATATTTCGTAGATACGCTCCTATGTAATCTAAAAATATATGCTATGCTGATTTCGGTAGATACGAGTACCGTGTACAACTTCCCCGAAGAGTGTAAAAGGCTGCGACTTCTGGTTCAAAAATTATTCTTTATACAATGCTAAGTGTCTACATCGTTGGTGAAAATTGAATTTATCTGGATACTCTGGCTGATATTTCAATCAAGTTAACCGTGATATGCCAGTCATAAATCGAACTAGGCAGCTATCAACATAACCGGTTTTATAGTTCAGATGCGAGCGTCATAAATACACAATCAGAAGGACACGAGTTCGATTCTAAATTATCAATATTTTATTTTATTTTTTTGCTGCCTGTAAAGCGGGAACATTATTATGTAGAATTGTTAGTTTCCAATAAAGTAATAAGGGAGATCAAAACCGTTCTTTCTGACGTGTTATTTTATTTCATCAAATTTATATATTATATGCACGATGCTACTCTAATCTAAATTCCTGGATGATCCGTCCAAAAGTTTTGGTTAAAATCAAATCGTGCTTCATGGCCGGAGACACTCTTGCTGGTGTATAGTGACAGATATTGCCCGACTTACTCAATTAACCAACCTTCACTTTACGGGGCACTCTATAGCAGCTCCAACTCCACGGGGATGT
The DNA here is from genome assembly GCF_030247195.1 of Topomyia yanbarensis. NCBI lineage: Eukaryota > Metazoa > Arthropoda > Insecta > Diptera > Culicidae > Topomyia > Topomyia yanbarensis. The sequence continues at coordinate 276,975,624 of NC_080672.1, read as the reverse complement.
GGTGAACATCAGTTGAGCTTCAAAATAACGAGAATCTTGCCTGCTTCAGTCTCGTTTCAATTTTAATTTGCTCAACGTATATTATTGAATTCAAAAAATACATAAAAATAACTCTGTTCCAATTCGATCCCAGGTCCTTTGGATCGCATGTTTTGGACGATACCATCTGGATTATATTTCCGCTTTACACAAATGGCATAACTGGTGACCACTACAAATACGTCAAGGTTCACTTGATTGGGTAGCCAGAGACAACACTATTTTCATAAACTTCAGGGCAACGAAAGTTTAATTTTGCAATAACTCATGAACCAGTTGTCATAGCTATGAACTGTCTTTAGAAGAAGTTACTCTACTTGACTGAATCTATAGAATGCAGCATAAAATATATTTTTCAGAGGCACCAGGCGGCATATTTATGAATTTAATGAAAATGTATTATTTTCTCATAGTAAACTCCGTACAAACTTAGAATCATTTGTGCTAAAACATGCTCCAACAGATTTGATTCAAATTTAGCATAGGAGTTCGTTGAAGAATTACGAATTTTTCTAACTTGGTTCTATGGTATTTAATTTTTTTCATACATCCTCGTGCCACCCTACTGTGCATATCTGTTCTATCATAAAGAATTAAACGAAAATTTGTACTACAGCGGAAATGCGAATCGTTCAAGATATGCTAGAAAATTATAAATTACGAAACAATACAAGCAATCTCCGATAACATTTAAATAACGATCAAAATGAGAATATTTGTAACAGTTTGTTTGCCGTCATATTTAAAAGTGTTACTTAGGCTATATGGCATGGCTCCATTTACAATTTTTTATTCAATCTCAATCTTTTGAACTCTTTCAAAAGCAGTAAAAATATAAATAAACTTCCACTTGCTTATGGTGTTCTTTGTGAGAAGATACAACTAGAAAAGGGAACAAATTGTGATTATATATTCTTTTCCTCATGTAAAAATAACTAAAAAATTGTGAGCAAATTAAACTTCACTCATTTTGATAGCCATTGGTAAACTAACGAACGAAAACAATTTTCATCTCTGAATCCAATTATAAAATTTCGTTCGACAGTTTGTTTCAATATGATTCGACTTCTGCTAACCTGCAATATAACTCTTCGATGTGGCGTTTTGAAATGAGCGTGTAGCACCTTCTAGATATAGGACGATAAAGAATATTTAAAAAAATGCATTTAAAATTATTACACCTGTTTTTCGTACGGGATAAAACTTGCTTACTTGCCCTCACATGGTTTGTGTGCAACATAGGCCATAATATTGCACATAAAGTTCGAAAAGTTGATTCAAATTATTGAGATGTATGCAAGAGGAACATGGCGGCCTTTTACACTGTTTTCATTTGGCTTCAGGATGCAGCCATTTCTGCAATGACAGGTACTAACGTCTTAGGCCGGACTAAACTCAGGCCTAAAATCAAAGATAGTACCGTGTGGCGGTACCAACTAGATTCAAGCTTACCGCTAGCTAAAGAGTACTTAGTCCCACCCAGGATGATAAAATGCTGCGTATGTCCTCCCTTATCGAAGGCACAAAAGTTGCTGTTCAGCCACATCCCAACCTTAACATGAACCATTGCGTCACCTCCTGCCTCGATTTAATTAACATAAAAGAAAGACATTTTGTCAGAGCTGGCTGATTAAGATGGGATCCTTGGCAAACTAATTACTCGTACGGAAAATGAAAGTCGAGTCAAAATATCAGCCTTAATCTCAACGTTTAACAAATGTACCTACTCTAGCCACAGCAAATCGGTCTACTCCGTACGCGCTCATATTATACAAATCCGATACAGTGCTACGGATCCTTCAAATTCGGTCACCCTCGTGTTCGTTGGCCTGGACCCCATCAGTGCTACAATTACTCTCGTGAACATGAAACCAAGGAGAATGTTGAATTGCAAAAACTGCGACGGCAATCACAGACCAATCAACCGACAGAGCCCCATCGATAAAAAGGATATCGATACAGGCCTGTGCGCATTCAAAGTTCTCAAGGAAAGGGTTTTAATTTTGTTTCTTATAAAAGAATATAGAAACTCTTAATCTTTAAAGGTTTTTTCCGGGGCCTGGAGGACCGAATCTTGGGTACCAATCGACTAAGCTCAATAAATTGGCTAAATGTGTGTTATCGAGAAGGAACCTTCAACAGACACTGCTGCCTACTGGCTCGTGGTGATGTCAGATTAGTTTGTTAAGCCTACCGACTTAACCTAAACCTCTTGTATCTCGCAATTCGGGGCAACCATTAAGTTGTACTGCTCTTTTTTGTGTCATTGATGCATTTTATTGCTTTCTGTCCAACCTTCACAGTATATTTGACCTGCTCAAGTCTGCTGCAAATATCGTCACTTATAGAGACGAACCGATCAGTAGATGTCGACCATAATGATTTACATCTCTTAACAATCATCTTCGAAGGGTTTCCTATCCTTCTTGGCGCTACCCGTTCCTATTTATCTGATGGTGTTGAAAATTCCTCGACGGCGGTATTTCTCCCGATACCGATGTCCATTTTCAGTCATTTAGCTACCGTAAAACGGGGTATCTTTGATCACCAGGGTAAGTTTGATCCAATGAGTAACGTACGATAAGATGATTCCCTCTAACAAAATCATCGAAATAAAAACAATCCATATTCTAAACATGTTCAGCATCTATCGGCAACGATTATTTCGGCGGCATTTAATGTACTTTTTAGGATAACAAATTCAATTTGAAAATGGTACACCTTTCATGCATCGTTTCAATCTGTTCTATTAATTCCCTGTATATTAATGAAATCAACCAACTTCAACCGTACTGATCACTTTTTTGGAAACCGTTTTTTTACGAGACGATACAATGCCGGGCCATGAAATTGCCTACAAATGTGCAATTTACACAACATTTCGAGCGTTATCTCTCATTTCGATAGACATATTTTTCTGATCAATGTTACCCCAAAGACAACGAATGAAAATTTACAAAATAATTTTATTTATATAGTAAAATAAAATAAAATACCCAACAATTTGAACATTTCAAATCTATAGGTACCGGTACTTGTTTTAAAAATTCAAACAGTTACATCTAGTTGAATTGAAGATAGTTATTCGAAATTTTTTTGAAAAAGTTATCAATGTTCCCCCATTTTACGGTATCCGTCACTCCGATGGAGAGATTATCAGCGATGAAATTTCTCCAGACAACGATAAATCGATTTTCTCCGACTTAGATTTTTTCCATTTTAGCTCCCGTTGCTAGTCGCTGACCGACCTTTACTATGTAACTGGTCTACCTACGACTGTTGCTAATATCTAAATTTGTCGAAACGTGAACCGATCCAGAGATGCCGATCAACTTGACTTATACACTTCCAGCCACTATCGTACGGTTTCTTTCTTGGTACCTTCAACGACTTGTTTCTCAAATGATGTTTTATGAGTCAACTCAGCTCGAGTATAATTTTTTTTCTGAACAGAAAGCTAACAAATTTTTAAAAGTAACTCAAAACCCTTATCGGAAGGGTTTGAACCCCAAAACACTCCCCCTGAACAGCTCTCAAAACACTGTTCATAGGGTTCACACCAAACACATGCCAACGAGCCTCCAATTACACAACGCATCGCAACCAACAGATTGGAAACGTAAACAATTCGGTGGTTAGCAGCTACACATACAATCGAGACGTAAAGGGAGAACGTGAAATAACCTCCCCTCTGCAGGGCCGTCGAGAGCCGCGTCGGGTCCCAGTGCTGTATTACTGACATGCCATTCTAAACCTAAGCGCTTGAGCTCAGCATGAATTAGTACCTCTTCAGCCATGGTCAACTCGTTAGTCCGTGGTTTCTATTAGTCTCCGTTGACTCATATTGCCACATCCACAGATAGCGTGCAAGACAAGTGAGTTTCGACGGCTTCTTATTCCGTGGTGTCCAAATCGGGTAAAATTGGCATAGTTACGAGTTTTTCAATTTGCGGGTACTCGGGTGTACATAACGATTAACAACGTAATTAGAGGTGCACGGTGCTAATTCGTGTATTCGTACCTCTTTGGTGTCATCGCCTAAATATACAGAGGTACTGACTTGCCACATCCAACGATATATTTCGTTTCGCGAAACAAACGCATCTGCTTGATTGATGGTCTGAAACATAATCAGCACGCTATATGTAACATGGTGAAATTGTAGGGTGTTAACAGCTTTAGCTTCATTTGTACTTTTAACCAGGGCCGGCGGATACCGTGGCTAGTATGGGTAATACTACCCACTCGAAAATAACCGAGAGGGGAAATACCCACTCGAACGTTTGGAACAAACTCAAACCTAAAATTATATTTGTCTCGCGTACAAAATGCATGCGTCTGAAATTCTCAATGCACAATAATGTACTATTTTTATTGAGATACAAATTTCTTTTAGGTTACAATTTAAATTTTTTGAAAATATAAAATAAATAATTAGGATTTGTTTAAATTTTAAACTTATTTTTAGTAATACTTAGGGGAATATATTTTAACACATTTACATTTTAAAACAAGAAATTCAGATCGATATGCAGAAAGAATATTAGTGCATTTTTATTCAGACTATTAGGCTTATTATATGGAAGGCAACATACACAAGAGAAATTAATTTCAATATCAGAGTAGCAGAGGCCGTATCAGGGAAAGTAAAGAGGGCGTTAAGGAAAGGAAGAAGTTAAACTATAGGACATCATGAACCGGATTGCCGACTGCTCTCCTTGGACCCGCTGTAAACTCTTTTGGGACCAGATTTCCACGTAGCTGTTAGTATATCAACCAAATGAGAAGAGATAACTCAATTTGGTTATCTTTCGGGTTTAAAAAACTGTATATGAGAGCCATATAGGAGAACGAGGATAGCTAGTACATCTCGGACTGTAACGAGGCCGAAGAGATTCGCTTAACGGAGATCTGGCGCTAGGACACTAGGAACACGACCAGATAACATGTTTAATGTTGCGACAATCGTCACCATACGCTCAGAGACCGCTCTCCACATGCCCACTGCACCTAAGATGCTCATCCAACGTATAATGGCTGGACTTGACCCGAAACATTATCCGAATGAAGTCACGAACCTTATCCATCCCCTTGAACCAAGGCTTGTTTGTGCCTTTAAGATTTCCATTGTTCCACGAAATTTGCCAATTTTCTAGCGTCATCTAATAAGAAATACTGAAAAACTCGTTAAAGCTACGCGATCTTTTACGAATATCACCTTCTAATGCCCAACTGTACGCCTTTTCTCATTACATTCTAAGTGTCCGCCTTCTCATTACCCGGAATGGAGAAATACAAAAAAAATCAAACTTAGGTAATCTGATATGATTTTTCAGATAAAGAACTGTAAAGATAAGGACATGGTCGTTGATGGGTAAATATAAAACCATCAGTTTTGTGGGGAGATTGCAGCATCTTTTATGATCACCCTCACCACTATTGTCATAATAATCATGCTGGGCCATTAGGACGAAGGATATTAGGTCGAATGGTCATTAAGACGAATGGTCATTCAAACGAAGGCAAAAGTCTGAATGGCCATTAGACCGAATAAACCAAAGAGAGTTATAGATGAAGTGGATGGAAATGAAAAGAATGATCAGTGTTCAATGAAGGGAGATTTTTTTCTTGGCCTCGGTTATGCGGTAAAGCCGTATTACACTGGCTTCGCTGCAAGCGTAAATAAATGAATTTGTGTGTTTCTGGCGAAATATTTGACCTGTCTGCGTTTTTGTTCATGTATGAGGTCCCTTAAAAAATTTTTGGCGTCTTAGTGGCATATACAATGACAACTTTTTGAATAAGTTTTCCGCTTTAATGAACCTAGCCTCTTGGTTCTATGTATGTGAATTGTCATATGGGTCAACTTCCGTTATTTGACACTCAGTGCACTAACGACCTCCGGAAGGTTAAGGAACGTTTCGAAAAGTAAACAGGAATACAGTTTTACCACAATAGGCCACTTTCTGCTAATAATCGTCGCTCATTTTTTTCGACATGATGGATTAGAACTTAATATTTTGCTTCTACTGTGCAGACTTGCTTTTGTTGTAAGCAAGATGAGAAGGTAGCAGATGCAGCTCGAAATTATCGTTTAAAATTATTAAATCAAAAAGATTTTCAATTTACATAAGTTTATCTCATATTGAATTCAAGAAAACCGTTTCTAATCGTAGATTTTATGCAGGTTTTGTTAATAAACAATGGTATATGTTTAACGTAGTACCCGGTTTTGATATACTGTGAGAATATGTAGAACCCGACAGCAATGTAGACACAGAACGCAGTAATCAGACAAAAATTAAACAACTGCGAGTACATCGGGCAACCGAGTACTGCTGCTGTTGGTTGAACGCATCACGGAAAACATTGTGCAAAAGCAGCTAAGAAAAGCCCACCTACTATAACCGTAAACAGCACACCGTTATCTTATGCCAAACCACAAACGGTTACAAAACCAATATCTACGGATCTGGCCGGAACAAATATTCACACAACAATCGCGCCCTTTATCTCCAAGCCAACAACCGGCACCATCATCAAAGAAGCGAAGGTAGAAGAGGACGGATGCGTTTGACCGCGCACTCGCATTTCTACTTTGAATCGGCTTCTCAATATTCTATAGTGTATTTCGTCGATTCAAGCAATATAACTCATTTTTTTCAACTTGTACACAAAGTAGACAACTCCCTTAAAAACGCTTGTTTTCACAAATGTCAACTCTCAAATAAAGTTTTCATTTTTTTACGCTTTCATCACATAATAATTTAATGTGGCGAATGATTACAAAGAAATTACTATTACTATTTCTATTGCTCTTCTATGAATACCGGACGTGTTCGCCCATCTTCCGGGTAAAAACGCGGGCCCCCAAATACGTCCCGGGCCCCAGGGCAATTGCCCTGGCTGTCCCCCTCTCATCGGGCCTGCCCCTCTGTTAGAGAAGGTGTGCCGTTTACGCAACTTGAGATCGAGGCCAATGTTCAAACACCCGCTATACGAATACAGCCTACAATTGTTGTATCGATCTAGGTGCCGCCTAACTGCTGCCGTCCGGCTTATTGGTGAAAAAAAGGCTCAGCATCCTCCATGCTGCCTGTCTAACAGCGAGAAGACGCGTTCAGAGAGCAAGATCTGAGACAGTCAGAGAAGAATGTAAGATGACATTAAGGGCGGCTACGGCCGCTTTTAAAAGCGAGATAGTAAGTCCACCTGCTACAAGAAACCGTGCAGCTAACCCTAACGCTAATACCTCAAAAAACGCTTGCCGAGTCGTGATCGTCAGAGTCAAGGGTCCAACGACGCAAGCTCAAACGTGCGCTGACAAACTGAAAATTATCGTCGAGGGTCTTTTCCCGAAGCACGCCCAACCGCATGGTCCCTACACCGTACGTTGATGCAAACGGTACAATCGAGCTTCCCACGACGAGCTCGAAAGGGCTGAAAACGAAGTAAGCTTCCGGTCTGAACAGTATCTCCAACGGGGCACTGAAAATCCTGGCGTTTCCGGACATGTTCTACAGAAATGTCTGGACGTAGACTACTTCCCGGATAGACTGAAGATCCAGAATCTGGTGTTGCTGCCCACCAGGTGGAAAGCCACCTGGAGATCCAGCAATCGCTACTGTGCTGTGACTACGATCGACGTGAAGAATGTGTTCAACAGTGTCAGCTGGATGGCTATCGCCGTAGCGCTGAACTCAAAGCAGAACCGAACCAAGTTGACAAGCGAGTTTCGCCTAATGGCTATTCATGTCGCGAGTGCCTGCAGAACGATATCGTCGGAGGCGGTATGCGTCATTGCCGGGATAATCCTCTTCTGCATTACTGTGGTTGAGGACGTGGAATGCTACCAGCGGAAAAACGCACAAAATGCAAGGAGACTGGTTAGAGCGGACTCGTTGGCTAAGTGGCAACAAAAGTAGGACAACGCGGAGAAAGGAAGGTGTGTTGACATGGGTGGCTAGGAAGCATGGAGAGGTGAACTTACATTTGAGGCAATTTTGTCCTGACATGGATGCTTCCGGAAGTACCTGCATTGGTTTGGACACGCTTCGTCACTCCTTTGATCGGAGTGTATGGACGTGCAAGAGACACCGAAACATGTGATCTTCGAATGTCTTAGGTTCGAAGAAGATCGATGTGGTATGTCTGATGTGACAGTTGACAATATCATTGAAGAGATGTGCCACGACGAGCATATCTGGGATTGTGGCAACAAAGGAGTTACGAGCATACTCTCTGTATATTTGGCGGACACTCATAGATTCACACAACAGAGCCCACTTTCCAAAAGCACCCTCTATTCTCTGGTGCTCTTAAATATTTCCAGAAAGCTCGTTTATACACGAATAATGAGATGCAAAGAAGCAGTCGTGGTATAATAGTATAGTATAACAGCGGGAATGTGGTGTACAGTAAACGCTCTTCGAGGTAAATGACACCAAAGGACGGCTGGTATCTAACAGACATCGGGATGCAAAAATATCATTGACATCGACTAACCTTCTGTATCTAACATCCTGCAATATTCTACACAATGTGAGTAAGGAATGTTGCCATCAATTTTATGTTATTTGCACCAACCAATCTGTCGCTTTTGAAAAATTGAGCCGCGATATAACAATTACTAAAATGCAGTTTTTTGGAAACAATCATTATTTGAGTAGTTATTTCCATTTTATCTCACGGATCGAGGGATAGAGATTGCCAGGTATAATCATTTGCATAAATGTCAACAAATACCCCCAGGAAGCCACCTGGTACTGATGATGTTTCTGCTTTACTACAATGATGTACATCTAGTGCTATAGATTTCACGACTGGTCTTCGCTAATGATCTCTAGATCTGATTCGCTCAATTGAAAATTGAAGATTTCTCCAACATCAGCATCCAATTTATGTTAATTGGTGTAGGGAAAACAGGATGTACGCAAATCTTAAGAAGTGCTCGATGATCTCATTCACACGAAAGAAAGACACGGTTGGTTGTATCTATCCGCAGCAATTGAACGTGGAAAAATTCACTAACGAAATCCTGGGAAAAAATCTGCCAGACCCGTTCGAGCGGATAATACCGTCAAATTGACTTCGAATCAGCGAAAAGAGGGTCCCCTTAGGATTATCCTGGGTATTTACTTATCTAATATGGTCATCCTAGAGTAGCCTTAAGAAAGCGGTCGGATTTACCCCAATATTTAGAGGTCGGATTAGCCCCACCGCGTCATTTTTCATTACGATGCAATTAAAAAATATATGAAAAAGGTTGAACTGAATTCATCTATGCACTTTGTAGGACTTAAATCAAAGAATTTAAATCCACTTTCATTTTTTATGGAATCACTTTAACAATCAGAAATATCCTGTAGTCAATGATGCACAAAAGTCAAATCAAAAGTTGTAAAAACACACTTTTTGTCGTATGAGCATCTCAATGTAGACTAATAAAATGCTGTCATACCACCATTATGATTATTTTCGATGCTCTACACGACAACATTGATATTAGTTCACGTAGTGCTTCTGATTTTCGGTAACAGAGGGGGGTCTGGTTTACCCAACAGTCGGATTTGCCCCACCTTACCCTATATAAGCCCGCTTAATAATTCATTAGAAATTTAATTTGTAACCATTTTGACAGTTTATGTTGAATATCAAAATTAAAGAATATCTAAATTTTCAATGGCTACTCAGTTCTTAGCCTTGAAATGGGCAAACTTGACAATGTATGTTAATTTACGAAGAACTATAAAATGTATTAACATAAGAATACAAGAGCAACATCATACATCAAATAACCAACGTTACTGCCATTCCATTCATGGTGCACTACTCTCTCATCATTGTCGCTGAGAATAAACTGTAAGCTACCTATCAGGGTAGTCCTCGTAGCAAAAAAAAATATAATCCCAAACTGTACCAGAGCACCGTGCATGACCCAGATGTAGTGCTAGTGGCAGTGTAGCTTTAACGGTGTGACATTCGAGCGCAGAGTGGGTAGATAATAACAATGATAATATGGGGATTGTGCAACAATAAGCCGTACCCCCGCTTGAATTCTATAAAACCAGCGGCTGTACGTTGATACCTGTAGCTCGCGCCAGCCAGCTCGGATACTGAACGTGGTAAGCATATATGTTTATTTTATTTCATTTAGATAGCAGTTCTGGGTGAACACATACATCAACGCCTTCGGAGTAAAAGGTTTTTGTGTGTTTATTACTCTAACTAGAAAAATTAAAGAAAGATTAACGTAACCTCAATAATCACTTGCAAAACCATTATTGCAATATTTCTAAAAAAATTGCCATAAACGGAAGTGATCAAACCATATTTTTGCACTATCTGTTCGGAGATGTGTGCAGCTGTTTCGTATTCAATCCGGCAAAATATAGACTACTAAAAATTACGAAAATAATGGGTTTTGTGAAAGTAGTAATTATCGGCGCCATGATTGGTCCGTGAGATACCTCAGGCGCGCGAACATATTATAGCGATGTTAGCAACGGCCCATTTCATATCTTTGATCGGCGGCTCAAAAATAAGAAATAACCTGTTTGTAAATAACCGTGTTCTTCTTTTGTTGTCGATCCAGTCAGCTCAGCCCGTTGCCAGTACCCCAGCTCGAAAGAATATTTCCCATAAACATTTACCGGTCTTTTTGAGGGTCATCAATACAATACAATTTTTGACTTGTATTTCTCACCGATTTAATTGCCAAATCAAATTTCGCATAGCACAAGGTAAATATATTATATAAACAATAGATTCTGAGGTGCTCCAATCCACTGTTCAAAAGCTTTACAGAAGAGATAACCAAATATGTCGATCGGAAAATAAAGTGATCAAACTCCGGAAGCTACGTATATAAAGAGTTTTGTTATGATGATTGTATGTTTAAGCTTGCCGAAAATGTGTAGTCTAGGGTGACAATAAAACGACTATTTTTGAAATCAATGATGTACACCCCCAGCGTCCTTGCAAATCATGAAAAAATGACACTGTCCAAATTTGAGTTAAATCGGTTAACCCCTTCCCCCAAAAAGCTTGAAGTTTGTATGAGATTTTGGCCGAAATGTATGAGGAAACACTCGCAGTTCACAAAATTGGCGCTAGAGGTCGCTGTAAACATCCGAACACGGACCTAGGAAGAAGTTAAGTTTTTGAAGATATGCCGAACAAGTTTGTTGAAGATTGCAAGACAATCCAATCAACCATTAAAAAGTTATTGCCGTTGGATACTGCTGTTTAACATTCGCAAATGGCGTACTCCGCTTATCTCCTGTATCGTCACTGTTATGACAAACGCCATTTTGGGAGTTAGATATGCCATGTTACTGAATTCTCTACAAATTGGCGTTTTCAGAATTTTGAATTTCTGCCAGGTTACTTGGGAACAAAACATTTCCCAACATAGTTTCCTCTGCACTTTAGTGTTCTTTGCTTTCAAGATTATTGAACAGATTTTCTTTTGAGATTTCCACTATTTTTGGAAAGTAAGCCGAAACTTAATGATGGATTATGCTAGGAGAATATTTTTTCATCTAGTCCCTTGTCAACAATTACATTGTTTGATATATATGTTCGGTGTTAAGTCAAACATGAATAAATGACATTTTATTGATTTCGAGAAAAACGAGCTTAAAGTTTGGATCGCAGCATCTTTTACATTAAAATGTTAAATTATTTTTATCCAGCGCTATGATTATCTTTAATTTTAAGGTTTGCAAATTAGTCCAATCTGACTTAACACCGACCATATTGTCTCTAAATTGTTAAAGAAACCAACTTTGACATATTGTTTTTTCCCGAATAATGGAAGAAAATTGTCGAAACTTTGTGATTTACTTTGTAGCCTGGGCAAGTATAACATGTGCATAGTAATTTTTAACGTATAATTTTACGAATCATTTATGATTCATTTTTATATGCAATTTTCTGTTTACATTTGTGATATGCCATATATATTTTGTCATCTATACACACTTATGACACGTGTGCGACTTTGGTTTACATTTTAAGCAAAACAGTCAATATATAGTTAACCAATCTTCACATAAATCGGAAGTTAACTACAGAAAACATAGAAGCATCGAATGTATTTTCCGAAAATCTGCTAACATTTATGAATTTCAAGACATTCAATCTCAAACTTTAAAAATCGTTTTTCTCGAAAAGTACTAAATAGCACTTTTCATAAGATAGCACAACACGATGATATTAGATCTGATGGGATAAAAATTATCTATACATACACTGAACATCAAATACAATAGAGGAATTCCACGGAGACCCGACCGAAAAATTTTAAAATCGTGGCTGACCTTAGATTCCGATGAAACTTTACACGTTTCACCGGCATGGAAGAGCATTTCTACCTGCATTAATTTCAAATATTTTTGCACGATTACTGTATTTAACTGTATCGATTTTTTAGGCTATTACCGACGCCGGCGGTAAAACATGATGATGAGTTATGTTCTATCAATGACCATGCGCTAGACTTGGGTACAACTCCTACCCATCAGAAGGCAAAGGATTCTTCACATATCTTTTTGATCATGTCCAATTTCATTGCTTTCGTTTCTCTTAGTATTAAATTTGCCGACATAAGCCAACAAAATCGATACAGTGAACCTTGCGACAATTAAAACATAGTAACATTACTGAATTTTATATAGCAAAACTTTCTGAGAACGAATTTCAGGGAATGAATACTTCTGTACGAAGCAAATGTATACTGACTAAATGTGATGACATTTTTCACAAATATGAAAATTTATGTTAAAAATTTAAATTAACAAAAAAAACATTTTTTTATTTTTTTATATTTTTTTTTTGACGACAATCTAAAGGAAAAAAAAATGTTTCGAATGTGAATGCAAGATGAACTTATCGGTAAAAAAGTTTTTCTAACAATAACTTTTTTACAATGTTATAAATTTCGTACTAATTGACATTCAAAACAGAATATAATCTAAGTATCATTTTAAATCAAAATACATTTAACAAAAATCTTTCAAAATGCGATAGTTGTCGAGATATTGGGAAATTTGCTCCAACAGAAACAAATAATTCGTTTAATTATGCCCTTTTTAAAAGTTATTCGCTTTACCGCATCATAAAATGTCAGCAATCTAATATTTAAGGTTTTGAAGACGTAAAAGAAAACTTTTTCAGTGTATTTGGATCATGCAGAAGCTTTCAATACACTATCTTTTTACATATTTTTATAATTCATACTATTTGCAGTCAAAACATACATTTTTTTAATATTAGGTTTTACACCAACCGACATAACCCTACAAAATGAGCCGGATGAACTTCGTTTGACAATTCTCGGTGGTTTGTTTACATGGAAGTTACGTGAGGTCGAATGTAATAGATGAGCACCCGTTGCACTTGCACTCACGCAACTGACAAAGTATACAAACCACCAAGAACTGTCAAACATGAACTTCATTCATCATGAGTTCATTCGTGTCGTCATCTTGTAGAACTCAATTGTTCTAAATGCTATTTTAAATAAAAAAAGCTCATAGCAATTTTTTCTGGAATGTGGTAGGGTAGATGAACCCTTATTTATCTCATTAGTAAGAATGTCACACTAATTCGTTGATAACTCGACTAAAAGTGACTGGATTGTCTTTACTTCATTCCTAAGTAGCTGTGCAATCGAAATTTTGGCCTGGAATATGAAAAATGCTAGAATTGAGAGAATTGAAAAGTCTAGTAAAACATACTTTTATTCATCCTACCATTTGAGCTAATGCCATGAATAGAGATAGCAGACACTGGTCTAACTAATATGTTCAAAGGGGTGGGATGAATAGAGGAGGAGCTAAGATGAATTAGGGCCCAGTAACCCTAGTTCTCGAGATATTTTAAATTATGTTTTATCAACACATTTATATTATTTTATTACAACTTTTTCATAAGCTATTCGCGTTTCTCCATCAACAACAATAAGTTTTTCAAAAGGTTAATACGATTTCATGTAATGGTTTACAATGTCGCCTTGATGTCAAAGGGAAAGTTACAGAAAATTTGATGGAGAAACGCCAGGCACGTAGCCAGAGGGGGGGCTAGGGGGCTAAAGCCCCTCCCGAAATTTTTCAAAAATGAATTTCAAAAACCGGCGATGTTTAACAAAATTTGTTGCTCATTTGGTTTGAACAAATCTTTGAGAAAAAGTTGAAGAAGGCTATTTCTAACCACCAAAGGCAATGGTCACGAAATTCAGTCACTTTATGCTTTTGCTCGAGCCAGTGCGACGCGAACGATAAAAATAGTAACTTTTATATTGTGTGTCTTGCCTAAAGAATAAAAGAAACTGTTACTATAATTGTTGCTGTAGTAATCTGTCGAGAAGCAAGAAGTGGTGCTCCAGCCAAATACGGTGATTATAAAATTATTGATGATTCGCTTAGGACCGAGTATTCATAATGTGGAACATTTCCTGAAGGTGTAAATGGAGGTTGGACTTTCGGAAGCGAGTTCTACCATGTCAGGCATTTAGCGCTCAACAAATTAGCCCAGATGAAACCATTTCGAACAACTTAAAACACATGGTTGAAAGTGACAATGCTATAATTAAGATCCTCCTATATATGGACGATGAGAACATCAATGTTCCGCTACAAGATCGGATATCGCTTACTCGCAGATTAATGTCATATTTGGGAGAAATGGAATCCATTCGGAAGGATAATTATTGAGAGCGAGAAGCAAGGAACAAATTCGCAAACATAAAGTCAAAATTGACGAATTGACATAAAGTTTTGCAAAAGTTTCACAGGAAACGGATAATTTGCTGTGATTTGAAAACAGACAACTCTAAAAGAAAGCCTCTTTTGAAAATTAGATGTAAGTGCGATGTGTTCTCTTCCATGTGTCGGAAGCAAGTGATGCTGAAATTATTAAGCTCACTTGTGTTTATAGTTTCTAGTTATTTTGGTGGTGATATATTTACCTAATTTTACGTAAATTAGAAGCATTCAGAATCAGTGCTAAGTTATTTTCTTTCGATTAGTGAACAAGTTCTGAGCAGTTTCGCTCAGTAGATTAAATTCTGGCTAGTTTTCATTAGTAGATTAAATCATTGAAATATATATTTTACATTGTCCAAAAACCCATGAAATCCGAAATAATACCTTCAAATGTTCAAATATAATATTTACTTAATCTAGGTAATCTTCTCAAGTTCCAACGGTTTTGCAAAATTCTGAACGTCAATGAGCTAATGAACTTATTCTTGCATTGTAGTGGAATCAGTAGTTTTTTGCACTCACTTTACATTTTGACTTTTACTATAGTTTCAGGGATCTAGGAAAATCAGTCTACGATATTTTTAATTCGTAAGTCCAATGATATGAAAGTATCTAAAAAGAATCTACTTAAATAAATAAATAGTTATTCTCAGTTGCCTGATAATATTGTCGAAGATAGCGTTTAACCCATTCCCCACGAGAGTCAAATGAAAAAACATGTGTTTTTCTCAGGATTATAATTACGCATACTTCGGATGAAGTCACAGAACTAGTAATAGTAGCCTGATCATGAAAATAGGAGTTGAAGTTTACTTTGTTCGGACATTCTTTGCAACGATAAACTTGGATTTCACACTGATATATTCCTATCCATGGAGACAACCTTGACGTTGGTTTCGTTCTCCTGTTTAGCAAATGCGTGTAAAGTTTCGTTAGGCAGGTTTTTGGATATTTTTGTACTCATTCCAATTTAGCGTCTTCTACACCTTGTAAACGTGTAGTCTAGAATGCGTAGCATTTTCAATCAGCCCTAAATACTTTGATCTCTTGATGAATCTTGAGAGAAATTTCTAACTTATAAACTAATAATAATCAAATTTAATTCGTCGATGCACTATAGCTTTTCTTGTAACAGACAACATATTTTTAGGGTTTTTAGTGTCTATTGTCTTAGTTATGGAATTGTTTTCACTAAGAACATTTCATAATTACATTCAATTTACTGTGACTATCTCAAGTCATCAGAATTTATACATTTATGCAATAATTTTCAAGCCCCTCCCGAAACAAAATCCTGGCTACGGGCCTGAGAAACGCAAATAACTTTAAAAAGGTGTTTTTTGTTATGAGCATTTTGATTTTAAACGGTGTTTCGAATCATATTAAAAAAGAAAATTGTATTTTCGACTGCAAATGGTATGAATAATAAAAAAACCGTAATCTGGGGTTACTTTACGGCACGGGGGCTACTTTACGCTAAAATTAAAGAATGACACTTGAACTTCTAGCTCAAATTTATAGTTATATTTAGACAAAAGCATTTGCTGGTTCAACACAAATATAAAATTTGGATATAGGTTTAGAAGAATGTTTGCAAGTAATCGATGTAAGCGAACGAGAGTGTGAGGAGAACCAAGCTATTGCGAAAGTGAGACGAACGAACCCACTAAAAAGTGCGTATGCACACTACACGGTGAACTTTATTTGATCATCGGTGGCATGTTTTTTGCATGTCTCTCTTTCTTTCTGCTGTGAAATTTGTGCGTTGAGCGTAGGGTAAAAGGGTACAATACGCACCACCGGGACAAAATGCCCCTCTTCAATTCCCAGGATTCTTGAATTATCTAAAAAGTAAGAATGACTGATAACAGTATCTTTTCATGAAATCAACGTACTAAGTTAGTTTGGTATTTTTAATATGTTGCAAAACAACAATATACACAAAAGTTTAAAAAGAGCTATTTTAATGTAAGCTCCTACGTTTTCCAATAGCATTACAACCAATTAGTATCAATCGGATTTGTTAGAACTATTTCAAGTAGCTTACTAGAATATTATAGTTACTATCTTAGTTTTTAGCTTGGCTTAAAACTATGTATGCGTGTAAAATTATTCATGCATTCACAGCAATCTACCGGTTGCTGTGAAGCATACCACCCCCTTGTTATGGGGCATATTACACAAATGAAACGGGTAGGGGAAACCGGGGCTAGTTGGCGGTGCATTCAGTTTTCTTTTTTTACCGCTTTGATTTTAGTAGATCTTGCAAAATAGAACACGTTGCATAAAAGGGTAGACTGTTGGAAACATCTCTGAATTTTATTAAAATTTGTGTGTGTTGTTGTGTTCATTTCTAGAGACAAAAATATTTGACACGGAAAAGCCGTCAACTTACCCCAGCATCGGGGTAAGTTGGCGGTATGTATGGGGTAAGTTGGCGAACTGCCAGAAAATAAGCAATCTAATGGAAATACAATTACATAAGTGGTCTTATGAAATGTGCGGATTGTCTTTTCAATTAAACTGTATAGTATTCGACGATTTTCATTATATTTCAGTCTCAATAATGACGGGGTTTTGACTTCGACGCGTACTCCATATTCAAAAGGAAATTTTCGAAATTCTTCAGAAGATTGGCTGAAATAATTGTTCCCTGCATTGACGAGAGACACAAGAAAAGGTTTCTCTTACTTTGGAGTGAATTCCAGAAATAAAAATATATGATGACTATTTTTGTAGTATAAATAGTACCGCCAACTTGCCCCGTGTGCGTTACCGCCAACTTACCCCAACCGCATATTTTATAAAAAAGGATTTAAAAAATTACTTTTGGTTATGAATAGGTACAATATCTATACGAATGCTGAAAGCTCTTTTCACGCACTATCGAAAAATATAATCGTTCGGAGAACAGATTGAAAACCACCTTAAATAACACAAAATGTTTAAAATTAAGAAAATTTATAAAGTATGTTCAAAAACACAATATCGCCCACAGTTTCTACAAAACACAATGTTTCGCAACAAAAACACATTGGATAATACGTTTCACATTACTTGAGGTACACAACGAGAGACAGCGATTTATAGAAACGGAGAAAATAAGGTTCCACCAACTTACCCCAACCGCTAACTAGCCCCAGGCTCTCCTACTAATTTCTAACTAATATAACAATAAATTAGAGTATTTGATGCGGAGATCATAGTATCGAATGGTGAAATATAGCTATTTTTGCTTAAGGGGGGCGTATTAGACCTGTTTACCCTATTTGACCTGTTCAATCATTGAGTGCTTACTGGAGGTGTGTTCTATGGAGTGCGTGGGAATAGCGGCGGAGTGTGAGCGACAGGAGTAAGGGATGTGTAGGCTCTGCATGTTTTTGTTTCTCGTCGCGTACTGAGAAACAGAAATATTCAGAAATTGCATGTTTTCTATTTCGGTCTCTTGTATTCTGTTGTGATTTTTGTGAATTATGACCCAGTATGTTCCTGTGGGGGCTACTTTACGCCAATTTTTAGTTCTTTGTATCTCATTATGAATCTTGATTTTCCAAAAGTTCTTTGCACTGTCTCTGGAGATATTTCTGCCATATATAAAACATCAAACAGTTTCAGTTGAAGTTGCGTGATTGTAGTTCATAAATTTAAAGTTTCAAACTTTTTTACTAAAAGCTTCTCCATGATCTAAATATACTGAATAAGTTTCTTTTACGTCTTTAAAACGATAAACATCATATTGTTGATATTTTATGATAGGGTAACGCGAATAACTTAAAAAGGGCATAATTACTCGAATTAATTGTTTTTGTTAGAGCAAAACTTCAAATATCTTCACAACTATCGCATTTTGGAAGATTTTCGTGAAATGCATTTTGATTTAAAATTATATTTAAAATTCTATTCTGTAATAAAATTCCAGTTTTGTATGTCAATTAGTATGACATTTAAAAATAAAATAAAGTTATTGTTTGAAACTTTTTGTACCGATAAGTTCTCCATCTTGCAATCACATTCAAAATATTTCTTTTCTCTTTAGGTTTTTGTTGACAAAATAGAAAAAATAAAAAATGGGTTTTTCTGCATTTTAAATTTTTAACATTGATTTTCATATTTGTGAAAAATTAGCTTAGAGGGCAACTTTGAAAAAATTATCCAAAATTTGGCCAACCGAATGAGATTTACAAATTGTAGTAGCAGTTTGTCTGAAATTAATTTTAAGCATCAAATTGCATACCATACTTTACCAAAATGAACAATCAACAATTGTTTACTACAATTTGTGCTGTGGTTTATATCAATTTGAAAAACGTTAAACATTCAAAATTACAAAGCCATTAATCGACTGTGTATAATCTCTCACTTTGTACACTACACGGACGTTATTCGCGGCTTTCTACTCCATGATCTTTTTTCCGTAAAGGAAAGATGCCAAATCTAGCCAAAATAAAATGGAACAATTGTGTTACTTGATGAAAGGCTACATACGTTCTCCCAGGCACTCCTGCACATAAATTTCCTGATTGATGGTACCGGTTGGAATATAAATGTCGCTATCCAAACCACTGGAACAGATGTCCTGCCATACGAGATATTTCTTTGCGAACTTTTACAGCTTAATGTGTTCGAACATCTTGGCCACCTTTCCTCTTCTAGTTTATTGAATGCACAAACTTTTTTCCAAACGTCTACTGAAAATCGCATTTTAGAATGAATATTTTATCATTGTGCGCATATGTACCATCTGCCGTACGTTCGGTCTGGTAAATGTATAAGTAAAATTTCGCATAATCCAGAAAGAAATTGAGGATGGCTTTTGGCATTGTAGTTTTGAATTTTCAGCACTTGTTTCTGCAGAAGCATGCTTCACTACAGATGACTTAAGTAGTTATTCATTCTATAGCAATTGGGGTGATGATTTGGAACTTATGGACATTAATGTATTGTCAAAATGGTTCACATTTTCCTGGCTCTCGTCCCGCTACCACATGCCTAAATATTACTCACTGAACAGCAGAGAGCAAGCCAGCAACACAGAGCACAACCCGTAGTTTCCCCTGTCGGTATCGTTTTCCTTGGTATACCTCAACGACAGCGTTGTCTTGATATAGATTCATTGAAAGTTTAGTAATAACACGGTTTTCAAAACGACACTATTTTTGAATCGAGTTCTCTAAACTACTTCCAGTTTATTCATCAAACAAAATTTATTTTACTATCGGTATATAAGCAAAAAGAGCACTCCGGATTCGCCTTTTACTAAAATTATTACCTTGCTATCAAAGGAACGTTTTTCCGCTACAATCCCATTAGGTACTAAATTTTTGCTTCCGTGATTTTTTGCCTATTTCCTTTCCAGCAAATAATTTCCGCCCAATGTACCATTATTAGCGGCGGTGGTTATTGCTATACGAAGGGAGGAGGCAAAGGCACATAAAATTAATTCTGCTTATCACCCCCAACCCATCACCGGAACCAACCGCTTAGGTTGCTGTTCCGCAATGAGCTAGCTTGTGACTTTTGGTAGGTTAGAGAGAGATAGTCGTTGTTGAGCCCAATAAAATTTAATGTACTGTAAATTATACAATAACACTAATAATAATTCACCGGCATGTGAAACACATGTAACACGCGTAATCTTGACGGGGCAATACAGTACTCGAATTGCTCCCACGATCATGCCGACAATGCCGGAATCACTCTGCGATTAATATACATTTTCTCTTATTGCCAGATATTTATCGGATTATGCTGTGTGATAAAAAGTACGGCCTCACCGTGAACATCATGGCTACCAAGGTGATGCCGACCCTTCTACCGCAGACAGTAAATCCTTCGCTAAATCTCGAACAATTTATGATCCTTTTGGAGGTAAGAGCCGAGCTGTATCAATATGTATTCATCGTTGATTTATGACGCTGTTTTGTTTCTCCCACAGGTGCTTCAAGAAATGCTGGACCAAATCGACAGACATCAGCGCAACAAGTTGAAGCTGGACAACCTGTCGCTTCCCTCGCCCGACCGCCATCGACCGCTGCGCCATCAATTTTCCTCCGACAACATGAACGCGCAACAATTCAACATTCCGAATCTGCGAATCGACCAGCGAAAAACTTCCAGTGCCGAGGACATGGCACGGAAGAACTCAACAGGTACCCGAAGAGGTATTAGACAGTCTGAACGTTTGCATGCTATATGTGTTTGGATAACCCTTTGTAACAGGTTCGGGTGCTCTAGGTAGCTGGTGGTTCGGAGGCTCACCCTCCTCTCCGGATAGCAACTTCCTGCGGGTGGTCAATGCCTTCCCAAATCGGCGGCTTTCGGACAATACACTCATGACCCCGAAGATACGGATCGCTCCGTCGTGCGCGTCGTCGCCGGGTAAATTCTATTTGTAACGTAGAACATAATTATGTTTGTTTTTATAATATCCCTTAAAGGCGCAAATCATTTTTTTTAGAATTTTGTGAAAATCGTCTAACAGTGATATAGCTAATACAATAATTTTTAGACGATTTTCAGGATGTTGTTTTAAAACAACATTGCGCATTTGAGGGATATATTCACGTCCAATATGAACATGATACTAACAACCTGTTTAATTTACCCCTATCGTTATAAATGGGCACATCGAACAGGTGGTACTCCTGGTGGTGGTTTACCGATAAGACGCCATTCTAGCATCGGTCCACAGGAGAGACGAAGTTCCAATATCAATTTATCACCACCAACCGTAAGTAGAATAACTCCATACAATAACCGTATAGCTGCGCAGTAGTGTAGTTTTTTGATGCTTTAAATCTATTATTTGCTTATTTTTTAAAGCTCTGTAGATCATACCGTGAAATCATATTTCAACGCTCTAAACAGTTTTAGAATTTCGTTCCTTAAGCGGTAGTAATTATTATTAAAAATTGCTAAATTATGTGTAATAGTTTAAAAATGAATAGTAGCGCCATTTAATGTGCAATAGAATAGTTTTATCATTTTCCTTTGCGTTATCCCACTCCTTCAAAGTAAAATTAAATCGTGAAGCAATATAAAAATAGCATGAAGAAACTGTAATAAAAACCAAAGTGTAGGAGTCGAAAGTCATATATATATATATATATATATATATATATATATATATATATATATATATATATATATATATATATATATATATATATATATATATATATATATATATATATATATATATATATATATATATATATATATATATATATATATATATATATATATATATATATATATATATATATATATATATATATATATATATATATATATTTAAAAATAGTTCAATAATATACAAAACATATCGTTAAACATGGTTTCTTATGGAATAATTCAATTGCTGTTTTATTTTATTACATCTCTCTTACATTCAATATCAACAATGCATCGTCGTCGAAACAAACAAAAAATATTGCGGTACAAAAACCGCAATCCAGGGCTTTAGCGCACGCGGCGGCTCCGGTTCGAGCCTTTCAGTGCCTGCCACTTCCGCTTCTTACGTAGTAAGTTTTTGCCACCACAGAACTTTCCGCGTGTAACACGATCCACGTGTGGTGTGACTCGGATAAAGCTCACCCTACCACACCCCCCATGTTGCTCTCTTCCTCTGTCTCTGCATACACAACGCTGTGACGTTCGTTGCCCGTTTGGTTGCCCATTCAGGTGTGCGGATAAAAAAAAGAGAATGCAAGCCTCGTTTCCTGTCTGGGCCAGCTTACCCTGAATGTGTATTGTTCTGAAGAATGCCCTATCGTTATTTTGTGATCGTCCTTCACTGTGTTTCGCGTTTACTAATTGGCACGATTTCTGCATCAAACGTACTGCACAATTGAACAAATGAGAAAAGTATGATACCGTGGATTTGCTGTATTTTTAATGTGAATATGCTTTTTTTTTATTTATTTTTTTATTTTCAGTTGAACTTTGTTTTTCTACTGCTCCATTCCATATGTTAATTACGAAATAATTGATGATAAATCGTTTCTAGATTCACAATCGAAATTCCAGGCATATTTATTTACTTTGGATGTAGGCATGCGGTGTGCGACGCTGGGCATAAATTCGTTAAGCATAAGAACGTTTGGCATACAAACGCTATAGAGATGGGTGGGTATAGGTTTGATTTACCCGCACCAGAGCCGAAACCGATTTTTTGTAAGTCAAACCCGCTCCGTACCCGAATGTTATAAAAATACAAAACCGACCCGTACCCGCAAATTTAAAAAAAAATCCGAACCCGAACCCGATCCGTACCCGCATTAAAAAAATTAAAACCCGGCCCAAACACGATCTTCAATAAACAATTTCAACCGGACTAGTTGGCGGTATTATCATTTTTTATCTCGTTGACTTAAGGGGAGGTAAGGGTTTCAGCGTGAAAAAACACCTTTTTGCGAATATTTTTAGAATTTTGCGTGTTGCGAATTGATCAAAACTTTTGTACATGATAGTGTATCATTTCAATAACATGCTGTAATTTTTCTATGCCAAAGTATCGACCAACCACTCGGTGACGAAGCTTTTTGTAGAACGTCTAAAGGAATAACATGATTTGCGATGGAGCATTATGGGTATATCCAGTGAGATCTCAAACTGATTTGATATGTAGTCTCTAAAAGCAGTTTCTAAACTGCTCAATCCGAATTTTGTTTATAATATAAACAATGAAAAAGATAAGCAGTCAATTCTGTCTCTTGATGTCCAAAATCAGCTTCCAATTACGTTACTCTTTTAAGCTTCTAACGTAACGACTTAAAGTAGGGTACGAGATATTGTGTATTTTACCTACTCGACGTACTCATGTCCCTTCTCAATATTGTAAATAAGCGCAGACTTCATTGTTACACTCATAGTCAAGCCTGTCTGTGGTTAGGGTTTATACTTGTACATTATTTTGACAACCTTTTACAAAAATTTACCAAAATCCGAATATAAAAGTGGTTCATGTATCCCCGTAAAAAGTTGTTCATGCCATAAGCAAATTGGAATTAATATTAAGCTGGCAGGAGATATTTACCTTTGCAAATTTCTTCATATAAATAACATATTTTGCACCTCCTTGCAGTAATGAAAAACTTTATGATGTTACTTCTCACAGAAGGGACATCACTAACATTTTTCAAAAAAACGTGAGGTATCAATTGAGGCAACTTTTAATGTACAATAACTTTGATTATCTATAAAAGTGACAACAAACACTTGACGCTATCGCAAAAACGTGTGAGGTTAACTTACCGAAAGAGCTATCAAAACGCATAAGGTTTGCACAAAAATTGGTAGAATATTACGTAATATTCTTAGTGGTTCACCTATCCCCGTGGTTCATGTATCCCCACTCTCCCCTATAGTATTTTCGGTTTACGAAAATCTACGCCATACTATGTTATCCCCACGTATAGCTTTAACGAGAGATTGCCGAATCAAAAATACAATGAACGTTATTTAACTATTCGAATCGAATTATTTCCAATTTTTATGTATCCTTGCAAAGTGCAGGCTGAATGCGAGGGGCAAGCACTAGCAGGTTTGAGTGCGTCTTATTGAAAATACTCACGTATTTTTAATATAATTAAAGTAAACAATGGAAATATTTAAAAAAAAACTTCTGTTGCACTTAATAAGGCACTTAATGTAATTAATGTCGATGTGTGAGTATTTAAAGTACATATTGGCGGTAATTAAAATATTTTGTGCGTTTAAAGTACCATGGCTGTATTTAAAATCATGCCTGTAATTAAAGTACAATGAATTTGACACGTACTTTTTTTAAATATTTGCGGTCTTAATGTACTTTATGGTATTTAATGGTTCTTAAAGTTACTAATTAATTAATACTTTTGGTACTGCGTCGTATTGAAAATTTAGTGCTGAATTCTTCATTTTAGTGAACAGTTTTTGTCAGTGGCATAGAAAGAAAAAATTTCGGGGTGGGGGGAATATGTATATTTTTTGTATATATAGATACAATATATGCATGTATGTATATATATTTTTTTGGAGAGCTGAAAAAATGTTCCAAAACAACCTGAGCAGGAAAAAATTTAACAAAACCAACAACTCAGCGAACAGGTATGTGTAGCCACCCGATCCGCCAATACAACTACTCTTGCACGCAACCTGATTCCTCCCCGGCATTACCTTACGGCATTACTTCGGGAAGAAGTTTGTATGTGCACAGCACAAACTCACATCCAATTACTAAGTAGTTAGTTCTTTCAGTAGGGTTACGGTAGCCAGTTGTGGGTCGAGAATTATTGCTCTTCCCTACGAGGAAAATCTGGGCGGCAAACTTTGGACTGTCTAATTTACAAAGCCCTTCGGTTCCCTTGTGCCTTTTAGTACCACTTCCTCGTTGAGCTTCCGACTTTTTCGCGAACTACTCTAGTCCCCGACGATAAATCTAGCCTACTCCGACGAAGAGTTCCCCGGCGAGAGAAGTTCGAAAGCCAGACGCCGAGGTCAATTCAGCGATTCCGATGGAGTAGGGCGTCCGATTTGCTGGAGCCCCGACGCGACTGGTGGTATCTCGTCTCGGTCTACTCAGTCTAGTTTCCGGCGGTGAAACTGACAGTACGACGGAGAATTTGCCGGCAAATGAGGTTCTCCCGATACCGGTTCTTCTTTGGTTTCAGTTACAAAACGTTTTGAGCCCTTTGGCTTCGTGTCCGGTGCTATTTTACACCGCAACTTCTTTAAGCCCTTTAGTTCCCTTCTTGTGCCATTTGGCGCTATTTCCTTGATGAGCAATTCAGCTCCCCGACTTGTCCGCGAACTTCTCTAGTCCCCGACGATGGACCTGATGGACTCCGACGGAGAGTTCCCCGGCAAGCGAAGTTTTCCAGAAACGGAGCCAATCGGCTAGGTGCCGAAGTCAGTTCGGCGATTTCGATGAAGCAGGGTGTCCGGTTCACTGGTGCTCTGATGACCCGCGGCTGGTGGTGTCTTGTCGCGGTCTACTCAGTCTAGTCCCCAGCGATGAATCTAGCTTACGCTGACATAGAGTTCTATGGCGAAAGAAGTTCTACCAATACCGGTGGGGTGCCATGGTTGGTCTGGCGATGCCGGAGGAAGCGTGGCGTCCGTTTTGCTGGCGTTTCGACGACCTATGCTCGGTGCTCTGTTGCAGTCTACTTGACTAGTCTTCGGCGGTGGATCTAGCTTATTCCTGCAGAGAGTTCCCTGCAGGAATAAGCTCCCGTTGATCGATGTTCATCACGCCGGTTCCGCTGTAAGATGATCATGATCTACATCATAACTGTATTGACTGCGTTCCACGTCTTTACTTCGCTTGTTATTCTGTAGGCTACGTATTCGGGTTGCTGCCGGGTCCTCCCGTTTTAAGAAGCTCCTTGCACGTCGCTTCAAGCCTCTGACATTCGAAGACCATGTGTTTCGGTGTCTCCTCGACGTTCTCACACTCCGGGCACAATGATGATGTTGCGTACCCGAACCGATGAAGATACTTCCTGGTGCTGCCGTGGCCCGACAGGAGCTGTTTCTGGTGGAAGGTCATCTCTCCGTGCTTTCTATCGACCCACGTCGACAGGTTTGGGATGAGCAGGTAGGTCCACTTTCCTTTCTCCGTATTGTCCCATTCCAGCTGCCACGTCACCATCGAATCGATTCTCGTCATCTTCCTCACGTTTCTTGCGTTTTATTGATTGTAGCATACTGCCTCCGAAGATATTATTCTATACGCAATCGTACGACCATCAGCCGGATCGTCATGTTCAGCTTTTCGAGGTTCCGCTTGGTTCTCAGCGCTGCACCCCAGATTGGAACCCCATATCGCAGAATCGATGACGAAATGCTTGACTTTTCGAGGTCGTTAAAGCTCAATCGATCGTCGATTTTCACTCCCAATTGCTTCAGTGCACACTTCGATGCAATCACGCGCCCTTCGATGGTGATATGTATTTGCTGAACCGCTTTGCTGACCAACAACACATCCGTCTTGTGGTGAGCTATTTGCAAACAACGCATGATTTTCACTTTCCCGGGCAGCTGCAGTGTTAGGACCCAATCGTACATCCAGTTCCAAAGAGTTGGACCGAGAATTGAGCCCTGAGGAACGCCCGCTGCGACTCGCATTTACTTCTGTCCTTCGTTCGCCTCGTACAACAGTACTCTACTCTGGAAGTAGCTCTTCATGATCTGGCCCGTTTTTCTGTGCAGCGCTGCGGTATTGATCTATACGAGGCTGGATGGGCCGGTGACTTCCCTGACTTTGGCAGCAACACCAGTCTCTATACCTTCCATATTTCGGGGAAATTTCCATTATCAAAACATTTCTGCAGTAGCATCCTGAACGTGTCCAAATATACCGGGATCGCAGCTTTCAGTGCCACGTTTGGTACTCCATCCGGACCGGGGGCTTTCTTCGATTTTAGTAGCATCGACGCTTCTTTGAGCTCGTCGTTAGTCGCTTGCCACTGTTTTATTTGCTCTTCGCAGTACGCTGTCGGTCACCAGGTAGTTGGATTGTGCTTCCGGAAGAGACTCTCAAGGATTATCTTTAGCTTACCCGAGCAAACCAATAATGCATTTGTTTTATTTATATCGTGCCCACAAACCCTCCAATACACGCCAGCTATGTTAAATGAGTGGTTGAGTATTTACGGTAAACACACTACAAAAAATTAGCAAAAGTAAGTTTTCGTTATTTTCTTCAAATTGGTACAAATAGGAAATTAAGTGATGTTCAATCAACATATAGCTCTTTGCCACATTAGGCCAACATCAATAACTGTTTTAGTTCCCTGTACATTAGGTTGATCTATGCGCCGAGAACCGAAAATCCGAATACGCAATTGAATTTCAGTTAATTATCAAAAGATAATAGGGTCCGTAATAGGATTTACAAAGATCACACAAAAAATACTCAGCGCGCTGAATAGTAGCCATGCAATAATTGAGTTTTCAATCTGCACAGCTACTAATACGATAATCATATGTTCTTCCTGCGACGTCTCCATTTGCTTCATATTTCGATCTGTTTTCCTATAGACTTTATTGTTATTAAAAATCATAAGGAAATTGAATATACAGTTCATATTATTCTTTCATTAATTTGATTGGTTTTATCCTGCATACACTATTACTACGCAAATCCACGAGTCACAATTTACCAATAGGGCAAATCGACAAACCGACATTGTCCAATTACGAAACTATGTAACAAATATAACAAACGTATGGGTTAATTACCAATCGAAATGTAAACCATCAAGCAAATGCACGGATTGACATTGTTTGTTTTTGTGACGTCCTTTCTCAGTGTCATGTGAAAACTTGTTTGTTACATCATGGTTCCATGCCATCCACGAATACACCAACCAGTTCAGACCAATATTCGATCGGAAGTAGAGCCATTGAAACCTCTCCCTTGAATTCACCATTGAACAGCAAATGGCGACACAGTACATCGCCGCTAATCTAGAATAATTTGCTAGTTCCCTCGCAATGGAATTCCTAATTCCCACCGCATTCTCAGTGAACCACGTACGGTCCGTATCTTCGAATCGCTAGTTTGTTTTAGTCAAACAAACGAAGTTATACTGTGATATTTTTACCGTACAGTTCAGCCATCACGAATCCATCACTCTGTTTCTGTTCAAGTTGCTCCCTGCTGTTCATTTCGTTTTTGAATGGCTGTTCCTTTTTTCTCTAACCGATGAAATGTCAACTGCATCCATGCTGACTTCGAGACACTGCCACCCTTGCTATTTTTACAGTACTGTTTTCCTGCTGATCCTGGCCTAATGGAAATGTGTTGTATCCTGCGAAAGGTGGTTCGCAAAAAAAAGAATGATGTTTGTTTTGATTACTGATGAAATGCAACAGGTTCCGTTCCAAGCATGCCGATGTACGCCGTTTTACCATGTTTGCTTCAGGACGCCTCGGGGGTATTTGTCTTCTTCATTTTGATTTCTTTGTTTATACAACCTGATTTCTGTTTGTATGGTCGTTGTTTTCGTGCATATTTTCTGTTGAGAGTTGTTCATGAGTTTTTACGATAAGGCATGTATAATTGATACAAATCAAGCACTGATCAAACATCATTGGTAAGCATTTGACATCTGTCACTTTTTCTTATAATATTGATAGACCAAAGGTTATTAAAATAAAGTTGGAGCAATGATCACGAGATGTGTGAGTAAAATTTCATTGTAAAACCTAAGTTATCAAGCAAAAAACTTTAAAATAAATAGCAGGGTCGGCGAAACACTTTTTTCCAGAGTGGGTAGTAAGATTCAGCGTAATTTATACCCGTGGTGACGAATGTTCAGACATTGTGTGTGTAAATGAAAGTGAAAATTTCCGCATAATAGCTGGTGGCTATTTGGAAGTACGCTTTGTTAACGGGCTGTATGAATGACGGCTCAGCGAAAATGTGTTTGTTGATTACTGATACTACAAATGTGCCACAGCTAAGTACCAATTACTTCATTCTTTTTGATTTCATGGCATTAATTTTATCTTCCTTCCGATAAAACCTCCTTTTCACGAGTACTGAAGCCCGCATAATATTGTTGACTAATGGGAAGGTATCTCCAACGTCGGACATCTCCGTTGGCGCAATGGAGATCGATTTGAATGTTTTTCCGATGACAAAAATAATGCCGATAATTCTCCCTGGATGGTTTCCTTCCGGACCGAAGATAAATCATTTAACATCATCGATGTAAACTAACTAAACAACCCTCGGCCATGTAGGAAGAAGAGCATCTTTTCTACGTACCCGCCTGGGAAATAGAGATGAATGGTGCAGTCTCCGATAGGGGCCTTAATTGCAAAATATGGGGTTGGCTTCTTCCAGAACCCTTTTCTTCAGTTAGGGAAAATTCTGGTTTGAAGTGTTCAGCAAATTCGAGGAGTGCAAGAACTTATTTTCAATCAGTCTCATTCTTCTCCTAAGCTTAGCCTGCGTGTTTCCCTTGATGGGTGCTATTACAAAACCAAAATAAGTGGCTCCTCGTCTCCAAAATCTTAAAAACTAATTTCCACATTGGACATCAAAAACCTCAAATGTCCCTGTATTTCATATCCATTATATTCCCGGGTTTTACAAGATGTATTTTGTTAACTTCCGACGTAGATCTTCCACAATGTTAACATTATTCGCCAGAGCCAAACAACACTATGAAGGAGCGTTTGTCGCGATCAACATGGGCTATTTTTTCAAAAGTTAACCCTCGGTATCAGATATTAAAGTCAAATCATCAAAGGCTGACTTATTGACACTTTTTGCATATACATCGCACCTCAGCTAGTTCAAAAAGACTTCAACTCCCGCGGTATGCCATGGGATTGTCTTCACGACAATAATCGATCTGTCTTACTGCATGAATTTCGCGACAATTTCAATATGACCATGACTACTCCATCACCGCGGCCAGGTACGTTGGATTCATCATTGTACTCGACCTGAATTAGTGTACCTATTGATTGGAACATCTACGCGTACACTATATCCACAACAATCGAATAAAAACAAGAAATTCCTCCGGTGGAAGCGTACAAGATTTTGACTGACAAAGCGATTAATGGTCGAACAAAACGAGACCCGAAGACAGCAGTGGACGCTCTCCCACTTCGCTCAGAATTGTACGCGAAAAGGTTCTATAAGGACTTTTTGAACGTCGGATCGCCCGATTTTTTTCTATCTAGTAACAGAATATCACATGTTTTGACATGTGAAAAAATATTGTGTCTCTTTTGATGTAAAACTCGAATGAAGTAGATGGAGAGTAATGAACAGAGTTGAAAATAATCGAAGCTCTTTGTTGACGGCTGAAAATGAACCTGTTACGACTCGCGGTGAATAGAAAACATATTCATTCAACCATCCATCTTATTCATTCAGTTGAATATCGTACAATATATTCATTACACTAATTATCTAGGAAAATGTTTTCAAATGCCGGTAAAGCATATGAAACAACAATCATCATCGCTTACATTGTGCCAGGGCCTATTTTGATGCGTTTGATTCGTTTTTGCAAGGTCGCTTCGTGTAATAATCGGAGCCGAATGAAAATCTGCATGGATGAATAGGCGGTTTGTTCGTTTGACATTTTCAGCTGCGTCACTGAATATTGAAAATGAATGCAGTTGAATATGATCAATTTTCATTCAATGAATTTGAATATTTTTTGCTCTGGTAATGAATGACGCACATTTTTCATGTTCTTGGATGTGAATTCAAGTGAATTGTGACGCTTCTTTTATGTGCATCTTGCAAGGTGTGAATATTTTTAAGTGTGTCCCGTCTCATTTGGTTGATATGCTAACATTTACCTGGAAATCTGAGTTTAAAACAGTTCCCAGCGGATCCAAGGAGGGCAGTCGGCGATCCAGTTCAAGGCGTCCTGACAGTATTCTTCCGTTTGCCAAAATGCTGCAAGTTTCTTATTTTCTCTGTCATTGTTGTCCGCCCTCTCTTTACTTTCCCTAATACGGTCTCTGCTACTCTGATGCTGGAATCAATTCCTCTTGTGTATATCTTTTGACTTCCTTATAAAAAGCTTAAATTATTCCTCCTTGTTTCAATTGTTAATCAAATGATAGTTCGCGTTAAATAATAACAAATTGTATATCTAGGCTTTGAAAATATTTAGGAATTCCACGAAGATCCGTCCGAAAATCTTTAAAATCGTGACCGACCATCTTAGATTCCAATGAAACTTTACACGTTTCACCGTCATGCAAGACTAAATATTTTCCACAGGTAATAAGATTATTTTGACTCAAGAGCAACTTTTCAAAACGGCGTAAACGTTTCTACGTGTATGAATTTCAATTTTTTTTTGTTCGATTACTGTATTTTATACAGCAAAACTATCTAAGAACGAGTTACAGGGAATGAATACTTCTGTCCGAAAAAAAATTACACTGAAAAAAATGTTGCGTCATTTTTCAAAAAAACAAAAATTTATGATAAAAATTTAAATTGCGAAAAAACCCATTTTTTTAAATTTTTTATATTTTGTTACCAAAAACCTAAAGAGAAAAGAAACATTTTGAATGTGATTGTATGATGGAGAAAAAATCGGTAAAAAAGTTTTCCTAACAATAACTTCGTACATGTTTTTAAATTTCATACTAATAGACATACAAAATTGTAATTCTATTACAGAATATAATTCTAAACACCATTTAAAATCAAAATGCATTTAACAAAAATCTTCCAAAGTGCGATAGTTTTCGAGATATTTGAAATTTTGCTCCTTCAAAAACAATTAATTTGTGCAATTATGCCCTTTTTAAAAGTTATTCGCGTTACCCCATCAAAAAATGTCAAAAATTAATGTTTATCGTTTTAAAGACGTAAAAGCAACCTTTTTAGTGTATTTGGATCCTGGAGAAGCTTTCAATAAAAGTTTTCCTAACAACAACTTTTGACATTTTTTTATAATTCTTACTATTTGCAGTCAAAAATACAATTTTCTTTTTGAATATGATTCTAAACGCCATTTTCAATCGAAATGCTCTTAACAAAAAATTTCTAAAATGTAGTAGTTCTCGAGGTATTTTAACTTTTGTTTTAACAACACAATTATTTTGTTTTATTACGACCTTTTCATAAGTTAGTCGCGTTTCTCCATAAACAATAATAGGTTTTTCAAAAGGCCCGTAAACTTTTCTGCAACTTTCTCTTTGACATCAAGGCGATATTGTGAAACATTTTAAAGTTACATGAAAACAACCAACATATGATTCAGCTATATAGTTTAATCAACAGACCCTATGGTTGAAATATATTTTGGTTGCTTTCATGTAACTTTCAAATGGTTTACAATATCGCCTTTATGTCAAAGAGAAAGTTGCACGAAAATTTACGGGCCTTTTGAAAAACCTATTATTGTTGATGGAGAAACGCGACTAACTTATGAAAAGGTCGTAATAAAACAAAATAATTGTGTTGTTAAAACAAAAGTTAAAATATTTCGAGAACTACTACATTTTAGAAAATTTTTGTTAAGAGCATTTCGATTTAAAAAGGCGTTTAGAATCATATTCAAAAAGAAAATTGTATTTTTGACTGCAAATAGTAAGAATTATAAAAAAATGTCAAAAGTTGTTGTTAGGAAAACTTTTTTATTGAAAGCTTCTCCATAATCCAAATACACTAAAAAGGTTGCTTTTACGTCTTTAAAACGATAAACATTAAATTTTTGACATTTTTGATGGGGTAACGCGAATAACTTTTAAAAAGAGCATAATTACACGAATTAATTGTTTTTGAAGTAGCAAAATTTCAAATATCTCGAAAACTATCGCATTTTGGAAGATTTTTGTTAAATGCATTTCGATTTTAAATGGTGCTTAGAATTATATTCTGTAATAAAATTACAATTTTGTATGTCAATTAGTATGAAATTTAAAAACATGTACGAAGTTATTGTTAGAAAAACTTTTTTACCGATTTTTTCTCCATTATGCAATCACAATCAAAATGTTTCTTTTCTCTTTAGGTTTTTGGTAACAAAATATAAAAAAATTTAAAAAATGGGTTTTTTCGCAATTTAAATTTTTATCATAATTTTTTGTTTTTTTTGAAAAACGACACAACATTTTTTTCAGTGTATATTTTTTTCAGACAGAAGTATTCATTCCCTGTAACTTGTTCTCAGATAGTTTTGCTGTATAAAATACAGTAATTGAACAAAAAAAATTTGAAATTCATACACGTAGAAACGTTTACGCCCTTTTGAAAAATTACTCTTGCATCAAAATATTCCAATTTCCAGAGAATATCATGGAGATTCATACAGCGAACACACCTGCAAAGTTTCGTTCGAATCGACGATGGTCATATTTTGCGGTCGGCCGGTTTCTCATGGAATCCCTTTCTGCATCCTTTAGTCTGAATAAAATTGGATTATTATTTTTTTTCTGCATATCGATCTGAATTCCTTTCAAGATGAAGATGTGTAAACATTTAATACCCTTAGTATTACTTTAAAATATAAGTTTAAATTTAAAACAATTCCAAATTGTCATACCCTATTCTCAACAAATTTAAATTGTAAAGCAAAGAAATTTGTATCTGAACAAAAAACAATGAAATTGATGTGCGTCGAGAATTCCAGACGCATGCATTTGTTGTTAATTTCCATCTCATGTGGGCAAGAGACATATGCTGTTAATTTCAGGTTTTAGTTTGTTCCAAACTTTCGAGTGGGTATTTTCCATCTCCGTTATTTTCGAGTGGGCAGTACTACCCATACTACCCACGAGATCCGCCGACCCTGATAAATAGCTGTTCTGGAGCCCCCAACCGATTAATTATTTTACTTTCGATTGCAAATGAAAGTGAAAAGTCCATTTTAGATATACCATTTGGTTTCGAATAATCTTCCTCTACTAAACACACCGTGTAGGTTACTTGATTCTTTAAAGTACATATTAGCCTGGCCGCGATTTGTTAGAAAAAAAATTCAAGATCGCCATATCAACGAGCGCCAGGCTGAAAAAGTTTCCTTTTAACCTAACAAAACACCTGTTAAATTTGAAACCGATCCATGAAAAATTAATGGACCCGAAAGTGAATTAAAGTGAACCATATATTGATCCCTATATTGATGTACAGTAGAGTGACAGAAAAAAAATGACCCCCATCGGCCCACCCCTGAGTCGATTCATAGTCCCACCAGGAGTGTCTGCTCCAAATTTGAGCCAAATCGAACAAGTCTAGCTACCGGACCAACGTACTTGAAGTTTGTATGGGATTTTTCGACGATTTACATGGAGAAAACCCACTTGCGAACATTTTCACCGCTAGGGGGCACTGTATACATCAGATTATCACCAAAAGTGAAACTTAACAAGATAATTCTATTATCTACAACTTTGTTGAAGACTGCAAAGCGATCCGACTCGAACAAAAAAAGTTATTAAACTTATAACGAAGTGATGTCTGAGTCAGTTTTGCATGGGGCCTAGCAGTGCATGGTAGTGTATCAGTACTAGGTTCTAACAAACTAAACATTTTTATGGAATAATGATTAGATTTAGCTCACTAGTGTGTTCGGAAGAATTGTAGTACATAATACGAGTTATGTTTTGGTTAGAAAAATTTAGTTCCAGCTGTGACCGCATAGATGGCGCCAACACTAACTTTTCAACGGAGAGAGATAGAAATTAGGTGTCTTCTACAAAGTTGTAGAACAAAATATTTTCAGTAATTTTGCCAAACATCTCGATATTCTATCTCTCTCCGTTGAAAAGTTAGTGTTGGCGCCATCTATGCGGTCACAGGTGGAACTAAAATTTTCTAACCAAAACATATCTCGTGTTATGTACTGCAATTCTTCCGAACATACTATTCAGCTAAATCTAACCATTATTCCACAAAAATGTTTAGTTTGTTAGAACCTAGTACTGATACACTACCATGCACTGATAGGCCCCATGCAAAGCTGACTCAGACATCACTTCACTAAAAGTTTAATAACTTCTTTCAACAAAGCCGGATTGACTAGCAGTCTTCGACAAAGTTGTAGACAATTAAATTATCTTTCTTATTTTCACTTACAGTGATGATACAATGCATACAGTGCCACCTAGCGGTGAAAATGCGAGCTAGTGGGTTTTCTCCATGTAAATCGTCGAAAAATCCCATACAAACTTCAAGCACCTTGGTCCGGTAACTAATCCGATTTGCTTCAAATTTGGAGCAAGTACTCCTGGTGGGACTAGGAATCGACTCAGGGGTGGGCCGAGTGAGTTTTCAAAAATTCATTATTTTTCTGGGCACTCTAATGTACAGACCTACTGTCAAGGTCTGGTGGGCTCATATGGTGGGCTCAGCCGCTTCTAGGCCCATACCTCCCATGACCCGCCCAGCACGGCTGTTCCTAACCTAATTGCGTGAGGTTGGTTACAAAGCTTGGGGATCCTTTAAATTTCTTCTCTAGGATGAACCATCAACCGATTTTACGTTGGTAATGCTACCATTCTTGCAGCAAATTCCAAGCTTAATGCATTTAGGGCCCTGATGAAGTTCCCTCGATTATTGTTAAAAAGTGCATCAGAGGACTTCTTGAACCACATCGGCGAGTCTTCCTGCTATAACTCACTACTGGAACATTCCCTTCCCGCTGGAAAGTAGCGCACTTGTTTACTGTTCACGAAAAAGGAAACAAATCGAACATTGATATTTATCGGGGAATCTCGTGTTTAAGTGCCGTATCAAAACTATCCGAGCTGGTTGTTTTAGATCCTATTTTTTTTTCACTGCAAACCAAGCACGTAGCCAGAGGGGGGGCTAAAGCCCCTCCCGAAATTTTTCAAAAAAAACCGGTGACTTTTAACAAAATTTGTTTCTCATTTGGTTTAAACTAATTATTGAGAAAAAGTTGAAGAAGGCTATTTCTAACCACAAAAGGCAATGGTTACGAAATTCAGTGTGCTTTATGCTTTTGCTCGAGCCAGTGCGAAGCGAACGACAAAAATAGTAACTTTTATATTGTGTACCTTGTCTGAAGAATAAAAGAAACTGTTACTATAATTGTTGCTCTACTCTAGAAGTAGCTCTTCAGGATCTGGCTCATTCTTCTATGGAGCGCTGCGGCATTGGCCTATACGAAGCTGGATGGTCCTGTAACTTCCCTGACTTTAGCAGCAACACCAGCTTATGTACCTTCCACATTTCGGGGAAATTTCCATCATCCAAACACTTCTGCTCTAGCATCCTGAGCATGTCCGCATATATCAGGATCGCAGCTTTCAGCGTCGCGGTTGGTATTCCATCTGGACCGATTGTTTTTTTTATTTAGTCGCATAGACGCTTCTTTGAGCTCGTCGTTAGTCGCTTGACACTCGGTTATGTTTGCTTCTACTTCTTCTCCGTACGTTGTCGGTGAACAGGTAGTTGGATCGTGCTTCAGGAAGAGACCCTCAACCCTTATCTTTGGCTTACCCGGGCATATTTTGGCTGACGCCGACGGGCCCTCATCTTTGTCAGGACGACTCAGTATGCGTCCTCCAGGGATTGGCGTCTACATCTCAGCGCAGCTACTTATGGCAAACTGGCTTGCTAAGCTTGATCTCCACTTTTCAAACATCCCTACCTTCTCGAAACGTCGCTTGCGCTCCTCTCTCATCTCCGATCTTGCTCTCTGAGCCGGTCTTCTGGCTCTAAGACAAGCAGCGTGTAGCGTACTGAGCTATTCGTCTAAACTGTAAGCTGCAGGCCGTTTACTGCATGGTTCCAGTTTTCGTGGCATTGTAACGTCACAAGCCGTCACAATCTTTCTTGTTAGATCAACCGCATCAACGAACCTTATTCCGCTATTCACGAAGTGACTCAGCAAAGAGGTTCTTGTTAAAGACATTCGTCTTCCACTTTAACTTGTCGGTCGTCCTTCTCCGTGCTGTAGCAGGGTTCCATTGGCCGTCAGTCAAGAATTTCTCACGGTCCCGATGTCAGTTTCGTGAACCAATAAGCTACCCGTTTTGTCGCGATACCAGAAGCCATTTAACTCCCAGCTTCGCCGCGATCTACTCGTTGTAGCTCTCGGCGGTAGACTTAGCCTCCACAACGAGCCGACCGGTAGGTGTCGAGGAGGTCTGTCGCCAATTTCCACTACAAGAAAATATTCTCACAAAATAACTTTTGCAAATGAAACTTTGAGAATTCCATTGAATATATTAGGCATATTTTTGTTGAACATATTCAATTTTTTCAAAATTCTTCAAAAATTTCGGTAGTGGGGTCGTGTTTTGGTTGCAAATATAATCGAAGTCCACTCTATACCTGTCTGCAAAAAGGACTGGCCCCAATAACCGATCAAATAATCACAGAGATAATTCATTCGTCCGAGACTCAGAAATCGACCGTGTTGCGAAACCT
Organism: Topomyia yanbarensis; assembly: GCF_030247195.1. Lineage (NCBI taxonomy): Eukaryota > Metazoa > Arthropoda > Insecta > Diptera > Culicidae > Topomyia > Topomyia yanbarensis. The sequence continues at coordinate 276,937,938 of NC_080672.1, read as the reverse complement.
TCCAATCATTCATTCATGCTTGAAATTAATCGTAATCCGCAGATGAAATGAGCTCGTACAAACAAACTCGTTTGCCACGTTGTCAGCAGAACTGCAAATCACGATCCCTGTCCAATATTTATTGGCTCGTGAGGGCTCCCATCGAAACGGTGCAATGTTAGCGGACATGTTTATGTTGAAATATATACATGGGTACTAAATAGTAACATATCTGCATCACTTCTGCATGGTATATTTATTCATTTTAAAATTAGAGCGATATTTACATCGATGCTTTATTTGCAAACGGACAAAAGCTATTACAGGATAGGTATTGATGGTAAATATCTATGTTCGATGCAAACGTCGGAGTTGAAAAATGTTGGAAAATGATGTTTAATCAGTGCTTTAACGCTAGGGTCATGAAATTGCTGGGAAAAGAGAAAATGAAATTGACCCAAATAAGTATGTTAATTTTTCGTTTTCACGTGTGCAATGATTTTGTTCAAATGTTCAGTTACTTACACTTAAATATTGTCAGAATTGAAAAACTAAATACCAACCGATAATATTATGTTTTATAAAACTATGATACCTATTACTAACTAAGATAAACTGTATTTCCAACATATATAATCCTTCCGACCGTCCAGCACCGGTGTATCCTGGTGTATCTAACTAACCTCACCCATCGCTCTGTCACTGTTGCAAAATGTAGTGTTCGTTTTGTTTGCCATCCTCACAGCTAACTATAGTGTGCATATGTTAACATTGTCGTTGTAGAGCGTGATAAAACATTCATCTTCATGTAAACATAAACATAAGTTTTTCTCTCCTTCATAGCTTTCACGGAGCATGATCGTGAGTACTCTGTCCCCCCACATTCATCCTCATTCCATTGGTTTCAATTCGGGGAAAAAGTATCCTTTCTGCCATTGCATTATTTTTACGTTCCAACGCGTTGAAGTTCGCCACTCAGTACACTCGTTATTTGTTAAGTTAGTTCAATCTTGATTTACTTTCTTTCCTACATTAAAAAAAAGTTCTCACGAAGTTTTATTCATACTTTGACTATTTGTTTTAAACCCACCACCCACCCACCTGTGTTTGCGTTCCGTATGCGAGTTCATCAGCTTGAACTTAGAAAACATTTTCACGCTTCGATGAATGCATATAATTCCGGATTTAGTCCAAATTTGATTTAGTGTACCTAAGAGCTTTACGTTGTTCTTCCTGAAATCACACCTGTTCTGTACCGTTCCGTATGAATTCATCATTCCGTGCTGCTGTGGTATGAAAACAGTGTTTGCATATAACCGAAGACTCCATATCAAGAAGACTGATATCTCTTTCCTTCCCCCATACAAACGAGAAGCGACAGAGGTTACAGTGCCTCTATTGGAAGAAGGGAGGAAGCTTTATGTAAAAATGTATATGTGTGTGTGCATCACTATGGAAAGTACCACCTTTACCCGCAAGTGGCGTTGCTGTTACTGTCTCCGGATTCTGGACAGAGTTGCCAGTCTTCTTGATATGGAGTCTTCGATATAACTACAATAAATAGTTCGTTTACATTGAATTGAAAGGAATGAGTTCAAGCCCGCAGTTTGTGCTCTGCTTTGTTCTTTTGTTCTATTCGATGTGTCTCGTTCTTGGCGAATGATGATAGCTGGTTGATTCGAGAGTTTGTTCTGTGCGAGTTTTATTGAGTCTGTAATTTGTCTTTTGTGAGCTTGTAGAAGACTACATGAAGGGGTTGATAGTGTAAGACATATTGAGTTGAAAAAATCTATTATAGTTGCTATGTAAACCATACTTTTGAGCTGGAGAGGTCAAATCAGTCCCAGAGGTGAACTAATTATTATATGCTTATTATAGTGTTTCGGAAGGTATATTTTTTCCATTCAACAGTAGCAGTAATTAATACTATATTATATCCAACAGATATCAATTTATCACACTACCACCCTAATAAACTATACACGACCTATAATCCATATAGTGAAACCATTCCATATATAGTTTAGATGATATCCTGAACACGTCGTTAAGCTATTTAACCATAAGATTTTTATTAGGGAAATTCGATAACAATCTTTGATACTGTTGAGCTAATGCATTGAATAGAGATAGCAGATACTGCTCTAACTAATGTGTTCGAATGGGTGGGATGAATAGAGAAGCTAAGATGAATTATGGAGCAGTAGCCCTAATTAATTATAAAAATAGCACCGGTAAGCCAAGTAAGTAGATACGCGATCAGAACAGTGCACAGTGGTCAAAATGTGTAAATTCATGCCTTTAATAATTTAGCGGAAAAACTATAAGGTTCTGTGTTTTGGTGACTTCGGAAAAGTTGTTGGGGCTACCAAGGCGGATTTTCGAAAGTAGACAGCCATGTTCCAAAATACAGTGTAAAGACATTTCTGAAATCTAACTTTTTACTGGTAGCAGATAGACAGTTTCAGTCTTCGGCAAAGTTGTAGAGAATATTATTTTTAGCAAATCTTTCATAAGAACTGACTCTCTAACTATATCCGTTCCAATGTTATGCGGTCTTTTCATGGTTTTTTCATGATAACTCTTGTCGTATTTATTTCTCTACAAATATGTGTTCCGAAATGTTTTAGATATTATGAAAATGCATAACTTTGTTGAATATTTCAAGACGATATTATGTTTTTGGAGAGAGTTACAGCTTTATTTATGATTAATATTATCAAACTTCATAGCCAGTTTTCTCAAAAAGTTGCAAAAATATGCAGATGAAATATTGTTATTTTGAAACTATCATAAATCCCCTACAAAATCCTGAAGGAATGGTTTGTATCCGATAGTATCCTAAAATGTTATGATCGAATGAAAGTGCTAGTAATCGGGGCGATCGTATTATGTGTTATATTGAATATTTAAAAATAAGATAAACATAAACTGCCAAAAATAAGAAGAAAAAACTGCCAAAAATAAGATAAACATAACTGCCATCAAATCCCCACTTTACGGTCAGTTCGATCCTTAGGAGTTCATCATCCGAGAAATACTGTAGGTTTTCGCTGTTCGCTTCTACTATGCGGTTTGACGTATGATCAAGAAGCTTCTGTAAGTCAACTTCGACAGAAAACTCGGTAACAGTTATGGATGATTCATCGGGGTAACATTTTTGTTTCTCGGCGATAACTTTACTGTATGATGGGTATATATTAACATTTAGTACTTTTGCAACCTTTCTGAATTTTTATATAACTCGCTTTCGTAAGATTGTATTCGACGATCAGTGTATCGGATTTCTTGTGCTTTCTTCCATGAACGTTGCATTTTAGAAGCCCGAGTGGGAGTTGTTTGCGTTGCCTCATTAACAACCAAAGCTAGTGATAAATCCTCTGACTCTCGAAGTTTCATCTGTGTCGCAAAAGCTAACTCATCAGAGGAATATTTTGATCGCAAGATTGATGTTTTGATGCGCTTCACTTTGTCAGTGCTTTTCAAAAAGGGCAGAGTTTTTCTTCCTCGACAAGGCTTTGTGTTTATTTTTTTTCAATAGGCTTTGTGTTTATTTTACTTAAAATGTATCCGGGTAGTCTGAACGAACTGTTGAAGTAATCAGTATTGTATTTTAGAACAATAGATTTACTTCGATGATATCTAAGCCATAACTTATTGAAATACTTGCAGACAGTCGAGGCAATTCTTTCAGTTTCGCTTGCAGCATATGGCATATCATCAGGAACTATGCGATAAGCTTTGAAAATTGCCTGGCAGATTTCATGTAATTTTTTACTATGATCGCCTTTGGTTTTTTTCCAAAGCTGAAACAGCTGACGTTTACTGATTTCGACTACACAAAAAAAGAAAATTTATGTTGAATAATAAACAGATACATGAGGGTATTTGAAACATTAAGATGTTATGTTGAATAACATTAAATAACAGCGACAAATGTTCGAGCATAGAATAGAAATAAAACGTCTAATCAATAACAGATAACGAAATTGCCTAAATAAAATGTTGCGTTGCTTTCACAGATTACAATACACTAAACAAATATTCATGGTAACCATCAGTTTGCACTTACCCGCAATATTTGAATACATATTTCATATTAATTACACCGCACCGCGTGATCAGAAAGTGTAAGTGATTTTTTCAGCATTTGAAAACTAATTTGGTTCCTTTGTTTTAAATTGTTTCTTTAATTACGTAACAGATAAACGCTTCTTCAGAATGAGTTTGTATATTTGTGTAACGCCTTCCATGAGCAGCAAGCATCGAAGTGTCGCCGAAAAAGCTCATATACTCACAATATCATTCGATTATAACATCTTAGGATACTATCGGATACAAACCATTCCTTCAGGATTTTGTAGGGGATTTATGATAGTTTCAAAATAACAATATTTTATCTGCATATTTTTGCAACTTTTTGAGAAAACTGGCTATGAAGTTTGATACTATTAATCATAAAAAAAGCTGTAACTCTCTCCAAAAACATAATATCATCTTGAAATATTCAACAAAGTTATGCATTTTCATAATATCTAAAACATTTCGGAACACATATTTGTAGAGAAATAAATACGACAAGAGTTATCATGAAAAAACCAATTTTGAAGGGGGTCCTCATGAAAAGACCGCTTAACATTGGAACGGCTATAGTTAGAGAGTCAGTTCTTATGAAAGATTTGCTAAAAATAATATTCTCTACAACTTTGCCGAAACTTTGCCTACAACTGAAATTGTCTATCTGCTACCAGTAAAAAGTTAGATTTCAGAAATGTCTTTACACTGTATTTTGGAACATGGCTGTCTACTTCCGAAAATCCGCCTTGGTAGCCCCAACAACTTTTCCGAAGTCACCAAAACACAGAACCTTATAGTTTTTCCGCTAAATAATTAAAGGCATGAATTTACACATTTTGACCACTGTGCAGTGTGGTAGTTTTGGGGTTAGGTGTTAAACTCCCTTCAAAACAAAATTATTTGGATTGAAGCAAAAAAAAAATAATAGATGCTGACTAATTTAATTAAATTTCCAATAATAATTGTTTTAAGCGTCACGAGGATTTGCAAAATTCTGAGAATGGGATCATGTAACTGATCTCGTAGTCGGGATACCACAGTTGTCAAGTCATTTCAGTCTCATATAAAAAATATAAAATACATCCAATAGAAACTGATTCCGGTGTTTTGTAACAAATCATAACCGTAAGATATCCAAACATGTTGAACTCACTTTTTAAGGGTGTACCAAAATATGGAGAAGTGACTTTTTTTTTGGAATGGAAAGCGAAGTTGGAATAGGTTGAATACCTAAACGTTTCCAATTGAAAAAAAACTTAACTTGCTCAGCCGAACCAAATGTTTCCATTTCGTAAGTCTTGGTCAGCATAAAATGAGCTCTTTTTCTGGTGTTTGCTTAGAAGTGTGCTCAGGAACACAAATTGAGTCTCCGTTTTTTTTTTGAGCTAGCGTCAATCTGGCGCTGGCTTAGTGCTGTCACTAAGTTGATGAGACGAAATCGAAACGCAAATTCCATAACTAATTGAAAACTCAAAGAAAATATGTAGAAAAATACTAAACATTAATCTTTTGTTACAATGTCGCTGTCATTACATGATTGCATCTAATACAGTTTCTATCTAATCTCTTACTGATGGTGCAATGAGAGTATAGTATACAAATACAAATTTATATCTGATTTAGTGTTATCTTTGATAAAATCATATCAAGTTTCGTTACAATTTTGATACCACCAGACAGTTCTTTCTTGCATGTTTTGTGATTTTAGAGGGATTCCATGAGAAACCAGCCGACCACAAAATATGACCATCGTCGATTCGAATGAAACTTTTAAGTTGTGTTCGATTTGTGAATCTCCATTATTTTCTCTAACAATTGCAATATTTTGATACAAGAGCAATTTTTCAAAAGGGCGTAAACATTTGTACGTGCATTAATTTCAATTTTTTTTTGTTCGATTACTGTATTTTATACAGCAAAATTTTCTGAGGACGAGTTTGAGAGAATGAATATTTATGTGCCAAAAAAAATATGCACTGAAAATTTTTTTATGTCATTTACCACAAAAACAAAAATTTATGTTAAAAATTTAAATTGTGAAAAAACCCATTTTGTCTAATTTTTTATATTTTGTCAATAAAAACTTCAAGAGAAAAGAAACATTTTGAATGTGATTGTATGATGGAGAACTTTCCGGTAGAAAAGTTTTTCTAACAATAACTTTATACATGTTTTTAAATTTCATGCTAATTCACATACAAAACTGTGATTTTATTACAGAATATAATTTTAAATCAAAATGTATTTAACAAAATCTTCCAAAATGCGATAGTTTTCGAGATATTTGGAACTTTGTTCCAACAAAAACAGTTAATTCGTGTGATTATACTCTTTTTAAAAGTTATTCGCGTTACCCCATCATAAAATGTCAAAAATCTAATGTATATCGTTTTAAAGACGAAAAGAACTTTTTCAGTGTATTTGGATCATGGAGAAGCTTTCAATAAAAAAGTTTTTCTAACAACAACTTTTGACATATTTTTTTAATTCTTATTATTTGCGGTCAAAAATTCAATTATCTTTTTGAATATGATTTTAAACGCTATTTTAAATCAAAATGCTAATAACAAAAAAATTCTGAAATGTAGTACTTCTCGAGAGATTTCAAATTTTGTTTTAGCAACATAATTATTTTGTTTTATTACGACCTTTTCAGAAGTTATTCGCGTTTCTCCATCAACAATAATAACTTTTTCAAAAGGTCCATAACATTTCCTGTAACTTTCTCTTTAACATCAAGGTGATATTGTAAACCATTTGAAAGCTATACAAAGACAACCAAAATATGATCGAACTATTTAGTTTAACCATAAGACCCTATGGTTGAATAGTATTTTGATTGTGTTCGTATAGCTTTCAAATGGTTTACAATATCACCTTGATGTCAAAGAGAAAGTTACAGGAAATGTTATGGACCTTTTGAAAAAGTTATTATTGTTGATAGAAAATAAAATAATTATGCTGTTAAAACACAATTTGAAATATCTCGAGAACTACTACATTAGCATTTTGATTTAAAATAGCGTTTGGAATCATATTCAGTAAGATAATTGTATTTTTGACTGCAAACAGTAAGAATTATAAAAATATGTCAAAAGTTGTTGCTAGGAAAAAAAATATTGAAAGTTTCTCCATGATCCAAATACACTGAAAAAGTTTCTTTTACGTCTTTAAAACGATAAACATTAGATTTTTGACATTTTATGATGAATAACTTTTAAAAAGAGCATAATCACACGAATTAACTGTTTTTGTTGGAACAAAATTCCAAATATCTCGAAAACTATCGCATTTTGGAAGATTTTTATTAAATACATTTTGATTTAAAATTAGAGTTAGAATTATATTCTGTAATAAAATTACAGTTTTGTTTGTCAATTGGCATGAAATTTAATAACATGTATAAAGTTATTGTTAGAAAAACTTTTTTACCGATAAATTCTCCATCATACAATCACATTCAAAATGTTTCTTTTCTCTTGAAGTTTTTATTGACAAAATATAAAAAAAAATTAGAAAAAATGGTTTTACAATTTAAATTTTTAACATAAACAAACACAAATTTTTTTTCAGTGTATATTTTTTTCGCACATATATATTCATTCTCTCAAACTCGTCCTCAGAAAGTTTTGCTGTCTAAAAAACAGTAAACGAACAAAAAAATTGAAATTATTCCACGTAGAAATGTTTAAGCCCTTTAAAAAAATTGCTCTTAAGTCAAAATAATCTTACTGATTGTGGAAAATATTTAGTCTTCCATACCGATAAAATGTGTAAAGTTACATAGGAATCCAAGATGGTCGATCAGGATTTTAATTATTTTCGAACGGATCTTCGTGGAATTCCTCTTTAGCAACTAACCAGCCAAATTTATAACTGGGTCTGATACCAAATATCATAGAAATCAATAATTCCAGTTGTTATTAGTCCCTTCTGATCGAGTACATGTATATTGTGCACAATTTAGAGCACGTATAAGTTGAATGTTATGCCATTAATATTAAATTATGCTGAAAAATTTGAAAAAATACTTCTTGGTTCATTTTTATATAGAAAACGTCAAAAAACTAAAAAGAATAATCTTATCCCAGTTGATCGTAGCAAGTCATGGTTCATTTTGATTTTTATGAGATTTTGGGAAATATTCATATGGACAATTGCTCCAAAGATACCCTGTCAATATATTTAATAATTTGGTTTCTAGTGGGCGTTTCTGACCATTATGCAAGTAAACTGCGTACAAGGAAAGTGGTTTAACAGTTACGCTATTCTCGCGCCCTCAAATTGAAACTTTGATTGTTAAGAATTAAATTCCAATTAAAATATGACGAGTGTTTTTTGACGACCGTTTCAAGATACTACCTACAGTTCCAGGCCATATGATTATTAGACCGACACTTAAAAGTAATTTTTTTCGGAACATTGCTCAATCGAAAGGTGATTGCTTCCGTAAGTCGAATGCTAAATCGTCACTGTTGTGCTATCTTATGACAAACGCCATTTTGATGAAACATGATGAAAAATTGTAATATTTTTGTTTTAAATCACTTGGGATTAACTCAAGTCAAATTGTACAATATTCATTTCAAAATCGAAATTCCAAGTCCGCACTCCAGAAAAAATGACTTAAATGTCCATCCCATACATTCCAAATCTTAACCAGCTAATAACAAGAAATCTAAACCAAGACTATCATATCTAGTTAAAATAGCAACCAAAAATACAAGAATTGTGAAATCTTTCTTCTCTAAGGTAAATGACGTGTCACATATAGCATTCCTTGAAAAAACTGTGAAGGCTGCTATGCAGGAATGACCAAAAATAGACTGAAAACAAAGATTTAGGGCCCCCTTAATCTAATATCAATAAATTTGATATACTGATCGAAATATATTATAGGGCAATGAGCTTATAATCGACATGTTTCTATTACACTAGTGTACAGTATTTCCAAACTCAATAAGCTGCTGGTCATTTTCAATGTAAAATCGTGTGCTGAATCCGAAAATGAAATCCAAAAAAAGTACAGTAAAACAGTTATCGAGTGACAAATATCTTCGGTTATAGCATATCGACATGAAATATTATAATGTTAAATTAAAGGAAAATGGATGTACATTCTAGCTTTGGAACATTTAGTTTTAGTGTGATTAATGGTTCGGACGTTATTTACGAGTTTGTTGAACATTCTCTTAATTTTTCCTCATTTTTTGAAGAAAAATGAGGGTTTGCTCAAGATTTTGGGCAAGATAGAAAATATCTTAAAAATTACATTTATATGGGAATTTAGAGCTAATATCCAATAAAAATAATCACTTATTAGTTTAAATCGGATGGAAATTGTGGAAGCTATTCATTTAGTTGTAGAATTGGAATTTTGAGTATTGAGAATATTTAATCATTCAATAGCACAAAACAGCTCCATTAAGCGATAAATTATTATTTAATTAACAAATATTAAGGAATCACATGGTGAATGCTTCATTTCAGGAAAAATACAGGAAGTTGGTGTATTGGAGCATTTGATTAAAAAGTGGACTCTACCCTAAATGTCAAAAATTCTGATGTTTCTGAATTTTACCGACAAGGAATTTATTTCCATTTTGTTTCTGAGAACTTTCCATGTTCAACAAGGAATAAAAAGAATCATTAAAGAATAATAGAGAAATATGCACGAGAAAATGATTAAATTTGATATGAATGACAAAATGCCTTAGAGTCCTAACTTCTCGTATTCTGAAAAAGGTCGCCAAGGTCCCGTTCGATTTCTGAAATTTTTCCACATTACAAAAACTGCAAAAAATGCATGATTTGCAGCATAGAGCAGAAAGGTCACTATGAATTAGGCATTTTTTGGACAAAATTCCTCAAAAGTCCAGCTTCTCCTACTTTTTGGGAAACGAAGATATTTTTTATAACAATGGTATAAATTAAAAATTTTCGAGTGCTACTTCGAAAGCTATAGCATTTAAAACATTTTTCCTTCATATTTTCCCATAGTGCCATTGCCAAAAATTTCAAGCGAAGTGGGCAGGGCTCTAAAACTGTCCGAAAGCTGTGAAATTTGGCATCTGCGCTTACTTTGACATTTGTCACAACGTGAAAGGGGGTGCCTTTGAGATATCAAAAATTAGTGTTTTTGCAATGCCCTAGTAGGCAAGCTACGCTGGAGTACTTTATACGTTATGATACGCACTTAGGAAAACGAGCCCCATTCAAACGCACTTTATTCTTTCTTTCTAAACCCAATCCATAGTTTTTCGTTGTGTTCATAAGCCGTGATAATCAAATTATAAATTTAAACAATTTCTTCGCCATTTTATCAAAAATATGTTTAGCAATGTAGTATTACATTTTGGATTATGAATGACATAAATCATTTATAGAAAGTGTGTTCGGAAACGACTCGGCAAAAGTGAAAATTTCCAGTTCTTTTTCGATCAGAGCCGTCAATATGATGCATCAACCAATAAAAAATGATGAAAAATTTTAAATTTGGGTCCGATGCTGATTTGTTTTTTATCATTCGCATTGAGCTGTTTGAGGCGAATAAGACATCTCCTCAAAAGAGTGTACAACACCAAGAAGAAAATATTTGTGCTGTGTGCGTGGCTGATGTAATACGATTCAATTAGATTGTGTCGATCCATGCTACTAGCTGAGACCATCATTTTTATTTTCAATGGTTGATAAGTAACACAGACAACGAAAAAACCGTTTATGAAAACGTCGGACCGAAGCTCGTTTGTGATTGGTTCCCGCTAATTTCATGCAAAAAGCTGCAAATTTTAAACCGACTTCATTGTGATTTCAGTCCAATGTTCAAATCACTCGGGTTAGGCCCTTTTTTCGTGAGACAAAATATCAACAACGAAAAAGAAGACGATTAATATGATGCGACCGTGTCGGTGGATTGAACTCTTTTTTGTGGTTTGTCCAGTGCTAGTTACGCCAATTGAATGGAATTATGCCTATCAATACCGGATGAAAAGACGATTATTAGGATGAGGCCGCCTCCGTGGACTCACTGCATTATTTAGTTTGTGCAACTACGCGCTAGTAACCGGTGCATTTTGCCGCGGCGGTGCGTTTTAACACATCTTCCTCTGCACAATGACACAACATTGATCAGCAGAAATTATGTCTCGATGGGCACGCTAAACTTTTAGTTTTCTATTATACCTCCAAAATACCTCATTTTGTGATACACCACTATATAGCACATATTATCCACTATGTATTTTAATTAGGACGGTCAGCGAACATGTTCTGGCTAGATGAGATCACTTAAAGAAGATACGGGTTATAACTATCAAACAAATCAATTGATATTGGTTTCAGATAGGCATATGTGCCTTCACTTCAATTTCCAAAAACAACACCAAACCTTCCGAATTCATCAGCGGCAAGTCCCTCTGTTGCATTTGACTGATTTGACCTTCTCACACAAACAAACAATATTATTCACTGAATCTGACAAATGCTAATTAATAAATTAATTGTTTTTTCTCATTTTCGGTTAATTTCTCGCCACGATTGTGTGTCGTTGCGATTCTTTTGTGTTTTTGTTTCCTTTCATTTCCACTTGCAGGGCGGCTCAATGCCAAATACGTCTAGTAGCGTGCCGTTCCTGCTCTCTTCCAGCATGCAGTCGATCCGTAGCCGCCGTACTTCGACAGTGCTATCTTCCGGCCCGCTCGGGTCCGGATCGGGGCTGCTGCAGCAGCTCGGTTCCGGCATGGTAAGACAACTGACTGGTTACGGTGGTGGCTCCGGTGCCGCAAGTCCGGTTCAACAGTCTATTTTCAATGGAAATTCTAGTAGTCACACTCGAAGCAATTATGTACGAAAGTGTCCGTCACTCAATATAACATTCAGTGGCTAAAGTTTACTAATTATTAAGCGATTAAGCTAGACTAATTTTTTTTCTTTTCCAATCTATATGTTTTTGTTTTGTACTTTAATGCTTTTAATCTGCATCTTTTCTATACTCTCTATATGTTAAACTAAACGGTCTCGTTTCAGAGATCAGCACACTATGATGTTTTTCTTTTATATCTACAATATTAACACGAGTTCAAGTTTTAATATTTTGTGTTAATGATTACCATTTTAGCATAATCTCACAAATATGTTTATGTCATAACATAACCACATATATTCTGATGCACAAACCCTGTTACACACACTATGTCCTATAGCTGAAAAAATCCACCACAAATCCTCAACTGTATTTCACATTTTCACCTCTAACTGCGGCATGTCTTCCATTGCGAAAAGCAAACCTTCCCCCTTTCCTTTAATATAAATCAAAAGAAGTAACGAAATCCTGGAACCATAATAGGATTGATTTTAAAGTCAACCCCAGGCAGAGGTTGAAGGGATTCTTTATTTAGACGGAACTTTCTTTCCGGTAAGGCCTATATAGAAAAGTAGACATATATTTTGATAGTATAATTGGTAGAAAGACGTTTCGGTTATCTTAAATGAAAATTGAAGAGTCACGTAAGTACACTAATTAACATAAACAAGTATAAAAAAACGAACGTTATCATGGATAAGAATATAAAACGAGCCAAAACGTTGGATGTCGAATTATTTCGCTGCGCAGTTTTACATGTGATATTTCAAGTAGGAGTAGACGAATGCGAACGAAACGTGTGTAGAAAATTAAACCATATAATCAAACATCACTGCTACATTGTAGGTTAAGAACATTGAACGAAACAATTTGAAATTATTACGTACGTGGATTGAAAATACGGATGACAAGCAAAGATATAGTAGAGAAAGACGATTTTAGAAGAAATTGCAAATATCCAAAAACCCTTGATAAGGTGCTCAATTGATAACCGTCGAACGTTGAGAGTGTGAAAGAGGCACTACGATAAAAGCCACAGTTGGTCTGGATAAGTAAGCAAGAAAATTTCACTGTTGCACTTAACGAAATATACCAGGTCGTAAAATAAAGCAAACATAAAAGAGCCCTGCCGACTTTCTACCGTTTGCACAATATTCACGTTTTATTTTTCCTTGTCGACGCTAAATGATGAGTTACCGAAACAGAAACCATCTTCGCATAATAGTCCATAAAAACGATGGTGTGAGCTAACAGAGTTATTCAAAGGGTACGTGTCGCTGACGGTGAAAGGTGGAAGCTGTAGTATTAATTCAGAATTAGATGTTTATCGGAGAAGTGAGCTTATGAAATTGTATAATTTCGGAACGAATGGGAACGATTCGTTGAAAGATATATATTTTTCAGTGTTTTTGCAGTTACGAATGGCCCTTCGTTGACGTTTTGTTTTATAATTTATTGAAGTGTCTCTAATTGACGGCTTATTACTAATCAAAACCTAGATGAAAGATTGTTCATCCATTTTTTTTTTCGAAACTAAAATTTATTTAACAGATTTTTTTTGATTAGATAGGTTTCAACATTAAAATCATTCGCGTTTCTTTGCAAATTTTTTTGATAGATATCATTGTTATATGCAAACACAAGAAAAGCAAAATTTTTAATTAGCTTTTGTTTACTTTCTGCCAGCCCAAGCAATCCCTGTACCTATAGTTTTACGTTCAACTTTCTGGCTAGAGGATTTTTTATTGTAATTCTGGAAAATCATATAAAAAGCTACAAAATCCTAATCTATACACGAACGGAGGTCTGCATAAGGATATTTCTTTTCTTAGAAAATGTAAAAAGTTTAAATTGACCCCAACTAATCATAAAGTCAAGTTGAAGACAATCGTGCCATTAAGTGTAGTGAAAAGGATGGAAGCCGATTTCTTAAATCATAGTATAAAACGTTTATATAGTGTATTAAATGTGACAACATTGGAGTCCTATAGCCTGCATTTGAAGTTGGCTAAAGAGCACCCAACGAGTTTTTGTTTGTTTCTAACAAAAGTGAAAATGGCCGAAAGGTGTGAAGCAGAAAGGAAGAGAAAATTACTGAATAAAAAATTCAATAATTTACAACGAAAATTTACCATTGACCGACCTAAACCGACAGTACACCTTTTAAATGACTTTGTGGTAAATCCCTCATCCCAAAGCTTTACCGAAGAACAATCGACTTTATTAAATCAGGGACTTATTTATGCAATAGAATCAAGACCAAATTTTGAACAAGTAATTATTGACCTAGAGACTGGTATCAATAATTGCAGCCTTTATTTTTCAACAATTAATGACGCTAGATTCACGATAGCGGAAATAATTAAAGAAAATACTCCACAAAAATTTTAAACAAAATAAATAACAATTATAAAAGAATTGATGGAAAACTCAGTTTTTAATTTGAAGGCTGATAAAGTAGTAATATTGGACAAAGGCCAATATGACGCTGACATGACCCAAAAAATTATATCTGGCCCATATAGGGCACATAGAACGAACTTCCTTCCGGACATGATCAAACATGTTGAAAAAACTCTTAAAGACTGCAAACCCATCTTGGGAGAAAATCTAAATCGTCTCAAAGTTTCAAACCCCATTTTACTCCCAATAAAGGTACTCCAAAAATTCACAAACCAGGAAATGAAATCAGAGAAATTATTTCATCAATAGGTGCCCCAACCCAAAAAATTGCAAAATGGCTAGTACAAGAATCACCAATACACAAGAATTCACTCTCAAACTTCAGAACTCAGGTGAAATCAAAGACGATGACCTATTCTCATCTTTAGAAACTCCTTTGACGTAACCGCACTATTCCCAAGTGTCCCTATAAAAGATTCAATTAACCTCTTAGAGGATTGGTTACTACAACACAATAGCAACAGTTTATGGAAAAGCAAAGTAAGATCTTATATCAAACATGCTCGCCTTTGCATGGAAGTAAATTATTTCACATTCCGAGATGTCTTCTACAAACAAACCAAGAGTGCCCCGACGGATAACCCACTATCTTCTTTTCTTTGTGAACTATTTATGTCAAACCTAGAAAAATGTTTGAAAGAGAAAGGCGAATTACCAAAACGCTGTTGGCGATACGTTGACGATATCTTCGGTATGATCAAACGTAAAAATTTATCCCGGATGTTGGAAACTATTGACAGCATCCATAAAAAATATCAATTTTTCACATGAAGAAAAGAAAGATAGCAAATTGCCCTTCTTGGATGTGTTGGAAAAAGAGAGGTCCTTGACTTTCGAAATACAGTAGGATTCCGTTTTTGGCAACAATATTTTTTTTCAGTTGCCAAAAATGGAACCTTACCTTAAAAGCTTTTATTTTCAATTTGTGACATCATAAATGTTACAAGAACATTAATTATATGAGAATATGTGAAATGGAATGAAATAATAGAAAAAATCAACAAATTTAACTTTATTCCCTATACCCGCCCCCATAAAATATAGTAAATATGACTCCTATGTTTGGAAATAAAGTCAAAAGCGATATCCATTATTACAACAAAATGATTATTGAGCATTTTTCAAAAGATTTACTATGAACAAAAATAATGTTGCCAAAAACGGAACTTTTTGTATATAGGAAACCTACAAATACCGAAAAAATTATACCAAAAACTTCAAACCATTCTTATCAGCATAAAATGGCCGCTTTTCATCACATGGCCCATAGAATACTTACTTTACCATTAGGGGAAGAAGCAAAAATTAAAGAAACAGAATTCTTTTTCGAAATAGGCAAGCTCAATGGGTATCCAGAGCAAACCATCCAATCAATAATTAATAAAAAATCTAGAATGCCTAATAAGCAAACTCTCACAACATTAACTCCAACAACTGAAATTTTAAAAAGGATAGCAGTAGATTTCAACAAAAATACAGCTTATCCACTTAGAACAAAATTAAAAAGTTTGGTATAAACCTAGTTTTCAGTAGTGGAAACTAGCAACTAAAATCAATTCCAGGATCCAAAAAGGATCCGATAAGAACATTGAGCAAATCAGGGGTAAACAAAATATCATGTTCACATTGCGATAAAGTTTATATTGGACAAACCAAATGAACATTACACTGATAGAATATATTCGTAGATCGCTGCGAATTAGATTCGTACAGATAATTTTCATAAAATCAATATTAATTCTTCAAAAGGGCTAATGAGATTTTTGTAAGCAAACTTCTTTCGCACATTACTCCGCTGCCGAGTTGAATTTCATGAAAAATATACTTGAATCAACATATTTACCCTTGGTAGAATCAATTTCAAATGTTTTCTGTGTTGAAATTATAACAAAATAAGAGAAATCAGCAAAACAATAGTTTGTTTACAAATCTTATTAGCCCTATTCAAAAGTTGATATGGTAATATACTTATACCATTACTTCACACCACAAACTTTCTAGTAGTCAATAGAGGCGAGCAGATTGAAATAAAATCGATTTCGCCAGATCGATCCTTTTAATTTAAAAAATCGTTGTTGTCATACATCGATCCTAAAAGATATATGCTAAATAATATGCTAATGAATACGAAAACTTTTCTAAGATGAACGAAATGAATTCGTGTGACCAACAAAATCGTTCGTAATATCCATAAATGTTTATTGAAATAAACGAAACATTTCTCTCCATTCACGAAAAATAATGTCGTTATCGACGATAACATTCGTTTAATGTACACTAAATAAATAACATTTACGAAAATTTTCGTTCATCAGACGACCATTTCTTCATACCATAATAAAATTGATTTGGCCAGATCATTTTTATTAAATTAAAAAAAATCGGTGTTGTCAAACATCGATCCCAAAAGATCGAATGAAAAAAATAATATGCTAATGAATACGAAAACTTGTTTATGATGAACGAAATAAATTCGTGCGACCAACGAAATCAGTCGTAATATACACAAACGTTTATTAAAATAAACAAAACATTTCGTTTCATTCAGGAAAAATAATGTTGTTATCAACAATAACATTTGTGCAGTGTATACCAAATATGTAAAATTTACGAAAGCTTTCGTTCACCAAGCGGCCATTCTTGTGCATGAAATGAACGAAACCTACTATTTACAATGCACGAAAATACTTCGTTGCAGAAAACGACGAATGGATTCGTGCATTGCATGACCAATTTCATTATATTTACGAATTTATATTATCAGTGTAGAAATTCGGTTCAAGGAGCATATTGCAGAGATAGCAAAAGCTTCTAGGGAATCTGATGAAGATTCACCATTTCACTTCAAATCCAAGGTAGCGGAACACGCTTTTTCAGAAAAACATAACCTAACTATAGAAGAAATTAAAAATCAACGTCAAATCTTCAATCCTTAGAAATTAGTCGTAGCTGAAAGCCTAGAAATGTTCAAACATTCCTCTCCTTCCTTGCTAAATCGATACCAAGGTAACGGATATTCATAGCTCTTCGAAGTATTACCTACGTGCAAAAAACGGTCAGCTTCACGCACCTAGGTACTTACTGACCACAACCTACCCATTTTTACATTTCTTATAAAAGAAATGTATAGAATTCGCTCAAACTTTCAAGATTTTTTCCGAGGCCCGGAGGGCCGAATCTTATATACCGATCGACTCAGCTCGACGATTTGGGACAATGTCTGTGTGTGTGTGTGTGTGTGTGTGTGTGTGTCTGTGTGTGTGTATGTAACGGACAAATTCTCATTCGTGTTTCTCAGCAATGGCTGAACCGATCTTATCCAAACCAATTTCAAATGAAAGAACTAAAAAACAGTATGAACGCTATTAATTTGTTTTTGATTCTGATGTTTAGTTTTCAAGATATGAATGTTTGAATGCGTAAAAATGGCGTTTTTTGCAGTTTTTTTGAATTATCTGCCGAAATTGACAATACAGATTAACAATTTATATGTTTTTAGACAGCTTTAACAAATACCTTTCGAACAAGCTATAGATTGTTGAAATCGGACTATTATCAAAAGAGATATTTATAATTAAATGCGGACGAAAGATTTTTATCATTTCCCATTGCCAGAAATATGACCAAAAACATGTAATCTATTATTAACGCCAAAACGGCTTATTTTAGGTAAATAGTATCTTCGGAGAATTTAATGGAGGTAATATGCGCTTTCTTTTGGTATTGTGCTTTTGCTAATTAATCCCCCTATGAGTGAGATATTTTCACAAATTTTCTTGGAAGTGATTATATCGAAATGACGTCTTCAGCAAATTTATAGCTCTTACTTTTGCGAATAACTTTACTGAAGACTTTAAATATCTATTTTGAATACTTTAAAAGTTATGGATTGTTGTTTGTGGATTACCTTTTGTCGCCTATTTATTGTTCAATATAGTAATAATCCATTGAAATAAGCCAAACATTATTACGATAAAACGAATTTTGTATTTCATTTTTCTATCTACAACCGCTAGAAATAATCACCGAACACTTCCAAGTTGTCTGGAAAGAACTTGATAACTTATCAATGCAAAAATGTTCATTTGTGCGAACCTTCTGACTGCAATTTTTCTAACTTATGACCATCGGATCGATCTGAAACATATCGGAAAATGAAAAGCGAAATAAATAACTACAAGCAACGGCGTAGCCAAGAGAAGGTTTTGGGGTTTAACACCATACAACCCCCCCCCCCTCCACCACACCCAAAAAAAAAAAATTGGATTGAAGTTGAAAATTTTCGGCAGGACCTGGATCTCCCGGATCTTTCTCCTTGATCCGCCGCTGGTTTCAAGCGATGTTTCATTATCACATAGTATCTCAAGATCGTGGCTGTCGATCCGTTGTATGTATGTGCAAATCGTACTGAACATGTAATATTCATTTCCACCATTGTATTGAACATAACCAGCCATGGAATCGTAGTCTGGACAAATGATACAAGCACAATTGCACCACTAGGTGGATTAAAACAAGTTTTCATTTTGGGAATGCGTCGAGTTGAGACGAAAACGTAATATGATTAATAACGAGGATAACACTTTCCGAATGTAGAGAGAAATTTATGAAAAATGACGCTTTCCATTCGACTCTAGCAGGTTCTGATCTATTTTGATGAGCATTTGATTTTTGTTGTATGACCAATTATATGTATAGGTAAAATATTCAAAAACAGTAATTTAAGGTTAAGATAGCATCATTTTGAAACCGCCAATTTCGGAGGTTTAGTATCTTCGATGAGTTTTACAAACATTAAACAGCGCATCATTTGATAAAATAATTTTGACGGTATATCGTCCAAGAAGTATTTATGGTGAATTTTCTCAGGTTAATATTCATGACTACAATAAAGTCTCAACAAATTCGCTAAAGGCACGAACTCTGTTACTATTGTCTGAAAAATTAATTCTGCATAATTTTAAAACTTCAAATATTACGGTTTCGGAATTATGCCGTTTGGACAGTAAGATCGATTTTCACCAAACCCCCACCAATTGTAAAATTGGTATTGTAAAAAAACGTAAGGGCGATACTTCAATGCTGATAAGTGGGACCGAAAAATTAACCAACGCCAAAGGGGCGATACTATCATTTTGTCAATTTCAATAGCAAACACAAATTTTAATTTAATAATTTTAAATACTTCATGAAGTTTTGGGTTTCGATCACTGAATCATGCAATCTAGGATGTAAAAAAACACAATAGCTCTTAAAAAGGAAATAAAACCAAGTCTGGAAATATTCACTGTTGATTTTCTTTGAATGGTGTCAATGCTAGTATCGCTTTTCTCAAGAAAAAGTGTTGATTTCTTCTTCTCAGTCACGTTGGAAATTTGAGTAAAGTATAAACTTCAAGTCGATTAAAAAAAATCGATTTTTTTGGCTCAGTACAATATATAACCCCTTTAGGAAAATTCAGTTTTCCCACTACAATGCATTGATTAAGGAATTTAGATATTTTTTTAACAGAGCATTAGCAATAATTCGTTTGTATTTGTCTAGTTTATGGGCCATTTTTTCGCTTTCCCATTGATTTGGTTTGAGATCTATCCCATGTAGTATGTGTCATCAAAAACATCGCGAAGCATCAAGTTCTAAATGTTCTCAAACGATGTAATATCCGAAGAGAGTGATAAGAGTTATAAGAAATGTCTCATCACACTGTTAGGTGGATTAAAAGCGTTTTTCTAGATAAACCCCATAGCAATCCCGTAATTTCCTATAGACTGATACAAACACTGAAGAAGATTACAAGTAGTAATCAAAATACAGGTATACCTCGATTTAATGTACAGGTTAAATCGAATTTTATGTTAAATCGAAACATAAAAGAAATGTGTGTTTTCGAACAGAATTATTATTTTATTTATCGCTCGAAATATTTGCAAGGATATTACTGATTGAATCCACTTAACAGTGACATTCATAACTAAATAAATAAATTATCAGCAGCTGAGATCTCAGCCAACATTTTTTTTTTTTGCTGAAATCTTAGTGAAAGTCACATTTGACACTGAGACTCGGAAAAAAATGAAACACAAACTGAAATATCAGTTTGCGTAGGACCACGTAGCATTTGATGGCTGAAGCCAAAAATTGATCCACTGCTCTCCGGCGGCAAAAACGGTAGTCTTCTTTTCATTTTTTTGGATTTATTATCTAGATTTCTATTTAAACACGAAGATTTATTATGTTAAATAATATAACTCCTGGGGGACTAGTACCCAGAGTCTTTGAACATCTTGAATCGCACGCAAATGCCAGTTAAATTTTTTTGAACCCCTATCTCTTCTCCTTTTGCTGAGTACGCAGTAATATATACGGAATCTAATCACAACTTGTGTCGGACTAACATCGCTTCTGTGTCCTTCCTCTATCTACATTAAGTCATGACCGGCTCCTGGTAAGCTCGCAATGTTTGTTTAACAATACTGATAAATAAACACCGTGAGCTTACCAGAAGTCGTACATTGAAGGATGGCTTGTGTCTTTCGTCGTTATCGTCTGTTGATTTTCTGTGCAATTCCAGGAGGTGTCGATCCACAACGAGTTTTTTTTCTGCAAAGCCCGAGTTAGGTGCGTTCACCACTCAACCATCGAGAAACTTTCATGATCTTATTACAAATTCCTAATAGTTTCGCAGTCACCGCTATCAGGGATGTAATACACCTCAGAGCAAATAAAGAGAAGAATAAAAAACGCTCTTTGCACTTTTCATGCGAACCACCGCTCTTCTCTTTCACAATAAACCTCTTCACTACGATGTGTGTTGCTCCCATACGTGCATTCTACTCCATGGTTGCACACCTCAAAGAGTAGAAATAAAGAGGCACTTTAGTGTGAATCTTGGTCCCACGCGCACGGAAGCAGAGAAGGCAACAAAAATATTTTAAAAACGTTCTTCCGATCAAACTTTATCTGGATTCTAGTTTGATTCGCCTTCCTACCTGTTTGCCAGTGAGGGGAGGCACAAAAAAGTGGCTCTTCAAGATGACTCTTTGAACGAAATTGTGCAGCTCTTGGTGCACAGATCTTTCTCTTTTTCGTTTTCAAGTTTCTCTTGGTGCGGTCGTTCTGCACATCGCAGTTTTTTTTGCGCTGCTCTATTTTCCATCGGCGAATTTCGCTCTTTGTGGCACATTGTGTGAGCATTTGTAGTTAAATGCACACCAGGTTTGTTGTGCCTGGTGTGCATTTAACTATAAACAAGCATAGTGGAATTATATAGGGTGTTTGGTTCATGGTTGAGAACCTCTCGAGGGGTGATTGCCTGTAATATTTGGAGAAAAAAATCGTTCAACACATATCATCAAATCTCAGCCATTACAAAGTTATTGAACTTTTTGTATTAAAAACTTTTTTGTCTTAAACTACCTCTAACTCAAAAAAGTATACTTTATATTTCAAATATTTTAGAGCCACTGGGAAGGTGAGAAAATTTCGCATTGAGTGATGCCCTCACATGTTTCAGCTAATGAGTTTAAGTAGCCTTTTCAGAGTAATTTGTTGAAAATTAAACAATTTAAATCGATTTTTCGTTCATTTCTTGAAAATCCTAATAGTTAACCTCATCATTTTAATAATCCAGATTGTTAGCCTTGAAGAGCTGCATAATTCGTTCTTTGACATGATACACTTACCTTTTCTTATTTTCATGAATTTGGGTTATTCAACTTGGATATTTTTATCTCATTTTCACAAATACCAGCTCTAATTGAAAAAGTATGGCACCTATTGTACTTTTTTTCATTTTATTCGAAAGCCAGGAAAATTTTACATAGAAAAATGTATTAATACCTTTCAGCTAAGTGAATTTAGTATTCTTTTAGAAGTAAATTAGTTTAAAGTTAGTGCTATTATTAGCATTTTCGTCAATTTTCTTAAAATAGTAATTAATAAACATCACCATTATTATCATGGAAATAATGCATCTCAGCAAGTTCTATAGTTCTTTTTTGACTCCATTTAATTATCTCTTTAGGTTTCGACGCAAAATCGTTTTTATCACATCGTTTCATATGCAAAAATAACTATTTCGAACCCACTACATTTGTGGCGAGGTCATGCTGTGTTAACTATTAAATAGCAGCAAAATGAAAAGAGATATAGACATAGTGTCAAATAAAAAGTTATAGAGAACATTAAGGGGCATCAAATGAACAATAGTAACGATAAATTTTGTAGATTAATAATTAGAATAATTAAAAAACTCTCCAAGAAACACAAATTTGGAGTTATTTCATTAGTAAAAATTATTTAGTACACTTAACTAAAAGATATTTGTACATACACTGATAGGATATTTTCTCAGCTTTCCAATGAAATCTAGTAAATAACGATATAAAGTATATTTTTAGATAAGAGTCTTTTAAGCACTTGCAAGTCGGTTACAGGAAAAGTATAGTAATGAAATTACAAAGAAATGAGAAGAGATAGGAATATGACGTCCAAGAACAAATTATGAAAAGTCCTAAAACCCAACTTTTGGATAATGGATATTGCTATAATCATACTTCTTTATTTCGAGAAAATTAGAAAAAAAACTCCTCAAAAACACTAACTTTTAACTACTTTACAGCTAAAAGGTAATTAAAACTAATTAACTAAAAGATATGAGAACACCATTCAATAGGAAATTTTCTCACCTTTCGAATGGAACTAAAAGATTTAAAATACAAAGTATACTTTTAAAGTTAGAGGTATTTAAGACAAGTAAGTTTATGACAGTCTATCACCCCCCCGAGAGGTTCTTGACCATGAACCAAACACCCTGTATGGTAGAAAACATATATAAAGTACAAAATCCCGTTCTTGAACATGGGTTAGACTTAGGTCGGTCGTAATGGTTCACACTGAAATAATATATTTAAATGTTATCCTAATTGTCTGGGTATTACCGTACTGAAGAGCAGAATCAATGTTAGAAACGGTTTTTTTTATTTATGTAACTTTAAATTTATTCATTCGTCACATGATAGAAACGGTTGAACTTAAACTCACTGTAGTTAAAATTCTAAAACGATAAGACAAGTGGCATAGTCAAACCTAATTCTCAACAAGTGATACGTACTGGTGGAGCTTACAGATGTTAAAAAACATGATACGTGAACTATAAGTAACATTCTGTCCAGAGAGATGCATTTCATGTTGCAGTTGCATGTTGATATTACCACGAATCCCGTAGATGCACCATCTGCGTCATCTGCGTACGTTTGTGTAATTACGAGTAAGGTTGCAACTGTCCGACACTATCAACATTGTAGCTTCTGACTTTCTCGTTTCGCGATGTGAATCCATACACCTATAAATGTGTACCTGTCCCGATCGAAGGCCCAGGTGCAATGAATACGTAATGCACGTCATCCAATGAGTAGTCAGGTAACTAGTTCATTTGCTCAATAGATGGATGCATAGATGGCCGTCCCTCCCACACTGCGGCAAATGTTAAAAAGACGAAGGCAAGCTTTAGTGTTAACTTTTAATTAACTGTTCTCGTGATCCGTTTATCAGGCTTAGAAAGGAACTCTCTGGACTCTGAGGATCAAAGACTGTATGGTTAGAAAGCACAATCAGCGGCACACCAACACACACACATTCATATGGGCTTTTAATTAGTTGCATTGCATCTCTTCGCTGCATGATCCGGAAGCTAGTGGCGTTTCAATATTTTCTTCTGACACCGTGGAACAGAACGGATGAGCTTTGAGTTCTCTGTGAGCGCATTTATCGATTTATTATTTAGAACTGCTCGAACTTGTCTATTCAGTGTTGACACAATAGTATCACCACACTCACTATCTATTTTCTGGTTTTCATTGTGTTTACGATCCACAAACTGTAGCTCGAGTTAACTCATTATACATCCACAGCTTTAGTTGGCGTGATTCTCTCGCATCTTGATAAGAGCTCTTTCCTTGTTCTCCGTATTTTCAAACACTGTACAATAATCATCAGTAAGGACTAACCTACTCAGTGCTATCTTAATTCGAAACGAAAAAGAAACTGTGACAATAATAGGTATAAGTAGGTGTAAAAACTTTGTGTTCATTGTTGTAAATTTCTGTATAATTTTTATTTGCAACTTACCGGCTTCTTAACTGCCTGCTATATCTATTCTGATGGAATGAAAATTCTATAGAAATCGCTTCAAACTCTGCCTAGGGTTTCATCGACTCGTAATTTTACGATGCAAATACATCCTTCATTCATCTTGGTAAATAATAATCTTTCGATGTTCATATCATGAATAATCAATTTGTTTCGACCCCGACAGCAAGCTGGGCTCAAACAAATGCTAACACATCCATTATTTATTTCACTTTATATACTGAGCCTTGCAATCTAATAGCCGGAACATGATACCTGATGCATTGATTCTGAGACACCATCCTCCAAACGAATACTCATCCTTACCGTAGCTACGCGAAACAAAATTTTGCATATCGCTGGTCACACCTATCTGGCAATTAAATTTTTTTTCCATTATAAACAGGACCCGGTATTGGGTAAACTTTTTGTCGGTACCGACAGAATGATTCTCGACACCAACAACTACCGTTTGCATTTTTATAATCGCTTTGCCTTTCTCGTTTGTCACTTTCCTCTGCTTGCGATTAATACGCTTACTCATAAAACCGAAACTGCTAAGCTGAATAATGCTTATTGCATTTAAAATATTTCAATAGCTGGTAGTGATAATTGCTTGAAAGTTTGGAATTTTAGCGACCGATTTCTCAGTAATTAACGACTGTTATATGTTATTCTACGACTCGTTTGTCCACAAGTATCTATACACGCACAAAAAATGGTTTGTACATTCAACAAAATGTTGGATTATACTTAACAAAAATGAATATTATCTGAAGTTTCATACATAATTTTGTCGGTTTCAACACGAGATGACTGTTGAATGTACAAAAGTGGTAGCTATCACTGCATATCAACATGTTTGTCATTTCGACAATCACTTTTGTTGGACCAACAATATTTTCATTAAATTAACAATCCGTTTTGTTGACCTGATAACGTTAGGGAAGTTGCCACTTTTATCAATAGAATGATCCATTTAATAATAATGTAATCATACAAGAAAAATATTGAAAATACCTGCAGATAATTCGTGTATGCAACCTCCAAGCGCACAATTACTTGCAATCCAAATTAGCGAACTCATTTACACTGACTTTACACGTCTAACAAAACAAAAACATGAACACTATCAACAAAATAGTTTGTTGAATTAAATAGCATCATGGTCGATGATTGTTAATTCCATAAGATATAATTGTTGGTTCAATAACGGATGTAGTCAACAAACAATTTTGTTGATTCAGCTGAGCAAAATTACTGTGCGTGTAGCATAACGAATTATTTTAATGTAAATCCTTCGAACTAACCAGTCTGTTTGACTATTGCACTACCAATTTGTTACACAGCTGTGGATACATTACATAACTATAATTAATATCCATGATAGGATGAGCTATAAAGCAGCACATCTGAATTCATTTGTTTATTTTTCCAAACGATTCAAAACTAATACCGACGATACTAGCTAAACCTTTACCTAAATTATTCATTCGAATCATTGAAAATCACAGCGATTAGCTTTTTTCGCAATACAAACTATTCGTGACAATTTGCCAGAAAATTTTCGTAGTTTGAAAGTTTTTATTGTCTGATAAAATCATATATTAATTTGTACTATAAATTCTAAATTTGCTACGATCATTATAGACAATTTTTTAAAACTAAGCGCAACTGATATCACAAATTGAAATATTCATGAGTCTCAGGTGACATAAATATGTTATCTCATAAATTCGCTTATCAATCATGAACATATTTCACTACCAGTATATAACTTCGGCTTTGTTTCCGCAGTACGTGGTGCCCATCAATGAGCGCCATAAAATAATCCCGGTTCGCTCGAAGCGGCACAAATTTATTATCATTGAATTCGCGGCATACCCGTTTTGTATTACATATACTTTTTTTCTTTGGCGCGTCGAACGATGACACGTGGTGTGTCATCTATTCAAACCTACAGGGGACAAATGTGTTCCAGTATTCATGAACTACTTGCTACAATCAAAACAGGAATCTCTGGCGTTAAATTATTGATTGCATTTTGCAAGTCTTTTGCATGTTTGAGCAATAGCGCCATGCCATGCCAGGTGTTGAAATAATATGCTAACATTCAGGCGTACGATATGGAAGAACCCAGGTTAGAGCGGAGCCTGCAACGGAGCGGAACAATATTTGCAATAGCCGTACTTTGGTCAGACAATGGTCCGCGGTTGGTCAAAGATCGGCTCAACAGTGGTTCGACAGTGGTCCGCCAATGGTCCAACATAGACCTTACATTCGGGTGACTTTCATATGAACTTTTCGTTCCACTATCCTTTTTCATTTTTCTTGCATTTTATTAAAAGAGTTTTCCTTCCTTGCATGAAAGGTCAAAATATAAAGTTTAAAAAAAATGTTATGGCAATACAGAGAGTGTTAGTCTTTAAATTCAATATAATAATTCCACAATTGAACCATATTTTCTCAAATTTTCATAGCAGAATACTGAAAATTGAGCGAGAGACAGTATTTCAGCGGGAGTGCCTCATCGAAAACTTGTTTTGCAGTGTACATCGTAATTCAAAATCTACTGGCAATCGTTTTGATATACTGCACAATTCTTCCTCACATAATTCCCCAGATAATTATAAGGTCCTTTATTCACATTTTTGAATTTTTCGTAGCACTTTTAGGCTAAAAACCCGATTCTCGCTAAAAAAGGGGGTTACATGTTATTGTAAAAATAATATTAAGAATAATTTTGTAAAACGCTCCTGTATTTTGCTGGACAGAATATCAATGTGTAAAAGAACCGTGCAAAAATATTGTGAAAAAAATTTTATATTGCATGCAAATTTACTGAATAGACTCTTTCTGTACTTAAAAATAAAATTGCGGACGATTTTTTACCGAAAATACCTGTCCCCGCCCCTTTGAATAAATGATCTTATCGGAATAATGTTGACTGTATGAAATCTGAAACAATCACGTTTTACGTTGTAAAAACAGAACCACGAACGGATACAAAGTATTTGGTAAATGCAGATACACTAGTTTCCCTAGCAGTGTTTAGAAGGCAGTAGTGGGTCACTCATTTTCAACCAAAAGTTCAGAAGTTTATACAGGTTTAAATTTACCTTTTTTCTGTCTAAAATGCCTAAAATTGTATATTTTTATATGATATCTTAATATGATATTTAAATATATCATTTTCTGCATCCCGATAGCACGTTCACCACGCAATTTCGAGATTTGTGCCTAGCGATGGCGTCCCATCTAGGGATCGCAGTACCGACCCTTTTCGGCGAGAACCGGTACTACGGTACTGAAGCCCTCAGTACCGGTAAAGTACCGGTACTCGAATATTTTTTTAAAAAAATCGAAAAAAGCATCAAAAACTGATGATCTTATTCTCAGATGATTGATTTGTGCTGATCAAAAAACATGTTTATTGCTTTTAATTGCTTCGGAATGGCAAGACTCATTTCACAGAATATTTTTCTTATAGGGCACCTTCTTTTATTTCGAAATCTAGGCCACTTTGAAATCAATAACTGCTAAGTGGTGCGACTTTCGTCAACTTGAACAGAAGGTAAATGTATGAAACCCTATTAACAACAGTAAATCAAAGCGAGAATGGCAGTAAATCCGAGCAGGTTAATCGCATTTCCTCTCTTGCTTTTCTGAAAATTGGTTTCGACCTTTATGTCGTTTGCCTACTATTCTCTAATGGATATCAAGGCTTTCCTGTAAACTATGGAGTTTTTCTGAATTTTCCGATCACCAATAATTACAAATCGCCCCATTTGAAGCAGTTCACCAAGTCTAAAACTGTTACCTACTAAATCGCTGTTCGTTCTTTTATAGATAAAGGTTTAAGAGCAAACCAAATACAGACATGACTTAGACCATAGTCTTATTACGCGCCACCCAGTGAATAATGGAAACCAATCAGAATGTCGCTAATTAAACTTTAACTTCAAGAATTATTATGATGATGGCCCCACCTCATTCTCACACAAAGGTGTTATCTCAACGATTTATCTAGAGGGCAAATTAATATAATTAAACGTTATCTTGCAGACCGATATTTTGAAACAGATCCCCCTGCAGAGTTAACATATTTGTCATAAAAAAATGTATAGTACCGAAAATACCGGTACTGGCTTTTGTTCAGTACCGGTAATACGGTACCAAAAATGGATCAGTATTCCCGGGATTTTCGGTACCGATATTACCGGTACCACAACCCTAGTCCCATCACTTGCCCGGTGGGAAGGCAAAAAGAGGTGAAAAAAGGGGAAGTAGAACATGACAAAATAATACAAACTATAAACAGCCAGGATTTTTCACTCTTGGAATAATAGTGAACTCTACTGATAAAACCTATAGCTCTTTACAACACTGAGTTAGAAATAATGGCACATTCAGTTACATATCAAGTTCCGTAATCGGATTCACAAAGATCACATGAATAATATTCAGCGCACTGAATAGTAGTCATGTGATAATTGAGCTTGCAATATCCTATCAGTGCCCTGAATAGAATACTGCAATTGTGCTTGTAAAAATGCATCAAACTCTTTGACATTGTCCTACTTACATCCGGCAGAAAAGTTTTTTGTTGGACGCAAGTTGGCAAACTGTGCCAACAAATATTGTCCCTAGTAACGGTTGAGGTTTTATGGTAGTTTTATCATTGAAAGTTTTAAAACGAAAACTACATGTAATTATAAGGTGATTGGGAGCAATTATAATATACTCATCCCAAGTAACCATTTGGGACCAGCAAGGCTAGTTGCACGATCTATTGCAGCGGTTCTCAGCCTTTTTCGTACCACGGACCCCTTAGAAATCACCCGGGGTTGGTCCCCGGTCCATGAGTTTGGTGGATCGATATCTAGTCCAGATAGTGAAGTCACCTCTCTGGCACCGGTAAAGAAGAAGTAGATCCAACTTCTGTACTCTTACTAACAAAAATATTCTCCTCCTGTGATACTTGTGGAGTGCGCAGTAGTTTATACGGTCTCTAGCAAAAGCAAGTATCAGACTAACCATTCCTTCCCTTTCCTTCCTCGATCTACGTTCGGGCCTGGCCGGCGCCGAAATTGATCAATAAACACTTTAGGATTACCACGAGTTGCACATTTAAAGATGTTTCGTTACTCCCAAACATAATTATCTACTTATTCTCTGTTCAACTTCAGCTAGTCCAGATCGATAACGGAGTAGCAGCCAGGGGTGGTCGCACAAGCTCAAGCTCAAGTTCAAGAATTATCCCCAACGTGTTAAACTTGATCTGCGACAATAACTTCAAAGTCAAAGAACTGCAACGGACAAGCTCCAGTTGAAATCGTTGCGTGAAAGCACCAGTGATGTTTTATTTGAGTGAACTGAAAGTCCAACATGAAAACATCACTGCTCAACAACACATAAGGTTTGTTGCATCAAAACAAAAAGTTTGTTAATGTAGATAGAACTAGTGACGGCACCATGCTTGATATTTGCTCACACAATGTGCCACAAAGAGCGAAATATACCGATGAAAAATAGAGCAGCATAAAAACACTGCTATGTGCAGAACGACCACACAAAGAGAAATTTGAAAATGAAAAAAAGATCTGTGCGACAAGAGCTGCACAATTTCGTTCACTTTTTTGTGCCTCCCCTCACTGGCAAGCAGGTAGGAAGGCGAATCAAACTACAATTCAGATAAAGTTTGATAGGAAGAACGTTTTTAAAATGTTCTCTGCTTTCGTGTGCGTGGAACTAAGATTCACACTAAAGAGCCTCTTTATTTTTACTCTTTGAGGTGTGTAGCCATGGAATAGAATGCACTATGGGAGCAACACACATCGCAGTGAAGAGGTTTATTGTGAAAGAGAAGAGCGGTGGTTCGCATGAAAAGTGCAAAGAGCGTTTTTTACTCTTCTCTTTATTTGCTCTAAGGTGCATTACATCCCTAGACGGCACACAACCTTCAGGACATCCGCAGACCCTCAGTTTTCTTATCTCAATTTGTCTCAACAATAAGCACGGAAGTCGGTTGCTAAGCATTGCGTGTATCCAGTTCGTGAGATATATAGGTACTCCATATATCTGGAGTGCTCCAAATTATGTGCTGACTATTTTCATCACTGCCGATTATGAGTGGAAACCCATTTCTGCCACCGTACGGTACAAGGGGGCGAGGCAAAAATGTCGATCAATAGACGTATTTCCTGTTAAAGTTATCAAGAATCATATTAACTGTGACAGCACAAATATCGCGAGTTGTGAGGTCGGATATAAAACATGCGTCAATGGCACTATTCGCAAGTATATTTCACGTGGACTTTTCATGCAATTTTTGTGGAAAGCTTCGAAGGCGGGGTTAAGTAGCTTTTCAACATAGAAGTTTCTTTCATGGAAATCCGATTCTTGAACCAAAGCATTGGAAGCTTTGCTTACTGCACAAGGTGGGATAAATTCATAGTTGTTGTCCATTTACGTTGTAGATTAATTTGTGGTACCATACTTGATCACACCACTACACATTCCATTATCAGTGCTTATTGTACAGTAACTAGAGGATACCAAACACGCTGGCTTATAATCGACTATAGCGAACCCCGGATTGGATATTAGGGATATGATCATCATTTGTATCCCACGATTTGCGAAATACCTAATGTCCACGGCATCAGAGATTCGCTTAACACAGCCAGAGAAAGACCCTATCGTGCTCGACTGACATATTATAATCCTACCAGCCATTCAGTCCTCGGCACGGAGAAACACCTTGACTTTAGGACTCCTGTTTTCAATCGCCTCTTACGACATGGATCAATTTATTGCAGAGATACTTAAATTCGCCGGATGTTACACAGCTTGTAAGCTGTTTTTTCCGGAGAAAGATAATAGTGGGCCTAGATCCTAGTGGGCGTCAGCCACATTTGTTGTTAGTTGCCTCTTGCGACATGGGAACAGAAACCCAGTGTCAATTCTTTGCTATGGTCCAAGTGCCAGTAAATTATCAGCATCCCGATTTCATGTCCGAAGTTCGAGTCTCACTCGCACGTACGATCCATATGGTCATTTTGATATTTTCGTTCGTCACGCCATTCTCAATGCTCTCATTCCTGATCAAACAGAACAACATTTTCGAATTCAGCTTGTATGTATCGAGTTAAATAATTACCACTGGCAAATATTTGTTTAGCACACTCGTTAGAACTGACACCGAGAGGCAGCACATGCTTACATTTCGTTATTTATTTATAAACCAGCACACACAACAAGGATTGATAGCAAAATAGCTTTCTCCCATGTCACGTAATGCAAACGCATCACAGCGAAGAGCCGCCATTCGCAATGGGCTGATAGATTCCCCGACAACCAGCACCTGGTGCCTAACTGTTCATTGTCGAAAATACATTTAATTAATTCATCAACCACTGCTGCTGTTGCAACCTGTGCCGACCACCATCACTGCAGACACCAGCACTTTCAATCAATCAATGAAAGCATTCCGGTGAAAACGACCGTTATCCAAAAAGCAACCAGGGGGCTGTTCTGTATTAAATTTAATTATTTTACCAATCCCCACGTTCTGCATTCCCTGCATATTGTTGGCTCCATTTTATTGAGAATCCTTGTTTTTGCAGTGCAATGGTCATCTGATAATCATGAATTAAATTGATTCTAAACAACTCAGTTTGCCAACCCTGCAATATTCCCATTCTCTTTTGAAGTAACCGGATGTGGTTTCCCTTTCCAGTGTAGGGTATGTTGCAAATTGCATCATTTCGGGGTAAAAGGTTCACACAATTGCCAAACAAATAAATTTGGTAAGGTGGGCGGCACGGTGTCTCTGGTAGAAAATATTTAAACAAAAAAATCAGTATCGCCAAAATATTCACTAATCGAATGCTTAGATGCTCCTCTTTCATCTGAGCACACGGCTCACAGAAACGAGGCTTGCTATTCCGCGAATTGACAGTTGTCGGTGACGTCAGAGAAATAGTTGAGATAAACAAATGGATTTCTCGAATGATGTTAATTGACAATATTTGAGCTCTTACGGTGAAAAAAAATAATATGCAACGGATTCATGACGTAAATTACGCCATAATTACTCTAGACACAGTGGATAATCAGTGCATCTTTGTGAATATTAGCGAAAATTAGGAATTTGGCTGCATGCCATAGAAAACATATCTCATCGTAATTTTCTGTTACCAGAAAAGGTTTTGGACGTTGGCATAGCTTCCTTGTGATCTATCAGGTGCCGATCATTCGTTAGCAGCAAACAATAAATGAATTTCATCTAATTGTTTTCACCGACGATTTCTATGACGCGCACTCGTCAAATGTTTACACTCTAACGAGCTAGCCTAGTATATGTAAGCCGTGATCTGAGCATAACTTTGAAACGTTCTATCGGGAGGCCTAGAACATTTATTTTTTTTCAACATTTGGATGAATTTTTAGGTAATTTTTCAATGAGTAGCTCAAAACATACATCTCCCTTTGAGCACACACTGTCAGAGGAACGGATTTGTAACGTTAATGAAATGCTTCGAAGACACCATTTAGCCAGCTTCGCATTGGTATTAAGGGGTCTTGAAATTTGCAAAACAAATCGAACAATTTTAGCTCAATTTGATTTGTTTTAGTTTTTAGTTTCCTTGAAAATTACGGGTTTAAACACGATCGACAGACTCTCCCTTTAAAAACACATAGGAGCAGTGGTCCACATTTTAGCAGAAAATTATTTTATTTTTTTTTTTTTACACTGTTGCGTTTCGGCTTCGCCTCATCAGAAACCGACACTAACTTTTTGTCGGAATAGATTATGCCGCAGAAAATTATATTTGCCGCAAAATCCTTTCATACTAACTGATTCGGAGGAGGCGAAAAAATGTTTGAAAGCGGTAGGGTGTCTTAGGGATTGTTTATTGATTCAAAGTAGCAATTCTACTATAGCAAATA
The DNA here is from genome assembly GCF_030247195.1 of Topomyia yanbarensis. Lineage (NCBI taxonomy): Eukaryota > Metazoa > Arthropoda > Insecta > Diptera > Culicidae > Topomyia > Topomyia yanbarensis. The sequence goes on along the minus strand of NC_080672.1, from coordinate 276,904,475 downwards.
TGGGAAAATTGAAATTTTAAAGTGCACTTTATCAAGCATTTTGAGTAATCGACGAAACAAAGGATCTAAATACATGAAATAAAGGTAAAATGATCTGAGGAATCCAAAAATGATAAAACTTTGAGCAAGACAAGGGTCGGAAAAGGATCCCTAGCAAAAAAATTCTATTATCATAAAATATAAACAAAAGGGTATTGTTTTGCGGATTTGAAGAAATTCTAAAAAGTTATTATAACAGGTTAACACCCTATGTTGGCCCAAAAACTCAATTATTTGAAATAAATAAATTAAAAAAAAAATTAATTTAAATATTTTCACAACTTGGTAGATGCGAAAAGTTGTAACATATTCTATATAGTACTATTTTTAAGGCAAAATATAGTAATATTTAGCGCATTGATCGCAAATCCTTTTTGAAAGTATTCAAAATTTCAGCCAATTTCAGAAGAATAATCTACAAAGACAGTTTCGTCTCACTTACCATGGAAGTAGGAAGCAGATATTAGTGAAAAGGAAGCAGATATTACGCCAATGTACTTATAATAAGTGTACTAACAAACACTGTAATCATTGAAATTGGTACACATCAAAATGATTTCTCGGGATGCACGTTTGTGAAAAAAGCTCTAAATTTAAGTATTAAACAATACATACACATAACTAATTGAATTCAAAGAACACAAATAAATCATTAACTAAGAAATTATTTACTGATACTAATTATTCATCAATTTTCAAAAAAAAAGTTAGTTTCATATATCGACATATAAACGAGTAATGAAATGTCCATATGTATGTAAGCAAAGAAATTTATTTTTCATATAAAAAAAGCTCTAGAACCTTAGGAAAAACAATTCAACTTTTCTCGTTTAAAATAGAAGTTTCCGGATAGTGAGTACTTCGGTGATATTGATTTGTTCGTGGTAATATTTTTCTGTCAGAGACAAAAAAAATGCCCGAGTAAAAATATTATTCAAAGTTTAAATTTAAATCATCCCGAAATTGGCTAAATGTCGGACATTGGTGTCTTCGGAGGTATTCATTAACGCAACAGGCCCCTCCTTCTGATACTGTATGTCCAAAGATCCATCCCCCTAAAAGTGATATATCTTCTGAGAGCTTTTCATTGAAACGCAATTTTCAAAAATTGTAATCAAAATGTTAAAAAAAATATTGTTCTAGACCCCCCGATAAAACATTTCAAATTTAGTCTCGGATGAAAGAGGAGTATCTAAGCATTCAATCAGTGAATATTTCAGCGATACTGATTGTTTTGTCTAGATATTGTTCTACCAGAGACACCGTGGGCGGGTATAGCGTAGTTGGTAAATCGATTGCCTTGTACCCAGCTCACCTGGGTTCGAATCCCAACCCCGCACATAGGGTTAGAGATTTTCCTTAAGAGATTTTTCTAACTCGAAGAGGCGAATGACCTCTATAATCTAAATAAAAAAAAAAAAATAAATTTGGTTCATGTTTTCATAACGTAAAAACGTATTTGTCCGGATGAAAAGTTCTTAGCGAAATTGAGAACATATTTTTTGTGCATCGCTTATTTTATTAGAAATCTATTTGATGACATAATCGATCTCATAGAATTCAATTAAGATTTTTTGCGGTCAATCTTTTTCAGCGATTGGCTTAAATTTCAGTCTACAAATTACGACAAGAGGTTCAAGTATTTTAATAAACAGACAAAAAGTCAAGCCATTATGTTTCTGTCTGTTTATTAAAATATAGAGAACGAAGTACAATTATTCAGGAAAAAATCCATAAAACAATGGTTAAGCTAGACAAACTTCGTAACACTTCGATCTGTAACAAAGGGTTGCTTCAACCAATTACTCTGTCCATAAAAAAATTATTGTTTTCAAAATCCATGCAACATGTCACATACCTTGAACTACTACATATACGTATTCTTTTATCGCAGGAAAAAGTGTGCGAAACCCTGCAACAATCAACATCATCGAAAAGCAATAAAAAGAAGGCAAGAGATTTTTGATTTTTGTAATCTTTCAACAGTTACAAGCACTGGCGTTACACTTATTTACGCACACACCTACACATATCAGCATACTGAATAACATATCTCACAGTTGTGCACCAATCACCTTTGGTCGGCTAAATAACGTGTTACAAACCAGATTACAAGCTCGAACATTTCACACACTAGGCACAGAAATTATCCGTACAGGGAATGGCTTAAGAAACAGATGTTAGCAAAACGCATGAATTTTTCACTTGTGAATTCGAAGTTCATTATTATTTGTTCTGTTGACCTTCGTGTACAAATCAAACATTGCATATTTAATAAATTTCTATCGACTAGGTACTTGAAGGAAGCATTCTTTTAAAAAAACGCATGAAACAGCTATAAAAAATGTTCGTACAGATTCACTGAAAACAGTATCATGTCTGACGTAATCTCCCTTAGCAGCAAGGACACATTACACTTTATTATATATCAATAGAATTTTTCGCACAATCCCACAAATGTTCAATAGCGTTTAAATCCGGAGACTGGGAAGGAATCATCGATTTAACATTGTACTGCAATCATTCCTTTGCCACGATCGAATTCTGCTTCGGTCCGTAATCATATCTATCTATCTATCTATCTATATCTATAAAAGTCAAAGTTTGTATGTATATGATTTATAGATTCCCAAACGGCTTAACCGATTTCCGTAAAAATTTATACACAGTAGGCATTTGTTATGGAGTGTGTTTGTGTGCTATTGGTTGGGGATTATCTGCCCGCCAGATGGCGCTACGGAACGAATTGTGTTTTCCTCCTATTTCGTTGAAAATCGCAGCAACGCGCGATGGGTATTAGCTAGTATAAAATGAAAACTTCTACCATAACCCATTTTCCGGGCTAGTTTTAAAATTCAACTTCAAAATAGTTATCGTGTGACCATCTTAGGATCAATGATGACAAGTTAATAACTCCAACTGCACCCCAAACCATTGCATTATACTCAACACGAGTGACAGTCGGTCTTGAATTTTGCAAATCTAGATCAGTGATAGGCTTTCTCCAAGTAATAATTGAACCATCAGAACCAAAATTTATCAAGCACCACACCGTACTTTTGAGCATAGCGTTTGTGAGTTTAAAGCTTCTTCGGGGTAACTTTCCCATGGTACGATTTCGTATGAAAATCTTTGCGTCTAATTTTGGGGGGTACCGTCATATTTGCATTTTTCATCATTTCACGTTCAATTTTCCATTCAATGCACAAACTAGGTTGCGAGTTCCTACCATGATCTAGTGCAATCTCCAAAGATTTCGTTTTAATACTTGAGTATTGTAATAATGTGTAATACAAACGAATCACCGCCAAATAATAATATTGGGGTTAAAGGGACAATAATATTTGTAATTTCGGATTATTTATTCTTCTCGTTTTTCAAAGTCATCATCGTTTTTATTAACTTTAGCAGAATTTTTGTGTGAACTCGCCATTTCTGTCAATACGTATATTTTAAAGGATAACTGTCTAAAACACGAAGCCGAATGAAGCCGTGGAACGTTTAATAACATGTTGTGCACGTTTAAATGAAAATGATCCCGCCTCAGCCCCCCAGCGGCCCTCCTTTAAGTCGGACTTTGCCTGGGTACTTAAACTCAGGTGACATAATCGATAGGCAGACTCTGCTACTGCAAGCCATTACATCAGAATGTGTGTCCGATGTTCGACTGATCCCAACCCGTTCACGATTTTGTAATTGGTTCAGTGTGTACTAGTACGTGATCCGGTAGAGGTGGTTTCAGCCATGGAGGAGAGTAGAGAAACCAAGGACAATCTCGAAAAGGCGCATTACGCACTGCTACGTATGAACGAGCTGCCAAAAGCTTTAGGTGGTTACACAAAATTAAAATGAAAGTGTCCAGAAACATTTAATTATTCACGCAAAACTGCAGAGAACCCAGCTATGCCGAACAGACCCGAAACCTCTCGGATTCGAAAGGAGACGAGAAGGACTGAATTATCTCCAGACCAAAGGAGAAAATTACTAAGCTTAAGGCGGTAAAGATTAATCCGACAACGGAAAAGGCCCGGGGTGAAACGCCTAAAAAATCACCTGGCAGAGACTATCCGCTGACTCAGAATTGCCAACCAACAACTGTTAGTGGTAACAAATGGTACATGTAAAGCTAACCAACATACTGAAGTAAAGGCAACAAACGCCAGCAAAGCATCGTGAATCAGCGAGACCGCAGACTACGCAACGAACGCAAGCAGGAAAAAATCGTAGACGAACAGATGACGGGGGAAATCTCGAAGTACAATAAAAATCAGCATAGAGCCAACTCAACCAAAACGGCTAAGGATAACACGATCGAGCTCCTGCAACAGCAGCCTTTCATTAGACGGTACTTGAAACGCTACAAAACTCCGCGCCCAAAATGTCCCTCGACAATTCCGAATGGTTCTGAACTAATCTTGAGATGACAACAAACAACATAAAATTCGCCTGCAATATTAAACGAAGCCTGCCTGTGTCGACCCCATGAGGGGAAGTTCCGAACATGTCGATAACACAGGGTCATTGAAACCCCTATAGGGAAGTATCTTTAATATCCCAACTAGCATTCATCTTACCTTTTGACAAACATCTACAACAGACCTATCAGATCAGAAACCAGAAAACTTACCAACATAGTAACTCCAAACGACGGAAATCACGACCGCCTCCAGCGCCCCGCACCCTATTGAGCCCTAAAGAAAGCGATTCTTCCGCCTAATCGCAAAAACGACACCTGAAAGGAGAAGAAATAGCAATCCGTACAACAACAGCGAGATCCGGCTCAAGTCTTCCAACACTTGGCGGGCCACCGGTAAGACTTCTCACCCGGGACAGCAACAGCAACGAGTTTGATGAGACAGTAGCCCGGTTCCCGCTTTCTCTTGGCACCGGTACTGTTTAAACCAACCAAGAAGAGCACCACGCCGACCAACCTAAATCTCAATACATCTGTCATCACGACCAACTGTGACGCCCACTTTCCTGAACCAGCCCTGATCTAGGACTTGTAGCGATGCTCCCCCGACTGCTATCGGTGCGGGAGGCTCGAACACTACCCGTGTAAGTACCAGTACATTTAACTTCAATCGAAATCCACCTACCAGCAATCTCTCACTCACCAGTACATCTGTCGGAACGGAACGGAAACACCCAGGAAACAGACCACCACCCAATAGTGGCAGCAAACTTATCATTGCCAAGACAAGAGTATCCGTTTTCTCACCGCAGACCCTAGCAGCTCGAATAAAAATCCGCCCAACGGCACCACGAGCGCCCGCTTTCCCGTGCCGGCCCTGACCGGGAACGTTTCACCTTGTAGCGACATCCTCCCCTCCCTCAGCGGGCTGCCTGTGTGGGAGACGCCTCTTACCTCTCCCCGGGTAAATTCGTCCTATGGAACACTTAGTTAGAACCCGTCTGCTGTTTGATTATCCCCCGCAGGCTTCACAACAACGCCGTCAGATTACGGGTACCTCCACTACTGCGTCGACAATCAAATAAACAACACTGACCATCCAGTGGAACAAAAGGGCCTGTGAGGATGCCTGGGTGGTTTGCAAAGGATCATTGCTCGAAATCCGAGATCAGACGAATCCGGCATCAAGGTTTGGACATCCCCGCAAGATTGATTACCCAGTCCAGTGCACCGTCATATTCGTGTACATCCCCGGCAGTAATCGGCTTCAAACTTCAACGGCTCATTGAGCAAGTTAAGGCTGATTAATGATGAATGGGCATCATAGGAGATGTGAACGGACACCACAAGATGTCGGACTTAAATGCAGACAGCAAGAGAGGAAACGATATCGCCGTACTCGAAAACAGCGGCGCCGTTATTCTCAACGATGATATCTCGACATTTCTCCACAGACATACGGAATCCACTATCGACATCACTATCTCTATGAGGATCTTGTGGGTGAACTGTCCTTGCTGACCCATGAAACAAGAACCACTTTTCTATCCAGGTTATGCACGATCAGACACCACCTCGAGCAACCCGTAGAAGCATCGGGCAAACTGGACCCGTTACGAGGAGAGCGTAGACGATTTGTCAAATCGGGGCGAGTCATACGGATGAAATCACCAGCATCTTAAATCGGACTGCCGTTTCCTACATCCCCAGGACAGGTAGATACCCTCCACGACAGGCAGTACACTGGTGGTACCCAGAAGTCGATATAGCCACTGAAGAAGATTTCTGTGGACGACCCGCATCGATGTCAGGGAGCGGTTGACTTCAGAAAGGCCCGAAACGAGACCAGGAAAGCCATAGAAGACTCATAAACACCAGCTGGACCATATTCGTGGGAGGTATATCCATCCGACTATCGGTAACAAGCTAAACAAGCGCTTCGCCTCCCTGTCCACAGACACCATCCCTCCTGCTTTCCTGCGAATGAAGCAAAGGGTTGAGAGAAAGCCCGTTCATTTCGAACCCAATTCAGGTTAAGTATACAACAAGCCCTTCACTGAAAGTGAGCTTTGTGCGGCATTGGAATCAGTACACCGTAAATCTTCCGGATTGGACGACGTTGGCCACCCACTATTGCGACATTGCCAAACGGACGATATTGGAGAGTATCAACCGTATCTGGAGTGGTGAACCAATATCAGCTATATGGAGGTAAGCCCTCGTAATGCCTATTTCAAAGCGATGTCAGGGGAACAGAACACCGGATGGTTTCTGGCCAACCAGTTTCCTCCCCTGCTTCGTTAAGACGATGAAACGAATATGAATGCCTTAATTGCCAGCTTTGGAGAAGTCGTACGTCAATCCGTAAACGACGGCCTGCACGTCCACTTCGCTATACTCGACGTGGCGAAAGTTTACAATACCGCGTGACGTCACGGAGTAATGCAACAACTGGCTAACTGGAACATCGTTGGAAACATGGACCGCTTCTTGTACTACTACCTGTCTACCACAGCAGGATCTTCTATAGAGTAGAGCGGACGTCCTGCAATAAAGAAGACTCTGGCCTGCTCCAGAGCACTGCTGAAGCAACCTATGTAGAGGCCGGGATTCTCCCCCTTAGTTAGGTGGCTTCTCTCACCATCGCTAAAAAAGCACTGGTATTTTTGGAGCAAACAACCGAAGAGAACTGCTTCATGTTACCGTCATGTCAGCGAAATACACCAGAATATACAGACGTGGACCTGCCACCAATCGCCCGTCTGCGCCGAGTACGTGGCTAGGACTGGCACGACCGTGGATCCAATCTAGGCACAAGTATATCGACAGGCTGTGCCGGCAGTGAAACCAGGGCTAAATATAACCGACTCATGACTACACGTGCGGATATTCACCGATGGCTCGAAGATCGGTGATGAGGTTGGAATGGGAGTAAGCGGAATAGGAGAAGGGTTCTTCTACCACCTGCTGGCGCCACTCGCTTGGCTCAGAAACCGCAAGATAGACCCTTCGTTGTACTCTCTGTCTCTCTGGCGGCTATATCCTCCATTGACTCGAGGAAATCCCGCAGGGTTCACGGTCACTGCAACGTCGACGGTAATGGAAAAGCTGATCGTCTGACAACCAGGGAGAGACACGCCCGTCGACATTTTACTCCACTTGTCCTGACCGCAGATATCTTGGGCCAGCTGAAGTTAGACAGCTGCAGCGCGTCAAAGGATTGCCCAACCGCTGGACATACCTGACCGATAGCACGGGATAATGAGTACTGTCGCGGTTCAGAGTTAAGCACACGAAGGTCTCTCATGCCAACACCTTATCGCATGTCCCCCCACCAATATTCGTTACGTGCGGAACCCGAACCACAGAACATATCTTAGTGAACTGTCCAGAGTTCGATAACCTACGGCAGCACTAAAAACTACCGCTTTCCACCCAAGCAACACTTGGAACATGTAAGGGCCGCGGTTTGTGGTATAACCATAAACTATTGCTGGTGCGGTTTTTCAGTTGCTAAATCAGTTGAATAATGGTTTATGTACGCTTCTTTTCAACAAGTTTTGTTGTAGAAACTGCTAATCAACAAGGGGTGCTGCTCTGGCATCACAGAGATCGTCGCCAACGACCCCACCCGAAAAGAAGTGTCACTGATCTTTCTCAAGGACGCGGGACTTCTTGGCCAGCTGTGACGAACTCGATTACGCCGTTTCTCCAGGAACAACAGACCATCAACAATACCCGTTTAACAAAACCACAATAGCATTAGATTAACCATATACAAATTTGTACAATGTTTTTCTCTGATTCTCCCAGGGCGAACGATCTATGAGATTGAAGCCTTTAAATAAAATGTTAAATATTGCAGGTCGCAGAGCAAACTCTGAATAAACAATTATAATCACGCGATTTTGTGAGTAAACTGGCACGTTCTGATTAGTCTAAGTCTACTGTACGGACAATTTCTGTGTCTAGTGTACGATATTTAAGGTAATTCAACAGCATCATAGTGGGACTTGCAAAGTCAAAATTGCTTTGGCATCGGGTTTAGAGATACGTATATAATGCATATATTCATGTTCGGTTTCGTACTAGGAATTTATTAAGGAGTCATAAAGGTCAAACATGATGAAAAATAAAGCCATCATAGATTTAGAAGAGTTTTGATTGTTTCTAATTTCTAGTTTGCCCTCGAATGCTCCACATCAGAAAGTAATACTTATTTTTTATTCTTTTATCGGAAAGCGGAGTCTATTGCCCATTTAAAAGTGATCTCATATAGTTCTAATAATTGAACTAAGAAATAATGTTGAAGTAAACTAGCTAAACGATAGTGCCCCCGTTTTCGTTAATTTTATCAAAAAACTAATTAATTCTTCTTAATGCGCATTTCAACTTGTTCTGTACAATATATTTAGCATTTTGTGAAAACACTTTGTACCAAACCTCAACGACGATCAATTATCGAACAATTCCGAACGTCAGAAATACAAATATAACAATAATAACTGAAGCCGCTTTCCGCTCACTTATAACACATTTTTTGCACAATGTGTACGCATGAAACTTTACTTTTCACTTGCACAATCTGCTTGGCGTTTCCATAGAATTAAACGACAATGTAGGCGCATGGTACTTTGAATACTCATTGAATCACACAGTTCAGCAAGCAGGAATACCCTACTACATATAGCAAATCGGATTCTATAAGATAATTTATCAAACTAACTTGCGCTGCAATTTAAATCCGAAATAATTGCAACAATTTTTATTATTCGTTAGTGAAATTACGAATTTCGTTCTTATAAATTTAAGGTGTATTCTTTACACGGAGACTGAATTTCCCGTTTACAAAATAAGATAAACATTTAATCAATTTTATGCATTTTTCTTGATCCACCGAGAAGGATTCAACTTGACTCGATCCTCTCCACCAAGTAATATAAGTATTTTAAGTCCAGAATTCTATTAACCTAAATATATAAATGAATTTGCCAGCTTTCAAATGAAAGCAAAAGAATTGAAAATATGACTCAATATAATTCAATCATTCCCCATCCCTCGGTTGGTAACTTCCAAAATAGAATCACCTGAAATGCAATTACACTTTCGTGCTAATAACGTAGTTTAAACCTATTCTAAACTTTTCATCTAGAGCAATACATCTAGCCCATCGAGGTTAAAGCCCCAATAAACAATACAATACAATAAACTTTTCATATATTTCAGATATTTAATAAGATTTGTTATCTTCAATTGGTCGGTGTTAAGTCAGACCGGACTAAGTGACAAAATATTGATTTCGAGAAAAACGGGTTTAAAGTTTGAATCGCAGCATCCTCTACGTTATAATTGGAAATTATTTTTTGCCATAATTCTTGTTTACGGTTACATATTTCAAATCTGGCAAACGTCGAATGTAGCTGAAGAAATTCTTTATCCAGTGTTATCATTATCTCATTTTTTGATGTTTTGCGACTTAGTCCGGTCTGACTTAACACCGACCAATTTCTTTCTATACAAATTTCAATAACAGCTTGGAAAATTCTTGTAATGCACCAGGATTACAAAATATATTTGGATAAGACATATTGAGCTGGTTTCCAAATTTAAAAGCTTCACATTTTCAAACGCCAAAACAATGTATCAGGATATTAAAAAATAGCCACTCATAGCACTCACAACTTTACAATCCATAAAAAGTGCCAGGAAACAAAAGTTTGCGACAGTCGAAGAACACAGAAAAAGCAGTCTTTTTCAATTATCCTAATGCAATTTTCAAATTCAATTCGATACATCTGGTCTGTGCATTCGAGTAGTCAATCATCTCAGAAGCACCGCAAGCACGTAGTGTAAAAAAATATTCTTTCCAATAGGACTAGTCAGTTGCTACAGTTACCACGCAATCTGTTGCCACCGATTGTGTTGGTGGCCGCGGGAAGTATTTCGCTTTCACAATTCTTCAATTTGCTCACAAAAGCACAAAGCCTGCTGTAGCCTACCATCTTTGCCTGCCAACACTGAAAAACAAATTCTAAAAATATAGCTCACAATCGCGCTATGGGACAACGATGTGTCAATATTGACGACTGGGGGAAAATAGAACGGTACGTGGCTAAGCTTAACATCGAAACGGCAGGTATAACAACGGCAAACACATCATCCAAAACACCGAGCCGCAAATTGAATGCCACCTTCCAGTCGCAACAGTTTACTCTCCCCAGCGAACAAAAACGACACAAAAGGAATCTTCCTTCTTTTTTTAATCCAATTCTCTTCAACCCCGAGATAGTCGAGGGTGTCTATGGGCTCGCAACTTCACAAAAAAAATGCGAGATTTCGATAGAGGTAAACACAGACGTCAAAACATTTCTTTCGCCCACAACAAAGCTAAAGAAACGGTCGCATAATTCGGCGCATAACACTTTGGCGCACAGTTGAAACTCAAGCCCACGATTTTAAAGAAGATTCGCAATACTGTGGAGCAACAATTGTTGCCCTTTCAACACATTTCCTTCTAACAATTGACCGAGAAGTGAAAACTTCTCTTTCGTCTTTCCGTCCAACGTTGTATTTCGATATAGCTCTATATGCACAAAAATGCGAAACAAGAGGGTAGGCACGGAAAGCGAAATAAAACCCATCCCTGTGGAGTTTAGAGACCAGACGACACTGCAGGAGGGGCACATGAACAATCCTGCCTCTCGACAAATTGAAGTGAATAGCTTATTCAATTCCCGGTTGTAGCTTTTCCTCAACCACCTCTCCGTAGCTGAGATAGAGGTACATATTGTAGCAGCTTGTATCTAGTTTAGTTACCCGATCAGAAGAGCATAACAAAACAATAACACAATAACTATGGTTGATATTTATAACAACTGGAGTTATATTCAGATAACTGAATTGAAAGTGGATTGCGGACGATTTTCTATAGTATCAATATTATAACATAATCTATTATGAGACCATCAATTTATGAATTAATCGTTTGTTACTAGGTCACTGTCATTAGATGATTATACCTAATACAGTTCTCTTACAGAGAACGTATATACTTTTGGAATTATATCTCATATAGTTTTAACTTTGATAAAATCATATCAAATTTTGTTACAATTTTATCATTAACCAGGTTTTTGTTTTATTTTTTGTTATTTTGACAACGAACCAGCCGGATTTATAATAGGCTCTGTTTCAAAATATTTTTGAAATAAATAAGTCCAGGTGTTATAAATCAGTTATGCCCTTCTGATCGGGTATAGAACGCTTTAGGCACAGAGAACTGACGTCCATCTCGAGCTTTGAACTTGTGTAGAAAAGAAGGGCCAGTTGAAAGGCGACTGGGATATTACCACCAGGTGCGCTACTGTCACTATTCCATTTAGTGGGCGAGTGTGACTGAATTGACGTCGTGTTGGTAAACAACCAAAATCCCTGAGATATTAACGGTTTCTAAAAAATCAGTTATAGTAAATTGATTTAATGAATATATACGGCATTGTTAAAACTGATCGAAAAGATGCAGTAAAGCTGTCATTTTCAATTTGAATTTGTGTTCATAAAAAGTACATTAAATAGCTGAATAATCTTTGTCTATATATGCTGAACATGCTTCGTTTTTTGTTACTATGTTACTATGCATTAATTGCCGCAAGGTTCTACTATATTGATTCTGTTGCTTCGTTTTTTGTTTCGATTATTTTATTCAAGAGAATCATCTTAACATACAGTTATTTGCTGTAAAAAGTCTCATGTGGTCAAAGTTACCTCGATGATCAATAATACACCATTTCACGGTACCGCCTATGCAGAATTTAAATCGACTTCTTGAAATTGTTTGAAATATATTACAACTGCTTTAAGTCGCCATGTACACACTTGGAAAAAATTGCAGTATTCGGTAAGTTGAACATTCGATACATTCAATTAATGACAGATCGTTCAGTGATTGAATTTTTTGATGGTCTGTCAAAAAACTACCGAATAGGTCAGTAATTTTAGTAAAATAACTACCAAATTGGTATCTACAGCTTTTAATTTTCAATCAAAACCGTTAACGGTATTTTTGATATTTATTTTTAAATAAAATTAGTAGGTCATTTTTCGTTTTATCATCGCTTAAATCCTTGGCACAAACCAGATATATTCAACACGGGGAAAGACCTGAAAAAAGTTTGAATTGCGGTCAATACGAACTATACGGGATACAGCGGAGTGTTTGCAGTAGCATCAGTTTTTATTAGATAACACTGTTCAACACAAGATCGGGAAGCAGAACGAAAAGAACAATTTTGAAACTTTGGGGTTCAAGGAAACCCCTGGCGAAGAAATTTAAAAAAAAAATTGGAGGGGGGCTTCATAGATTAAAACCAAAGTTTTTATGAAGAATCATAGGAATTCTATAGGGAAGTTATCAACGAAATGATTGTCTTGAATTTTCGCATAAAATCTTATATAAAATGTTAGAAACAATAGCTCAACTCAAAGAAAGAGTTTCAGCTTTCTGTAAATAGGTTTATCTATGTATAGAGAACCAAAAATCTGGGTACGCAATTGCATTACTACAGGGCAGTTGCATATCAAATGATATGATGTTTCGTAATCAGATATACAAAAATCACATGAATAATACTCAGTACGCTGAATAAAAGCCATGTGATAATTGAGTTTGCAATGTCCAGTCAGCGACCTGACTAGAATACTGCAGTTGCGCTTGAAAAAATTCAACAAATATTTTGACATTTTCGGACTCAGATCCGGTAGACAGCGTTGCCAATGTTCCATATTTATCTGGAATTTTCCAGATTTTTTTAAATTTTGCCAGATTTTTCCAGATATTCAGAATTCTACGTTACACCCCAGCGGGGACACAATGCGGGATTTATTTTGCACAACCAGAGTTTTTTTTTAATTTACAGCAAAATACAAATCTTTCATTCTACCAGATTTTTAGATTTTAAACTAATTTTGGAAATCTGGGTCATATTTTCCGAAACACAAAAAGATCTACAGTGAAGATCCGATTTTATCAGCACCCGATTAAATCAGCCCCCGATTTTAGCTACCCCCGGTTTAATCAGCTTTTTGAACCGATTTTATTTATTTATTTTGCACTGTCAGACCCCCTCAAGGGAAGCTTAAGCTAAATAATCAGGAAAGGTTATGAGGCTATATCTAGGGACTAAAGAAGAATGTTTTAAGAGCTTCGGTTTTTTTAAAAAGAGAGAAAAATATATGTCCCGATTTTATCAATGTCCCGGTTTTATCAGCCTAAAATTTACCATGGGGCTGATGAAAACGGGTCTTTACTGTATACACGTTCTATGAAGACCAAAATGTATGCCAAATTTCGACAACTTTGAGGTTGCTGCCAAGTGACAGATTTTGCCATATATTTTTTGTTGAACTGCCTGATTTTCTTTGAAAAATAGTGGCATCCCTGGGCAGAGAAGTCTTTGTTTGAATGCAAGTTTGCAAGCTACACCAATGGTTGGCATATTCGGATGCAGCCCAAGAGCGAATATTGTGCTTTATCCAACTTATCGAAAGTGGTAGTGGTTCTGGACCAACGAAGTCAGCTGCAGTGCCCGCTCTAGCCAATTTGTCCGCCCACATTTCTATTAATACCGGAATGACCAGATACCCATAGAAGGTAGATGGCATGTAAAATGCTAAGATCTTCAAGTTGAGTTCGACATTCGATTACTAATTTCGATCTCGAATCTTCCGAACTGAGTGCTTTCAAGGCAGCCTGACTATCAGAGCAAAATAGATTCTTTTATCGCAAATTCCCCCGATTGTACGCCACACAGAATCGCAAAGATTTCTGCTTGGAATACAGTACAGTATCTACCAAGCGAATGAGATTGGTTTAATCTTATTTCACGACAATCGACACCGGCTCGGCCCTCCAACGAAGAACCGTCCGTATAACAAACTACGTATTCTCCAGCACTACATGTGAGTGTGTGGTCACTGGGAGCAAGTGTGTTCTCATTCCAAGTAACCATTTGGGGCCACAGTCTTTTATGGCTAGTTGCACGATCTATTGGGTTACTGTTCCAGAGCCCAGTAACCACAAAGGTATGCACAAGAAAGTACTTCTTGTTTCAGAAACACATATTTTATTATATATTTTATGTTCAAGAGTGCCATCTAGAGTAGCAGTAGCTGTTGCCGAAAACGCTCCAGTCATCAACATCAAGACCATCCTCTGAAGATGGTTTAGCTTTGATTGGATTGTTATAACTTATCCCTTTCGCCACCAAACAAGGCACCCGTGATCCAGTATTGTTATAACAATTATTGTGTAGATCCACTGTATGTACATGGGTTTGAGTCCCCAAGATGTGATGAAAGCCTGTCTACATTGGTCGAACGCCATGCAAGCTATGATCCTGAAATCAATGTGAGCTGTCCAATTAAGATTTGAGTCAAGAATTACCCCAACGTACTTAACTCGATCTGCGATAATAATTTCAGAGTCAAAAAAACAGCAATGGACGAGCTCAGGTTGTAATCCTTCGTTGCGTGAAAAGCACCATTGATGTTTTATTTGGATTAACTGAGAGCCCAACATGAAGGCATCATTGCTCAACAACACATAATGTCTCAAATCAGAAAGTGTGTTAATGCAAATACCGGTGATCATTATATGATAATCATCGACAAACCCATACGTCGAAAACCCTAGTTAATTAAGTTTCCTCAAAAATCCCATCGACGACAAGGTTCCACAGAAGTGGTGACAGCACACCACCTTGAGCACATCCGCAGACAATCAGTTTCCTTATCTCTACTTGTTTCAACGATGCACAGATGTCGGTTGCTAAGCATTGCGTGTATCCAACTCGTAATATATGAAGATACTCCATGACTTCGAAAGACACGTTGTCAAAAGTACCTTCAATACCGAGAAAAACTCCTAAACTTGATTGCTTTTATAAAAAAGCTTTTTCAATGTTGTAGACAACATTGTGTAACAGGGTGGTAGTAGTCTTCCCCTACACGTTATGCACGTTGCATTGCATATAGCGAGTGCTCGCCCAAGCTAACATCCCGAATGCAGTGGTCGATTAAACGTTCCACCGATTTGACAAGGAAGGAGATTAAACTGATCGGTCTAAAGCTCTTTACCTTCTCATAAATGACGTGGCTACCTGTTATGAATTTTACTGTTATTTCCCGCCACGCTAATAGAATGTATCCTGTAGCAAGACTACAAGTATGAACTTTTTTTTCTTCAAATTTTGCTTGAAGTGTTCATATTCTCTTTGTTACTACTTTGAACTGGAATGATTCCTTCTTTTCCCGGAGACTTGTACGGAGCAAAACTTTCAATCGCCCATTTGATCGATTCGGTTGTCACAATTCTATGATCGAACGCCCAAGAATCAGCACTACCTCTTAAGAACTCAGGAGCAGTCGTAAGTTATGGTTCCGTACAGCCTGGAAAGTGTGTGTCAAAAAGATAGTTAGCAGTTCTACTCGAGCTGACATGAAAGTCTTTCGATTTCGATACCTTATTTAATCTACAAATCTCATTAAGACTTGATATATTAGTGCAGAAGCTTTTCCCACCACTTCGCTCATTTCTGTATGCTTTGCGAGCCAACTTAAATGCCTCCGACCCGTCCCTGCGTCTGCGATTCCATGCTCTTCTACATAACTGTTCGAGTCGAGCGAGTTCGGTACTCCACCAAGGTGTTCCTCTTCCTCTAGAAGCACGCATAACTTGAAGCGGGCAAGCCTCTTGGTATGCTGCTACTATGAGTGCGCTTGTTTTATCCGCGACCTCATTCAAGCCACTTGTAGATCCAATCGTCGGAAGATACCTATGAAACATAGTCGCCAAGTCCTCTTCGTAGAGATCCCAGTTCGTAGATTTGAGATTACGATATGTGACGATATCTAGCGAGACGTTAAAATGATCAAAGATGATGTACTTATGATCGGATAACGACGGTTCGAGCTCGCATCACTGCCGATTATGAGGGGAAACCCATTTCTGCCACAGCACGATACAGCCCTCCTGAAATCATCATTATGCGGCAAATATACCGAACAATATGGATATGGAGATATACGATGAAGATACTTCTCGTATTCAGACAAATGTCGTAAAGGTTCCATTCGATTTCTGAGATATTTTCACATTAGAAAAACTTCAAAATATGTCTGATTTGCAGCACGGGATAGGAAAATAATGAAAAAATAGGGGGTTTTTGGGGATAAAATGACCCAGTACCCCACTTTCTGTATTTTTCGAGAAACGGAAATATCCCGATTAAAAGACTGCGATTATTTCTTTTAAAAAGTTGTATGATTTGTAATTTTCTGAGTGCTACTTCAAAAGTTGTAGAATTTAATATATTTTTCTTCCATATTGTATAATAATACCAATTTCGAAAACTTCAAGCGAAGTGGGCGAGGGTCTAAAATTGTCCAAATGATGCGTAATTTGGCACCTAAGCTTACTTTGACATTTGTCACAAGGAAAAAGGGGGAGGGAGGACTTTGAGAATTAAAAAAAAAATGTTTTTGATTACAAAAGCTTACAGGAGGATTCAGTACCCTGCATACAACATACGATGGAAAAATTTCTTCACAGCTTTATGAAAAATGGGGGAGGGGTGCTTTAAAAATTTTTACTCAGTTATTTGCGATATCAGATATGGCAAATAGTCACTATTCGTTAGTTCAGTACAACATATCCATGTACTCGTACAACCAATTCCGATTTGTGCAGAAATTTCTTCACAATGGTTTAGTTTTGAACCCTAAACCCATGACATCATGTGGATTTGTGCTGCTCCCAAGCTCAAGTTCGTTAGGAAAATTCGATGATCAAAAATGCTCATGTTCACACACAGAACATTTATCGAATTGCCTGTCGGTTAGCCATGCAACGTTGGCACCATGTGCGCTTTGCTTGTTTGTACGGTGATAGGCGATCTCAAACGTAATGGGAGTATTGCGCGGATTGGATTTAGGCATACTTAGATAGGGCACTGTCCCATTAAATATTATCTTAAGCAACTAGGCAAAATAGAAGACGATACCTGTCGCTTCTGCACACATAGATAGGGAGAATTCGTAACATTTACTGTGTAACTGTGTAGCACACACTTTTTCACAAAAGGAGCAAATTCTTCGATAAGGGAGTAATACAACCCCTAGATGTATGGACGACTGCACCCAGTTAGGCGATAAATTTTATCAGTTCTATAATACCTTACTGGGACCATGCCTATAGTCAGCAAGTGGGAATCACTCAGATTCATAGTGATACAACACCTTGTTGTGGCATACAACAAAAAGGGGTCTGCCACAATAGATGCAAACAATGGTCTCAGTGGAATATGTACCCAACAACAAAATATAGATATTTTTGTCATGTTCGATATGTTCTAACGGAATATAGCAGTTAAATCCCTTAATCCGCGTAAGTTCACGGAATCTTTATTGAAAGACTCATTACAAAGTTATCGCTATATTCATTTTCACCTAAAAGATGTATTTTTTTTTAAATTTCATGCAAACTTTGGTTTTGAACAGTGAAGTTTATTTCCATTTTTTTTTCAAAAATCCCTACCTTAAGTTGGATTTGTTCTGTTCCCAAGCCCAGTGCGTAAGGAAGATTCGATAGTTAAAATCTTTTTCAACTCCAAAGAAAGTCTTAAAGTTTTTCCAACTCCAAAGAAATCTTTAAAAAATCTTTTTTACGCTTTTTATAATGCTACTTTTCTTTTTTTTCAGATCTTTTTTTTTTGCTTTACATCAGATCTGCATATTGAAATCATTTGGCATTACAATCATATTTTTAATTCTAGATTTTTTTTTAAATTTTTAGGTTCCTGGCACTAAAAAAAATTAATTTGTTTTTAACGGTTTTCGTTTCTTTTGGTACTAGATGTTGATGCTTTATGCTATTTTTAGACATTTGACGAAAAAAAAATTGGATTCTTTCGAATATTAAAAACCAATATTCGAACACTGCACCCCCGTAATGGTGTCAAATTGAACTAAAAAATTACATTTAAAATAACTGTTATCATTGATATCTTCCCTGGATAACCACCCTAGTTCTTCATACAAACTTTGGTTTTAAACTGTGAAGCCCCGTTTTAATTTATTCAAAAATTGCTGTACCAGGGCTTTACTGGGACTCCAAACTTTCGCCTTTTGTTGTTCTGCTCCTAAATTTTCTTTTACGATACATATTGTACTTTTATTCACGGATTTTAGTTAAAACGTTCGTATATAACAAACAGTTCGCTACAGTTTAACGAAATTTCTGTAAAAGAAATCATGTTTACCGAAAAAACGGTCATTTATGATGTTCATCGAAATTTTTCGTTAATGAAATCACTGAACACCGAAATCGAATTTCAGTGTATATTTCATGTCAAATAATTGATTGAAACCAAGTTATGAATAGTGGTGAACAAGCTGTGCTTAATACAGGGATAAATTGGGTCAATCTCAGTGCAGTTCACCTCATTCCGAGAAAAGAAACTGAATTTCTAAGGAGTAATTAAATTATGATTTCGATCGTGTTTATTCTTATACCACTTTAAACCATCAGAAAATGAGAGAATATATATGATGCAAAGAAAAAAGGTTCAACTCCTGTTTTTTTGAGATCTACACATATCAGAATGGGCTGGAATTAACATAAAAAATATTCACCATGTGTTTCAACTTCAATTGAAAATATATCTCCGATGCCGACCCTGCTTGTCTACACACAAAATAACACACCAACTTCACAGCGTTCTTCAGCACATCGACATCCATAGCAGCTTATCACACGGAATAACCAAACTTAGCAATCTGCACTCAGCACATCACAGCTAAACCAAACTTTCTACTGGAACACAACTAGCACGCCAAATAGACACGCTGCCAAAGTAGAATAGCTTCTCCAGCTAAAACTCGCAAACAATACTATCAAACATTGGATATATCTACAAATCAAAATCCTGTTCTCTTCTTTTTTCTCTTTCTTCCTGTGCCTGTCCTTCGAACAAATACAAAATAAAATAAAAACAAAAAATACATATCAATCAATCAAAAACCAAACCCCGCATCTTCGCATGTCCGACGGTGATCAATGTCAACAACCGCAAACAGACTTCCAAGCTTGAATCCAAACTATCCAACCTCAAACCGTTGGATCTGCTGTCGTATTCGCCCTCGTCGCGACGCAGCAGCACTACCGCTGGCTTCCAGCGAAGCTTCCAGAAGAGTCAGAAAAAGGCACTGAAAAACTTGCGCAAAAGTTTTAAACTTTGAATCCTTCGACACGGCCTCAACGTTAGCACGGTTCAAGCGACTACTGATGAGACTGATGCGCCTGCCAAACACAATCCACTGTGGCTGCCCTGGTCTGTGATTGCGCACCCAATGATAACACCGTTTCAAGGACTTCTCGAGGACCATCAGATGCACCAAATGGAAACCAAAACAACAACTATAACTAGCACAACTACTATCATAATAATCGACAACACCAGAGCGAAAGCCTGCAGTATTCTGTTTGTAACAATGTATTCGTGTAATTTTGTACTTCTCCTAGAGCAGAGTGCACACATCGCCGTCTTTGTTTGTGAGTGGATGTTCGAACTATTCGAAATTGACCAAGATTAACCAAATGCTACAGTTAACACATGTTTGTATCATGCAAGCGACCAAAACTTTGTAATGCAATTATCAATATAATCAAACTGAATCAAGTAAGCTTCGACAAACCTGTAGTCCGTAGCCTTTAAAATCCGCTTTTTTCGTTTTTTTTTGATAAACCTTATTTTGCTCAAATGCTCTACCTACTACAGTACTAGTCCTCGTTAGGTCACCGTTCTAGCACTGCTGAAATGCTTACGTGTGCTCTTGCATAGCAACTTTCCATGCCCTGGTTCGTTAACCGCTTTAAACTATCTTGGACCACTTACTCACCTAATGCTATATAACACTATTGATATCCTCGTTCTATCCTCTAGCTATAATGTTCTGTAGAAGTACCTACAACGCTTTTCCTCTAATGTGCAGTCTCGTTCACCACAACCATCTGTATATTTTCAGATTCTGAACACCAAAAACTTCAAATCAGTACTGGAAAAAGTAGCTAAAAATCGACCGCGATCCTCCTCCCTATTTAGCGTGTACAATGATCGTTAGCACGGTAGTTTTCCAACCGTCCCATCGTCATCCGGTACCCGGTCAAGAAATTCTATATTTTTCCAAACCTAATGACACTAAACGAGTAGAATCAAGTTGACCATGTTGCCCTACCAAAACAAGAGCGAGAGAGCGTAAAAAAACAATCGATCTATCATAGCATGACGTCGAAGCGAAATACTTTCCCAACCAGTCGTGATCACGGATTTGGACCCTTGCCTAATTTGTAGCGAACCGCCGAAAAATGTGGTTTCCTACTGTGTCTTAATTTAACCGAGGTAAGACCCGTAGGCCCCTAGTTTACCAACAAGTAGACATCCATCTGGTTATTCCATAATTCGGCAAAGTTTTCGTAGTACTTGATTCACACACGTATCCGCATTAACCTGTAAACCGTATATCAATGGTTCTCCTTCGTCTGTTTCCCCCTAAATAACCAACCGAAGGAGTCCATCGTAGAAAGTTGTTTTCTTCAGTTTGTAGAACGTTTGGAGTTTCCGCAGCGATTGGTATTTAGAAGCAACGGTGTAATTGGCAATTTCTATTGAGTTTATGTTGTGTGGGTGAGAAAGCAATGTTAGCTTCGAAATTTATGAAATCATTACCTCTTAGTTTACAGTAGTACAAACGCTCGGAGTAGTAAACTAAGCTGTCAGTTTCGGAAAATTTTGGATCGTTATTATGAAAAGTAGGACAGCAAGTCATCACACATCCTAGATTTCTGTGAGAGATTTTTTGGGCAACTTCACGTTAGATACTTTAATACCAACAAGAACACCTTTGTACTATAGTAGATGTAGATAATATTTCCCGGAATTTTCGGAATGCCTTCCCTATTACCACCAAATGTCCTGATTTGAAAAGATCAAACACCGTATGTCGCATGTCTGCATATAACTAGAGCTAGCATTTATTTCATTTTTTCTGCCTATCTGTGAGCATAATGAACGCTATAATTGCATGATATTTGATGTTTGTTAAATCTGGATACTATTTTTTTCCATGTTTTATTAAATGTATTTATATATATATATATATATATATATATATATATATATATATATATATATATATATATATATATATATATATATATATATATATATATATATATATATATATATATATATATATATATATATATATATATATATATATATATATATATATATATATATATATATATATATATATATATATATATATATATATATATATATATATATATATATATATATATATATATATATATATATATTGTTTTATAATTTATCGAAAAAACATCATATACCGGCAGTGATGGATTTCAATTGTTGAATAGCGCGCCTACTAATAGAAATGAATGCAAATTAATACAGAAAGATTCACCCCAACTTTAAAAATTAGGAACATAGAAAATTCCTCAATATAGTCAATATAATGCTTATTTTAACTTAGAAACCAGAGAAAAATATTTCACACCATTTTATTTCTTTTTAACTTTTATTTCTTAGTGCGAACACTTCATACATTACATCTTACACAATAGTAGTATATCACAATAAATACATCTTATCACCGACAGAGTGTTCTTTTGTAAATAGCGTTCAATATATATTTCAAACATCTAATTACAAATAAGCAATTTCTTATAATAATATTATATCACACTGGACAACATCATAAAGGCTTACATTTCTTCACGCTTTCATCCTAGCGTTAGCAAAGAGACTGTCGAAAAAATGTCTAAAGAAGGACTAAATTTTAACGAGGAGATAAAGATTATTCCGTTTGTTAAAAAAGGTATAGACGTCAGTACTTTGAACTTCATATCCTTCAAAGTTGGAGTTCACCCAAAGTGCCGTGATGCAGCTCTTAATCCTGACACATGGCCGCAAGGCATACTGTTCAGGGAATTTGAAGACAGCCGTAGCCAGAACATTTGGAGCCCACCGACTGATTTTCCACCGCCTCCAGAAGAAGCATGTACCTCTCTAATGCAACCCGGCCCATCAATGGTCCTGCAGAGGACTCCGCAACAATTGGCCATGCCACTATACCAAGCCACACCGCCCTTGTGAAGGAGTATCGATGCCGATCGCATACTGGGATGCAACGCAGTTGGTACTATGGAAGCCCTCGATCCCCCCGCTACAGTCGAGCCCTTGCCGCCAGCGTTCATCAGTCGTCCTGGTCCTGTATGTGTGGGTGGGGAAAGGGTCTTCCAAGCCGCCTTTCTCGGCAAGTATTATAAAAATTGTAACGATACAACGGTTGAACCGATTCACGCTTCTAGCTCATCGTACGACTCTCGCCGCAAGGTGCTACCACCCCGTTCCTGCTCTCCGTATTCCGCCATCGGGTTCCAACGCATACTGGGACGCACCGCAGTTGGCACTATGGAAGCCCTCGATCCCCCCGCCACAGTCGAGCACTTGCAGCCAGCGATCATCAGTCGTCCCGGTCCTGTGTGTGGGATGGGTGAAAGGGTCTTCCAACCTGCCGCAAATGGCAAGTATACATCTGTTCCGAACACTTCAAGCGCTGATGTATTCTTCGCTTCTAGTTTTTTGCCTTTTGCTCCGACATCTTGTTATCAGATGCCAACCATTTCTCTCGACGACGAAGATAGTCGTATTTTGGGGCGCGACGCAGTTGATTCGGGATGCCTCGAATCCCTCACCACAGTCGACCAGGCGACCCTGAACCGTTCCAATACTGTTCGTGAGATTGACGAAAGGATCTTCCTACATGGCAACATGGTTTCGCTCTCTGCTGTACCTGATCCGTCCTCCAACAACATCGAGGTTTACTACCAGCATGTTGGTGGCTTAAATTCGTCAACGGACAGCTATTTGCTCGCGACCACGGGTTGCTGTTACGACGTTATCGCCTTGACCGAGACGTGGCTCGACAACCGTACTCTGTCTCGCCAGGTCTTTGGTTCAACATTCGATGTCTACCGCTGTGACCGCAATGCCCTCAACAGCCAAAAGACATCAGGCGGTGGTGTGCTTATCGTCGTTCGCCGTGGTATAAAAGCCCGAGTGATCAACGATGACCGGTGGGCGAGCTCCGAGCAAGTGTGGATATCAGTGAAACTTACCGATCGCAATCTGTTCCTGTGTGTTGTGTATTTTCCACCTGACAGAATTCGTGATTCCAGCCTGATAGATGTACATCCTTCCAGGCATGGGAAAATTCATTCACTCGCGCGACTGTTGCTGACTGTGGATCACCAAGTAACCACAATTTTGTGCTCACTAAATAACGATGAACAACGCACCAAGGGAGAAAAGTAAAAGCTTCACAGTAGGTCACTAGATAAGCAAACTGCGAATAAACAGTGAAACTTAAAAATTTTAAGAGCAGCGTTGATTGTTCGCTCGTGAATGTTTATCACGTAGCTTCGCGAAGCTCATAAAGGTTTCTTGATGCATGAATAAAACATACCCCATATTTTTTCACAGGATTTTTTTGCTGACAGAGTGCGTTATGGGTAGTTTTGTGATACACTACAAGTAATTTGATCTACTAAAGTTTTTTTGCGGTCATTTTTTCAGCGGTGCATTGTTGCAAATTTTGAAAACGTTGATTACCGGCTAGTTTTAAAACGGTAGATGGTTTTCCAAGCATTAATTATTTTGTACGAATATGAAAATGAAATAAAACTATATAATGAAAATCCTATGCAAATCGCGAACCGCTCGAGAAGAGCTTCGCGAACGAAGCTATCCGCGTTGGGGAAGGATAGAATAAAGACGCAACTGATGTGCTCCTTCGTTGGTTGTTATAGCTTTGGCACGCGTGTGTCCGTCGCTACAGGTTGCTAGGTATCATTTTCGATGCTAACAGAATACATCACAACTGAAGAAAGCTTGCTTATGAAGTGCGAACGAACAGTTCACGATGCGATTTTTCCCATGCTTGCATCCTTCCTCCGTTTCTTTTATCGCCTCGATCGCCGCCCCGTCTGATGATATCGTTATACTGGGCGACTTCAACTTACCTGGCTTGACGTTGTACCAAGCAAGTAATGGTTTTCTACGATTGGATATCGAAAAATCTGCGCTTATTAACAATGCCAGTTGTATTTTGGACAACTACAGCAACGCAACTCTTCTACAGATTAATAATGTCACCAACGAGAATGGACGTACATTGGACCTCTGCTTTGTAAGTGCCCAGGACTGCGCTCCGTACTGCTGCACTGCACCGACTCCTTTAGTCAAGCAGGTACGTCATCATCCCCCACTACATCTTGTATTCGCTGGTAACCTAGGAGTGAATTTTGAAGACGTCTCAAGCTCTATCGTCTACGATTTTAAAAACGCTGACTACGACAACATCGTTAGCACGCTGTTGGATATAAACTGGGACGAAAATATTAACAATGACGACGCGAACGAAGCAGCGATGACGTTTTCTAGTATTCTTAACTACCTTATCGACCGCCATGTACCAAAACGAACAATTAGTACCGATGAACACCCTCCCTGGCAATCAACCGTCCTTAGACGTTTAAAATCTGCCAAACGAGCTGCATTTAAAAAATTCTCGAAGCATAAGACACTTGCATTACGAAATCACTACTTTCAACTCAACCACGAATACAAACAACAAAGCAGACGCGCCTTTTTTAGACACCAGCGAAACGTCGAGCGTCAACTGAAATCCAAGCCCAAGTCGTTCTGGAAGTATGTTAACGAGCAGCGAAAAGAATCCGGTTTGCCATCTTGTATGTCGTTTAATGGAGTTTTAGGCACCGACACTAAGGAAATTTTCCAACTGTTCTCCGACAAATTTTCAAGCGTTTTTTTTCCAACGAGCGCTTGCCACCACAACAAGTCGCTGCCGCCGCTAATTTAACTCCTTCTCTAGGACGAACCATCAATCGAATTTGTGTCGATAATGCTGCCATTCTTGCAGAAAATGCCAAACTGAAAGCATCCTGTTCCCCGGGTCCAGATGGTGTTCCCTCGATTTTTGTCAAAAAGTGCATCAGCGGGCTTCTTGAACCACTTCGGCGAGTCTTCGAGCTATCACTCACTACTGGTACATTCCCTTCCTGCTGGAAAGCAGCGCACATGTTTCCAGTTCATAAAAAGGAAACAAATCGAACATTGACAATTATCGGGGAATCTCGTGTTTAAGTGCTGTATCAAAACTGTTCGAGCTGGTTGTGTTAGATCCTATTTTCTTTCACTGCAAACACTACATTGCAGGCGACCAACACGGTTTTATGCCTAAACGATCGACAACGACCAACCTGCTCTCGTTCACAACATATGTAATGGATTGATTCGCCGACGGATTGCAAACCGATGCTATTTACATGGATCTATCTGCGGCCTTCGACAAAATCAATCATGATATCGCAATAGCGAAGCTGAACAAACTTGGCATTCATGCACAACTTCTGCGCTGGTTTCGTTCCTACCTCGATGGAAGGCAACTCCAAATCAGCATTAAGGACTGTCTATCTGCACCATTCTTCGCTACATCCGGCATCCCACAAGGAAGCCATCTCGGTCCAATAATATTCCTCCTCTGCTTTAATGACGTCAATTTCACATTACAAGGACCCCGCCTTTCTTTCGCCGACGACATGAAAATTTTTCAACAAATACGGGATAAAACCGATGCCGAGCTTCTTCGGAGGGAACTGAACAGTTTTAATACGTGGTGTGATCTAAACAGAATGGTTTAGTAGCAAATGCTCAATAGTTACGTTCACGCGGAAACGCCATCCGATTCAGTTTAACTACCATTTCTTCGGCTCGAGCATTCCAAGACACTCTCACATCAAAGATCTCGGAGTCATCATGGATTCGTTACTAACATTCAAACCACATACTTCATACATCGTGGATAAGGCATCACGACAGCTTGGGTTCATCTTCCGAATAGCGAAAAACTTCAGGGACGTATATTGTCTTAAATCGCTTTACTGCGCGTTGGTCCGCTCAACGTTAGAATATTGTTCGGCTGTTTGGAATCCGTACTACCAGAACGGGATTGACAGAATCGAGGCTCTCCAACGCAGGTTCATACGCTTCGCCCTTCGGCATCTCCCATGGCGAAACAGATTTCAGCTGCCGAGCTATGAAAACCGTTGCCAGCTAATACACCTCGATACATTCACCATCCGGAGGGACTGCTCTCGAGCCTTGTTCGTCTCGGACTTACTCTCTGCCAGAGTGGATTGCCCTACAATCCTCGGACGTCTGGATCTTCAAGCCCGCGTTCGAGCTCTACGTAATAACTCCCTTCTGCGAGTTCCGTTCAGGAGAACCAACTATGGTTGCCAGAGCGCTGTTACCGGACTCCAACGAATTTTTAACAGTGTGGCGACGGCCTTTGACTTCAACCGGACGCGGAATGCGATAAAAGCGAAAATGTTGTCAATTTTAAAATGTAATTAGTTTAAGCAACCACCATTGGGGCCAAGGGGCCTGTTGGTGAAGGTAATAAACATAAACATTAACTATATCATTATCTGCTACACAATGAAACGCGAGAATTTTCAACTTCTTTGTTCTAAAAAAACAAGTATCTCAGCGACTCTTAATAATCTTGTGAAAAATGCTCAAAAACACCCCGAACTCAGAGAACGGAGTTGACCAGTCACCCACGACCCGCTAAAACAACTTCTCTTGCCCTCAAACCTGATTCCTCCCAGCACTACCAATCGGCACTACTTCGGGGAGAGGTCATTTTATGTTCATAGCTAGTCTAACTACTCAGTGGATGGTTTCTTCAATAGGGTTAGAGCACCACTCCTCGACGCATCACCAGTTTTCAACCGTCTATACAAAATAGGCTACTTCGGTATGGCATTATGAAAGCTAGCTGTGGGTCGAGAATTAGGGCCTTTCCCGGACATTCGAAAACCACAAGCTTCGCTGTCTCAACGCCGTTCTCACACACCGGGCACAATGGTGATGGTGGATGCTCTCCTCTCCGTACTTTCAATTGATCCATGTCGAAAGATTTGGGATTAGCCAGTAGCTCCACGTTCCTTTCTCCGAATTGTCCCATTCCTTCTACCACCTCGCCATCGAATCAATTCTCACCATCTTCTGATTACTGGTGTAGCGACGGTGGCTTTTTAGCTATTAAACGCATTCTTCATATCTATCATGACCACAGCGAAAAATCGATCTCCTCTTCGTTCTATTTAGATGCCTTTTCGGTACCTTCGAGCACTACCCGAATCGCCACCACTCTCGATACTTCTTTGCGAAATCCGAACTGCATCTTGAACAGCCCGCGCGCACGCTCCGTGCATTTCCTCAGCCTGTCAAGGTTGATTCTAGCCAATTGCCGATTATCCTCTGCTTCTTCTTCTTCGCCGTACGATGTTGGTGGCCAGGTAGTTGGCATTTACTTCGACAATCTTCAGCTTACCCGGGTATATTTCAGCTGGCTTGGAAAGGCGATTCATTTTCACCGCCACGACCCGGTACCCATCCCCCCAGGGTTGGCAACAACTTTTCGGCACTGCTCCTTGTGGTAATCTGACTTGCTAAGCCTGATCTCTCGTTTTGAAGCACTTCCCGAATCGCCGCATTTCACTCTTCTCTGTCTGACTCCGATATTGCTCTCTGAGTCAGCCTTCTGGTTCTGAGAGAAGCAGCATGTGGTGTATGAGCGTCTCGTTCCACATGTAAGCTGGACGTCGTCTACTGTCTGGCTACAGTTTTCGCGACATTGTGGCGTCACAGGTCGTTACAATACGCCGTTGTTTTTAGTGACCACGAAGCCTTTGTATGAGCTTTCTACCACTTCTTGAATGGAGAATCGGCCCATCACTTGTATAGCCACCGTTCCCGTTTTAGTCGTCAACCGGTTACCGTTATCACCGACTTGATAAGGCTCCGCAATCGAAGCGACGCACAGTGTCGCTTATCCGGACAAAACCTAAAAATTTTATTTTAGATTTTTCATGATTTAACATTTTTCTCTGTTTCCTGACAGGTTGAACAGAGTCTTCTCAAAGTATTAAGTTCTGAGGACGAAAGTTCGATTTTTTTACAGAACTTCAAAAGTGAAATAGATGATAAATTCTGCAAAAAACTGTTTTCAAACCTAAGTTATTCAAATTAATATATCTTTTTAGTTAAGAGTCCGATTATGGTCGAACTGGTTTCATTTGAAAGGCACATTATTCGCTGGACTAATTCGATTTAGCTGATGGAAGTCTTTCTTCTCTTTCAGACATGAAGAACAAATAATAAATCATGCAATAAATAAAATTTATAATGTTCAAAAAGGCTGTACTTTTTTTGAAACAGTTCGGAAAGATCGCTTGTTGTTCATGATACTTTAAAATTAGTGTGCTTTCTGAAAATGAATATCTTGTTTTGCCCCTTTTTGCCCCGAGATATGAAAAGAGGTGATTTTTTATGATATGTCTGAAGGAGACGCCTGGTAGCCTTTGATTACCCAGGGTTCGTAATATAATTTATAGATGTGTCTTCTCATTATCAACAATTGAAAAAATGTGTATTCTGCTAAAAAATACTACTCCTAATTTTTTGAAAATGAACTTTCGGATGTAGTGCACTTTATATTCGTAAATATTGAATTTTGGAACCACCCTAGGTGTCAACATTTTGAGGCAATAAAAAAGCGAACAATAAACATCGTCTTCCGTCTTCTGATGAGGTTCTTGCCCTCCTGGGAGTCACATAAACTGGCGTGGTCTCCAAACCGTCTTCTCCTTTTCCTGCTTTGGAGGAAGTCTAGGAAGATAGTAGCCTTAGCCAATGCCAATGTACGATCAGATACTTCAGCCCTCGTCGCTGCCGTCTCATACTCCACTAGCGCCATACGGGCTCGAAGAAACATCCCTTTAATGTCCTTATAGACATTTTTTTCGCATCTACAAACTTGTGAAGCTCCTCCACCAAGTACAGACCTGGTAACCTTATTTGTGCATTGTGATTGTTTCTTTGACAAAGATGGCCGTTTTACTTGTTAAACTCGGAGCCTCGCTTGATCCATTAAGTTTCTTGTTTTTGGGTCATAATCTTTCATTCCCTGCATACATAGCCGTATAGTACCTTTGCGCATTTGGGCTATTTGGCCCCGAACATCTGCTCAGGTAATCCCCGGCGGTGAATCTATCTTAGACCGACTGAGACTTCTTCGGCGGAGGAATTTCTCCCGATGCCGATGATCGTCTCTGTTTTGTCGCGATCTACACGGATAGTCCTAGTAATAAAACCACCCCACTCCGACTGAGAGTTCCCCAGCCATGGAATGTCTCGCAACGATTCCTAGATCTACCAAGACCCGCTATCGTCGTTTCGACGCGAGCAACTCGACCTAGTCACCGGCAGGAGACCAATTCTATCCAACGGCCAAGGTCGGTCCGGAGATTCCGGATGCAGGTTGGCTTCCAGTTCCTCCGCACACACCTACTACGGAATGTTGGGTACAGACGCATTTTTTTTCACAATGGAGAAGACCTTTATGTCCTAGCCCAGTACACGTGCTATTGGTAGGGTCCAATCTACCACACGGGGTGCACTGGGGGCGTGTCGGACTCGAATGGTGACCAGCCATTAATACCGACTAAACTCCATTGGGCTCCGCCATCATTCCTCCCAGGAACTACCTCTCGGTATTACTTCTGGGGGGATGGCTGTACTAAATGTACTCATTCACTCTCACTCACGCGTTCATACAACCTGTATGAGGCTTACTTGGGTGCTCTCTCAATCGCACTTTGATTCACTCTCAAACACTCCCACATGAGGCTGACTTTTGTGCTCACCTTTTACGTTCCATGCGAGGCTGACTTGTGTGCTCACCTTTTTCATTCCTTGCTAGGCTGACTTTTGTGCTAGCCTCTACCATACCTGTGAGGCTGACTTTTATGCTCACCCTTAACATTCCGTGTGAGACTGACTTGGATGTTCACCCTTTCACTCCTCTGCCACGCCATGAGGCATCGATAGCTAAGTTCCAACATACTACGCTACGACCCTCCCGTCTTGGCATGAGGCAGTCCACTTATACGCCTATACACTCATTCTTCTGTCTTGCTTCGGGGTGGCTGGGTTTACCCCTTACGCGGTTGCCATTCGCTGCGCCAAACCTGCCTCGGCATGAACAGACCATTCACTCCCTTTTTTGCGCTTGGCCTTTTTCGCTCCAGCTAACCAATCACTAGTTAGCCGTGCCCGTCGTCTGTTGCTCGGTTCGCCAGATTACCTATAGCCTACTGGCAATCTGGATGGTAGCAGCCGAGACTGCGTTCCACTTCTCCACCGATTGACACATCCGCTGAATAAGGGTATCAGGGGTTGTGTCCCAGCCACAGACGTCAAGCATTGCTCTTCTTTCGACGTCGAACAGTATGTGTTCGACAGTTTCATCTACACCTGGGCAGTCCGGGCAGACTAAGACCTCCGCGTGCCCGAACCTGTGGAGGTACTGACGGAAACAGCCATGGCCTGACAGGAATTGTGTCAGGTGGAAGTGAACTTCCCCATGGGGTCTTCCCACCCAGCTCGATATGCTAGGTATCAGCCGTTGGGTCCACCTACCTTTCGAGGAGTTGTCCCACTCACGCTGCCATCTGGCGACCGAGGTCACCCTGGAGCGCTCGCGGGCTCCCCTATTTCCACGTAGCTCAAAGCACTCCTCATCTTCCCGAATGACCAGCCCGACTGGCATCATGCTCGCTATCACGCAGGATGCATCGTGTGATACCGTGCGGTAGGCAGATATCACTCTGAGGCACATCACGCGGTAGGTGCTCTCCAGTTTCTGTAGGTAACTGGTTACCCTCAGTGCTCTTGTCCATGACGGGCCGCCGTACCTGAGGCAGCAGTCGACGCTCTCTTGCACGTATAGTCGACATGGCTGCCGAAGGTCAGCTTGTCGCCTATAATGACTCCGAGAGACTTCAGACTTCGCTGTGAAGTGATCGCGACTTCTCCCACATGGATAACTGCATGTTGTGCCGACTTGCGGTTGTTGACGATAACTACCTCCGTCTTATGATGAGCGAACTCCAGGCCTCTCGCGCTCATCCATTCCTCCACCGTGCTAATCGCGTGTTCTGCGGTTAGTTCTACCTCAGGAATTGACTCCCCGTAGACCTCCAAGGTTACGTCGTCGGCAAAGCCGACGATCTTGACCCCAGGAGGGAAC
Source organism: Topomyia yanbarensis (assembly GCF_030247195.1). Lineage (NCBI taxonomy): Eukaryota > Metazoa > Arthropoda > Insecta > Diptera > Culicidae > Topomyia > Topomyia yanbarensis. Next base: position 276,872,698 of record NC_080672.1, on the reverse strand, counting down.
TTCAGTCTCAGAACCCCGTCATACATGAGGTTCCATAGCACCGGGCCTAGGATCGAGCCCTGCGGGACTCCGGCGGTAATCGGAACCCTTTTCTGACCGGCATCGGTCTCGTATAGCAGTACGCGGTTTTGGAAGTAACTTTCCAAGATCCGGTACAGACCCACCGGTAGGCTAAGCCGGTGTAACGAGAGCGCGATGGCATCCCAGCTTGCGCTGTTGAATGCGTTCTTCACGTCAAGTGTCACTAACGCACAGTATCGAATACCTCGCCTTTTTCGTTGGATCGCTATCTCGGCAGTATTTATCACTGAGTTGAGAGCGTCCACTGTGGACTTACCCTTCCGAAAGCCAAACTGGTTGTTTGACAGACCGTCCGTACCTTCCGCGTACGGGGTGAGCCTGTTGAGGATGATCCTCTCAAGCAGTTTGCCAGTCGTGTCGATCAGACAGATTGGTCTGTACGCCGATGGGTCGCCTGGCGGCTTCCCGGGCTTCGGCAACAGCACCAGTTTCTGCCTTTTCCATCTATCGGGGAAACGGCAGTCGTCAAGGCATCTCTGCATAGCTAGCCTGAACATGTTCGGGTTCGCTATTATCGCTGCCTTGAGAGCGTTGTTTGGAACTCCATCCGTCCCGGTCCGGAGACCGTTCTGGGGCTGAGGAGCCCCCTTTGGTCTTGGCCATCACAATCCGGTAGGCGTCACCCCACGGATTCGCGTTGGCACTCTCACACAGGTTGTTGAAACACGCTCTCTTTCTGCTTTTAATAGCCTTGTTAAGGGCCAATTTCGCAGCTCGAAACACTTCACGGCGGTTCTCTCTTGCATCCTCGGTGCGAGCTCTTTGCATCCTACGTCTAGCTCTGAGGCAGGCTGACCGTAGAGCTGCAATCTCGGCACTCCACCAGTATACCGGGCATCTACCGTTTCTTAGCAGTGTTTTTCTCGGCATAGTGGCGTCGCACGCGCGTGATAGAACAGCTACCAGCGCATCCCCGCTTAGACTGTCGGTGTTGGCCTCCAGTCCCAGGGCCGCGGTGAAAGCTTCGCTGCAGACGCCATACAGTCAGTTTTCGATTATCTTGAAGGTCTCCATTGTTTTGACATCTATCGGTGCAGCACCAATTTGTCCTCCTGATTGTGCGGATTGCTTTCACAGTTGATCTATCTTTTCAGAATAAGAACTGCCCCTTTGAATCCCTTAGAGCGTCAACTAACCCTGCAGGACATCAACAACACTTACAGAGTCAGCCAATCGATTCTCGTCATTCTTTCAAAACGTGCTAAGTAATAAGTCATCACCTTTGCCTGAATCATACTGGACCAGTTTTTGACCAATGTTCACTTTAAATTTCTCAGCTTGCGATGGAGAAACTATTTAAGGTGCAATGGATCTCCGAACTGGCAGATTGTTTGGATCTCATCGTACCTTACAAATCGTAGTGCTTCTGTGCGACTTGAAACTACACTTTTAGATCCATACCACAATACATCGGCTGTTCCTCGAAGGAATCAACTAAGCCCTCCTTTTTTGTACGATTTATACACGACCTCTGCAATGAATTGTCGTCCTCTAACGTCATGTAGGTAGATGATCTAAAAATGGATCATGTTATAACGATTATGGTTGCACATTACAAATTGACCTCAAAAGGGTCATGGATTAGTGAAACAGAAACGGAATGAGTGTGAACGTTCAGGAATGCAGCATTATGACTTTCGCACGATAATGTAACTCACCGATTGTGTTCGAATATTTCTAGAGAAAATTTTGAATAGGACGTAAGTAACATTGAGAGCCCCTCTTTGTTTACTTTCTCTTTCGTTTATTACGACGTCATTACAACACTTTTTACTACTACGGTTTTTACTAGAATATTATGCAAAGAGTAGAGTAGCAAATGTTGAAATGGCCGAGTAACGAACAGAAGAGAAAGACCCCAAAGAGAATCTCTCATTGTTACTTACGTCTTAGTGAAAATTTTCTCTAGATTTGATGTGTTCTACTCCTGTAGAACAACTCGAATCCGTTAAGGACTGTAAACTACTGTTTACCGCACATTTCTCTTCCGTTATAGCTAAAGCCTACGCTGTACTTGTACACATCAAACGCAACACTCGTGTTTTCAATGATGTTTATTGTCTGAATTTCCAATGCATCACACCAGTATGCAGTATGCTGGAATACTGAGTACTATGCAGCCACCGTATTTCACCGTCCACATTAATGATATCGTATCGTCGGTTGCCCTGGCAAAATACTCTATGAAAATGCCACCATATAAAGATTGCTGCGCTCTCATCAATCATCCTTCGCTGCGAAACAGACAAATGTTTCTACAACGAATCGAATGTTCTGAGAAAAATATTTTTTTCCGGCATTTGTCGCACGCCGTACGTGCAGAATATCCCACTGGATGTTTGTTGTCAGCTCTTCAACAGCGTTTCACGTTTAGTATTTGTAAATATTCTTCTAAACTCTCCGTGCATTTAACACCCTGTTGAAGCGCTCCTGCACGTTTCATTTCAGGAGAGCTTCAACAGCTCCTGGATCTTCCATCTGCTTGCAAAATAACCGTCTTCCAAGCAAGTCATCTTCATCGTTCTGAACACGATTACCTCCAGCTCATTCGGGCACATTTCAACCGGTGTCGAGGGATCTTTGATCTATCATATCACAAGTCGGTAAACCCTAAGGATTTACATCAACTTCACGGTGCAGTTATCGTCCGCCGTATTGCCAATGCTGTAATGAATCGCCTAATAATCGCGGTGGGTGTACTTCTCACAAACTCTCCAGTTAATGTTGTTCATCAGCAACGAACTGCGGAGAGATACGTCGATGATAGATTCCCGTCCATCTTCGCGAAATGTGCTAACAGTACTTTCGTTCCACAGCTTAGCTTCCAGCTTTTCTTCCGTTGGTTAGTCGGCTCCCCTACTTCACCGTCTAATCACTCAATCAGCTTGTAGCTTTAGTACGTCCAGCACTAAAATACCGTCGATTTTGGCAATCACGAAGCCTTTGAATGAGCACCGGACTGCTTTGTCGATGAGCCGTCTACCCAATGGTCCTGATTCACTTGGGTTATCTTTATTATTGTTTGCCTGCAATAGCCTTCTTGTATACCGGGTTTTTGAAGCCTCCCGTTTTGTTGCAATTCCCGTCCTCCTTTGCACAGAGTATTCACTTCGTTTATTTCGTGCAGTCTCTTGCAATGTTCCCTTTCCACGTATCTTCCGCGCAGATCATATCTGTCCGAGTCTTCTTAGTTTATCGTCTGGTGACCGAAGCCCGTAAATGGGAAGCTACTCCATTTGTTTGGAAACACAAGGAACAGCGACCAATGACTATTTCCAACAGGTTACATACTACGGTCGTCGAAAGCCGCATCGACGACATCTGTGTAACGCCGCATCTGTGTATTTTTCCACGAATTTTCGGATATGGGGATCGAACACTTATTAACATTCGGAAAAATCTTTCATCAAATTATTTGGAATCAAAATTTTACTTTGAACTCTGGGAATGATCACCCCCACTTTATGGTTCAAACACATCGACATTAATTAAGTCACTCCTAATTAATGAAACCACTTTCTGGATTCGTTTCATGTTGGAAGATCCGGGTTTTCTGTCTCTTCCTGACAGTTCATCCAAAGAATGCTCTTCCCCAAACTTGTTTATGATACATTTTTCACGTGTGATTATTTCTAAGGCGCTTCACCAATTTTCGTATAGTTACGCCCTTTTTACTTAGCCATGGGACCATTCATATATTACGTAACGCAAAAACTGTCCAATATTGACTGCCCATGTAACAAATTGTCACAAATTTCTCTATATCCCCTCCCTATCACATAACAAATGCTGTGAAAAAAATTGTTTTCTTCTGCGAAAACATGTTTCGTAACGTTCTAGCTTACTCCCTCTCTCCCATATGTCACAATATGTCACAGTTTGTCATACACCTTCCCCCTTGAAAGCGTAACGTAATTTTTCAATGGTCTCCATGTATCCAAAACCCTAAATTTCACCTCATTTTCACTGCTCGACACTACGGAAAAAATTAATTGCAGCCGTACAAAAATGAAAACAAACGAAATATGACAATCAAACGCGCGGCATGCTGTGATGAGCACATTTTAACAATCACAATTACGTGTGTACAACGCAACTGTGAATAGCTTATTTCCGATGTATTATATAATAATCCTTATTTAAAATTATTTTCATTTCTGGATTATTGATTGCTTCGATATATCGACATAGATCTTTCATTAGGGCTTAAATCGCAAATGTAAACAAACTGTGTTTTCGCTATTATGACATTATGCGACAAAAATACTACAAGATTAAGGTGAAAACTAGTTAAAATGGTTTTTAGTTCGATTTATAATTAAAGAAAACAAAACGGCGAAACATGCATTTTCTTCGAGATTTCGACTTAGGCCCTTCTTCTCATATGGAATATAAAGGCTAAACTTACATTTTTTGACAGAACCGGGCGTACGGTTATTATTCACAAAATTATTCTTTAAACGGCGGTTCTATTATATAAATGATAAGCAATATCTACTAGGATCATGTCTACTCGATAGTTGTTGCACATAAACATTCGAATATTTCGATATTTTCATGAAATTCGAAGAAAAGATGCACGCGCCCTATCATTTACATTGGGTTTCTATGCGCCCATTTGCTGAGCCCTAATAAAAAGTATACTGTCAAGCTCGCCCATTTACCCAGCCCTACCAAGCAAGACAGAGTCAGTTTAGCCCTTTTACCGCGCCCTTCTGAAAATTATGTACACCGTTTAGCCCTTCCGCAAATGGTGGTTGCTGAAGGGCAAAATCACGACTGGGATGCAAATTGGGCGTAAGCATTTTTTTAGTTTCTACCCACTAAAAGCACATAGGAATTAAATTCTTTGTTATATTCTCATAAGGTTTAACCAAAGATGCTTCCGGAAAAACATGGTCATAAAGTAATTTATACCTACAATAAAAACTACATTTAGAAAAGCATCGCCGTATATTGAAACTGATTTTTCTCCATTTGAGTACATTGCGACTTTGGCCCTATTGAAAGATCTGTGTCGATATGATCGAAAACATTGTTCTCTGGGAAAAATACATTAGTGGTAAATTAAAACTAGAAAGCTAGTTGTACACATGAAATGAACGACCGAAAGTGAAAGTCGCAATAAGGCGAATGACCCTTTGGGTTAAAGCCCAAATAAACAAACTAAAAGTCGTAAGAGCAGGACATGCATGTGTAACCTGCTTAAAATATATTAGACTGCAAAAATTGAATATGAACCTCAAGCGTAAAAGCGCACTGGGACTCTTTTCTTTAAGCATCGATTAAAAAAACCTGTAGTTTCAAAAACTTGAAAGAATATAACTGATTCTTTCAAAGTAATTTTCTTGTAGCCGACTTTTAATATTGAACACATTATTCATTTCTAACCGGTTTTTACTGGATTTTATATCCTTGTTGACTATGGCGGCTGGGAACTTTTTAAGCGATTCGTATGATGAAGTATTCCTGACCGATTTATAAGCTTGAAGTTTATATCCGACTCTCAGATTTTAATATATTTAAAGCGGGTTTCATAAATCATGTTCTGTCCTTGCGACTTTTATTTTTAGCCGCTTGTTTGTGGCTATATATAGGTAAATACGCAGAAGAAGAAGAAAATTATTAAATCTGAGGGAATTTTTTTTATAGTTGCAAGGAAATAATATGCAACATAAAAATACATGATATTTGTGAAGTGAATACTTCGGTATATAATTAATACCACCAATCAAATGTAAACTCATATTCATATCGTTTATGTAATGACGATCACCAAAACAACCAACAATGAAAGTGTGCACCTAACTTTTGCTCAGTAATGTTATCATTCTACCGAAAATTATCCACTCTTTACACATGATTTGACCTAACAACATCATTTAAATTACCCAGCTATTTCACAATATCCATAGTAATCCATTTGAGAGTTATACAAGCGTGATTTGATAATCGAGACCTACTGTTCCACATCGACTGAAAATTCGATTACGAAGTTCTCCACTAAAATCAACCGGCAGCACAATAATCGAATCTCGCTATCACTGCTGCAATTAAAAATACCCGACGGTGGAATCCTATCAATCTAGACCACCAATTACGATCACAATATCTGCTCGCTGTGTACCTCAACCTAGCTGATTGTTATGTGTCACATGTTTGAATTAATTATGGTTTATGATTGAATAACCAACCATCGGAAGTGAATGTTCCTGGCATGACATCGGACTGATTGGATTTCGCGCGTTCTACCCCAGTGCGGACGACAGTGTTGCCCCAACTTTGCGGTTTGCTTGCGTGTGATTGTTTATATATAATTCGAACCATGACACCATCCATAATTAGTGGATCTCGTGAACCAAGGTCAGTGATGGTTTTATCCTATTATGCTAATTACATATAGATCCGGTATTGCTGCGAGGAATTCCAAAAAGTTATATGAAACCTTTTGTTGTTGAAATGAAACTTCAAAAGGGAAAATTGCACTTCGATGCAACGTAGCAATAATAATCTATGAAATAATTCATACTACATAAATGCAGCCATGCGGAAATCAAAAACGCATTTCAATTTTATTGCGACTTGCCCCGTCGCTTGTACAGTTATTTAGGGTTAAACTGAATCAATTACATTTTAACAGACTGAACAAACACAAATAATGTTCACGCCCTGTTTATTGACTTACAGAACAAAAGTATCCTCGAAGTTTCCCTAGTAGTATGTAGGGAATTCTCAACATCATTGACGAATATTTTAACGTTTGCCTTTCAGTACTCATTTTAAGAAGGTGGTTTTGAAGACTAGGATTAAGGGAAGTTGGCTAAAGTATTTTCGGTGAAAAAAGCACTTTTATTGCAAACCACTGAAAATTGAATGAGTGATAGTAAATCACCGGAGGCTCCTCGAAAAAAAATGCGATGCACATCATAACTCAACTATAACTTAACTATATGAAAATAATCATTATTTTGCGATTTTTTTTTTATTAAAATTCATATTCACGCTAAAAAAAGTTATGATGTTCTTGTTTTAAGGGGAGCACTCTATTTACAACATTCAAAAAATCGATTTTTTCTTTACGCTATAGTTACGCTATCCAAAAATATATTTCACGCTAATTTTTTATGTTTCGAATAAGCAAAATATTCAGATTTTCAGTAAAGCACTTTTTTTTTTGGCCGTGAAAGTCAGCAAATCTGTAAAATATGATTGCCGTAGCAATCAAGGAAAGAGCAGTAATTTTGCTGAGTTTCAGCAAATCAACCTGGCAGTTCAGCAATTTTTAAAAGCGTTTAATTGCTGAAAGTTTTGCTGGAAGTTTTACTAATATTTCTGCTCGGTAAATCTCATCAAAATGTCACAACAGGTTTATTTTCAGCCGTCAAAAAAGAGCTTCGATTATTTTTACATTCACATATTTGCGTGTGTTGTTGAACGAACATGCGAACCATCATTCTGATGTTTAATTTTTGGATAAACGGTTCAGATTGTGATAGGGACTGAGTTATCCCATATCATTAGATTTCCAGGTCATGTCGCCATGGAACGTGTTGTCTAGTGGATATGAGAGCTTTCTTTATTTTTGATTGGTCCAATATAAGGCATGGACCTAGACTTCTGCTACCGAAGATAGAGACTTCCGGAAGTTACTGATCCAGGATCGCACGAGCGCGGGAGTTTGTAGTTTCACGTTTCAGATTGCGTTTGAGAATTTATAAGTGCCGGGACCACAACACCGGGATGTTATCATGTTTGCGAGAAAGCGGATGTAGGTTGCGTGGATGATCGCGAAAGGCTCAAGCATTTCTATGCTAACGTATTTGTCGTGTTTATTTGGCTTCGCGTGTATAAATTCGATTTTTTGTCGCCATGGAACGTGTTGTTTAGTGGATATCATTTTTTTGTGTGGTCCACCTAAACGCACGGATAGGACATCCGGACGTAACCAATTCATGATCGCGCGAAGACTGACGTTTGCAGGTTCACCCTTGGGACCGCGTTTGTAAATTTGAAAGTGCTAAGCCATGAACCGTAGCCAGCGGGGTGTTTTCATGTTTGCGAGATCACGGGCGTAGGTGTGCATGGATGATCGCGAAGAGCTGGAGCGTTTGTATGTTAACATATTTGTCGCATGCGCTAAGGTGTATGTTACTTCGCGTGCATAAACTCGAGTTTATAACCATGTGGCCATTCGCATATTCGCATGTATTCTTAAACGATAGCGCGCGAACCGTGAGTCTGATGCTTAATTTTTAGTGTATGGTACAAATGCTAAAAGAAATTCAGTTTTCCCATATCACTAGAGTTCCCGGTCATGCCGCCATGGAACGTGTTGTCTAGTGAATATAAGCGTCATTTTCTTGATTAGTTCAACTGAAGCCATGAGTTTAGGCTGCTAGGACCGAGAGTAGAGACTTCCGGACGTAACCGATTCATGATCGCGCGAGTGTTGGGTTAATGCTTGAGACCGCGTTTATAGCTTTATAGGTGCTACAACGTTCACTTAATTACAGGGGTGTTTGAATGTTGACGAGATCGCTGGCGTATGTATAGATGATTGCGACTGCATGTTCGCACTTGTGACCGGGTTTGTGTTATCGCGAAGGCCACGAGTGTTTGTACGTTTGTACGTATATGAGGGGATATACAGTTAATTGTGTTAGTGAATGTTAGTATGAATCTAATTTAGAATGTAGTAATAAAAGGAATCATAACATGCCGAATAAAGAAAACCCGGCCTTTCTGGAAGAACCCAGACATGTTGGAAGATTGATCGAAAAAAATATAAAGGTATTCTTGAGAAAGACTGTTGCTGTTGAAAAACTCTAGATAAACAAGGAGCTATCAAGTTTTGTGTCCGGATCGAACGAAGGTTCAAACCGAACTGGTTTAGAGCATAAATCGCGTGCTTCAACTGAAATCCATCACTGCTGACATTTTGTGATTTCAAATACTGATCTTATAAATTAAGGAACTAATGTACGTCGTATATTAATGTTTGCTTGCTTGAGTAGATAATCTATTTTTTCGCTTCTATATTCATACTTTGTCATTTTTCATTCACAAATCACCCACTACACTGCGGGTGATAGCTTAGCCATTTCCATCACACCACTGTTTATATGCATTTTCCAGCGTCAGTTGTACACACTAATGACCAAAGAAAGATTCGGCTGTACAACAGCAGCAGCACCAACGACGGCGGCGGCGGCAGCAGCAACAGCATCAGCCACGCCAACACAATTCACCGCAATCAGTAGCAATAATATCAATGCGACCGCCCTGACCCCAACTCCCCTCAATGCATCTCCGGCGATCGCCATGAAACCACTAGCCTCTAGCAGCAGAAGTATCAGCTATAGCAACAACAACATCAACTGCATCATCTCTACTCCGCCGCAATCCTCGAAACCACCCAGGTCATCGCTAGTATTATTGACATCCACTACTACCTCATCCTTTTCCTCTAGCCCGTCCCTCCTGAACACAAGCAATCTGCTGAGAAAGTCACCCATAGGAGGAGAGGGTAAACGTTGAAAATTGATAGATCCCTCCATTCACGACCTTGCTCCGTTAGCTAGGCCTTTCCTACAAAAGCACCGTGATTTTTCTTGCTTCATTTCCTACCGACCGAACTCGTTCAATGATGGTTTTGTGATAATTTTTCCTTCCTCGTTTACTCTTCTATTGCCGATAAATATTTCTGCCAAGCAACGGTAGCGATAGCCAAGGGAAATGATTTTCCATTCATCCCAATTGTGCGACCTGGTAAAACAATCAATTTCACATTTTCACAGATTGTACAAAAACAGAACAGACACACATGCAAAAAAGAATGAGTCAATCAAATGATGTTTATGTTTAACGAACAATCAAATAGCTGTTGATGAATGTTTAATGTTTGAAGGAAAAGTGTATATTTTATTAACAGATTTTAACAGAAAACCCTAATAGAGTACGTACCAGTAAACGCACGGGCAGGTACCCATAGAAAGTATTTGATGAACAAGACATGTAATAACAACCAACCGGAATCAGATAGAAAACCATAATGAATAAATCACAATTACATTTGTATAACCAAATCATAGTAAATGTAAACCAAACAAAGCCAATGTTCTCTGGGAAAAAAACTAACTCGCTGATACCTATAAGGTTCAATCCGAAGGACCGAGATTGAATGAGCTACATGCGCGCAGGTCGTGATTCGTGCTCTTCTGACCAGACACAATGTGAGTTTCCACAAATTTCAGCCAGATTTTCACTACAAACACCAGAATATCAGAAATAAAGGTGAGATATATTAACTTGTCGAAACGAGATTCGAACTTAAGTATGTAATTTCTCCTAACAATTGAAATTTTAGGAAAATCGGCAAGAATTCCCATTTGCATTCAAAGCCAATTAAATCAATCGTTTGTTCTAAGAAAGCCATTGCACTAAAAATAATCACAAGCTGGGTTTAAGTCCATAGCATTGGGCAGTGCACCTTCAATCCATATATAGAGGAATTAGGGTTACCAAATGGGTTGAAAGCGAAATAAGGACATCTTGAATTTTGACCGAGACTAACAAATTTTACTCATCTTTGACTAAAATGTTTTTGGTTGAGTGGTGTTAAGAAAAGATTTCCAATAATTTTTTTTAGTACAGTGCTTTCTTGTTCTTGTGGGGTCCTAAGAAACTATGCAGAATATTAGGTCGTGGCATCCCGTTTTACATTTGAAATTTCTATGGATATTAGTACGAGAAATCCTATTTTTTTTCATTTTCATTTCCAAAAATCAAAGTTTATCCTTAAATATAGAACTTATTGATTAAAGTCCATGAAGTAACTAAGAAATTTGCCGACTGTGCTAGAAAGTGATAGCTGTTTAAAATTCGATGGTCTGTCCGCGCTCAACAAGATGAGAAACATGAAAAGTATTAGTTTTTAACTTTTTTTCAAGCAATAAAATTAATCAGTGTTTTTGAATCATTAATCTGAACATAACAAATCAAAAGACTATAAGGAAGTGAACAACTAAAATGGCGAGTAAAATGTTTCATTCGCTTGAGTGAATTTAATCTAATTGATTTCAAATATGTCATGGATTGAGATTAAAACTAAGGACATTTGAAAAAAAATTAAGGACGCTTTCCCAAATCATCGAAATTAAGGACATGTCCTTTAAAATAAGGACGGTTGGTAACCCTTACAGGAATATGTAAGAAGCTCCTAGAACAAAAACTGCCTCTGTACTTATGAGTGTGTGACAATCACTAAAGATATTTCTGTCATCATTACCGATGTTACCGATATGTTCTGTTTCTGTTTACTACCTCTACCACTGTTGCGTTTAAATTGTGCATTCATCCTTTTGACTATAATATTGTTAACTTACCGCTCAACAACTGGAACTTGTTCTGCTGTAAATATAACCACCGTGCGAAATGGGTCCTGTGGTTTGACAGTATTTTTCATAGCCTTCATGGCTATGAAGAATACTGTCAAACCACAGGACCCATTTCGCACTATTACAGTTTATTTAAAAATAAAATATTTCAATGATCTATTGTTATTGTTTCATCGAAAAAACTTTTTTTTTGATTTCGATTGAAAGATTTTTGTTTTTTTTTATTTTCGTTTATTTCATTAAAACAGTTATTGAAAAAATTTCTGTTTGAAGCAATGATTAAATTTTGTTTGAAATGCACATTAATCTTGAATAATTAATTATTTTTACTAGGGGAACTGGAGTAAGACAGACATTAGAGATGGTCGGGTTCGGGTCTTTGGACCAGAAACCAGGACCCGACATCTCTATTGGCGCGCTTACCGTATAATCTGAAGCATAAAATAACTTAGATACCCAATCATAGATCGTCCTAACGCTAATGATGGGAGATCAAGAACACGTCAGAAAATGATTGATACCCTTCGATACAGGTTTGACCGTTCCAACTAGTAACGTGGGTGACGTCATGGAAACTGTCGAATACGAATTGCCATAGCTTAATTTAATATATGTAGTAAATTATACGAAACTGCCTTGCTGGAATGGTTTCTGATAAAAAATCAAAAATTTTGGTTAAGTACGACGGGCAAGGTTGTTGGAAACTGTGACCATTACGCTTTCTGTTACCCCATGAGTTAGCCGCCGATTTAACTTAATTTCCGGTTAAGATATCAACGATTTAAACTTTTCTCATAACGTTACAAATTTGACGTTCAATAATAGTAAATATAAATGCGGATTCAACTCGACAGTGATTTGTTTTGCCATATGCAGATATAACTCAATGCGTTATGTGCTACTGCAGATTCGAGTGATTCTACTATTCTTAGATGAGTCAAGGGTCCAGCTCGGGTGCCTAGAACTAAAAATCTTCGAGATCTTTGGTTGATTCTCCGTATTAGCAAGTTGGATTAGGATCGGGCTTCTCAAATTTTAAATTTTTGGGTTCGGGTTTTACAAAACTTTCATTCTCGGGTACGGGTTTTTAAGTTTTAAAATGTTCGGGCTCGGGTCGGGTTCGGGTTTTTCAAATTTTATAATTTTGGGCTCGGGTCGGGTGCGGGTTTTTAAATTTTCACGCGCTCGGGTTCGGGTACGGGTTCGAAAAAATTGAAACCCGACCATCTCTAACAGACATATTAAGGATATACTGAAATTTAATATAGTAAGAGCATGTTTTTGTCAGCATGTAATACTCTATGTTGTAGTTGCATATGTTGCTTATCGAGTGCCCAAAGGGATTATGTTACAAAAATAAAATAGTATCATTTTGTAAAAAACTAGAGAACGAAGAAATATCTGCGCTTTTACTGTTTCTAACGGATGTTTTTGAATAGTTTGTGATTTTTCTTAATATATATGTTCAATTCGAGGTGAAAAAAAACGTTTTGGGGTCCAATTTAGAGTTGAAGCAAATGATATATTTTCTAATATCGTTTTTGCCATTACAATCAGTTCCAATGATCAGTCTATTGCATGTGAGACATCACCTATACCAAACTGGAGAGTTATATATTAAATGTACAATTGGTATTCATCGTTTGCACACAACCAGAGTATGGGACCAGTACGAAGTCATCTACCTGTACCAGGTTCTAGGAATTCCGTAGTTAGCCTCGGACATATTAACGTACATCCTGTAGTCAACTACATGGGAGATTTCAGCTAACTGGATAGATTCCCACGTTTGACTGCTAAAATTTGGTTTCTATGCGACATTCATATAAGTATGAATTAAAAGAATTGATCAAGACTGTCCATCTTGCCCCAGCAAAAAACAATATTTAACGTTTGCACTTATTTACGCATAAATCATCGTACCTGTTATTTTCCACGAAGATATCACATAAGAGTTACAATATCGAAATAAAGGAAAAAATCCGCGATTGATTTTTCCTCGATAAACCTTATTATCGGAGACTTGAAAATTACATCCGCACGAAGCTGCACTATTGATTATCAATGTTTGCTTAAATTGTACACGTTTAGCAGTATTCAAGGCCTTCACTACGGTCAGGCACACAGTCCGCATGGTATACGGATTTTTTCATCAGAGTTCGTCAGCTTACCCATAATGATAGCGTACACATACCGTAAAACGGTGGAACATTGATCGTTTTTTCTAAAGTTTTTCGAATAACTTTCTTCTACTCAAGCAAATATAATAGTTTGTATCTCTTTTCGATACACATATTTTGCTGGTCAAAGTTACCCCGGAAACAACAAAAGAAAATTTATAACATAGTAGTTTTATTCTTATAGTAAAACGAAATAAAATGCTCAAAAGTTAAACGTTTCGAATTTAATGGTACCCATACTTGTTTTAAAAATACAAACTATTGTATATACTTGAATTGAAGAAAGTTCTTCAAAAAACTATAGAAAAAATGATCAATGTTCCCCCGTTTTACTGTTATAGACTATTTCTCATTACATGGAAAAACTGTTTATATATTTATGAAACAAAAATCACCATTTCGAAAAGTGACCCGTTTGCGAAAATTTGGTCACGAAATAATGAATAATAACCCGCGTGTTCATGCAACCATTTATGTTTTCACACCATAAAACGCATGGCCTCGAATGTTTGGTTGGATTATACTGGATCGCGATTCTCGGTATTTTTCTTGGCGAAATATCGATAGATATTTATTCGCATATTTACTCTCGGATTTTAGGTGAAGTACTTCATCTTAATGATTTCAAGAGCTAGTTGTTTACGTGATGTGCTATTCTTGGCCTTAGGGGAGCCCAGGGCTAGTTAGCGGTTGGGGTCAGATGGTGGAATCCTCTTTTCTCAGTTTCTATTAGACATACAGCGCTGCCTCTCATTACGAACATCAAGTAATGTGAAGCACATTATCCAATGTGTTTTGGTTGCAAAACATTTTGTTTTGTAAAATTTGTGAACGAAATTGTGTTTTCGAGCATACTTTGGAAATTTTCTTAACTTGGAACATTTTGGGTTATTTAAGGTGATTTTCAATCTACACGTCGAATAATTGGGTCATTCGGCTATATATAGTTTTCCGTTCCATTCGATAAATTTTAGGTCCAATATACATAATATAACTTTATTTAAATTTTTTTTGTTGTGATACGTAAAAACGATTTTTTTAATAATTCTTATGTAAACATAGACAACCATACATTGGAAAACTGTGGTTGTTTACATCCGGCCTATCAAGACAACACCCAGAATGAAAAAAAAAACACTATATACATTGGATGGTGTTTATTAGAGTCTGTATACAATATAAAGTCCCATACAGAGGAATGCGCAACACTGCGTAGAATACAGACTATTTATTTTTTCTGGCAACCGGAGTATTTGCTGTAACTTTGAATGACTTTGATCAAATCACAAAATAAATTCATACTGAATGAAAAATTAAGCAACTTTATCGTGGCAAACGGAACATCCCAACGAAAACCATCTCAAGCATTATTTCATCTGATTTATTGAATGCCATTTAATCAATGAATAACGTGTTTAAATTTATTCCAAGAATTTGAGTCAAAGCAGGACAAAGGTTATTTTTTTCAGTTTATTGCAAGAATAATGTCCAACTGCTCTTCAATTTAAAGATAACTTGAAGTTGCTTTCTTTATCATAGTTCATATCTAAAATTCCTTCATCATCTTATAAGTTGGACGATAGAAAATGGTTAATGAACTTAACCGAAGGCATCCGTAAATCAAATAAATCAAATCAGATCAGATCCAAAAGAGTATAATGAACAGATGGAAGAAAAAGTAAACCAAGTGGTACCAGATATAGTCTTGGTCTAAAATGTCTTCCTTTTTCAGGTAGATCTTGTGGAGTTGGAGTATTCTGAAGATTTTTGACGATAGCGTGTTCGATAACTCAGAACGAAATCTAGTGTACCATATTGCAGGATACATTCTTAAGAGAGCTGGATGTTGCTGGCTCGAATCAAAACTTGTCGAAAGTAAACAAAGTTCATTTCATATCGTCAAACTAGCGCCCAGGTGGTGAAATTGTTAGAATTCAACGGGGTGCTGGAGCGACTAGTTAGAATCGGTTGTGTTACTGGTGCCGGAAAACGAATTAGAACCAGCTAGAATTCCGGCTCCTTTACGGTTGAACTTTACTGGGTTCGGGTAACCTTCTGATACCCTTCAGTAACGAGTGCGACATGTTATTTGCTTTAAATCAGTAGGAAGCTGGTTGAATAACTTAGGTCCGATGAAAGAAATGCGTCTTTGACCAAGGTTCTTGGATATTCTGGAGTAAAATAAATGATTGGCTTGTCTAGTGCTGTGAGCTCGAATGCCTGTTGTAAATTCTAGATTATTATGAGCAATAGTATTATGCAAAGCATTGTGGATGTATATTATTGTTTGGTAGTTAGTCAACCCAAGCAAAGGTAAAATGTTATGGGCATTATTATTGTATAACAAAATAGTAGGGTACATAATTGGTTTTTTATAAATAATTTTTAGACATCTGTTTTGAAGCGTTTGTAGCTTTTTCAGATTCGAAATATTGGCACGGCCCCACACAGATACAAGGTAGTTCAGCAATAAGTGGATGCGCGCATAATAAAATTTTAGAAGTACATGCTGGGGAACAAAAGAGCATACTTTACGCATAGCCCCACATAACGATGCAACTTTTCTCTCTATAGATGTTATATGCTCAATCCAGGAGAGTGTGGGGTCTAAGTGAAGTCCTAAATTTTTATAGCAGTTAGTTTCCTGAATTACAGACTGTCCCATTCTTGGGTCTGTATGCACGCCTATAGCTCTTCTAGATGAACGAAACAGCATATATTTAGTTTTTGATAGGTTCAAGGAAAGAAGGTTTTCGTTGAAATACGTCGTTAGTATTTTTAAATCCGATTCAATATCGCGTACAATATCCAGGCAGTTGTTGTTCGGGTAGAACAACGCTGTGTCATCAGCGAAAAGACGAGTAGTTCCTTTTAACCCGGGTCTACCTAGGTCATTGATATACAATAACAATAACAGTGGCCCAATATGACTGCCTTGGGGCACTCCTATTTCTATTGGTCTATAAGAGCTATACGAGTCTCCAATAGATACGAATTGGTTCCTATACGACAGATAGCTACGAATAATATGATTTGCTAATCCCCTGATACCATAGCATTCTAACTTCTTAAGCAGGATTGAGTGATCCAGAGTATCGAATGTTTTTTTAGGTCCAGAAAAAGGGCACCAACAATTCTTTTGCTATCAATTTGACTAATGATGGAGTCAATTAGTTCGGTCATTGCAATTAAAGTGCTGCAGCCCTGTCTGAACCCATACTGGTAGTTGTAAATTAAGTTGTGTTTGTTCAAAAACTCGAGCAGTCGAGTGATGAGCAATTTCTCAAGAATTTTATTGAAAACGCACAATGTTGAAATTGGTCTATAGTTGCAAGGTTGGTTTGGATCACCAGCTTTGAAAATTGGAATTACTCGGGCTATTTTTAAACAGTCTGCGTACCTGCCGGTTTGAATAATTAAAAGCTTTGGTTAGGATGTTTGCAAAAGTGGTACAGTTACTCTTAAGAACACTAACGGGAATCTTATCAGGACCACAACTGTTATTTTTTTCGAGGTCTTTAATCAAAAGGATCACTTCGTTTATGGTTGCAGGACGCAAGAAGATTGTTTCTTGGACGTGTTGTATATTTGTAATAGGATTTGAGTTGGGACTCGTGGGAATATTGTCAGCCAAATTTTTGCCAATACTAGAGAAATATTCGTTGAAAACATTACATACTTCTTTAGTCTCAGTGACTCTGATATCATTGCAAATTAGGCTGATGGGAACATCCGACTTTGAACGACCAAAAATGGTATTAATATTTTTCCAAAGATTTGAATGAGTTGTGTTGGATAGAAGGTTTTCAAAGTAGGCCTTTTTGCACCGCTTTTTCATTACATTAACTTTTTTAGTTATGTGTTGCAGAAGAGCTTTGAGGTTTTCATCATTGGGGTTATTTTTTACTCGTTTCAGATAATTACTTTTGATTTTAATCAGTGTTCACAAATCGAAATTGATCCAGGGGCAAAAAACGCCTTCACATTTAAAAGTTTTGGAGACCGTTCTAGTGTTTTCCGCAAGTAAAGAATAGTAGGTTGTGGTGATATTTGTAAGACATACATCTACATCATCAATCAACTCGATGTTTTCTATGAAATTTTGGAAGTCGGTATTGAGTTTTTCATGATTGATTACTGATTTAGTCAAATTAACGGGTTCTCGTTTTACTGCAAGTTTATATGAAGATATAATTTGAACGTGATCACTAACTATGGTGTAAACCGTGTCGTTTCGTAAGCGAGCAGCAAAAACACCAATGAACACTTCGGATGAACCTATCGTCAATTGACATTTCGACGAGTTTTGATTCGAGCCAATAATGTAGGCCCCTTCAGAGTGTCCCGAAAAACTATTGAATACTGTACGGTGACGTCACAAATGAACTGAGTGTTCTTTTTTGACAGTTCGCTTGTACTGTTTACATGGACTTAGAAAAATTCTTTACGATTTGCTTCGAGCGAATCTAGTCGTCCACAAATGTTTCTAAGTCCATGTAAACAGTACAATCGAACTGTAAAGAAAAGTGAGGTTAACTGTTTCAGTAAAGAACCTAATACTGTTTGTAAGGCATGCTTTACACCATGTGTTAGTACGACCCCATTTTAAAACAATTTACAAAGTATCCTACAGTCATGATTCGCTGGTTGGGCCACAGCTTCTGTCCAACTAACGAATTTGATTCGACAGTTGGACCGACTGACAAATGTAAAAAACTCTCCAAGGAAGACATTAGTAGTAAAAAAGGTTGTTAGATTGATTGTCAAAGTAAATTTGACATGAGATTGTGGCGTTTAGATGCTTTTTAGTTGGAAAATGGTCCAACTAGCGGAGGTCCAACTAAAAAGCCGTCCAGTTAAAGAGTGTCCAACCAGCGAATCACGACTGTATATTTAAAGATTTTAGTGGGGAAGCACCTAGGGGCAGATCACTCTAAGTATGTAAAACAAATTTGCATCACATTAAAAAAAAATGCATTTAATTTCCATTTTTGCAACAACTTTGCACTCCCTCACAGAAAAGTTTGTTTAACAAACGTACTACGCTGATCCACTTTGTTCGACGTTTTGCTGAAAGTAGGGCAAGTTTTTTGTAGGGTTTTGACGTCTTACACACAAAGCAAAATACATTACACGCAACGCAAAATACATTATGAATTTCTATTTTGATGGAAAGAAGCATTTCGCTGATTTTTAAAAATGCATCACAAGTGATCTGCCCCTAGGGAAGCACTATTGTATGTAACAGAAGTTGTTTACATACTCATGAAACCACTTACCATAAATATCTTTGAAAAAGAATGTCATAATATTTGCAATTAGATAATAGAGCGTTTTGTAACGCTCCGTTTGTAAATTTATCACTATACAAAAAAGGGAAAATAAGCCTGATAGTCGTTCAATGGCACTGTAGAGGTTCGGTGAATCAAATAAAATATGCATTCATCACGTTCTTGTTAACTTGCTGATTTTTGTATGCAATATTATAAATGAGAAATAGTAAATATATAAACAAATAGTTTTTCACTCCTATTATTGCAACATTTTTCCTGCCAATAACAATACTCCCCTTGCGAGCACGCATGAGGGCATAGCTAAAGAAGTATGTTTGTTTACTTTGCACGATAGGTAGCCGGTGACATGTTCGATTGGTAGATTTAGCTTCATTCTGTGCGAGCCTTTATATAAGTAAACAACGCCTTTGGGGGCCATATTATTGGCTCGAATTAAAACTCGTCGAAATGTCAATTGACGATAGGTTCATCCGGAGTGTTCATTTGTGTTTACATTTTGCTAGCGTTGCCAATTTTATTTTGTGTCCATCACCCAATGTGGCTACGCCACATCGATTTTGCGCATGCTGTCCGACTTCGCTACCGCTCAGTCGGACTTAAACTAGGGATAGCCCCTATGTTCGAGTAAGCCGGGCAAACGAGTGGATCACAGGTTCGCTTGCTTCCGACGGCGAAATGGTACCCCTTAAACATTCTAATTAGAATCGGTTGAGTCACCGGAGCCGGAATACGAATTAGAACCAGCCAGCATTCCGGCTGAGCTTAACTGGAAAGTTTAGAAAAATTTAATCTGGAAATTAAAATTTTCTGGCAACGCTCCAGCACCCCGTTGATTTCACCACCTGGGTGCCAGTTTGATGATATGAAATGAACTTTGTTTACTTTCGACAAGTTTTGATTCGAGCCAACAACATCCAGCTCGCCTTTGGTGTTTATGTCAAATAAAAATAACCCTGTGGGAAAACATGTACTCATTTTTTCTGACAGGGCTTCACTTGTTGTGAAATTCGATACGTCAAACGCTTCTGGTAGTGTCAAATATAAACTGTCAACATATTAAACATTGTTGTAATCACGAAAATCAGCTTTACTACTACACTTCACTCCATGACAACATTTAAATAGCGTCACGAAGCCTAATGCGACCAGAAGGTCGTAGTGTCTTCATATTGCTTCAACCGGAGAAGCAGACGCATCTCTAGACACTACTTGAGGTAGATCTCCCCGTTTACAGTCCCGGTAGTTACGAACGGTGCACTCCGTTTACCACATGAGCGGTATTTTTGGCAAACTTTGAAAGTTTCTGCTTCCTTACTTCCTCCGAAACATCAGACTTGTTCGTATGCAGTCCCTCCCATTTATTGGCTCTCTTAACGAATGACTTGGACAGATTCAACTTTTTGGCCACATCTCCGACCGAAGCATTGGGATTCCGCCCAAACGCTTTCACTTCAGGCTTGTGATCATGATCAATTTGCGACGTTGCTTTTCGAGTGACGCCATTGTTTGAATTTTCGAAAAACTGACAGCGATAAAAATACAGTGTAAACAATACGCTCTAAACTACTTCTACCCATATTTTCAAGAGCAAATACCCAATGGGTTATTTACTGCAGCATATTTTCCGTGATGCAATTTCATGTGGAACACCCTTTATTTCCCGGATGTACGCTGTTGAGTGGAATGCAACAACACATAAATTGAGCCACAGACATCAGAAGCCAGAAGGATCTATTCAAAATATGTGTAAATACCCGCAACTGAAATTCCACAAAAATCAGGCGTCCGAACCACATTTGACAACTATTTGTAGGTGGAGTAGTAATCGATACAAATCAGTGGCAGTGCAACAGTCAAAAACGTGTAACAAGCAATTGCGTAGATGGCAATAATAACACACTGATTAAAAATGTTTACACAGATTTAAACTCAATTATGCTCTAGTCTAATGGTCTGTTATCTGTGATTCTTCTATTTCCTCTGCTTCATCAAATGGAATGCATGATTAGCTGCAACAGGCGCGGGTTAGCTTCTTAGTAGTAAAAAATGCATGTTTCCTAACTAACACATACACACAGACACGATATACTCTACATAGTGTACCTAAAGCGAAAGGGACCTGATGAGTTTAGGTAAAGCTCCATTAGTAGATTGCAAAGATAATGATGTTATACATCAAAATGAATTTTTAAAGAATGCTAACAATCATTTCCCAACAAATGAGCGCTTCACTTTTAATCTGTAAAATTAGTGTAGTAAATGGTGTGCAGATAAAAAGTATTTAAGGCTCAAGACGTCTGTTTTGTTCGGATTTGAACAAAAAATAAATGACACCCAGTATAGTGAAGACAATCGTATCCTACGTCAAAAGTATTTAACCGTTCTCGCACGGCGCTCCATTTTTTTTAATTGGTTTATTTGACACGGCTCAATGCGTTAGCTTAGAGGAGCCATGGGTCTTTTATATATTTACAATATGTAAAAAATAAAAATAACAATACATTTTATTTTGAGCCTGTAACATCCCGTGCGCGCAACTTGGTATTGCGAGCAGAGATCTTTTTTCGCGTCGGGAAGATGTTCCTTCTTTCGTCAACTTCAGGGTTATCCACGTCTCTCTCGTTGTCGTTTACGTTCCTATCATCATCTTGATTACTGCCTTGATACTCGCGATCAGATGTTCTTCCTGGCTTCTTGCCCTTGTGGGTCACGAATTTGAACACTCCATCCTTGGTGGTAGCTTCTTCTCTGGTGGTATTAGTTGTTACGTTCGAATTACTTAACGCAGTGTTTGCAGTTGTCATTATTGCCTTAACTGCAGCCACAAATTTGGCAACCGATTGTGGTTCAGGTAAAGATATTGGGGCTTGGGTGTTGGCATTTTTTTCTGCAACTGAGCTTTCCTTAGCAGTTTCTGGGCAGGGTTGTCCGTAGTGCGCCGTTTGTTCACAGAATTGGCACGTAATAATATGTATCCTCCGTAATAGATTCCACTGCTCCGAAATACGACATAAATCTTTTAATTGCCACTTTGCAAGTAAGTGGAGATAAATCGTGTAATTTAACTTCTATATTTCCATTATCCATGTATATAGGGATCTTGATTTCAGCGTTGTCACAAACAAGCACGTGTTTTAAGTTGTTCTGCGAAATGAATCTTTTCGCCTGGGCGAATTTGTTGAAGGTTATCAGCACCGCATGCCTGAAGTGCTCAAGCTGTATGGAGGTGACTTCCGAAAACCGAAGCTGCATGTTCACCTTCAGCAGATGTTCCACATCACGAATACTTGGTCTTATGCGAAAAGACCTGAAGTCAATGGCCACTGTGTTAGGCCGAATAATCACGTTTTGTTGATGAGACTCAGTCATCATGATAGGTTACGCGAGAATAAAAATAACGGTATGGGTCCATTCATAAATTACGTAACGCAAAAATTGCCCAAAATTGACTCCCCCCTCCCCCCATGTAACAAATTGTCACAAATTTCTTCATCCCCCCTCCCCTGTTACGTAACAAATTCCTAGAAAAAAATTTTTTCTTCGGTGAAAACATGTTACGTAACGATCTAGCTAACTCCCCCTCCCCCCTATGTCACAACATGTCACAACTTGTTGTACCCCCTCCCCCCCTAAAACTGTTACGTAATTTATGAATGGTCCCTATCCTTTGTTGTTCAGACAATGCGCATAAGTAACTGTTTTATTTCGTTAGCTTTGCACTGGCTCGGACAGAAGCAGGAGCACACTGAGTATCGTGACCGATGTGTTTGATGGTTGCAAATAGACTGACGGCGCTCCATTGTTTTAGCTCTGTGTCTTGACGATATATTATTCAAAGCCTTTGAAGATATTTACTTCAAACATGCTGATAGAAAATTGTTTAGATCAAACACGAAACAACTATACTGACCAATTATTATGGTTTTCGTTATGAGAAAATGTACCTATAAGTTAGAATTCATACAAAATACGAGAAGACTTTAAAAGCGACCTTAAGAGTCAACCAACAAGTGTAAATGAAAATAAATACTTATTTATTATTTATTGTAAACTATTTATTAAACTTTTTACAAGCTCTGTGCTCCGTCTTTACCATACGTTACTATCCTATCGTTCCAAGGATGCTACGGAATTGAAATTGCTGCAACACAATCTATTACCATGTACCTTTCATACAGCATAACCATGAACCGACCAAACCTGTTGTCGGTATTTCTGCGCCAACAGAAGAAAGTGCCGGCATTGCAATAAACCGTCCTTCAACCAGAATTACTTAGATAGCTATAAATAATAGTGAAAAGTAGAAAGGGGCGAGGGTGCCAAACGGGGCAAAGTCGCACTTCGTAATGGTTAGTCAGCATTGGCAACAGTATTAGTTTAGTAACAGTAGTGAAACTGAAAACATTCTACACGAGTAATAAATATTCGTTTAACCACAGAGAACAGACATACATGTTCGGAAAAATAAGCTTAAATTACTTGTGTGGACGCTTCAACGAATGCCCGCCAAAACACTGGTGCCACTATACCAGCATATCTCAACTAGAGGTATAACTGTCAATTCTATCAACATCAGTAGCGCACCTGGTGACGATATCTCAAATAACATTTAATAGATCGTAAGCAATTAAGCAACTTGAACGTTCGAGATGGTCCTTTGTTCTCTGTGGTTTATCGTTCATGTTTGGGTTGTGTAGCGAATAACTAGTTTATACTGGATAGAGCTAAATAATCACCCCTTGAACCGATAGATCACAGCATTCAGATCTTCGATATATTTAATATTTCGGTGTGTTGTGAGCGGAAATTATGCTCTTGAGATGAACTGACCAGCGGAAACTGGATTATGTTATCTTCGTGAAGGCTCAACTGAAAAAGCATTGAAAAGCGGCCATAATTGAATACTAGTGTATAAAAGTTCAATTTTCACGTAACATATTTTTACTCATCGTAAAGTAATGTATACCTACAATAAAAGCTACGTTTAGAAAAGCATCGTACAATATTGAAACTGATTTTTCTAAATTTGAGCACATTGCGACTTAGGCCCTAATTAATGATCTGTGTGGAGTTGCGTAAACTGTGGTAGGTCGAAGGGTTGAACAATGTTGCGACAAAAACAAGTTTACTAACAACACCATGCACTTTTCAATATCTTTCTAAACAGGAGGTCTGCATGTCGAATGGTGCAGTATTGGATGCTTCACCCCGTTTTACTCTACTGCAACGGATAGCTTTAGTGACCGCGTGGGTGGAACAGAACTCCACAGTTTCACATCGATAAATTTTTAATAAGCTTTGGAACAAAACGTTTCAACCGCACAGAAAACATTCCAGCTCGTTAAAGGATAGGTAAGATAGTTTCATTGTGTATCCGGAAAACTTGATAATCTATCTCAATATACTTTTGATCTGGGTATAGATGTTCGAACCAGACCTGGTGCTGTATATAGCACTCGCTTGGTGGGAGAGATTAACACTGAAATGTAAAATATATGAACACTTTAAAGTTAATAGAAAATGGCTCGTGCTGATTTGTAAGTGAATAAACCCACACAGTGATTCATATAACATTGTCGGAGAAATGCCGTTTTATGGAGCTTGCTGTCAATGCTCAAGAGCATTTTACCGTTCTGGAAATGCACACCCGAAATAAATATCATGATTTATTGCCGTACCGAGATTGTATGTTGCAATGGGTCGACAGCTTTATCTGAAACAACAACGCATCGTAAACACAATTGAAAAATTGCAATCCCATACGGTCTCTTGGACGAAAGTTTGTTCGGTTTAGCCGAACCGAT
Organism: Topomyia yanbarensis; assembly: GCF_030247195.1. Taxonomy (NCBI): domain Eukaryota; kingdom Metazoa; phylum Arthropoda; class Insecta; order Diptera; family Culicidae; genus Topomyia; species Topomyia yanbarensis. Next base: position 276,847,943 of record NC_080672.1, on the reverse strand, counting down.
CTGATAGCAAATCTATCCGCTTTTGCAATCATTTAGCTGTTGAAATGTTAAACTAAACTTTTAGATATGTATGGTATCCCTGGAACTTTCAATTGTACACAAGTATTAAATTTAAAAATGAGCAAAATGTTGTAGCCCTTCTAGCAATAAGACCCGTTGAGTATGTATGATAAAATTTAAAGTTGAGGTTACACATTGTCCTGAGGTGACTAGACAAATATAGTTAATACTCTACAGATTTTTAAGACATTCTAAGCTTGTGCAAGAAAGAGAGCCAGCATTTATTTCTATTATTTTTTTAAGTGTTAGGTAACCCACAGATTCTTTTTCAGACCATGCTTGCCTAGAACTTCCACGTTCTGCTAACACCAGGACTCCCTTCAATTGGCGCATTCGAAACTCCTTTCTGAATACGTAGTTCAGCTGGTTGTGTTGGGAGGTTATCAATTACACCAGTGTTTTCCAACCGGGGTGAATTCACCCCCAGGGATACTTCAGATTATGGTTTATTCCGGGTAAATTTCGACTTGTTATCCTAATATTTCCATCGAATTATTGTCTCTATATTATATAGTCAATAATTTGATGGAAATATTGGGATAACAAATTGAAATCTACCCGGAATAATTCATAATCGGACGTAACCCTGGGGGTGAATTCACCTCCGGTTGAAAACCATAGAATTACACTGAAGCCTTATCTACTATCAACAGGAGCTCTACCGTTTTGAGGACCGTGCTTTTCTTTACGACCCTTCAGCGTGCTGTGCAGAAATTGTCATTCTAAGTCTGCACCAGGCGGAGGATGTTTTGCTTCGGACCTGTAGATACTGTCGGGAAAATACACAATGTAACTAAAGCGAAATGTTTTGGAATATGGGACGCTTCACGGTTTCCATTGAAGCGCCTTCCCAAGGCTTGATCGCAGATGTGTCATAGTGCAGCCACTTAGCTGTATCCTTGTCTGCACAGGCGTTTTTGAGATACCTTATTGCTGGTGCCTTACTTAATGGGATTTTGCCAATTCCAGCGCTTCAGCGTTTTGTGACCGTTTCTCAGCAGCAACCCGTAGCGTTGCTTCGCTGCTCCACTTAAATGACGAGTTCACCATGTTCCTCTTGTTTTATTCTCGGAGTCCTCAGACTCACTGGTTTCTCCGCCGAGCTGGTCGGTGTCTTCTTTGACCACTGTTCGATCCTTGTCCTTGGTTTGCTTTTCGCACAATCCTTCTCCTCGTACACTTCCATCGTCGCAACCACCTCCAACCTCATGTTTACAGTGTTCTCAGTGTTTTCCCTTCTGCCCCAACGAATAGCTAGAGAAAGAGACCCGCTTGATAGGGTAAGGGCAACATTACTGTATGGTGAGCCCTGGTGCCTCGCAGGCTCCGTGCGTGGTTTGGTATCTGTCATCACTTCGAACCCCAGTCATAGTTTTACACGGGGCTGAAGTTCGAGATGTTGAGGCACCAAACCATCCATCCTTCGGCACGGGTCGCGTTACACTTTGGATCGGGGCCTACATTTTACACTATGGGTTTTGAGACTCGTCCGTTACAGCAGAAAGCTGGTAGCACTCGGACGACGCCGGTCTAACGACCAAATTTCATCAATAGATTCACGAGAATGCATGAGATAGGAAACTTGTGAGTATTATGTCATCTCGTCGTTTTACGGCTATTCTTCTGAATAATCCAAAAGCACGAAAAAACAAGCCTTTATGTCGGTTTTCTTGGAAATGAAGTGTATATTTCTACACTTTTATTGATTTCCAAAAAAATAAAATATCTTTTCCGGCGAGAAGGAAAACATTAGATAAATTTTATTGGGTTAATTATTCTCACGCTATTTGGCGGATATAGCACACTATTGAAAAACAAGCAAAAATGAACAGATCTCGAAAACGTGAAAACTCCCATACATCAGTCAATCAATCCCCAGCAGAGCCGTCAATAGGGAGCAGCTTAGTGATTCAAACGAACACGAAAAGTTATAAATAAATGTGCCGCGTGCCTGTTTCAATCAGTTGTTGCTCTTTTGCCAGACAAATAACATCGTGCCTATAGCGTCTCGCACGACAGATTTGAGCATCCAGCACACTACGCTTCTATGAATGACGTCATCCTCGACTATTTAAAGAATATCATTCCTCGAGCGACTTCATTCCCCCGTCGATCGTCGGGCCGTAAAAAACAGCAGTAGCAATCATGCATGTGACAATGCACTGCGATGAGTGCTGCATTTGATCACTGCTGCCACTGGGGGTGATCCGATGTAAATAGCGCGCGGCTGGAAGAGTTAGCAAACCTCAGTTGAAGCTAATTGTTCCATTCTACATGTTATTATTGTTAAATTAAAAGCCCTTTTAAGGGCTATAACAAACAATAAAGAACAAATTGGAATATTTCCAATCATTGACAGCGATAATCCAATTGCGCAGTTTATATTCGTTATTTGTTGCTTGTGCGAAATTTGCAACAATCTGTTATTTGTTTAAATTTATCCTACCGAAACAATACAAAAATGTGCAGCTACTTAAAGTACATTTTCAGGCTGAAATTGGTGAAAACCTGTGATTTATAAAAAATAATTTTTCGGAAACATAATCCAAAATTCCGCAATATTTCAGAAAATTGGAGGATGTGGCAACACTGTCAACTAGCGAAAGCCGTACCAAAAAGAACCCGCAAATATTTTTTCGTTATTCTGCGTGAAGGCCAGCGTTGCCAATATTTTTTTTCAAAAAGACTGGAACTTTTCTTGAAAAAAACTGGAAAAACTGGATGCTCGGAAAAGAAACCTAATTTATCTTTGTAATCTTTAAGTCAACGATTCGATTAACGTAATTTTAAGTAAACACGTATGTTCCATATCTTTTACAAAACAACCGACTCAATGTTTGATATTGTTGTCCAAATTAAAAAAAAACATTTGAATTTGATGGTAATTATTATAGTTACATTCGAATTTTATTGTTTTGAAGGTCTCAATCTACACATGCGCAAAATCCTAAATTTGAAATCATTTTCGTAAACTCTAGGATGCGCCTAAACCGCTCTTACGATAAAAAATAAAATTTTAGCGGAAGAAAAATCAGCCAACAAAACGTCGTAGGCTAATTACGTAAGGGAATATGGGGGGAGGGGGAGGTTCAAAATATCTTACAAATTGTTACCTGAGGGGGAGGAAAGGCGGATCTCGAATTGAAGTGTTTTGTAGCAGCAGAATACGATTGTTAAATTAGTTATGGAATTTTTTAGACTGGGAATGGAAATAAATTGTTTTGAGATCTACATAACAAAGCAATAGATTCAAAGGAATTTGAATATAGCAAAGCAGATTATGTGAACTAAATCGGAATTTCTAAATATTTCCCAAAAGTAATTCTGAAATTTCTGCTGGCCGAAATTTGGATGCAAATAAAACTACTGCAGATGATTACAGTTAACTTTTGTCATGAATTTTCTTGTAATAATTCTATACGTATCGTTGTCGCAACCTTATTATTTAATGAATTAACAATATGATTTTTTAATTACGAAAATCATGATAAGATCTTATGTGGGGGGAGAGGGAGTTCACCAAAACCTTACGAACTATTATCAGGGGGGAGGGGGAGGTTGAAAAGTTCTAAAAAACCTTTAAGTAATTAGTGTACGGCTCCTAGCTGAGTATTCAACAAATGTTCATCAAAATATTTGACACAAAGTACTGCCTTTATGTTTCAGTAAAATTCATTTTAAATTGAATGAAAATGTACATTCCCGAACCGTTTTGCTCACAAGTGGGTATAAGAAAAACTGGAAGATTTCCCCAATTGTCTGTTTGACTGGATGTTATAAAAAAACTGGAAGAATCCAGTTTAAACTGAAAGGTTGGCATCGCTGATTAAGGCAATCCTTCCATCATCAGTGCGAAAGTGATAAAAGCCGATGTCACGTTTCAAGCTATCAGTATTTCATATTAGATGCTGAAGGAAAAGGTTGTTTCTTTTCATTTCGAAATATTCATCTGATGTAAGTAGCGTGCGGCTGGAAGAGATGGCAAACCTTTTTTGCAGCTGACTAATTGTTCCATTCTGCATGTTATTTTTGTTAAACCAAAAGTTTAGTTAAACCAAAAGGCCTTAGTTAGTTTATGTGCGATTTAATGCAAAAATGTGAAATCAAGACTACATGTCAGATAATTTGATGTTTCTGAATTTTACCGGTAACGAATCTATTTTTATTTTGTTCCTAAGGATTTTCTACATTCAACAAGCTACAATTTATTAAAATTGATTGAAAAATAATAGAGATATATGCACGAGAAAATGACCCAGTACCCCACTTTCCCGTATTTTTAAAGAAACAGAAATAAATCCATTCAAATACTAAGGTCATTTCCTTTAAAAAGAGGTATAGTTTGTATTTTTCTGATTTCTACTTCAAAAGTTATAGCATTTATTATATTTTTCCTCTACATTTTCCCATAGAACCAATTTCAAAAATTTCAATCGAAGTGGGCGGGAGTCTAGAATTGTCCAAATGATGTGAAATTTGGCATCTGAGCTTACTTTGGCATTTGTCACAATATGAGAGGGAGGGCCTTTGAGAATTCAAAAAAAAAATTCTGCAATGCCCTAACCTATACTGACTTATTTTAAAACCAATCCTCGCTTAATTAATAAAGCAGATCATGATTCGCTCTCCTAAGGCACGCGTCTTTAGCGGGGGTCAAAAGCACAGATAAAATGAAATTGTTGAAAATTGCGGCATTTATCAACATTGACAGCATTGTCTGCGGATTTGACACAGCCATCAAATTGGAGCACCAATATAATACTTATTTTATGTAATTTGAAATAAAAGTCTACTGCAGATTTGTCTGTAATACATTTGAAGTTAGTTGTTTGAAAGTGACGGACGGAGCAATTTTTCGGGAAAATTTTATATCATTTTATACTAGGTTTTCTAAGGCGACGGAAGGAGCATGTTTTCGGGAGACAGCACGTACCGATCGGTTTACACCGCAGACTATTTATTAGGGACTTCAATCTGGCTCTATCATATAATAACACGAAAAAATTTTTTGAACATTTGTTCTCTCACCAATCTTTATATTTGTTTCTGACGGTTAGAAACTTGTAAAAATAGCGGAAAGCCCGATTTCTAAAAGATTCGACCAAAGTTTGTTCGTGTTTGACTGTTGCTCATTTCATGAAAATTCCAGTCGCAAATCTTGAACTGCATATTCTGCGTAAAATCAATTGAGGCTACACGTTTGATGGCGACGGATGGAGCATCTACTCGTGAGATTGTATATCAAGCCTAGTACACTGAGGAGACATTTTAGAAGCGATGATCTGGTTGGTGGATTGGTGATTACAGTTCGTATCATTAGATTTAAATTTCCAGCCCAAGTGCCGTTATAACATTTCAGTTATGTCCCAGACATCACATGCGAGTAAAACAAAGATGCTTTTATGATCTATGGCTGATAAAGACTTTTACACATCTTCGTATAATTTGATAAGAAAATCGCTAGCATCCGGTCATATATCGACATCCAATTTGCTTTACTGACCTTTGATTTGTCTTTCAATTTATTATATCTCGCGTAATTTCTATTTCATCCTTGATATTCTTTAATTATTAATAATTTTCCACCGGGCTCTAAGCCCATACATAAATAAACTCACCCGAAAAGACCCAATTGGTGGTAAAATACATGTCGAACTCAATTCGTCATCAAAGACTAGTCTAAGACTAATTGAAATCGGTCAAACCATATCTGATCTTTTTTTGGCTCAAGTATTCTAAGGATTTCGAAAGAACAAAAATATACAAAGTGACAGATATCACGAAAGTTCGCTAAGATAAGCAGAGAATGGTGATATTCTGTTTAAAACAAGCAAAAGGCGTAAGTGGGGACAAGCCTTCCATAAAGATCTACCGCGTCTACATGTCCACTCAGCAATTCGAGATCGACAGTGTCGTCACCGATTGTTTGTGACATTGGAGAACTCCTGCCGGCATCGAGAAGATTTCGGTACAGCATGAGGTTGTCTTCTCGATGATATTTGATCTAGCTAAATACACAATTAAGAATGTGGCCTGCTTTACTGCGCGGTATTTTTTTATTTGAAATCTTTGCAGTTGAAATTTTCGTATCGTGTAAGTCAAACATGTTCGTTTTCATTTTTTTATTAATTTTACATTTAAAACCAAATACCATTTATTGTGAACAAATCTGAATACAACGCACCGGGCCGTAGCATAGTGTCGGTGGAATATTAGTTTTGCGCCCCTTTGAGGGTTACATTGGCTTTATTTTTCAGTTTGGCTTCCCCCTGGTAAAGACTGTTAGACACCACCCTCCCCTGCATATATTGCTTGAAGCGATTCGAGTGAAGCATGACTGCAATGCTTCTGACACCGTCAGCTATAATTTTAGAAAAGCCGACTATAATAACATTATTGACTTCCTGTCGAATATCCACTGGACCCGTCGAAATTCTCGACAATGATGATGTCAACGTTGCAGTGCAGACCTTCTCCAATGTTATGAGCTATGCTATCGATCGCTATGTACCCAAAAGAAGTGGGCTTCAATCTAAGCATCCAGCGTGACACACTGCCGAGCTGAGACGGTTAAAAGCGACTAAAAGAGCCGCTCTGAAGAAGTACTCCAAGTTTGTGGGCTACGTGCTGCGACAACACTACGTTCATGTTAACCAAGTCTATAAAAAGACATCGAAGCGTTGCTATGCCGATTACTTGCGAAACGTGCAACGTAAGTTAAAGTCCGAACCTAAAACATTCTGGAAGCATGTAAACGAGCAAAGAAAGGAATCCGGGTTACCTTCAACGATGAGCTATGGAGGACGTATGAGCTCTAGTTTACAGGAGATCTGCCAACTATTCTCTGAAAAGTTCGCGAGTGTTTTCTCCAACGAGAAACTGACACCGACCCAGGCTTCACTCGCGGCTCTCAATGTACCTCAATCATACCAGTCTTTGAACTCTATCAATATCGACAATAATATGGTACAACTGGCGATTAGCAAAATGAAGGCTTCAACCTCGGCAGGCCCAGATGGTATACCAACTATTATTCTAAAAAAATGCTCTGCCGGTCTAATTGAACCTCTTTTTCATCTGTTTCAATTGTTGCTAACAACCGGAGTATTTCCCGAACTCTGGAAATCCTCCTTCATGTTTCCAGTTCACAAAAAAGGTGATAAAAAGGTAGTTGACAACTACCGTGGTATTACAACGCTAAGCGCAGTTCCTAAGCTGTTTGAAATGGCTGTGTTGGAACCCATCTCCAGCCACTGAAAACAGTATATCTCCGAGACTCAGCATGGATTTATGCCGAAACGTTCAACATCTACGAATCTTCAGTCGTTCACAACATATATGACAGATGCCATGTCGGACGGCCTTCAAACTGACGTTATCTACACTGACCTTTCAGCTGCTTTTGACAAGATTAATCACGCTATTGCAGTGGCAAAGTTGGATAGACTTGGCTTTGGTACTAATATTCTCCGTTGGATGTAATCGTATCTCAGTGATCGTCGTCTAGCAGTCAAGATAGGTGATTGTGTATCCGAAGAGTTCTTCGCTTCATCTGGTATTCCGCAACGCAGCCATCTCGGTCCATTGATTTTTCTTCTGTATTTCAACGACGTCAACTTTTGTTTAGAAGGACCACGGTTGTCCTTCGCCGACGACCTCAAGTTATACCATAGAATCCGGAATACTGATGATGCAGCTTTCCTTCAATGCCAACTGGTATCCTTTGCGGAATGGTGCGAGATCAACCGAATGACCCTAAACCCCAAGAAATGTACGGTCATTACGTTCTCGAGGAAAAAACGCCAATTCAATTCGATTACTGTCTAGCTGAATCCACAATTGACAGAGCGAATTGCGTCAAAGATCTCGGAGTTTTTCTCGATGAACAACTGACGTTTAAACAGCATATCAGCTATATTGTCGCAAAGGCATCACGCTGCTTGGGGTTCATAATGAGAATATCTAAGCACTTTTCAGATATTTACTGCTTGAAATCTCTCTACTGCTCACTCGTTCGATCAACTCTGGAATATTGTTTAGTTGTGTGGAACCCTCATTATCTCAACGGTGTCCATCGAATTGAGACAGTACAGCGCAGATTTGTTCGGTTTGCCCTTCGTCGATTGCCTTGGAGCAACCCTCACCAGCTGCCAAGTTATGAAAGCCGGGGTTTGCTTATTGGACTCGATACATTGCAAGTGCGGCGGGATCTATTCCGTGCTATGACGATTTCGGATATTTTGCAAGATAGAATTGACTGCCCCGAGCTTCTCAGTGCGATAAACATGAACGTTCGCCCTCGCGCCCTTCGCAGTAATTTATTCCTCCGATTACCTCTTCGCCGGACTAACTATGCAGTAAACGGTAACATCATTGGTTTGCAGCGGACCTTCAAAAGAGTGTCATCCGAGTCCGATCTTCACATTCCACGTAGCAGATTACAGTTTGACTTTTTAAATAGATTAAGAAATTATCATTAGGACCACACTGTGTCTGTTGATATTAATTATAAATAAATAAACAATAATTTAGCGTGTACCTGAAAATGGCACACTTATGTTTAATTATTTTATTATTTATCCGCCCTTATTTTATAAAGCAGATCAAAATTGCAGCGCACCCTGAGGTTGGCGCCCTTGGCGGGGAACAACCGCACGCTAGGGACCTGACTGAACGATAATTTCAGAAGAATTTAGCAACAAAATAATGCGTCATCTTTGGATCAGAAAATAATTTTGCTTTGAAAATCTTGCTAGCTAAAATAATATTAAAGGTTGTCATGACTCTCGAAGAGATTTCTTGGGAATTGGATTCCGTGTAATAAATATTTGCATCAAACATACTCAAATACACATACTAACATGCACATATCACATTTAAATATAGTGGAGAGAAATGATACCAATAGGGATGTAAATTTTAATGAAATTAATTGTTTTGAAGCGCTGACAAAATCTTGTTAATAAACTTTCGAACAAGAATTCTGCACAGAAAATAAAATTTTATTGGTTTTGTGGTAACGCAGAAATAAGGTTAAGTTCAAGGTTTGAACTATAATTCCCCCACATTTACTTGCCAAAAAGCAAACCGATTAATTTGAAGACAGTTTCAGTTTCATCGCATTTAAAAAGGACATTCACGTAAAATTGTAATCTGGAGAAATAAGGAAGCTTCTTTTGTTTGACTTGATCCGAGTGCGTGGTGTACGTGCATACACAAACCTTACTTGAATTGCATGGCTTTCTTAACGACAAGGGTTGGTAAACATATGAAGCAAATAACAAAACATGTATCTCTATTTCAATTTCATTGCTATCTACACATTCCATTACGCGATTTGTCGTGATTTACTTTGAAGGGAATTGGAAAGTATCGCAAACATAACCATCTCAGAATAAGCACAGTTGTTTCCACGTACATAAAATGATGATCTTGAACATATTAAATCAAATACACATCCGAAAACAAGCGACAGAAACAATTGATCTTTGGTGTGATGTCAATTCTTAAGATAAATCGACCCCGAATAGTGTAAGTCCTTTAGGAAACCTCGAAAGCCTCTAGCGACAAAAAGATATCAGTTTCACAGCTATTGTATCAGTTGCAAAGAAATAATGGGATGTTCGCTATCCACCCAAAAATAACACCACCCATTTAAAATATTAAATATGTAACGATTGGACCAACGATGAATGAGCGAAAACGAAGAAACTTATAAGATCTATAGGGACTTCGGATCATCCAGTTCATAGTGGTGAACAAAATCACAAAGAAGCGTAATAATATTTAAAAAAACATCGCTGTTTCAACGATGACTGAGAAATGCCATTCGTCACAATACTAATGAGTAAGAGCGAATGCGTCTGTACATATCAAAAGAGGATCCATGCAAAATCTCGATAAAGTTACACGATCAAGAAAATGTTCTGTCAATCAAAAACAGCGTAGTTTATTCTAATTTTTCATAAGTGATCTGATAGTACGAGAGAACGGCACGAAATCATCAAAATAAATCAATTCAAAAACATTGAGATAGACAATTGCACATAAATGTTCATTTGAACGAACAGAGTTAAAAAATCGGAGAGCTTACCATGGCTAGGGGGCCCCCGAACTAAAGGGTGGTCGCACATTGACCGACATTGACAATCACCACTTTGGGCTCTCAAAAGCATATCACTGTTTCAGAGAAGCATTCTCAGTAATTTTTGAGTTTCTAGTTACTCTTCAATCTAAAAATATGTGGACGTGATCGTTTGCTCATAACGAAAGAGTATTACATCTATTGGATTTGAAACGTAAAAGCAACAATCCACTGTGTGTCAAACCCTTAACTATATAACAAGAAGAAAAATAGTAATATATCAAACAAGCTAGATTTAGTGTGTAACAGAACCCAAAGATGAGAAATGATAACAGTTTAGCGAGTAAAATAGATTTTTTACAATTCCGATTTTATATTTTTAGACAATCTCTCTCGTTAGACGAAAACCAAATCAACGTTGTATTACAATCAAAAGAATAATACGTGTTGTAATCAAACAAAAGAGGATTATACAAAGGATTTTAGACTATCAACAACAAATGAAATATTAAATTAAATTAGATATTTGTAAAGGTTATGTAACGCTACATGTCACAATGACTTGAACATAGCTCGTCGTTTACTCGCTGTGTACAGCTAGATTATAAGTCAAAATTTAAAGTAAAAACGGAAACAAACTATTGTTCACTTTACAGCTAAAAAAGTACTTTATATAATATACAATCAATGCAACCGCAAATCCAAACCGATGACTTCGCACACTATACTGTATCAGTGTTTGACCCCGCGTATCGTATGTTAACATTAGATAGGAATCGAAACCAGCTGACAATCCATATCGGGTTTCAATCTCATGTGAGATGAAATCCACAACAGACAGAGTAGCATGATAACACGTATCCCTTTCTGTCGATTTTTGCATTCGTTACAACCGCTATACCGTGAGCAGGAACTAACTAACCCCTAAAGTGTATAGAGAGCAACACTTATTTCCGGACTGTGATAGCAGATTGGTTTGTTGGATTATACTGATTTTTTTTTCTATGCTTGAAAGTTTAAATTACACGTTGCGAAAAATACCATATCCATATAACGAGAGGCAGTACCTTCAAGCAAACATGGATCGATGTACGAATTAGCCAAATATTGTTGCTGACTATTGGATATCAAAATAACGATTATTAGATTTTTTAGTACAGGTAGACAGAAGCGGTTTGTTAAATATTTTAAGAGGTGATAATATAGGTCAGTGTAAGCAAAAACAAAATTATTGCAATTTTAAACTGCATTGTATTGTACGTTACATCGGAAACGCGCCATTCAATGATTTTGAGGCGACGAATTGGATTGGCGCATTTGATAATAAATGCTGAAATACGTCGAAAAATATGTCCCTAGTAACAATTGTGGTTTTATAATAGTTTTATAGCCACTGATAAAACTTAGATTGCACTTGTAGCGTGCTATAAAACATTAATTGTTACTTGGGGTAGTTCAATGTGTGATAATTGTTTACTTTAACTGAATTTGTCAATAAAACTAGCTGAAAACTGTGCTTCCAAAGTTTCAGGTTTTTGTATGTTTTAATCACAATGAGATTTTAACACAAAATTGCACCAACTTTTCTTTAAAGTGTCATTCGTTCCATAAGAATAGCGACGAATCGTGCGCCGAATAGCGCTACGAATCTTTCTGCGACGAAAAATAATCGTCGAGTCTCCTTTGGAAAAGCACAGACAATTACTATGTTTGATTATCTTCCAGCGACAACGCGTAATGACAGATGAAATTGTGAAAATCTTTCTAGCAGAATAAAGAATTGTTCACAGCTTTCCGTTCCGATGCAGTACAGTGAAGTTTCCATTTTCACAAGATTTTTCCCTTTCCCTTTACAGAGATCGATTTCAATATTTTTATATGTATTGCATATCAGTGACCACGAGGCATTTTTTCGGAAACTTCGTGGAAACAGTTGACACTAAGTATTTGAAGGCGGACGGAGGATTGTTTCGGAAGACTGTATGTGTTGACCGATTTACTGAGCCGACGTTTTATTAGGGAATTCAATTCACCTCTATCATACACAATACGTAGAATTTATTTGAATATTTGTTCCTTCACCAAACGTCATATTTATTTCTGATGGTTGTTAACTTGAAAAAAACACGATCAATAGTTCGCGCAAAACGTTCTTCATGTTATTCGGAGATTTATGCCTTGTCATGTCGTTTCATCACGTTCCTGGTGAGAAGGGAAGGGGAGATGAAAGAAAATGGTAGGGCAATGGAAAATGTCAGCCCGAATTCTTCACTCTCTAAGGAATAATGACCCCCTACTGATAAAGTCTATAGCTGATAGAAGCTTTTAGCTTCCTGTATATAGATTCATAAATATAGGAATAACAAACAATGCGGACACGCAATTGCTGCAGGGCAGTTACTTACCAATGATATTAAGGACCGTTATCAGATTCACAAAGATCACACGAATAATACTCAGCACATTGAATAGTAGCCATGTGATAATTGAGTTTGTAATATCCAGTCATTTTGTCCTGGCTAGAATACTGAAATTGTCCTTAGAAATATGCATCAAATTCATTGACATATTTGGACTCAAATCCGGCAGAAAAGTTTTTGTTTGAACGTAAGTTTGCAACCCACGGCTATGGTTGGCATATTCGGAAGCAGCCCCTGGGCGAATCTTGCTTTGTCCAATCTGTCTACATTGATAGAACTGGTTCTGGACCAACGAAGTCAGTCGCCAATTCGTCCGCCCATTTATTTGCAGTAATACCGGATTGACCAGGTGCCCATAAAAGGTAGATAGGTAGATTCGATTTGAGTTCGACATGCGATTACCAATTTCGATTTCGAAACTATCGATCTCGAATATGTCGAACCATGGCAGCCTGATCGTCAGAGCACCAAAAAATAATTCTTTGACCGCAAATTCTCTATTGAAGTGCCCATACTACGCCACACAGCATTGCAAAACTTTCTGTTTAAAATACGGTACAACATCTCCTAAGAGAATAACAATGGTCTAATATTATTTCACGACAATAGAAACCAGCATCGGTTCGGCTCTCCAACAAAGAATCGTCAGTAGGAAGAATTCTCACATTGAAAGTTTTAAAACGTAAGTGTAAGGTCACTGGGCACAATAATCTACTCATCCCAAGTAATTATTTTGGGCAACAATCTTGTGTGGCCCACATCAAATTGCATCACGGAAAAAACGCTGTAGACTTATGCTTAGCTTCACTCATAAGGTTCTATACAACATTTAGCTGTAGCTTCTTCTGTACGGAAACCAACTTTTCTTCATGCCTTGCTCAAATTTGACCTCCTTACCGTGCTTCCGTAGTGCCTGCTTCATAATTCCCCAGTATTTTTCGAAGGGGCCTTAGTTCCGGTGCGTTGGAGGGGGGGGGGGGGGTTCAGGTGACCCCATTGGCTTCGTTCCACTCCAGGACAACATTTGGATAGTGGCACGAAGCTAGATCCGACCAGAAGACCGAAGGGACCTCGTGTTGTTTCAGCAAAGGAAACAGACGCTTCTGTAGGCATTCCTTGTGGTAGATCTCCCCGTAGTAACGAACGTCGCACTCCTTTTGCTACATGAGCAGATCGCTTACCAAATCATGTATTTATTGGCAAACTTTGAAAGTTTCTGCTTCCTAATTTCCTCCGGAACATCAAACTTGTACTGGGTGGTAAAGAACAGTTGCCCGGAAACTGCTGGAAGTCATCCTTGACGTAAGTCTCATCATCCATGAGGATTCGTCAACATCTGGGTGAACAGTGTCCGGGCCCGCGACTTTCCCACTCTCTCCGAACGAAAGACAGATTCAACTTTTTGGCCACATCTCTGACATTGAGATTCCTCCTAAAAGCTTTCACTATACGTTTGTGATCCTGATCACTAGTAGAACATTTTGACCGCATTTCTGCTTCGGTTCGATGCTCAGAGTTTGGTAGTAACGTTTAATCACACGACTCACAGTTGATTGCACGATTCCGAGTTGTTTTCCGATGTCCCGATGAGAGAGCTGAAATTTTTCCAGGTTGATTTTCGGGTGACGCCATTTTATACAATGTTCGAAAAACTGACGGCGATAAAAATACAGTGTAAACAATACAGTCTAAACGACTTCTACCCAAATTTTCAAGAAAAAATCTGGCTTTTAGGATTTTCGGAGAATTGAAAATTGAGTCACTTCCCACAACATCAGGTGTGTATGTTGGTAGTTGCAAGAAACGTGCTCCTTCTAAATCCTTAAAAATGAAAACAAAACAAAGAAAAAAAGCACAACCGCAGAGGTGCTCTCTTCAACATTGCTTCGGCTCATTGTAAAGAGCAGTGTTTTTCAACCGGGGGTGAATTCACCCCCAGGGGTACGTCAGATTAAGATTTTTCCAGGTAAATTTCGACTTATTATCCAAATATTTCCATCGAATTATTGTCTCTATATTATAAAGTCATTAATTCGATGGAAATATTAGGATAACAAGATGAAATTTACTTGGAATAATTCATAATCCTTGAATTGAAAAACATTGGTATAGAGTCTTCGAGTCTCAATACCTATAGAGTGCAAGCAAGGTTGGGAAAGGTCATCTTCCGATTGCGCTGAAAGATGATCTGTTAAAAGATCCTCACGGGTGTCTTCTTCAATCCCTCCTAAATCATTCATCCCCCTTTACAGTTAATTTTGCTAGGTATAGTACTGTTTGGTTCTCTCCGGATAACGAACGAACCTGGTTGAAATAGAAATTGGAGGGGATAAGTGAGAATGCAGGGGACTTCCGTTTTATTGTCGAATCATATAGCCTTCACTAGAATAAGGGCTTCGTTTACATTCTGTGGAATCCCGAGGAATGTTTGAAGAGTACTGATGTTTTGATGAGACTCCATAATCCTGGTTCGTGAGCAGTTTGCTGGGAAGTTCTGAGAACCAAATCGCTTACAGAGAAAATACAGCAGTATTTTTGCAGTATCGACAACCGTTCTCTGGAATCTCTAGCAAAAAAGCGTTATAAACTGAACTATGGTTTTCAAATGTCCCGACGATAGTTTATAAACCTATATCGGGCCGAATTTGAATGACAATATCACTTTTATTCCCTTGGGAATGAAACATATTTCCGTATTGTTTATACTCTCTGTGTCGTTGGGTTATAAACTTAACTTTGGCTTCCAAAAAGTCACGGCGAAAGTTTATAAACTTAAATCGGTTTAAGCCGAATTTGAATGGCAGTATCTCTTCGGGGGTGTTGTCGTTCTGTTATCTCAATATCCCCTCGGGGGTGTTGATATATCCGCTCATCGAGAAGTGTCTTTATTCCCTTGGGAGTGAAGAATACTTCCGTATTGTCTATGTTCTCTGTGTCGTTGTTTTCCTTATCCCTAACCTGCCCATCAGGGAAATGACGAAAATCACAAATCTCCGATCAACTTGGGGAACGTGCCATTCGAGCAAGTCGCTACTGATTTCTGAACATCACAGATTTTTGTCGCAATTTTTGGTCAAAGATTCTTTTTCACAGATGACAGATTTTTAGTATTTTAATAAAATTTGACTGAACTTCGCAGCTTTTTGGAAATATTGTGATTTTACACAGATTTTGTGGAAGTTTATTACAGCCTTTTTTCTGTTTTAGTCATCACAGATGGTAAAAACATTTTTATGATCGAAACACAGATATTAATGTGGTAGCTCTGGTATACAATGGAATGATTTGGATTGACTGCTTTGAAAGCTAATACTAACCAGAGTTAAAAATAATTGAAGCTCATTTTTGAAGGCTGAAAATGAACCTGTTGCGACTCGCGGTGAATAGAAAAAATATTCATTCAACTGTCCATCTTATTCATTCAGTTGAATATCGTACAATATATTCATTACACTAATTATCCAGGAAAATGTTTTCAAAAGCCGATAAAGCATATGAAACGACAATCATCATCGCTTACATTGTGCCATGGCCTACTTTGATGCGTTTGATTCGTTGCTCCACGGTCGCTTCGTGTAATAATCGGAGCCGAATGAAAATCTGCATGGATGAATGGGCAGTTTGTTCGTTTGACGTTTTCAGCTGCGTCACTGAATATTGAAAATGAATGCGGCTGATTATGATCAATTTTCATTCGATGAATTTGAATATTTTTAACTCTGATACTAACAGAGGTACATGTATTTATTTATGAACAATCTGTTGAGGGACCGAGTTTTCTTTAGCAAACTATTAAAATATGTGTTCCTCCCATCACCACAGGCTGTAAAAAGATTTGATTGAAAGACGGATTCTATATGGCATCTCTAACAGGTATTCACATCTTACCTTTTAAAATGGCCACACGTTTCTCTCTTTTGTACACACCCATGCGCGGTCATATAAAAAGGAGAAAATTATTGTTCGCACATGGTATTGTAAGGGAAGGAAATGAAGTTAACAGTGCTTAACATTGCTGAAGCGTATTTTAATCATAAAGGCTTATTTACGTTTACACTGACCGACAAAAAGAAAGCAAACAATACCCATTTTCTAAAAAAAATCAGCACGAAAATATTTTGTAATGTCATTAAATTCTAAGACATCTATCCAAAAAAATGGCTAAACCGGTATACGTTATTATTTTCCATTGAATCGTATGTTTAGATTATATAAATCCTTTACAAAATATATTTTAAATTATAAGGCCTATATTAGCAACAATATTTTGATAAATTCGGCCATCCCCATTGCAAAAGTGTGTAAAACAAAAAACATTTTCCAAATAGAAACGTAGCACCAGCATAGAAGCTCCAACCAATGAAACCAAACATCAACACTATAAGCACAATAGTCCAGTGCACCAGAGGAATTATTTTTACTAAACATAATCTGTTAAACAATCAAAGCTTTTATCAATGTTCAAGTGAACCTTTACTGCAACAAAATCATGTGAGTTTTGTACAAAAGCGAAACAATTGGTTGCAAAACATCGCTATATATCACAAGCAAACAATAAAACTACAATCACATCCTTATTTTCTCAACAAGCGCTAGTGACATTTTGAAACTCTAAAATTGCTAAAAAAAATAATGAAATCTAAATGTAAACGAACGTGTATCGCTACAAAGCTACATTTCGCACTATTAAGTGATAGCACAGATAACACGTTTAGGCTCGTATTCGAAAATAGGTGTGTAAACTGCGATTGTAACTTCAAATAATTAATTTGTAATTTATAAATGGCGCAGCGTTGTATGCTCCTGCTGATTTATTTTACATCTTTGAAACGCATACAAATGCAATACATCGTTCTTGCCTAAACGTCTGTTATCTGTGGTGATAGCAAATACCTGACAAAAGGCTCGACATTCAAAATCTCAATTGAAATGTAATATGTGAAATATCAACAAATCATCAGTGTACGCTAATATTATGCGAATTAGTGCACAGTCTACTGTCGGAAAGAATTCCCATTGTGAAACGACCGAATTATACTGTGAACTTGATGAAACACTTTAATTATAAGTCGAAATAAAACAACTGACACCATCAAATTCAAACCATTGGTTTTATTTCAGTCTTATTTCTCTTAATACTATATTGAGAAGCTTACCTAGAAACATAGAATAGTTTCTCGAAATCTAATTGGAACGGATTCAAATTGGAGTCGGCAAAGTACGCCGGCAAGTCCACGTTTTCCAAGCTCTCGGACGAAGATGCTCTGGGAGAGATGATATTTTTCAAACGCTGACGAAGAAGAACCATATTTTCGGTGCTGTCCGATTGCTTCAACTGTGAGAGCGTTGCCTAAAAATAAATTACCATAAGCGTTCGTGCTCAGTTTTCATATTCACAGTTACCCCACCTCGTAAACATCTTTCAACACTTTCGACGTCGCCGAATTCATCTCCTGAACCGGATGCCCCAACATCATATTCGATAGATTTAAGTACAGCAACTTGAAATCCACCCCGTTAGCATGTTCCGGTGCTGGAAATTGTTCTGTTAGCGCAATCATCTTCATTGTCAATGCTAGTTCATTGTTGCACGTGTCCTTCATTCCCGCCGAATGCATTAGTTCGCTCCAGTTGGTAACCTGAACAAAATCAATACAGTCGCCCATCTTCCCGTAAACACATTCCTCCGATTTTTTGGCAAAATCATTAACGTATCGTTCGACATCACATTTGCTGTACTTTTCCAAATAATTAATTTTTAATATCTCATTTGGCAGTTGGGGACCATATTTCTGAAAAGCAGAATCCAGATGACGTCGAAAGGTGCGATTATCCGGCAGTGCTGTCTGCTTCACGACTGGCTCAGCAGTTGTCGTGTCCACTCGATTGCTATCCGAGTCGTTTACCAGCTGTTGTTTACCTGCTGAACTAACTTCTTCAGCCATATCAATCTGGAATGCAAATAATGTATGTGAACTAGTTCATATACACAAATAAGTTTGAAAAATTTCTGGTGAACTCGCGATTGAAAACAAATTTTGTTTTGATTGAATGACACACGGAGAGAACGACAAGCGTATGGCACAGCCCTACGCGCATATGTGAACACGCTTGTAAGGTTTTGCTTTTGAAAAGACCGTTGAAAGTCAATAATGTAGCAGGTTTCTGGATTTTTTCCCAAATTGAAGCTGCTGTTTTGTGCTAATTAGAGTGGATTGATTTTCCTTTGTTTTCTTTCATTTTTGATTCCAATACCACAGAGAGCAAACGCTTATCTTGAGCGTTAGAGTTGTGTTAAAAGCTATACTATTCTGTTTGCAGTTGAAAACAGGAAAATCCATCCAGCGACAATCGTATTTTCTCTGGTTCGTACAATGATACGCTATCCAGCGCACTACTTCCGACGTCATGGATTAGCACTAAACAGGAGAAAAACCGATTGTCGCTGGATGGATTTTTCAGTCTTCAACTGCAACCAGAATATATACATACCTAGCTATAGGGATAGTGGACGAGACACGCGAAACATTTCCCTCTCAAATTTGTTGTTATTTTGCAAAGAAAATATTGTCCGTGCTTTTGCAAAGGAGACGCGATGATTATTATTGGTCGCACTTAAAATCGGAACACATTTCGACGCGCAACTGGTTTTACAGTTCGTTTGCGTATAAATCCATGTAGTTCGGTAGTAATGTAGCTTCTTGTGAGAGAAAGTACGACAGTACTCACAAGTATGCCAAATAACTTGGATGCAGCGAATAAACTAGTTATGTCACGGTAGTTTCTTACGTTTCGACGATCACCATCTTTAAATACTGAAAACATGTAAGAATGCCATCTGGTCCCGCCGAGTAGAGGAGCCCGAGGAGGGTTGAAACCGTTTTTTTGTATTTATTAGATAAATCAACGAAGAACTGTTATTCGACGATTGTTTTATTCGAAATTTCTTGCTTCTATTTATAATTTACCTCAGTATAAAAAGTATAAATTTGTACCAAAACATCAATATGTAACATTTATGTGACAGTGAACTTTTTATTTCAACTCCTCCTACCAAGGTAAGTTCAAAACAAGGACCAATGCGAGTTGAGACAAATAATCAATTATTGTTGAAGCAGGGCGGGTTTACTGTCTACCATTCGTATACGGATTTTTTCGTCAAAGTTGGTCAACTTAGGTGTAGATAAGATATATCCACAAACTAACGGTCTTAATACCGTGTCATATAGGATTTTAAGTTATTTTTATCTATATATTTGAACGGGCGATATGTATCTAAGTATGGTTACTTCGGTTTATTCTTTAAAGTTTCAGGCACTAACTTTCGTGAACGCATTAATTTGTATTGATGTCAATTTTCGAATAAAAGCAAAAATTGCAACCATTTGATGCTCTTTTTTCAAAATAAAGCTTTCAAAAATAAACATAAGTGATATAAATTCATTGTACGGAGAATCCGTCAAAAGTGCTTTTAAGAAACCCCTACTAACACATAAATGTATACATCGTTCCTATAAACATATAGATAAATAATACCCTTAATAAAGTTACTCCAAATTAAACAATACACAAGATTGTAAAAGAAAAATAGCTGTATATTGTTGGATAAACAATAGTTTCTAGAAATGGGAGTATACCGTTAATACACCGTGTCCAATAAATTCTCATACACTTCTTCAAAGGCATTGTTGTCGTGTACGCACAACACATATATTGGCTATGTATTGGTGACATGTTGTACTATGTTTGCACTATTACTGACATGATAACATACATTCTTTCATTCAGTTTACATTTTCTACCGACAATGAAGGAATTCCGTGCCGTGGCGATAAAAAAATTTTTGGCTGGTGAGCGCCCGGGCGCTATTTTCAAAATTTTAAAGAGTGTTGGAGTAAAGCGCGATTATGTTTACCGGACCATCCAAAGGTACCGTGACACTTGCTCATTGGATGACAGAAAAAAATCCGGCCGCCCTCGTTCGGTAAGGACTGGACAAGTGGTTAAAGTCGTGAAGGAACGGATTAGGCGAAAATCTCAGCGCTCTGTTCGGAAAATGGCTGCTGATCTGAATATGTCGAAATCATCGATGCACAATATTTTAAAACTCGACCTGGAACTGCAAGCTTTCAAGAAACGTAAAGTACACGGAGTTTCGGAAGCTTCCAAGGAAAAAAGACTTGAAAGAGCAAGTGCTATCCTATCACGGCACGCTGGGGAAGAATTTATATTTTCTGATGAAAAATTATTTGTCCTGCAGCAATCTCACAATGTCCAAAATGACCGATTGTGGGCTGTCAATTCCAGGAATGTTTCAGATAGTGACAGGAATATTCCTCGATTCCAAAGCGCCGGTGCAGTGATGGTTTGGGGAGCAATTTGCAAGCGTGGCAAATTTCCGCTTGTTTTCATCGACAGAGGCGTTAAAATTAACGCTGTGTATTATAAAACTGAAATTTTAGAGAAAATCGTAAAGCCAAGTGTGCAAACAATGTTTGGAAATGACCATTATGTGTTTCAGCAGGACGGAGCGCCTTCCCACACAGCGAATGTCGTTCAGAGCTGGTGTCGGAACAATTTGAACGACTTTTTGGCGAAGGACGAATGGCCTCCCAGCTCTCCGGATCTTAATCCCTTGGACTATTTTGTGTGGTCATACATGTTGTCGAAGATCAACGAATACAGAGTGTCCAATATAACCCAATTCAAAACCGTAATTCAACGGATTTGGGACGAAATGCCGATGGAAGCCGTGCGTGCCGCTTGTGATGGTTTTGAGAAACGTCTGAAGCTGGTGAAGAAATTAAAAGGCGGTGTCATTCCAAAACATATGCTGTAAATGATCAGTATTATATAGCATCACAGTATAAAAAATTTCAATAAAATTTGACTTACCAATACAGAATAATTTGGGTTTCATTTTGTATGAGAATTTATTGGACACGGTGTAAAAGTGCAAGTGAGCTGAAGACACCTAATCACGAAAACGTTACCGAGAGCTAAAAATACTTTTGTTTACCATTTTTCAGTTTGGTTTCTCCCTAATTGACATTTGTTTTTAAAATGTTCGTGAAAATTTGATGAATGTTTTTTCCATGACGGCAAAACCACTTCAGTGTATTTTAGATATACATGTCGCAATTGATAAAAATGATTTCATCATATATTGTATGGTTTGCTTTGATGCAGGATTGTTTTTTAGAAATGTGCGGCATCTGTCCCGAAATTACCCTATCTCGAAATATTGTTTTTCCAAAAATGGTTCTTCCGTGATAACTATTGTCGAAAAACCACTTAATCGATTTTCTTAATTTTTATTTTTCAATTGATCGCAATTAAATTTTCTCGTGCCTTAACAATTCTTTTTTTAAGCATAATTTTTTGTTTCATAGATAAGAATTTTTAATACAATTTTTAGAGCTAAAAATATCGATTTTTTAGGCAAAACGTTCCCGAATTCCGGGAAAAATTATTATTTATTCAACTAATCGTTGAGATACGAGGATTACTACTATACTAATGGAATTTTAAGAATTTTAGTTTAGATTTTAGCTGATCTATTTGTTCTTCAATCGTGATCACCGCAAGCCTCTTAAATAAAAAAGATGGGTGGGTAATGTCTAGGACATAACCGGAGTGTCGTGACTACTCGTTTGACTTGTAATTCAAATCGAATGATACTCAATGAAATATGTGGGAATGTTTCAAGTTATTCTTTACAATAATTATGGTGGTTCTGAAAAGAACCTTTGTTGTCGGCGTCTGCGTTGATAGGGGATGCGCTGGATTCTACAGAACAGAAATGAAGCGAAAAACTAGGGGCGGGTAATGTTCGGGACATAACCGCAATGATCATATTCTTAAAATTCTGCTTGTATCTCTTTCAAATAGCTAAATTTTATGCATTAAATTCGATTCACCGGGCTTAGCGAAATTTTCTGGGGATCCCGTTCGTTAATCTATTCAGTAAAACAATTTTATTACCGAGTTCTTCGCATTGAATACAGGTCAATAATTTCATATGATTTCAACAAGCAGACAATGAACTTGTATGACAGCTGGGAGTGTTTTGAAGTGGTTTTAGCGGAGGTAACAACATAAAATCATGTATTGGACATTTTACAATGATTCTCCTAAACCTTGCAAAACCACGGGGTTGGCAGCAGAGAGTTAAGTTGGTTGGAAGAGATGACAATTATTATATGATAACTAAAAATATAAAATTGTTCTATAAATTGCAAAGTTATTGCCGTGTTAACCTGAAAATTTGTTATTTCATTCATATAGGAACAATCATTGAAATTATGTCAATTTCTGCTTAGCAAGATTTGAAAGAACTTGGTGTGGTCACGACACCCCTGTTATGTCATATACATTACCAACCCGTCTTTTTCCATTTTGCATTCGTCCTAATAAGGACAGTTTGTAGATAACTATGGTGATACAAGACGAGAATCTTTTGAAACTATTCAAACCTTTTCGACGATTTGTTTCTACTGCGTACATACATATGAACATTCCTCTTTCGTAGCTCACACCGAATGAGTACGCTTTGCATCAAGGCATCTATTTATTAACTTTTCTGTGCAGATGGAAGGCCATCCTTTTATGCGATAAATGAAAATATTTTCATCATTCGTTTTGGTGTAGCTTTTGCTTAGTGGGAGAGTTGCCACATTCACTGATTTTCTTGAAAGGATTTGCGTAAATTTTCAGGTTTGTATATTAGAAAAACATCTTCTGTTTTTTGAGTCACTGGTAAAAGTATAGCATTCACAAGCGCAAACTTAATACTAGTTAATAAAAGAAACTTTCTAATTAAATTCATTTTCCATGTTGCATTCGTCCTAATAAGGACGGTTTGTAGATAACTATGATGATACAAGACGAGAATCTTTTGAAACGACTCAAACCTTGTCGACGATTTGTTTCTACTGCGTACATACATATGATCATTCCCCTTTCGCAGCTCATACCGAATGAGCACGCTTTGCATCAAGGCGTTCCTATTTATTAACTTCTCGTTGCAGATGGAAGGCCATCCTTTTGTGCGATAAATGAAAATATTTTCATCATTCGTTTTGGTGTAGCTTTCGCTTAGTGGGAGAGTTGCCACATTCACTGATTTTCTTGGAAGAAATTGCAAAAATCTTCGGGTTTGTAGATTAATTTGAAAAATATTTTCTTATATAATTATTTTTAATTATATAAATTAATAAAAGGAACTTCCTAATAAAATTCTTTTTCCATTATATATTCATCCTAAGGACGGTTTGCATATAACTATGACAGAAATCCATCTACAATTAACAGCGCTAACGGAAAATAAACACCACTAATTCTTTACAAGTATTTTGTTAGTCCTGAAAAGGACTGTTGGCAGCATTAGAGACGCATGAATTTACTTATCTTCTTCGGGCAGCTTTCTTGGCAGGTTTGGCGACCTTCTTTGGCTTTGGGGACTTCGACTTGTTCGCTGCAGCCTTCGATGTTTTGGAGGCATTTTTAGTGGCAGTTGCTACTGCCTTTTCAGTGACTGCGTGTGTTATGCACTGCGTCTTACACACGTCTGGCTTTGAGAAAAGCTGCGACACCCCTATTTATAGGTTTTATCATTAATGTTGATTCTCATTTAAAGTAGTTTTTGAACTATTTAAACAAATTTTATATAGCAAACAACATATTGGTAGCAAGCGTTGAACGTTTTTCTTCCGATTTATGAAACAAGATTGGCAATCCGTTTAGTAGAAGAAAAGTTATTAAGGTTCAAAATGTACGTAACGCTTTCGGTAATATGCACTACTATCGCTTTCTCGCCCGTTCTCGTGGCGTGCATGAGCCTTTCCTTTCCGTCTGGCTTCTAATGCCATAACCAAAACTAATATGCCGGCTTTCCCCCACCAACTGTTCTCGTCAAGCAACCCAATACGAATAATCATAGGAACAAACATGTAGTGGACCTATATATAAACTTTTCATTATTTTATTGTTCATTTGCTGCACCATTTTGACGGCTCTGTGCGGGATGGGCTGAAAATTTTCACTTTTCCGAGTCGTTTTCGAAAGATTTTTCAAAACACTATTTTTCGTTGATAATGTATGTCCTACATATTCCAAAATTTAATACAACATTGGTACAAATATTTTCGACAAAATGCCGAAGAAATTGATTAAATCCATTCAGTACAACAAAAGATATAAGCGTTCAAAATCTTACATCATTTTTCTTCCGAAATTTTGAAAAGGAGCCCCTATATTGAATGGTAAGTCGTTAGTCACGACAAAAGGGTTTCGACAAAAAAAACCATAACTCCACCAATTATCAATATATGTTAACAAACTTTAAACCAGTTTAAAAGGGGCCAGGCATAGTGGAAGAGCAGAATTTAGTCCGTCCGTTGACGGTCCAAATGGGATGAAAACCTGAAACATTTTTCCACACCCGCAGAACGCATACCGAACACAGATTTGTTGACCCTCGTGTTCTATTTGTCGCGGCTGTTCGATCCCTTCCGAACCTTATACACTTGTAGTCCAAAACACATCATTGGTTATGCTCAAAATAAATTGAAACTTGAAACGAAATGTTTGTTCGACCTTACCTTTTTTGGCGTTATTATATTATTATACACTCGGGTTTTTTACGCGGTTTTGTTTGCACGGTTTTTACGCGGATTTTGAAATTTACGCGGTTTTCATTTATGCGGATTTTGAAATTTACGCGGTTTTCATTTACGCGGTCTGTATCCCCCGCGTAAAAAACCTGAATACACTCTGAATGCGTAAAGTTTGTACATGCCTTTATTTTGTACACAAGTTAAAAACTCGAGATGTACGTCTGTTCTCTGTGACAGTGTACAGGCACCCTTCCCCTCTCCACTTATCTCCTGTCTGTGCGAAACAGAGCAATTATTAGCATTCTGGGATATCGAAAATCGACCTCTGCACTGGTAGATAGATATGAAATGTTACCTAGAATTAGTTATTGTCTATTTGTTAGTTCATATTAAAGCCAATAGCAGCACAAAATTATTATGGCCAAGGTTCGACCCGACTTACTTTTGTGTGCGTTGTGAGGATCATTGTACCGGATTACTCACTGACATCATCATGTTTAACGGCTAATTATCCATTTAATAAAATTGGATTAGAAAATGGCAATTTACAGTTACCCAATTTGACACATTGAACAAATGCTTCTAAAATATAAACTGGGATAAAAGAATGACAGCAGTAGTTCTTGAATAAGAATAAGAAAAATTTATTTAAAAATTCATAGCATTACACCTAGAAAATATGTACATTTGAGTTTCCCGACCCTGACGTATACGAGCATCAAAAATGACACATTTTTACGCTTTAATGTAATATATCGTCGCTGTTGTGCTATCTTATGACAAACGCCATTTTGAGGTAAACTGAGTTAGATATGCCAAATTACTAAACTGCAAATTCTCTACAAAATGGCGTTCTCAGAATTTTGAAATTCTCCTTCGTTACTGAGGTATGGCGAGAAAATTGATGAGAAATTATCAGTTTTTTGCTTCAAATCACTGTATTTTGAGATTAGCTCAAGTTATATAGAAGTTTTAGATGTTTTTATATGTAAACACTTTTGAGGAACACAATGGAACAATAATTTTAAAAATAAAAATATACGCATCGCAAGAAAAATGCAGATTTAGTTTTAAATTGAAAATATTGCATATTTGGCAACACTGTAACCAAAAGGTACTATTTTTTCTAAATTCCTAGACAAATTTCCTTTAAAATACATCTCACCGATTGTTTCTAGACGCAATAGAGCCGAAGATATCAATAAAACTTAATAATTGATGCTTTATTTGTATAGAAATTTTCCATGTACAATTACGACACGTCATACAAATTTTGTCATCAATACACACCTATGACACGTGTTAGTCCGACTTTAGTTTACATTTTTAATAAAAACTCTCAATATAGTCAATCGATCTCCGTAATATTTTAGAGACTAATACAGAATAGATAGAAGCATACATTTTTCTATGAATTGTTTCTACCGTTTATAAGTTTCAAGATATTCAATTTTAAACTTTAAAAATCGTTTTTCTCGAAATGTGCAAAATAGCGTTTGTCATAAGATAGCACAATCGCGTTATTTTACTCCACGTATTTCGTTTATTTTAAACGTTGCTAGGTGTAATTTAATTGCAATTCGCATATAAAGTACATATTTCATGTAAAATTAAACGGAACACGGTTATATCTCGTTATTTCGTTTATTACGGTCTGTTGAATTGACATTGAGTCACGTTTGGGATTACGTGAACGAACATATTTATTGGTGCGTTGATATGAAAATTTAGACGGAAACTAGAACCGTTCAAAGACACAGCAACAAAATTACAAACTAATTCGATAAAAAAATTGAAATCGGTCGAAAACTTTTTCGACAGTCCGTTTTTGAAAAAAAAAACATGATTCCGAGATTATCGCGTTTAAACTTTCAAGTATAAGGTATGGCCCCGTAAGAGAGCAAAATGAAAAATGCTATAACTTTGCTTCTACTACTTGGATGTCTATCAAAATTAGGATAACATTCTTAAGAACCTATACTTTAAAATAAAAAAATAAAAAGAATCGATTTTTTTACTGACTTCAACATGAGGAATTGAATAAATCAGATAAACGGATTTTTAGAATCTTTGACATATAAAATTCAAACCGAACCTATAATCACGATATTTCTCATAAAGTTAAAATAAGTTGTACGGAAATTTATTGTTACAATAAAAATGTTGATAAGAGCTGTCATAAATTTTGTATGGACATGCATTTGAATGAATTATACAAAACATATTTGAATTTTGTACATCGGGCGGCAGCGTGAGAGCGGGGAGAGGGCCTTGGGAAATGCAACGTTTTTACATGGGGAGGATTTAGTATTTTGTAATGAAAAGCTACGAGGGGGGAGGGGAGGAATCGAAAATTTCCGAAAAAGCTACGTTATTTGTGTACGGCCCCTAAAGTCTTTGACAAAGCGAGCTTCAACTCGATCATCCAGTTAGACCTTTATCACATTCAACATCATGCGAACGAAAAAGGTGTTGAGGAGTTTGTTGGCCTTTTCTTCTACTCATACTTATACACAATCGACGACAAATTACTGTGACTGCATAAAATGCTAGACAGAATGAAGCATCAAAGTAAAACAGTAGATCTAGAAAGTCTGACCAAAAATATTTTTT
This sequence comes from Topomyia yanbarensis, assembly GCF_030247195.1. Classification (NCBI taxonomy): domain Eukaryota; kingdom Metazoa; phylum Arthropoda; class Insecta; order Diptera; family Culicidae; genus Topomyia; species Topomyia yanbarensis. The sequence goes on along the minus strand of NC_080672.1, from coordinate 276,820,149 downwards.
ATTACATATAGTCTTACCGGGTGCATTTATGGGCTTTTTCTACACAGTGGTTGTTAAAACATTGACTATTGAAAATACTGTATGTCTGCATCGTGATCCAAAAATATAATTAACACGAGGTTTGACTTAAATTTGTTGAACAAATGATAATACAAACAAAATTTTGTGAACATAAGTAAAGTCGAACACGCCTGCTTCATGCGATGAGTCGTTCTAGCGCGTATATTCCGAAACAAAATTGAACAGCCTGCACAGTGTGTATGGGATTTTCCCAACCGGCCACAGCACACACAAACAACTGGTTTTTAAATGAGAGTCAATCATCTACAGCCTCAACCGATAGGAGAAGAATAGGTGACTGCTTAGTGCACTAAGAACTTTGCAAGAGACACACTCCCGTTGAAGTCTCTCGTGATCGGTTCCGGTCTTTACGAGTTCTCCATTCGCAGTATAGAACTATTTAGTTTGGACTACATCTTGAGTGTTTCGTTTCGGTTTCGAGCATGAACACAAACGCGCCCCAACCGTCGGGGACTCCATTGCCAGATTCCGTTAACAATGCGTTGATGAGCATACAACCGCGCTATAACAGTTTCCACCAGCATAATGGTATCCCACATATGCCGACGAACAGTTACAGCCAAGGTTCGAATTCAGGAGCCGGGGCAAAAAGTGAAGCCTCATTGAACAACAGCAACAACAGCACCTTACAACCGGCAACGACCAGTGTGATAAATTTATCAAACTCGAGTGATGTGGTCATCGGACCAATGACACAGTATCAAGGATCCGTTACTATCTACCAGTATATGGATGCAACCGTTGAAGCAAGCCGAATTGCATGTAAGTAGCTTTGGTCTGACGCACAAAAAAATGTGGGTTAGGCACCCATAAGCTGTGCGGGTGCGTAAAAAGACCCACTCGTCAATCAACAAGCGTCAGCGATGACCTTTCTGACGTGCACGGATGTTTAGCTAGAACCTACGTGACTGGGATTCGCTTCGACTGTTTAGTGCGGATTTTCACGATTGATGGGTATTGCGAGAAAGAAATTTAAATTTCAAGCAACTCCAAGTCATATATACTTTTTTAGGATTATCGCTTTTACACAGTGTAAATTTCGTTTCCAAGCTATAGTTTATTTAGAAAATAAAATGAAAGATCAAAGGATTACAAAATTAAAATGACTAGTCTGGAAAAAATAGCTTTACAACTTTTGATAGTTTCACTATCATGCAAGCAATACAACTTTATAAAATTTATTAAACCCTTAAAGAGGCAAAGGGTCTCATTTACTCGGCTAGTTACAGTTCTCCAGTTTCAATGAACTTATAATTTGAAATACAAATGATTGAGCGTTTTCAGGCTTTCGATTCTCTCAATGATAAAACGTCAAAAAAGAGGCTTTTGATTTCATTGGGGCTTAGGAGCGATGCTTCTTGAAGTCGCAATTTAAGCTTGCCTTTTTAAGGGTTAACCCAACTTCGTAAAAAGTAATAAACTGTTGAATGGCACACTATGAATACAATTAATGTGTATGGTTCATACAAGCAAACTGTTTTTCAGTACCTACGTGTTAAATTCGACTTTTTATATGTGCTTGTATCAGCGGGTTTCATGTATGAAAATAAAAGTTATCTGAGTTGGGTAAGGTTGCCTATAGTTCGCAAATATAACATAAAATTATAAACAGATGCGGGTGGAAAAAGTAGGGGAATTATGGTTAAAACCGACACCTTAAGATTAACAATTTTTTTAAGTTGCCACAAAACCAATAAAATTATAGTTTGTATGCAGAATTCTTCTTCAGAAAATTCTTAATAAGACTTAATTTTTTCAGCGCTTCAAAAAATTAATTTCATTAAAAATTATTGGTTATAAAACTTGGAAAACAAAGTGACTTTTTGTAGGCACTGCGGGTAAAACCGAGACCCTATAGGGGTGGGTAAAACCGAGACCCTATAGGGGTAAGATCGACACCCCCTTTAATTTATTTTCTCTCCACATTATTAAAATCTTTATCTTTATTGAAAATGAGATATATGCGTGATTAAAGTGTGAGTATGTATGATGCAAATATGTGCTTTTTGTTGCTTCATCGTGTAGTGAGGGGAAGAAAGTTCGAAAGCGTAGTACTATAAATAAGAGTATTTGATGCTATAGGATTATTTATTGATATGAGTATTTCCAAATAACCCTTGCGCACATCATTGCAACCACCAGGGTCATTTTATTTCGTAAGCGAAGATTTGCAAGCGTTGTACGTTCTGCTAATTGGATTCATTCACTTATAAGTGACACACACACTTCTTAGTAAAACTATCTTTTTTAGATTTGATTTTCCGGACTCTGATCATCAACGATCTATTGAGGTATACATAAGATCATTGTCTCATTGTGATAAAGTTCGTCTATGACAAACCAAGAGAACACTATAAATTCGGTTTGATGAGCTTTTTGCAGAAATAGCAAAAGCTTCGATAGAATCAGATAAGCAAAAATTCCAATTTTTGATTTTTAAAGGGACTTACAAAAAATAAACACAATAAAAGTATTTCTGTGTATTTCTGCTAATACTATAGTGTTCTAATAGGCAAGTATACACAACCATCTTAACAGCGTGTCGGTTTTACCCTAACCACAGGGTGTCGGTTTTACCCCAACAGCGCACATTTTTTTATAAATTCTATTAAAAATATTGAATTTTTCAAACTCGTCTTCAATACACTTAGTTGATCATAGGACAGACCGATAATAATAGGTACTGAAAAATGTGGTGATTTGAAAAGCTTTTGTTCGGTTAAAATCTACCAACGAAATTTAACATCCAGATGAGTATGAACGCTGCTGTCGTATGTTTTGTTTATTTTTATGACATTCGGCGTACTAACGTAAATCCAATTTTTCTTCAAATGCTCTAAACAAACGTACTAATAATAATGTATCATTATGAAATGAATAAAAATTTGATTTCTAGGAAATGTTGTGGGGTGTCGGTTTTACCCACAGTGTCGGTTTTTCCCACAATTCCCCTACTAGGTCATGTGATGTGGATGGGGAAAGTACCGTATACGGGATATTTGGTTCATACCTCAGAACCTCTCGAGGGATGATAGAGAATTATATATAGAAAAAAATGTATAGAACATGCATGGATGCCATTATGTCAGATTTATCTGGAACAGCCAGAGCTTTTTGTTGCCTTCAGACAAAAAGCAAGCTTGCAGTCAAATAACAGATTTTGCCAGACATTTTTAGATCAGCTTTAGAGTGGCAACCCTGCATACATAACATCAAATCTCAACGGTTACAGAGCTATTTAACTATTTCTGTAAATAAAGTGTTGGACCTAAAATACCTCTAATTCTACATACTATATATTGCCGTCCTTTTAGGTTCATTTCAAAACTGAGAAATTTTTTAACAAAATAAAAGCCTCATATTTGTCAATAACAACATTCATCCTTACGATTATTTAATTGATGTCCCTAAACAATATTTTTAATTGGGCTATTAGGTTATATGCTCTTTTTGGTATTTACGTCTGCTATGTAAAAATATGTTGCTGGCATTTTATTTTTACATTTGGAATGTAAAATTATAAATAAAAATGGTTTAATAGATTAAATTAGTCATGTAATTTGCATTTCGACTTCGTCTCATCGGAATATGACACTAACTTAATGACAGGACTAAGCTAACATCGGATTGGCGCTAGCTAGCTGACCCTAGGCAAGCGTGATGTCCCACAAGGAAAGGAAATCATCTTAAATGTGATGTGAACTGGTGGGATCGAAACTAGTGATGCGTGTTTTTTACAAATAATGGATTTTTGTTATCCAATTTGTTTATTTGATAAGGCAGGTTTGCGTTAGTTTAAAAGTGCCAATCTTGGTTTGTTTTACATTTCAAATTACTTAAAACTAGGGGATTACATATTGTTTTTTTTTTTAAATTAAACTAAGGAGAATTTATAGCTATACATATACACAAAGGGGTAATATAATTTTCGTAACGTTACACAACCCCACGCATTCGTTCGAAATTTTCGTAGGTGAAAACGCAAACAAACGAAGAAATGTATGCACAACGAGTTTGAAAAGACTTTCCGACAGTAATATCATTTGCTTACTTTAGAGAGAATATCACAATTCTGAGCTTTTCTCGGCGATTTCCGATATATATGTCACGGATGAAAATTTCTGCGTGAGTTGTTTGGAAATTTTTACAATTCTTAATCAAATATGGTCCGACTAAGTTCAATGTGTTTTTCACGAAAAGTCGGAGTTTTCGATGACGAGACTTGTCATTCATTTTTCAGCTGGGTTCTTTTTCAAAAGATTTTATTTATACATGGGCTTAGAGGCCGTTGATGACTAAGAATACGAAGAAAGAAACAGATATTCTGGGAAATTTAAGAACTTTAAAGGCGAGCAAGAGGCAAAAATGGGGTCACTCGACTGTTGCGCAGGCCCATAGCGTAGTGTTGGCCCGGTGCGAGCGCTGAAATCTTAATCTGCTTTATTAACTTAGTGATGATAAGTCACAAATTAAGTCAGGATAAGTATGCCATGTCCATGTAGATGTTCAAAAGACTAACTGAAACAGAAAGCCAAAGTAAACATCAAAGGGCGCGAAACGATACTCCGCCAAAGGCGCCAGAAGACCTGGCTACGGCCCTGACTGTCAAATATGTTAACCCACGTGGCTAAAACCATTGTCAAGTAAAACCGATAGTATCAAACAAGGACGTATTCATATTTTCGTAGAACATCAATCAAGAATCGTTCTGAAGTTAAAGGGGTTGGACATTCCGATAGTTGAGTTCTATCTTTTATAGAATAAAAATAAGAATTTAATTTGCACAAAATTTTCTGTGAATAAAACTAAAGGTTTCATACTTTTACTATATGTTTGTATAGGGTGCGAATTTTTCTTGAATGGGCGATTTTTTGTGCATTGAATGATTTAAGTAAATCACAGACAGAAACTCCGTTGTATTTGGTTTCAATAAGCCTAAGTAAACTTTCCAAACGAATTATTTTTTGGCTTGTTTCTCTATAAATTATTAAAAACACACACCTATATATATATATATATATATATATATATATATATATATATATATATATATATATATATATATATATATATATATATATATATATATATATATATATATATATATATATATATATATATATATATATATATATATATATATGTATATATATATATATATATATATATATATATATATATATATATATATATATATATATATATATATATATATATATATATATATATATATATATATATATATATATATATATATATATATATATATATATATATATTTAGTATTCTTTTAGAAGTTAATTAATTTAAAGTTAGTGTTATTATTAGCATTTTCGTTATTTTCTTAAAATAGTAAATAATAAACCACACCATTATTATCATGGAATTAATGCATCTCAGCAATTTCTACAATTCTTCGTTTGACTCCATTCAATTATCTCTTTTAGTTTCGAAGCAAAATCATTTTTATCTTCTCGTTTCATATGCAAAACAATGATTTCGAACCCACTGCATTTGTGATGAGGTCATGCTGTGTGAACTATTAAATTGCAGCGAAATGAAAAGCGATAGGGATAAAGTGTCAAATAACAAGTTGTAGAGAATATTAAGGGGCACCAAATGAACAATAGTGACGATAAATTTAGTTGATTAATAATTAGAATAATTACAAAAATCACCAAAAAATGCAGATTTTGAGTTATTTTACTAGTAAAAAGTCATGTAGTACACTTAACTAAAAGATATCTGTACATACATCGAAGGGAAATTTTCTCAGCTTTCCAATGAAGCCCTGGCAATAGCGATATAAAGCATATTTTTTAGATTATAGTTTTTTAAGAACTTGCAAGGCAATTACAGGAAAAGTTTAGAAGTGAAATTACAAGGAAATGAAAAGAGATAGGAATATTATGTTGAAGAACAAATTATGAAACGTTCTCAAACCCAACTTTTGGATAATAGATATTGCTATAATCATAATTCATTATTTTGAGAAAATTAACAAAAACCTCATCAAAAACACTAACTTTTAACTACTTTACAACTAAAAGGTAATTAAAACTAATTATCTGAAAGACATGGGTACATTATTCAATAGAAAATTTTCTTACCTATCCAATGGCACTAAAAGATTTAAAATACGAAGTATACTTTTTGAGTTAGAGGTGTTTTAAGATAAACAGGTTTTTATACACAAAAAGTTCAATAACTCTGTAACGATTGAGATTTGAGGGTATGTGTAGAACAATTTTTTATATATATATATATATATATATATATATATATATATATATATATATATATATATATATATATATATATATATATATATATATATATATATATATATATATATATATATATATATATATATATATATATATATATATATATATATATATATATATATATATATATATATATATATATATATATATATATATATATATATATATATATATATATATATATATATATATATATATATATATATATATATATATATATATATATATATATATATATATATATATATATATATATAACACATTAAGTGTGCAAAAGGTTCTAAAATTATTATTGAGGTAGCTTAATTGAATTGTTAAGAACATATTTTAGAAATCGAAAACTACTGTGCGGGATACGAAGATAGATGGCAGAATCTGACTATCTTCACTGCAACTATTAGGTAGAAGGCAGTCTTGGGGCGCACTGATTTTTCCAGTATTTAAAAAAAGTACTTTCATTTAGTTACTACAAGCGATAACAGGTTAGCGTATTTTACAAAATTACCTATTATAATATAGACGGCTGTCTATATTACTTTCTAGAACATCAGAAATCGCTTAAAGCTCCATAAAAAACTATGGTGAAAAAACTGTGTTGAGCGACTTTTCACAAACAACGCCCTACATCTCGAAAACCAAAAGTCTCCGAAAGAAATCTTCGTGGTACATTTTTCTAAAACTTTATTGAAGTAAGTATTTTTCTGTCTGAATTATTGATTAAATTAATTTCGTAACTCGCTATTAGAGGGATTAATCATCAATCCGATCAGTGGCGGCGCTAGGGGGGGGGGCGAAGGGGGCAGCCGCCCCGGGCGGCAAACTTGGAGGGCGGCATAATCCGTTGAACATATTCTAATTTGATTTTTTTTCTAAATGTTCAGGTTTCACTAATTAAGGCGAGTGCGAAACGTTCGACTTCATCTTGTATTTGCGCTAGTTGAAGATTCAGGTGGAGACGAATCGGGTCGAAACGGAGCAAAACTATATAGGGTGATGAGCCTATTTGCGCCATGTTTCTATTATCACCCTACCCATTTGAAGCCGTTGGTTAGAGCAGTGTCTGCCATCTTTGTTCAACGCATTGAGTCAAATGGTAGCGCAACAATAGGGGCACTCAATACGAGTTTTCATTGTGCTCAAACACGAGAATTTTACTGTTTTCAACGCATTTGTGTTATTATATTGGTTCTTAACAACGAAGCAAAACGGTTGATGTCAATTTTTACGCATTCCATTGATTGTAAGGCAAGAAATTACCGAATTAGTGAGGCACCTTTCTTAGTATGGTGAAAATCGGCTCAGATTGCGGATTTTTAGAAATAAATTGAATGTTGGTGTTTTCTTATTCATATAATAGATTGCTATATGTATCTCGATGCAATCTAATTGCAAATGTAACCCACACATACAATGGCGCTTTAACTTTTACCGAATTCTTGAAGGTTTCCAATGCCTAACACGAATAAAATATAAAATACGCTTGTGTGCGATAAGATGCACCTATTATTTTTGGCTTTCTCATATAAGAAAGGCTATGCAATTACTCTGAAAAGCGACTGAATGAACGTGTTATCTAAATTGTGTTGAAATGTATTTAATTTATATTTAGTACAAAACAGTTAATATTTGTAGAAAATCCCGCAATTTTTCTAATTTCCATAAACACAATACAGTGGAAAAAGCAAATAAATTTCAAAAACTTTCCTTTTGTGCCATTCTTTATCGAATTCCACGAAAAATAATATACACTGGCCTCACAAGTAAATCTTTCAGTTAAATTGTGGTCCTACCTTAAGAAAACATGAACTTCTGTTATGAAAATAAATATTTTTAGCTTAATTGTTTATTAACTAAAACTATGGGTTTAACTTTACACATCAGATATACGTTTTCTGTGTAGTCAATTTTGCCATGTTGAAAGTGTTTTATCTACGTATGGATAACATTGCGACCACATGAATTGAGGACCAATAATGAATTGCATGCGTTTAACATGCTGGATTGACTACACGAATAACGTGTAAACAAACTCACGTGCTACATCAGTGTGTTCGATCATTTATGACCTCTGTCGACTACACAGGTTATGACCACAGTTCTTACATGGGAAGGTCTTAGCATGCGTTACATCTAAAGCAACCCCTGCTTGTATGTGTGGCAGTTCATTCGACGCATGATATCGACGGTGTCATCAATACCATGTTTCATAGGCTGTCTCTGTTTACAAACACTAACAATTGTGACGCATGCTAGGACCTTGCTTAGAAGGACGTTTGGTTATGACAAACTTGGTTTGGTTTACTATCGTGCATTTTATTTAAGCAGAAGGGATGTCTAAACGAATAAAATTAAGTGGTGCACAATTCAGGAAAATGCGAATGAAAAGAGAATTTGTTACCAATCAATCAAAAGAGTTTATGGAAAATTTCATCAAGGGCCATTCAAATAAATCTCCAGAAAATAATGCGAACAATCCTCGCATGCTTGAATTATCGGAGTTGGATCGGAGTGCTGATGATGTTGTTGATAATGTTTCTCCTGGAGAAGAGCAGGTAATTGTAATAACCCGAAAAATTATTACATATTTCATTTTGTTTGATCTGATTCGTACAATTCAAAGATAACGCCGAGAACGAAGGATTGTGAACTTTCACCTGAAATATGTGAAAAACAATCTGAATTTAGTAACATGGACGTAGAAAACAGTATGGTAAGAGAAGTTTTGGAATAAAACTTTTTTGTGATTTTTCTATTCTGAATGACTCATTCATCTTAGAACGATGTTTTGGGACATGAAAGCATGGAAAGAGCAAGTATCCAGCAACAACTTACTACTGATAACAATAACAACATTCAAGATATCATGAGTGACATAGGTGCTTAGCCCGAAAATATTTCTAAATCTTTTCGCGATTTGATGGTTAATACTGGCACAGAACCTTTACAAAACCAAAATGGTCCTTTTCATCCTGACGAATCGGGGAGATCACTTCAAAAAAGTTGGTTTCAACGATTACATAAAAATGGTGAAAGAACTGAAAGAACTTGGATGTGCCATTCTATTAGCAAAAAAGTATTGTTCTGCTTTTGCTGCACGCTATTTGCACAAAAAAATTATCAAAGTAGCTTTAGCGGTAACACTGGCTTTTCGTCTTGGAGAAAACTTAATCCTCTTATAGGCGACCATGAAAATAGCCCCGGACATCGTTCTTCATTTCTGGAATGGAAAGATATGGAGCGCTCTATGAAGAACGGAAGCTTCATCGATGATCGTTTGCAGCAATAAATTCGTGAAGAAGCTAAAGTGTGGAAAGATATTCTTGAGCGTGTTATTGCTACAATTCACACTCTTGCGCAACAAAATTTAGCACTAAGGGGACATCGAGAATCTATTACCAATGATTCTAACCCAGGAAATTTCATCGCACTTGTAAAATATCTCAGTAATTTCGATCCTGTATTGAAAGCTCATGTAGAGTTGGTTTCTGCAAACCCGGGACATCTCTCATATTTTTCCCATGATATTCAAAACGAAATTATCGATATTTTGGGTAACAAAGTGAGAAAATCCATAACTACGGCCATCAAGGACGCAGTTTACTACAGTATTTCTTTTGATACGACGCCGGATTCCAGTCACGAGGAGCAAATGTCGGAGATCATTCGATACGTAGAAGTTTTTTTTTTTTTTTATTCATTTCGTTTATTTGATAGGCACAAATGCGTTAGCTTGGCGGTGCCAAATTCTTTTGTTTTTACATTTTGTATATTTTAAAACTAGGAGGTTACAATGTTGAAATATTTTTTTAAAAAAGAAAAATTTTACAGCTATCTTAAGACTAGAAATAAGATTCTATATACAAGAGAGGGGGCGAAAGATTTTTTTTATGAAAAAATTTTAAAACAAGGAATCCAATAGTAATAATTTTTAGGAAATATTTACAGTTATCTTAAAACTAACAATATAGTTTGGTACACAAAAGGGGGAACAAATATTTATGAGAAAATTCGCAGGTGTTTTAAGACTAGGGATACAATTCTATTTACAAGATGGGGGGCAATAGTTTTAACAAAGAGGTAAAATTACAACTATCTTAAAACTAGGAATACAGAATACAAATTTGAACTTTTTTAGCGGAGACTTATGCTTGGTCAAGATATTCAGAGGGGGGCTGTAGAAGCAATTGTATCAAGGACAGGGGAGAGAAAGCGTAGATGGTGACCGGGAGAGAAGAGCAAAACTTGCAACTTTCGCTCAAACGGGAGATCAGCGAAAGATTACCGCCTCAGTCTAGTAGGTCGGATTGACGGATGGTATTCTTCGGACCCGCGGGGAATCCTTCAAAAGTCATCGGACCTTGAGTCGCTCTCGCTTCAGTTTCCGTAGTGGTAAGTGCGACGGCGGTTACATAGTTGCAGTCTGGAGCTGATCGGTCCCACAAGGCAAGAGAAAGCTTCTAAAACGAGAAATAAAAAGAGAGGGGCTAAATTGGGATATTTGTCGTTTTTATGAAAGTATAAATAAGGGACATATAGGGGAAATCACGATTTGCCAGTATATCTCGGACTGGGACATTGGGTGGTCTACCTCGGGCCCGAAGGGAATCCTTTAACTGAGACCTGGCGTCCAAGTACCCGGCGCATACCCAGACAACGTGCTCGATGTCGTGATAGCCCTCGTCACAAGCGCACAGACTACTCTCCGCAAGCCCAATACGCCGCAGATGCGCATCCAAGGTGTAGTGGTTGGACATAAGTCGGGACATTACACGAATAAAATCCCGACCCACATCCATCCCCCTGAACCAAGGCTTCGTTGATACCTTTGGGATAATGGAATGTAGCCATCGTCCAAGTTCACCATTGCTCCACGAGGTTTGCCAACTGTTGAGTGTCCTCTGACGACAAATACTAAAAAATTCGTTGAAGCAGATTGGTCTTTCGTATATGTCACCATTTAATGCGCCCACCTTTGCTAATGAGTCGGCCTTTTCATTGCCCGGGATAGAGCAATGAGAGGGGACCCAAACAAAGGTAATTTGATAAGATTTTTCAGACAACGTACACAAGGACTCCCGTATCTTCCCCAGGAAATATGGGAATTGCTTTTTGGGCTTCATCGCACGAAGAGCCTCGATGGAGCTGAGGCTGTCCGAAATGATGAAGTAGTGATCTGTGGGCAGAGTGTCGATGATCCCAAGGGTGTACTGAATTGCAGCTAACTCTGCGACGTAAACTGAAGCGGGATCATTGAGCTTGAATGAAGCGGTGATAGTATTGTTGAAGATACCGAAGCCAGTGGACCCATCGAGATTTGATCCGTCAGTGTAGAACATTTTGTCACAGTCGACTTCTCGGAATTTATTATAAAATATATTGGGGATCACTTGCGGGCGTATATGGTCCGGGATTCCACGAATCTCTTCCTTCATGGATGTGTCGAAGAATACAGTAGAATCAGAAGTATCTAGGAAACGAACACGGCTGGGAGTATATGAAGAAGGATTAATGCTCTGTGCCATGTAGTCGAAGTACAAGGCCATAAATCGGGTTTGAGAATTAAGCTCGACGAGCCTCTCGAAATTTTGAATTACCAACGGGTTCAGAATGTCGCATCGGATGAGCAATCGATATGAGAGTTCCCAAAATCGATTTTTTAGCGGAAGAACGCCCGCCAGCACTTCGAGACTCATCGTATGGGTCGAGTGCATGCAACCCAAGGCAATGCGCAAGCAACGATACTGGATTCTCTCCAGTTTGATGAAGTGTATGTTCGCAGCGGAGCGGAAACAGAAACACCCGTACTCCATCACCGACAATATCGTTGTTTGGTATAACCTGATCAGGTCTCCTGGGTGAGCACCCCACCATGTTCCAGTTATTGTTCGGAGAAAATTGATCCTTTGTTGGCATTTCTGTTTCAGATACCTAATGTGACATCCCCAGGTACCTTTAGAGTCGAACCAGACCCCGAGATATTTAAATGTGAAAACCTGGTTGATCGTTGCACCCATTAATAGAAGCTGGAGTTGCGCCGGCTCACGCTTCCTAGAAAAAACAACCAACTCAGTTTTCTCCGTGGAGAACTCAATACCCAGCTGAAGAGCCCAAGCAGACAAATTGTCCAAGGTATTTTGTAATGGTCCTTGCAAGTCGGCAGCTTTGGGCCCTGTAACAGAGACCACCCCGTCGTCTGCAAGTTGCCTTAGCGTGCATGAAGTGGCAAGACAATTGTCAATGTCATTCACGTAGAAATTGTAGAGCAGGGGACTTAGACATGAGCCCTGGGGAAGACCCATGTAGCTAAATCGCGATGTTGTTAAATCGCCATGCGAAAAGTGCATGTGCTTTTCAGACAACAGGTTTAGCAAAAAGTTATTTAAAATTGGCGAAAGACCATGCTGGTGCAGCTTCTCTGACAGAATGTTGATAGAAACTGAGTCAAAAGCCCCCTTAATATCCAAGAAGACTGATGCCATCTGCTCTTTGTTAGCATAGGCCATTTGGATTTCTGTAGAAAGCAACGCAAGGCAATCGTTCGTCCCTTTGCCTTTGCGGAAGCCAAATTGTGTATCTGACAGTAAGCCATTTGCTTCAACCCAATTGTCGAGGCGAAACAAGATCATTTTCTCGAACAACTTCCGAATACAGGACAGCATTGCAATCGGCCGATATGAGTTGTGGTCGGAGGCTGGTTTTCCTGGTTTTTGGATGGCGATGACCTTCACTTGCCTCCAGTCATGAGGGACAATGTTACCCTCAAGAAACTTGTTAAATAAATTCAACAAGCGCCTTTTTGCAGTGTCAGGTAGATTCTTCAGCAAGTTGAATTTGATTCTGTCTAACCCTGGGGCGTTATTGTTGCATGATAAGAGAGCAAGTGAGAACTCCACCATCGAAAACGGTGTTTCGTTCGCGGTATCGTGAGGAGACGCGGCGCGGTACGTTTTCTGTACCGGGACAGAGTCCGGACAGATCTTCTTGGCGAAAGCAAATATCCAACGGTTTGAATATTCCACGTTCTCGTTGGTACTATTACGGTTACGCATACGTCGAGCCGTACCCCAAAGAGTGCTCATCGCTGTTTCTCTCGTTAACCCGTCGACGAACCGGCGCCAATAACTACGTTTTTTGGCTTTCATTAGACTCTTCATTCGCCTTTCTAACGACGCGTACTGTAGATAGCTAGCGGGTAACCCGTCTTCCCGGAAGGCCTTATATGCAGTGGACTTTTCCGCGTACAGCTCTGAGCACTCTTTATCCCACCACAGGGTGGGAGACCGTCCATGGGTATTCGCGCTGGGTACTGGTTTAGTCTGAGCTTGATTCGCACTGTCGAGAATCAAGCCAGCCAAAAACCTGTACTCTTCCTCCGGAGGAAGTTCTTGAGTGGATTCGATTTTAACGGATATCGCGGTCGCGTAACTCTTCCAATCAATGTTCCGTGTGAGGTCATACGATACATTGATTGTTTCCGATGGTCTTGAACCGTTAGCAATTGAAATCACGATAGGCAAATGGTCGCTACCGTGGGGATCAGGGATCACCTTCCACCTGCAATCTAACTGTAGCGATGTCGAGCATAGCGATAAATCCAACGCGCTTGCGCGTGCTGGTGGTGTAGGAATCCGCGTCATTTCTCCCGTGTTTAAGATGGTCATGTTGAAATTATCGCAAAGATCTTGGATTAGTGTTGATCTATTATCATCATGAAGACAGCCCCATACCGTACCGTGCGAGTTAAAGTCTCCCAGAACTAGCCGCGGTGCCGGTAAGGATTCCGTGATATTACAAAGCGTTCGGTGCCCTACCGAGGCTCTAGGAGGAATGTAGATGGAAGCAATGCAAAGGTCTTTACCTTTGATTAAAACTTGACAAGCGACAATTTCAATGCCTGGTGTCGAAGGGAGGTTAATTCGGTTGAAAGAATAGCACTTTTTGATCCCCAAAAGTACTCCTCCATAGGGGTTTTCTCGATCCAGACGAATTATATTAAAGTCGTGGAAGTTGAGATTTATATCGGAAGTTAACCAAGTTTCACATAATGCGAAAGCATCACATTTTAAACTATTTAGTAAAAATTTAAAGGAATCGATTTTCGGGAAGATACTTCTGCTGTTCCACTGTAGAACAGTGATCGAATCGGTGACCTCGTTCGATGACTTAGCCATCGAAGGATACGATCGCTGCAAGGAGGGGCCATTTAGTAGTCAACTGCTTCAAAAATGTTTGCACTATAGGGAGAAAACGTATCAGAAGGCTTTTAAGAGGATCAGTAACATTGAAAGCTGTGAAAATTAAGTCCACTATGTCAGAAAATTTCATTAGTCCGCTACTGGACTGAGTATCTGTTTGAAAAAAGGGGACACTTGGGGTTTTTGGTGTCCCTGGAAGTGGTGGGTACTCCTTGTTAGAATTAATATTTCCAAGTCCTGGAGCAAATTGCTTCGGCTTTTGTGCATCACTTCCGTTGGATTTATTGATTGCGGTTGGCGCACTCTGAGTGGACGACACCTTGGCACCCTTACGAGGCAATGTAGGGGAGGCTAGATTTCTCCTCTTCCTGGATTCCCCTGGGTTAACCAATGATGTTCCCTCTTGTGGGTCGTCAGATTCTTGCTCAACGCCAGCCAAAAGAGCAAAGGAATTTTCGGAAGGGACAGATGGCGAAGCATTCTTTAGCATTTCTGCATAAGAGTGCCTCGAGCGATCCTTAAGGGAGCGCTTAATTTTATCCCCGCGCTGCTTGTACGCCGGGCATGACTTAAGAGCATGCGGAGGGCCCCCGCAGTAAATACACTTCTCAGTTTCTCCACCGCAAGCGTCATCCTCATGCTCTCCCTCGCATTTGCCGCACCGTTTTTTATTGCCACAATAAGTGGCTGTGTGGCCCAGTTGCTTGCAATTGCTGCAGTTCATTACCCGCGGTACAAATAGGCGAACAGGTAGGCGAACCTTATCCAGGAGGACATAGTTGGGAAGAGCAGATCCGGAGAAAGTCACCCGAATCGAGTCTGACGGAGAATAAGTTGTCTTATCATCTTCAGTTTTTGCGGAATACAATTGCTTGCATTCCAGAATTTTCACCTTTTGAAGTGAAGGGTCCTTAAAGCAGCCAACCCCGTACTTCAACAGGTCTTCGCACTTTAGACCCGGTTCGGCGACGACCCCATCGATCTCCACAACTCTACAAGGCACATACACTTTGAATTGCTTCGTAAAACGCTCGCTGCGAGCAATCTGGTTTGCCTGGTCGAGGTCATTTACTATAACGCGTATCTTATTAGCTCGAACACGTGTTATCTGAGCCACGGACGGGTAGTTGGCAGTCAGCTCCCGTGAGATTTCTAGAATATTGGGCGATTTCGTGTTGGGCCGGAAATACACCACCCAGGGTCCAGTCGAACTGGCTGGGTATGTTTTAATACGGGGAGGACTGGGGGAATCAGGGGAGGGAGTAATTTCGGGTTTATCCGGTATATCCATGGGAATATCATTCCCATCCAATGTTACTTCGCCCTCGGCCATTTAGGCACGAGGATAACACGTGGTGTAATCGAGAGATGAAACTTATATTCAGGGGAAAGGGCAGAAGTAGAGATCGATCGGGGAAAGGGAAATGAAAGGAAAAAAAAATACTTAGCTTATATAGCGGCGATTCCGGCTATTCTGGTATTCACTTCACCAGCCTGGGCACCGGCGAACAAAGACTGCCTCGAACAATGGTTGACCTTCACTGACAATTTATTCTTGTTCACTTTATGCACAGCACCAGAAAACGAACTGCTTCGATCGAGAGCTCGGAGAGTTATGATACGTAGAAGTTAAACGGAATTCAGTGGAGATCAAGGAGTCTTTTATTGACTTCATCAATGTGAAAACTAAAGATGCAGAATCAATGACAAAAGAGATTTTAGAAAAGCTTGAAAAGGATGGCATTGATATTCATAATTGTAGAGGTCAATCGTATGATAATCAAGCAACGATGGCTGGTGTCCACTCAGGAGTTCAGCAGCGAATTTTACACTGCAATCGATTAGCAATATTTGTCGCATGTAATAATCATTCGCTGAATTTAGTGGGAGTTCATGCGGCAAATGTTAATCCACAGTCTATCACATTTTTTGGAACAGTCGAACGGATCTACTCTTTTTTCTCAAAATCCACTCATCGTTGGGACGTTCTGAAAGAATTCGTGAAGGTCGCGGTCAAGCGCCAGTCTGATACGAGATGGAGTGCCAACGCAGAAGCAGTGCGCAGTTTATCAACTCAGCTTAATGGAGTACTTTCGGCTCTGGAAAAATTACGAGATACACCAACTGAAACAGTTAATACCAGACAAGATGCGGCGTTAGTTATTGGGGCTATTGAAAGATTTGATTTTGTTGTCCTTCTTTACTTTTGGGCAGATATACTTCCAACGATAAACAAATTGCAAAAGATATTTCAAACCGTGGAGATTAGTTTTGATGAGTCGTTAACATTACTGGAAACATTTCGGGACCATCTGAATGAATGGAGAGCTAACCTTTGCGATTCTGTGATAATTAAAGCAAAAGAACTTTGTGTCGAAATGGGGATAACTATCGAAAGAAGAAAAAGGAAAATACGTAAACTGCCAGGTGAACTTGCGGACGATGCGGCCCTTGATTTGGACGAAAAAACAAACAGATTTCTTGTAGAAATCCTGGATAAGCTTACAGTTGAAGTTTCCAATCGCTTTTCATTGTATATATTTTGCATTGGTGGCACGAATTAATTTCGTTTATTTTACAAAGGTATATATTAACCTCTTATTGTTTTCAGTCGATCTTTTGGGATCGATCTTTGACAACATCGATTTTTTTTTTAATTTAATAAAATCTATGTGGCCAAATCGATTCTATTGTGGTACGAAGAAATGGCCGCTTGATGAACGAAAGTTTTCGTAAATTTTACTTATTTAGTTTACATTGCACGAATGTTATCGTTGATAACGTCATTATAACGTGAATGAAACGAAATGTTTCGTTTATTCTAATGAACGTTTTTGTATATTTCGAACGATTTCATTGCTCACACGAATTTATTTCGTTCATCTTAGGAAAGTTTTCGTATTCATTAGCATATTATTTTTTTCAATCGATATTTTAGGATCGATTTTTGACAACAACGATTTTTTAACTAACTATAAGGATCGATCTGGCAAAATCGATTTTATTTCAAGCTGCTCACCTCTATTGAGGATCAGAAAGATTGAGGTGTGAAGTAATGGCCGCTTGAAGAACGAAAGTTTTCGTAAATTTTACATATTTAGTGTACATTGCAGGAATGTTATCGTTGATAACGACATTATTTTTCGTGAATGAAACGAAATGATTCGTTTATTTCAATAAATGTTTATGTATATGATGAAAGATTTCGTTGGTCGCACGAATTCATTTTGTTTATCTTAGAAAAGTTTTCGTATTTATTAGCGTCTTATTGTTTTCGGTCGATCTTTTGGGATCAATGCTTGACATCATTTTTTTAATTTAAAAAAAATCGTCGTGGCCAAATCGATTTTACTATGGTACAAAGAAATGGCTGCTTGACGAACGAAAGTTTTCGTAATTTTTACTTATTTAATGTACATGGCACGAATGTTATCGTTGATAACGACATTATTTTTCGTGA
The DNA here is from genome assembly GCF_030247195.1 of Topomyia yanbarensis. Classification (NCBI taxonomy): domain Eukaryota; kingdom Metazoa; phylum Arthropoda; class Insecta; order Diptera; family Culicidae; genus Topomyia; species Topomyia yanbarensis. Next base: position 276,802,126 of record NC_080672.1, on the reverse strand, counting down.
ATGAAACAAAATGATTCGTTTATTTCAATAAATGTTTGTGTATATTACGAACGACTTATTTGGTCGTACGAATGCATTTCGTTCATGTTAGAAAAGTTTTCGTATTTAAAAGCATATTGTTTTGACATTGCTCCGTCAGAGAAAAACTCAAACTTCTTCATTCAAAACCAATGAGCAGTTCGCGATGGCTCAACTGAATCCGTACTGCTCCGGATTCTGGATCAAGCGAAAGAGGTTAAGGAAATCTTCCTGAAACCGGCGGACACGGATACGGCTACTAAATAGTCAGACCGAGACCATCGTGATGATCAACAATCATCTGACGTATAGCAACAATGACTCCATATGGAAGCTCTTTTGACGTTGACGGTTTGACGAATGGTGCTCGTAAATATTATAAAGATATTCGTATATAGCAGCGAACAATATTTTATTCGCCGAACGAAGCTGTTTCACGAAAAACTCGTAATAAAAAATTAAAGTGTTTCAATAGAACTACTAACGATTCAACATATGTACGAAAAATTCGTATATTTTATGAATATTTTCTGTACGAATCTAATTTCTAGCGATTTACGAATATATTCTATCAGTTCAACAATGTTTACAATTAAAGGGGCGGCAAATTTAAGTTTTAGCCCCGAGCGCCAAAAAACCTCGCGCCGCCACTGAATCCGATGTAATCGAAAGAAGGAGCGTTTCATTCCAAGAAACTACCTCAGAGACATAACATACTAAAATCAATGGTCCATACTATGGGACCACTGTGGAACGGGGCGGAGATAGAAACCCAGAGGAAGAAAATAATGCTATATCATTGCTGTTGTGCTATCTTATGACAAACGCCATTTTGGGGTAAACTGAGTTAGATATGCCACATTACTTGGCCAAAAATTCTCTACAAAGTGGCGTTTTCAGAATTGTGACATTGTGCTTGGTTCCTGCGATATAACGAGAAACGTGCTGAGAAAATTTTAATTTTTTGCTTTAAATGACTGTGTTTGGGGATTGGCTCAAGCTATCTTGATGTATAAGATGTTTTTATGTGTAAAACTATTTGAACACAATGGCATAATCATTATCAAAACAAAAATACACTAATTGTGAAAAAAATGCAGTTTAAGTTTTAAACTGGAAATATAGCATATTTGGCAACACTGTAAGCAAAAATAACTATTTTTTTCTAGATTCTCTAACTCATTTCCTTCAAATTGCATATGAATAAGTTGATAATTGATGTTGTTTGTTTGTTTATTATTGGCTTTAACCCTAAGGTTCATTCGCCTGTTGATAATTGATGATTTTTTTCTAGGGAAAATTTTCCATGCACGATTATAACACGCCATACAAATTATGTCATCAATACACACCTATGCACAGTGGCACGACTTAGAACAAAAGGTGGACATACAGATAATACAACGACGGGGGCATGTGCATAGATTGCGCTCTGCCGCAACATATTCATTTAGTATAGTATTTTTAATTTTAGAATTTATTTTCTATATTGAAACGAATTGATTGATATATCATTATGGGGCTTCAGAAATTATAATTTTGGTTTTACGGATGAAATAAGATGTGTTCGACCAATTTTGGAACCTTCATTTCATTAGTGGGTTACTTGATATGAAAACTGCATTTTCTTTCATTTTTAAAACAAACATTTTGAGCGTTTTAGTGGAATGTTTAATTACATTCACTAATCAACAAGACGGTTAACGATTTTTTTCGCAGATGTGTTTTAAGTTTCTTTGATTACTTATTTCAAATCTTAAACAAAAATAAATCCAAAACCCTTTTTTCGCGTATATCGTTCATTTAAAAATGGTCTTATTTTATTTGGATAATATCGCACACCTTTAAGCTATATCAGTGCTATGCAAATTCGGATGAAAATAGTCTCAGCAAATGACAAGAACTCAACTGTGTTCACTCAATTTGACAGATATTGCGTAAGTTAGCTAGAAATAGTTACAGAAACACTTTATGACATATTTCAGATGGTTGGAAATTTTTTACTGATTTTTATACATTCTTAATACCTTTACCATCTAAAAAACTATACTTCCCACTCGGTTCCTTAGTCTTGATCACTATTAAAACCCTTGTAGATCATGCTCTCAATGCTATTTGAAAGTTGTGCATGTATTCGTGGCATTATTCTTACTATAAAGTGATTATTCAAATTCAATATCAGCAGTAACCATGCGTCTCCATTCACAGTTTTTTAAAATTTTGACTGCTTATCGCAAGTTTTCGCAAAACTACCATAGACTCATTTTAAAGAGAAATTAAAAGCTTTCGAATGAGTATAGTGTGATCGCGGGCATTTACGGGCGTCGTCGTTGTTATCGCATTAGAAGTTCGAATTCAATAAAAATTCACGACAAACAGTTATCTAAACACCAACTACACTTACTAGTGACTTATTTTTGGCGATTTTACGATGTAATTTTATCACACGGATAATTTTCGTGAAGTAATGCAATGCATAAAACCAGCCGTTTCTTTGAAAAACGAAAATAACCGTATGTAGTTCCTACGGTCAAATAAGGCAAAAACACTTGAGTTATGCCCTTCAAAAAGCTGTCAAAAATTCATTTTTCTTTCAAATCACCTAAAATCTCGCGAAAATGTCTCTGATGGCTCAGCTGATACGATAAAAATACTAGTGAGAATATAGCATAACCTTCATATATGGTCGGTGATAAGTCACACCGGACTAAGTCGCAAAACATCAAAACATGAGATAATGATAGCACTTGATAAAGAATTTCTTTAGCTACATTAGACTCTTGCCAGATTGGAAATATATAACAATAAACAAGAATTATGACAAAAATTAATTTTCAATTATATCGTAAAGGATGCTACGATTCAAATTTTAAACTCGTTTTTCATGAAATCAATATATTGTGACTTAGTCCGGTCTGACTAAACGTCGACCATATGGACTTAAGTCCGGGCTCGTCCTACTGTGCTATGACACGTGTGAGCGCGACATTTGTTTACATTTTTAGTAAAAAACCGCAACATAGTCAACCGATCTTCGTAGTAGTTGAGAGATTAATCCAGAGTAGATAGAAACATCAATTGTTTTCATTGAGTTGTTAATACCATTTATAAGTTTCAAGATGTTCAATCTAAACCATTAAAAATCGTTTTTCTCGAAATGTGCTAAATGGCGCTTGTCATAAGATAGCACAACAGCGACGAATATGGAATGTCGCCAGGGGCGAATATTAGAATTTAGTTTCAACTTGCTTTAATTTTCGCCATTTTTTAAAATTGTTCGAGCTTCATGAAATAAAGGTAATAATCGCGGATGTTCGTTGTCGTGTATTCCTGCAATACTCAAAATCATTACTATCGAATATGCGTGCGTTCGTGAATGCGTGGTTCTAGACTACTGATTCTAACTAGAATAGGTTATGTCACTGGAGCCGGAATACGGGTTAGCACCAGTCACCATTCCGACTCATTTTCCAGCTGAACTTAACTGGGTGCTTTAGGAATCCTTATGTAAATTCAATAAAACTGTATATTAATCAGTACCGTTTTTACGCATGGGCATACTGGGCCCGGGGCTTCGATATTTTTGGGCCGCCGCGGTGGGGAAAAGCACCAAATAGTACAAGCTGTCTGCACTCCGTGCGTCATAAAACCTTCAAAAGAAAAGAGCGGTTCAATCTTTATTTGTTTCAAAACATATTTTGATGAGCATTAATATACCGGTCACAAGTAGAACATTAATATACCAGTCACAAATAGAACATTCTTGACCTGCTTGTCATACCAAAAAATTCTGAACGATTTCGAAGCACAGTTTGTATTTTGCAGCGACATTCAATTTTTTTATTTCGATTATAGAGGTTTTAACCATAAGGTCATTCGCCTCTTCGGGTTAGAAAAATATCTTGTGAAAAATTTCTAACCCTATGTGCGGGGTCGGGACTCGAACCCAGGTGCGCTGCGTACAAGGCAATCGATTTACCAACTACGCTACGCCCACCCCCTGACATTCAATTTATCTCTGACGGTAAATATCAGGCGGTCTCGAAACCGTGAAGTTAACTGCCCCGAGTCATTTCTAGGTTTGCTATGGGATAATTACGAATCTTTGTGAGGTGCGAGTTGAATTTGTTTACGTTTACTTAGCTAAATTTTCTGATTATGTAAATTTACAGAAAGAAAGTTCTTCGCTCTCTCAAGTCTAACTTGTTGTTGCTTCGATGGTATTCCAAAACAAACTTTTCATAATTCTTGCGATTAGCCTTTCACGTCTTCGAATTATTAGAGGAACTTGCCACATGAGCCAATTCGTTCTCATTCTTTATTCCTGTCTTGTCAACTTTTGTTGAAGGCTGCTGAAACAAAATACAACATGGCGCCAAATGTAAATAATATTAGTTACAGCCTGTGACTGGTCAGTTGCCGATTCAAATAAAAGTAGCCATCCAACGACAGAATACAAATGTTAAACACTTTGTAGAAGTAAAGGTCGGTTATATTGTTATTTACGAATTACTTGGCACGCCGCGAAACATCGCTCGTATGATAACAAAGCGAAAAATCAGCAAGCACTGAGCTGCATGTGCGAAAGTCCCATTTATACCGGCATGACGCGTGACGACCACGACGATGGCCACGAACGTCCAGACGGAAAACGAATAACAAATTATATATACCGCCCGATAGAAGTGTCGTCCGCTATTCATTGTGTATTGGTTGTCATGCATTGAAGATGTCGAACACCAAAAGGGCTGAATTGTATATTGGGATTTTCGTTTCTGACATTACCACTATGAACACCAGTGTAATTGGCGTTAGATTAAAAATGGATATAATAAGTCTATCAATTTGTTCCACTAGACCGATTAAGCAAATTTTATAAACTGAAACGCAATATAATTGTTGTGATATTTAATGAAAATGTTTATGATATGCTGTGTACATAAAGTTTACAAACGCTAATCACCCCAGGTTCAGCAATCAATATTCATTTCTAAAAACGAAATTGGATATTACCAGCCATACTAATATGGTAGGTTAACCCACTTACATAACACATGAATCTATAAAATTGGGATTTTATATTGAATGGGAAACTACTGAATTATCATGCAGATCGTCTCCTCAATTTTATAAGAATTATACGAGCTCAATTACGGATGAATATGCAACGATATTCAAACCAGAAACAGATAATTGAGCCTGATTAAAATCTGAACGAGTATAATGTTAGTCATATTATTGGTTTAATGGAGCTTGAAATTATATTTGAGCCGAGCTAAAAATGCTATTTTTGAAATAGAATTGTTAAAATCGCAACGGATTCTGTTAAACAAATTGTTGTTATTGTCAATTTTCTTGATTCTTATTAATTCTAATATGACTGACATACTTTACGTTTCAATCTGACCCTTGTTGCTACAACCCTGTATTATTTACTCTCTCCAAAGCAAACAGGCTATCTATATAACAAATAGCGAGCGAACGACTCATGCGGTGAGGTTTAAATTTTTCATGTTCCAGTAAATGCATCCGTTCTGTTTTGCACATCACACCACACCACTGCCGCCTTGGAATGTACACGCCGGTGTCCATCCACACGCATCAGAACCTTCAAATACTAACGCGATTATGCATAGTATAGCAGCGCATCGCATCGGATTATCTAAACAAACAGTCGACGGAGCTTCACTTGTCCGCTGGCGGTTCGACGATGTGGTGCGGTATCCGTCATTAAAAACTCCAAAAACGTAATACACGACCTTAGTGAGACGACCAGGAGCAAAGAAATGCGAGTCGAGTGTGTTTCAAGTAAAATAAATGATTCTAGTGTAGTGTGTATGTGTATCAAAGTGAAAGTGTCCTAATCTAATTTGAATCGTAGTTCTATAAGCGGCTGATCCATAATAGTAAAAACTCTTTCCAAGCAAACGCTCAGTTGAAAATGATTCCAGCTCAACATCACGTCCACTGGAAACCGTGAACTGAGAGGCAGAAAAAAGTGAATCATGAAATTGTTGCTGAAAATTCACAACAAAGATCGGCCTCATCTATATATACAGCGCAAACGTAAATACTGCCATCGCCGAGTGTCCAAGTCTTCGTCATCTTCGTCGAATTCGGGTGATTGCTCACCGTCCAGAGCTAGTGCTGATAGGAATACTGCCTTTCCAGCATCTTCAGCGACGACAGGCACAACTGCAAGATGTGTGTAAATTATCTTGTTATCTTTAGACTAGAATGTAAAATTAACAATAATCGTAAGGAAAGACAGTGGGAAGATTTCAAAAATACGTGCATTGGACATAGGGTGAGTGCTCCTATAGTTGAGGTGTACCAATAGTTGCAGTAGTGGGTTACACGCCTAACTAAGGTACCCACCATCAACAAATATTTTTTGATCGATTCATCGCACTGAAATTATGCGACAATAAAACTGTTATCCTTGAAATTTGCTCAAATAACTGTTGAAAAAATGATTTTCTTTGAATTTTGAGCTCCCTTGCACCTATAGCTGATATAGTGTACCTATAGTTGCAAGTCCCATAAGAAATCGATGGGATTTGCAACAATAGCTGATATAGTGTACCTATAGTTGCAAGTCCCATAAGAAATCGATGGGATTTGCAACAATAGGAACCGAAATTGGCGATTGCACCACTATTGGTACATGTGTTCCTATAGTGGTACAAGCGTTTTTGAATACATACATTGGTTATTAAACCAGAATTATATTTTTCCTATGAAGTAGGGATTAAAAGCTTTCGTTTAATGTATTAACATTGCCCATAGGTCTATTCATAGATTTTTTAGCAAAAGTTTTCCTTAAGTATGTTACTATTGGTACATCCACCCTACAATTGAGATCAACAGTTAAGAATTAACCAAAATAGCTCGAATACAACATTGATCTCGGTGCAGGCACGTAGCCGAAGAGAGGGAAGGGGAGTGCTAAAGTTTCTACTCGAATTTTTCAAGAATAAATTTTTTTTTAAATATTTTTTTGGTGGCTCCTAACAAATTTGTATCTCGTTTGGTTTGAACAAATTAATGAAACAATGTTGAAGAAGATCGCTATTTCGAACCAACACAGTCACGATACTCAGTGTGCTTTCTGCTCTGGCCAACTTCAAGCCTTTTCGCATAAGACCGAATATTCTGGATGTAAAACATTTGCTGAAGGTGAAAATGGAGGTTAGGTTTACGCAAGTCACCGTTATCTAGTTCTAGCATATCAGGCAGTCTGAACGATGAGAAAATTAATGTTCGGCTACAAAATCTAGCAGCACTCACTTGCAGCGTGTCTATTAAAAGATTGATTGATTGATTGATTGATTGATTGATTGATTGTGTATTGTCTTCGATAAATAAGATTACATCGCACAGGCTAAAAAATTATAATCTAACTATAAACTAACTATTTTTAATTTGAAAGACTCTTTACTCTGGTAGCAAACATACAATGGATTATTCTGGCCGTATAGCGTACGATGTGTTGAGCGCCGGAAAAAAATCATTTCTCCGGAAAGATCTTCCTGGAACGTTGAAGTTAAGCTTTGCTAAGAGCGCATGTTGTCTGTAAGCAATTCGAAGATGAAGAGTCGTTGCAGAATGATTCGCCTATTTCGCAGCGAAGGGCGATTGATGAGAGCGCAGCGATCTTCGTATGGAGGTAGTTGTAAACGATTTTGCCAGGGCAGCCGACGAAGGGCGAACCTGATGAAGTTCTTCTGTACCCGTTCATGACGATTAATGTGGACGGTGTGATACGGGACCCAAACGTTAACTCCATATTCCAGAATACTGCATACCAGTGCGATATATAGCGATTTTATACAGTAAACATCAGCGAAATCGCGGGTGTTGCGCTTGATGAGTCCAAGTACAGCGTAGGATTTAGCTGTGACAGAACGAACATGTGCGGTGAACTGTAAGTCGAGAGTGATACCTCGATCCTTGCCGGATGCGACTCGTTCTACAGGAGCAGAACACATCAAGTATTCGAAAACAATGGGCGACTGTACTCGTGCGAAAGTGATGCTGCATTTCTGAATGTTCAGACTCATGCCGCTTCTGTCACACCAATCCATAACCCTTTTGAGGTCCATTTGCAAAGCACAACAGTCAACCATAGTTTTTATAACACGGTACATTTTCAAATCATCTGCATACATGACTTTGGTCGATGACAATTTACTGCAGAGGTCGTTCACGAAAAGTACAAAAAGAAGAGGTCCAAGATGACTTCCTTGTGAAACACCCGATGTAATGTGGAAAGGATCCGAAAGTGTAGCTCCAAGTCGCACCGAGGCGCTACGGTTCGCAAGGTACGAGGAGATCTAATTAGTCAGCCAGTCCGATATGATATTCTGTGTACATAAAGTCTATTAAAAGAAGCATGTCACATTCGGATAAAGTGGAATGCATTACAAAGGACACATATAGGAACTACTTCCCGGTATTTCAAATAGTGTTTTGGTGGTGAGATTGCGAGTGGTCATTCCCTTCTACCTGACCCTGCAGTACAAACTGATACCCTTGAAACACCCTTTGTCAACGAGCAAAATTTTATGGTTATGCAACTACTCGCTGCCGTTACTTGTTGCAAGTTCCTACTTGGGTAGTACGCATTACGCAGAGAATTCTTTGCACATCCTCAAACCATAATACCATTATCTGAACCACAAACAATTCCCAAATTTGTGGGAGCTGTTCAGGCAATGTTGACAAGGGTTAAAGCTGTGCCAAGACCTCAAAATCCACAGCCAGCACCATTATTGTGATACTTCACACTGGACCCCATAAGAGCAAGAAACAAGGATGAAATTGGATTTTCGCGAACAAGATGGCAGCAACCTATAGACATGACATGAACGTGTACGAGATAGAAATGAACGACCACCGAGACGCTGCTGGTGATAACGTGATTCGCACCAAGCCACCTGAATTCGCGGTTGTGGAACGTGGAAATCAAAATTGTTGCACAATCCTGTTCTTCGCATAAAATTGAACATTTTTATATCATAATATGTATGATTCATCCCTGATATTGTTCTATTTAAAAAATACTATAACCCACTGAAATGTACGGTTCACAACTCCCCACTAATGGTGGTTCACAACTCCCCACTTTACATATCTTCGAAAAATACGTATCTCCTTCGACACACTAAAGGTGCATCCAATTTTTTTTGTCGATGAAATCCAATTACCAACGGAATGTTTTGCATTAATTTACTTTGAAATCAGTTATATAAAGGGTGATTACCAAGGTTTTGGGAGGAGGAGATTTCACCGGAGGAGTGGATGGAAGGTGTCGTGTGTCCTATCTACAAAAAGGGCGACAAGCTGGATTGCTGTAATTACCGAGCAATCACCCTGCTGAACGCCGCCTACAAGGTACTCTCCCAAATACTATGCCGTCGACTATCACCAATTGCAAGAGAGTTCGTGGGGCAGTACCAGGCGGGTTTCATGAGCGAACGATCTACCACGGACCAGGTGTTCGCTCTTCGTGAAGTACTGCAGAAATGCCGCAAGTACAATGTGCCCACCCATCATTTGTTCATCGACTTCAAAGCCGCATACGACACTATCGATCGAGATCAGCTATGGCAGATTATGCACGAGTACGGATTCCCGGACAAACTGACGCGATTAGTGAAGGCGACGATGGATCGGGTGATGTGCGTAGTACGTGTCTCAGGGACGCTCTCGAGTCCCTTCGAATCACGCAGAGGGTTACGGCAAGGTGATGGTCTCTCGTGTCTGTTATTCAACATCGCGCTCGAAGGTGTAATAAGAAGAGCAGGGATCGACACGAGTGGTACGATTTTCACAAAGTCCGTTCAGCTACTTGGCTTCGCCGATCACGTTGATATTATTGCACGAAACTTTGAGAAGATGGAGGAAGCCTACATCAGACTGAAAAGAGAAGCCAAGCGCGTCGGACTTGCCATCAACATGTCGAAGACAAAGTACATGATAGGAAGAGGTTCACGAGAAGAGAATGAGAACCGCCCGCTTCGAGTTTGCATCGGTGGCGACGAAATCGAGGTGGTTGAAGAGTTCGTGTACTTGGGCTCACTGGTGACCGCCGACAATGATACCAGCAGAGAGATTCGTAGACGCATCGTGGCAGGAAATCGTACTTACTTTGGCCTCCGCAAGACACTTCGGTCGAACAAAGTTCGCCGTCGTACGAAGTTGACGATCTACAAGACGCTGATTAGACCGGTAGTTCTCTACGGGCACGAGACCTGGACCATGCTCGTGGAGGACCAACGCGCACTTGGTGTCTTCGAACGGAAAGTGCTGCGTACCATCTACGGTGGAGTGCAGATGGAAGACGGCACATGGAGACGGCGAATGAACCATGAGTTGCATCAGCTGTTGGGGGAGCCGCCCATCTGTCATACCGCGAAAATCGGACGACTACGGTGGGCCGGGCACGTAGCCAGAATGTCGGACAATAGCCCGGTGAAAACGGTTCTCAATTGCAATCCGACCGGTGCAAGAAAACGTGGCGCGCAGCAAGCACGATGGATCGACCAGGTGGAAGACGATTTGCGAACCCTTCACAGACTGCGTGGCTGGCGACGCGCAGCCATGGACCGAGTGGAATGGAGGAATCTTTTGTATACGGCACAGGCCACTTCGGCCTTAATCTGTTAATAAAATAAATAAAAGCTATATAAAGGGACTCCCCATACCAGATTATTATAAAATTTAGCAAAAAAACTTTTTGTTTGGTATATTTAGTCGCTAGTTACCTGAACATGAAGAACATGAGTTAATGCAACATTTGCTAATGTGAAAGTGTCGTCATGACAGTAAAAACATTTAACAGTAGTTACCACATTTTTATCATCTATAGCTTAGCGGAATTGACGGTGTTCACAACTGCCCATGGTTCACAACTCCCCACCGTCTTTTACATACAGGAGTGTTGTTTTGTTTGTGCCGTCGACCAGCCGTGTTTTTCGCTACTCCGTTAAAAACGCGTATTTATCTCGGAATTAGATCTCGCGAAACGTTTATGTTTATACAGAACTGTACTAAAGCATCCTGGTAATATATTTCCGTTATTTGCTATCACGAAACCCTCGAAACAGCGGCATGGCATGCGGAAAGTGTAACCATGCCGTTGAAAAGGCAGAAGTGGTGATTTGTGATGGTTTTTGCGATGGATGGCGTGTATTCCATGAGCGGTGCACTGGACTATCTGCTGATGAGCTGTCAGCATGCAGAAATTCGAACATTTTCTGGATGTGCGACAGGTGCGTTGATGTATTAGAAAATGCTAGATTTCGCAGTGTAACTAGTTCTCTCGTCGCCGTGCACGCACTTCGCGAAAAGAAGCACGATGAAGAGATTGAAAACTTGAGGACCAGCATCGATCAGCTGAATGCATCTGTGAGCAGTTTAATTGATTTCACCAACCGTCTAATCATGTTGCGAATGCTGCGCATGAAATAGTTGATCCTCTTTCGTCGACGAGAACAGAAATTCCGCAGTCTAACGTTTCCAGTTTTGGCCAGTGTTTCAAATAAACCACACATTTCACACCAAGGAGCCTGTTTCCAAAGGAGCGGTGGAAACCAATCATTGTTATGCACGTTTCTGGGAGTGAGTAAAAAAATCAAAGCAATCCAAGTAGGTTTTGACTCTTAGGTTTTCACTCCTGGTTTTGGCTCCTCCTGTCCCCTCCGGTTTGTGATTCTTGTTCTGTCGCCGCTTATAGACCTAATTTAATTTCAAACTTTGCTAACAGGTCTTCAAAATTTGTATGTATAATTTCTCAATTATGCCAGCAGAAGGTACAGGATGCGCCAGCTGGATGTATCCTTTTTGAACATTGAACAACTCCGCCATTTTTAGCCGTTTTCAAAAAAAAAACAAATTGCAAAAATGTACTAAACAAGTACATTTTTTGCAATTTATTATAAACCAGGTTTAGAATACAACGTCGATTAAATGACCAAATGACCATAAAATGAGCATTAAATGACCAGTTATCGTACCACCATTTTATACACAAAAAGCAGATCTTTTGCGGGCATTTTGCATGCCATTGGACAGCATGTCGGGCTTAATCGCAGCAATTGTTTTGGAGCACACTCCGGCCCAAACAGTTACTTTCTGGTCGTGAAGTGGTGTTTGATGTAAAACGAGCGGGTTCTGTGTCCCCCGAATTCGACAATTTTGTTTATTTATTCCGCCGGAAAGGGTGAAGTGAGCCTGCCATATTTTTTACGGTAAGCACGCACAGTTTTCACTATTGAACGATCGTTTTCAATGTAAAGCGCTACGATTTCAGTGCGTTCTTTTGGTGTAAAACGACTTATAGCTAAAATGGCACTAAATGATGTTTCAGACATGTGTTTATCTGTCAAAATCGGCTGGAAAGTGGCGGAGTTGTTCAATGTTGAAATAGGATACATCCAGATGGCGCACCCTGTGTATATTGAAACAAGTCATTTGTTTTCAATTTAATCCGGTGTAAAAATGTTTCGGCTGAAGTGATGAAATCCAAAAGTTCAAATGCATAGTGGAAGGTTGCAAAGCAGGTGTAATATTTATTACTGAAATGGCCCGAGGCTAGACTAGTACGCTAACAATTGAATGCTGACCTTCGAGGTCTATCGAAAAGAAGCTTTCGCCATGAACTGTACCAAGGATCTGTTTTGCTTTTGTGCTTGATTAAATGAAAATTGAAAAATTAAATTGAGCTCGGGCTTTTAAACTGTATGATGCAATTATAATCTAGTAACCTGTTTTCACTCCTTGGCGGTTTTCACTCCTCAGGAGCCAAAAAAACCATGAGTGATGAAATCATGGATTTTTATGATTTATCAAACTATGGTTTTTTCAACGCATGCTGATTGGAGTGATTTTTGAAACACTGGTTTTGGCAACAACTTCAAGCTATTCTTGTCCAATATTGGGAGTGGCGTAACCGAAGAGCAAATAGCCGATCTTGCAACTACATGCCTGAATACTGATACGCCAATATCTGTGAAAAAGCTTGTACCCGCTTGGCAGGACACAGCGACCCTTGACTTTGTGTCATTCAAAGTGGAAATGGATGTAACACTAAAGGAAAAAGCTTTATCGCAGGGGACTTGGCCCCATGGCATACGATATCGAGAATTCCGAAGTAATCATTCCGGAGTTCCTTGGATTCCACGGCAACATGCGAAACCTTTGGCTGACCAACAAATTCCGCAGATAATTTTTTTTGCTTTGTGTTATTATGCGTAACGTAATGTTAGTGTGTTAAATGTTAGTCTTATGTAATATTGTTTGTGCAATTTGAATGTTAATTAGTTTTAAGTAATTTCAATAAGACATTGTCAGTCAGTTGAAAAATAAAACAAATACAAATACAAATTCAAATACATATATTAGTTCCCAAACAACCAATAAGTATTATAACGTAGCCTAATATCTGCTTTAGATCGGCATATAGCACAGCCTTATAGAGCCTTTAAGCCCTATATTATGATATAATGCTAATATAATGCGAGAAAAGGTGAAATATTGTGCCATTACTGTGCAGAGATTGACAACCCGTTTTCTGCATTAGTAATGCCACTATACAGCTTCAATGTAAAACTGTTACATTTGAGAGCATATTATCGGTACTACTCACGCTATTAAAAAGCGTTTATGGGCTGCCATTATCCGCAATGTTTTTGTAGCGTTTTTTTTCCTTTTCGGTATAATGAACAAAAAGGAGGCAAATTAAAATAGTGCTTAGAACTGTAATTCACTCTCTTCTAATTATATGTGATGAATATTTTAACCTATAGCCATTAACTTCTTTTGCAAAAATTTCCTGTCCTTCTTTTGCTGCCTAGGCTATAAGCTTGAATACAATGAAATATGTTGAATATAATTCTCAAGAGGTGATGCGAAACGCATTACATCAGCATAATATTAGCTCTATGATGGCACTTTAAGCATATATAAAGCATACGTGGTCTTTTTTATTTCGATTATAGAGGTTTTAACCTTGAGGTCATTCGCCTCTTCGGGTTAGAAAAATCTCTAACCCTTTGTGCGGGGTTGGGATTCGAACCCAGGTGAGCTGCATACAAGGCAATCGATTCACCAACTGCGCCATGCCTGCTCGTTGCATACGTGGTTTAAAGATCCTTGAAGCATGTATGCGTTATATCAGCTTTATATATATATATAGAGCTACCGATAATGTTATATGTCGGATGTGACTTTTTGCATTGGCAATGCTAACGTAGAGCTTCGTTGCATTTTAAATGCTAAAATAGGGTTTTTATGAAATTTTAGTGCAAATGTATAGCCAATGTTGTGCATGACTTAATGCTTATGGTTACATGAGTGGTTGCCTCTCGATGTATCGTCAAATCAATAGTTGTTCTGATATCGTTGACATTAACTTATCTCGTAGTGTTACGAAGCGATTGTTTGTTAATTCTTTGTCAAGGTAGCTTAAGTGTAAGAATTAATTATAACTTAATGATAACTTCGACGTCGTCTCATCAGAATCCGACACTATCTTAGTGACAGGACTAAGCTTGCGCCGAATTAACGCTAGCTCCAAAAAACGGAGAAACTATTTGTGTTCCTGAGCAAACCCCTAGTCAAGCGTGATGTCCCGAAAGAAAAAAAAGTTAATTTTTAGGTGATAAAAACCATTGGAATCGAAACATTTGGTTTGACTTAGTTTCGCTTTCACTAATTCTCAGCAGCTTAAAATGAACTCCTTCCTTGCGGGACACCACACTAAACTAGGGGTTTGTTCAAGAATACAAGTAGTATCTCCGTTTTGTGGAGATAGCGTCAATCCGGTACTAGCTTAGTCCTGCCACCAAATTAGTGTCGGATTCTGATGATATAAAGTCGAAACGCAAATTCCACAACTTATTTAGTTATATGTTTTGTGCCCTTTACACACAAATGTGGTTTTACCCAGTTTTCTACTACTTTTCAGTAGTAGAGCGAAATTGTTTTTCACCCAAACTTTTCTCCGTAGGGGGAAATATACTGCCCATTAAAGCATAAGCGATATTGAAAAACAGCAAGCCGAGAAAAAACGCCATATTGAAAAACAGCAAGCCGAGAAAAAACGCCGTTCAAGATTTAGCCTTATGGATGGGACAATCATGTTTTGAGATTTCTGGGATGGCCCACCTCACACCCATACGAATCTTTTGTAGCGTGGAAGGTTTACGAGTAGATATCTTTCGATAATAGTTTTCACTCATAAGAGATTCCTTCAATCTTACTTCACTTCCGTGTATGCCCATCGTTCTTTCTTATAAATCCAAAGGCCTCTGCTTCACAAATATCTTGCATACCTGCTTAAATTCTCTTAGGTTATTAGTCCGCTTGGCGTATTCTAATAATGCGTTGGACAAATTGTAGCCTTTATAGAATAAGGAGTTCCGCGTACAAGATTTATCAGCGCTCAACTATCTAAGATTGCCGGCTTTTCTAGTTTCATTGCGGTGTACATCTCTTCCGGAGACAATAGTGCTGCACAGGTACTGCGGCGTCATTCCATTTATTACTCTGAACATGAAAACAAGTGTGTTATATTCAATTCGTTGCTGAACTGACATCCATTGTAATCTCACAAATAACTAATTTTCGACAAAAAATCATATGCGACTCTGATGCTTTTATAGGCACTATAGCATAATATCATAATGCTGGTATTAAGTATTGGGGTTTTTAAAACAACATTACGAAAATCATCTCAAAATTATCACAGCAATGTATTGAAGTTATAAGACAATTTTTACAAAAACAGGCAAAGATAAGATTAAAACCTCTATAATCGAAATAAAAAAAATTACAAAATTTGAAACAGATTAATTTGCGCCTTTAAGGGTTGAATTTAAAATATGTGTGTTTCAATCAAAAGAATCGTTTTACCATTTATGTTGCCTAAACGCCAAAAATCTGTGAAAAAGAAACTGCGACCATTTTTTTTAAATAATTCTGTGATGTAACACAATACTCTATAAATTTTGCATCTCTGGGTTAATTGTAGAAAGAAGCGTTGAAATGTATCATTAGGGCGATTGATAACTATTGATGTAAAAGATAAAGATGTTTATGCCTGCTGGAGAACTCCAGCGGGCTCTTCCCTAAAACTAATGCAAAAATTGATGACATGAAAATTTAACAAAATGATTGTCAAATTTCTTATATAAATTTATTATTTTGAAAATGAATTTGTTATTACCAGATACTATTAGGTAAATTTACCCATAATAAATGGAAAATTTGGTGAGGTAATGTTAACAATGTATAGTACATGAGTACGAGATTTGTATAGTTTTGAGTTTTGTTGAAAACTTGATTTTTTCTTCGCAATGTCTTTTTCGAAATCTTATGAAATAAACTCAATGTAGGAAACATGTTTTGTAATTGTCTCTGTCTGGCAATAAGCTGAAGGGGTTTGAAACTATCGTCAGCATCAAATCTGATGGAATGCATTTTTAATTCACATCAAACGGTTGCAACACCAAACAGTTTTCGCTGCGTTTGAATAATTTTATTAAATGAATTCATTTCAAAAGCTGTGATGAAATAATGTGAACGTAGTTTCGGATCTGTATTGTATAACTCGATAGAAATTGTATTAAAATAATCGTGAAATCATCCGTATAATAACGGTTACCATCAATTGCAGATAGTTTTTTATTCTCAGTATCGTTCATTAGATTAATTGGTAAATTTTGGTATTTTTGATACCGAGTAAGTCTTCAAATCAAATTAAAGTTTCTTCTACTTTATTCCAGCGGGCCGCAACAATCAGAACCGAGGACTTGCCTCTCCGGAGGAATCATCCGTACTTCGACAGGAACGATACTTCCTCTACGGAGCCCTGATTCTGCTCACAATCATTGCCTTCTCCACCGCTTTATACTTTATCATTCACCAAGCGCAGAGCAGCGGCAACATTTCTAGTCAACCGGAAATCCTTTTTGGGAACAACTATGCATCGGGAACTAGTTAGTATACAGTGTTCTTATTTACGCAGTGTACCAGCTGAAAATTTAAATTTTTCTATACCCTTTAATCATACCAGACTGATCGTTGCAGTTCCGAACCTTGGCAATGGTCATCTAGTCATCGATCGTCATAATTGGGGCGCCCAGGAAGCGGCCCGTGGTCCTTACCCCCTACATTCGCCCATACCATACGTACTCATCACCCATATTGGGGTTCAATCAAGTCCATGTTTGAACATGTACAAATGCTCCATCAAAATGCGAACCATCCAGGATGCGGCCATTGCCGAACAAAGTCTTCCGGACATCCCTAACAATTTTTACGTGAGTAATTTGCTATAATCGGAAGAATTCCCATTTGAACATATTTGCAATTTTAATTCAGCTCGGAGGAGACGGTTACATCTACGTCGGGCGAGGATGGAGTATTGCAAACGCGTACGCCAACCAAACACTATCCGTATGCTTCATGGGAGATTATATGCGCAACAAACCAAACGAAAACCAATTTTCAGCCCTGAATCATCTACTAGCCCATGGTGTTGCAGAGAGTTATCTAGCTCGAGACTACAAACTCGTTGCTCATAATCAGGTATTTAATATAGATGCTCGTTTGAAGCTTTGTTAGTTTACATTTTGTTTTTCATTTACAGACCAGAAAAACTAAAAGCCCTGGTCCATTCATCTATAGTCAGATTTCCAAAATGCCTCGCTGGATATCTTGTGATAAAGATAGTACTAACACCTGTGGATCGGAAATCGGACTACCTCGGATATGGGATCAGGATTATCCCAAAGCTCTAAAAACAGTGGAAGTAACAACAAACCGAACAAGCGAAGACAGTTAAAACATCTAACGAGTTCAGTTTGTTTTGTACTTCCACTAGTACAAATGCGCTGATTCTTGTAGTATTAGAGTATGGAAGTGCAGTATGAAAGCGTGTGCAACGAACGGAAACTGACACTTGAGTCATTTATCTATGGCTGGAGGTCGTGATGCTAAAATGATGCACAAGACTGAAGTGATATGGTTGTAGTTATGAATAGAAAAGGAAAAAAAGAGGTCATCGTATGATTGTGTATCTGTAATTGTATGTTTAAAAAAGAAATATTATCTCTACTGTATGAGTGTCATAAAAATTTCGAGTATTGTTTACCTTTAAAATAGCCAATAAATTACATTAATATTAGTTATGCTGCTTATTGAAAAATATTGAAGAAAATCTACATATCTGCCTATTTCTCGTAATTTTTGAAGTCTTGTAACTCATTACTTAAATACTGGTTTTCCAACCATTAATCTATCATCAACTTCTCATAGTTTTATGCGTTATCTATCGATTGGATCAGTCTCTAGTTGGCTACGTAAACCACACAATAATCGAGAAACTGTTATGACACAATCACAAATATCTAATACATTGCTATCACCACTTCATTGTTCCCATAAGATACTACTAGTGGGATACATTGACCCCAGTTTCTTCTACTCGAAAACGTAGACCTAGACTTTAATTATTTGTTCTTCTCCTATTACTAATTTTAAAGATTCAAACATAGTTCTATTCAATATATTAGTCGATTTAGCTAGACGTATTTATGCGGTCACTTCGAAG
Organism: Topomyia yanbarensis; assembly: GCF_030247195.1. Taxonomy (NCBI): domain Eukaryota; kingdom Metazoa; phylum Arthropoda; class Insecta; order Diptera; family Culicidae; genus Topomyia; species Topomyia yanbarensis. Next base: position 276,783,489 of record NC_080672.1, on the reverse strand, counting down.
CGCTTGCACTATTGAGGTAACTACTCTTTTGACGACCACCCAATCCACAACCCTCGCTATTTTGTAGACAATACAACAACGCCACGATATTGTTCAATTCTAGATCAATCTAGAATGTTCCAGGATAGGGATATCCCTTGATTTCCGTGGGTTAGTGTTGGGCAATTTTCAATAAGGGGTCTGATGTGGATGATATATTTCAACTAGACTTGCACAGCCACTAGACTCGACACTTCCCACCGTTGCAAGTGTCAGTACTATGTGTCAACTATGTGGATATTGTACCTAATTTACTATTTGCCCTAAAGATGGAGAGATGTTCCTACTAATTTTTGATTATTTGACGCAGTATACATGTCATTGTTAGAAATCCGTGTCCTGAAAGCCATCTATGAAATCGAAAAAACAATTCGAAAAATCAATTAAGCGTCGAAAAAAGTAATAGGAAAATAAGAAGGCGCAAAAGAAGGAAATAGAAGCAGTGGCAGGCTTAGTGCTACATTATGTAGCCAATTTTTCAGATGATTGTTACCCAGCTTTTTTACTCACATTTAGAGATGACGTGATGCCAATCAAGTTCATCTCGTTCGTTTTATTTATAGGGTAAGGTGGGGCAAATCCGACCTAGTAAATGGTTTTGGCTGTAAAGTGCTCATTTTACATCGGATCAAGTCGTTTATATACCAAATTAAAGGTTAGACATTTTATTCATATCTTGGGAAAACTTTGACATGCAAGCGTTTTACGAAAAAGTTCATTTTTGCTATTTTCAAAAATGGTGGGGAAAACCCGACCGCGTATGTTTTTGGTTGATTTAGTACAGATACTACAGAAATTTTATGTTTTTGCAATGATAAATCAATGAAAGTTATGTTGATGAATGTGACATGAAGAAAATGGAATTCAATGTCAATCTTGGAATGTCAAAATCACGAGCAGTAGCACGTTAAGATATTCCCATTTGCATCGGAGCAATTGCTCGATAAATACTATATTCATCAAGTTTTTGTGTCTTTCGTTTGTAATTATGAATCATTGTGCAAAATAATAATAAAAGCATATTACCATTGTGCTTAAAAAATAATAAAAATATATTTCAATTTGATAAATAAACATTTTCTTAGAGGTCGGATTTGCCCCACCGCGTCATTTTTCATTACGATGTAATTAAAAAAAATATGGAGAAAGTTGGACTAAATTCTGAAACGTCATTTAGTGCCATTTTGGCTATGAGTTGATTTACACCAAAAGTATGCACTGAAATCGTTCAATAGTAGAAACTGTGCGTGCTTATCGTAAAAAATATGACAGGCATTCGGCGCCTACAAATAAGACAATCCGTAATTTGGTGAAGAATTTCTTTGAGTGCGGGTCTGTAGCAACTCCCCAGATTCCTATTTTCAACAAAACGGGGCACTTTGCTACACCGCTGCCACTACAATCAAGTTCTTGCAGAGCAAATTCCCAGGACGCGTTATCTAAAAAAACTGTGATTTGGAATGGCCTTCTCGTTCTCCGGAAGTAACGGTACCAGACCTTTTTTCTGTGGGGTTACTTGAAAAGGAAAGCTTATTCTAGCAAACCTAAGAACCTTGACGAACTCAAAGCTAATAAACGAGCTGAAATCGCTGCGATTAGGCCCGAAATGCTGTCAAATGTCATCCAAAATACCCGCAAAATAGCTGCTTTTTGTGTATCAAATGGGAGTGGTCATTTGATCAAAGTTGTATTCTAAACCTGGATTATAATAAATAGCATAAAATATTCTAAAAATATTCTTGTTTACTTGCAAAAATCGGCTGAAAATGGCGAAGCTGCTCGATGTTGAAAAAGGATACATCCAGCTAGCGCACTCCATCATAATACTTACTTATTACCTCTTATATAGAAAGGTTTTGCCATTACTCAGAAAATCGTCAACCTAATCCAAGCCAATTTTTATTACTTAAATAGTTGAAATTAATTTTTTTTAACTTAGATAGATGTAACTCTCTCATTCCCATCGCCACCAGGCCTGGCATGGGAAAAATCATTTCACGAAACGATCAATTTGAAATCATCCACCAACGTGCTCTTACTGTGAAACCCGATTCGGCAACCCTTCTTGTGCAGAGTTAGGGGCCATGCATAAATGACGTAGCATTTTGGGGGGTAGGGGTGGTATACTAAATTTGTGACGAAGTGTGACGAGGGGGAGGGTAGGGTCAGAAGTTGCGCGACGTAGCATTAAGATTTTTTTTTACGAGAATTAAAACCCATTGATTAGAAAAAAAACAATTTGATGGATGATGGGAATGGAGGACCCAAGAGAAATAAATTTAAATTCACACAAGTTACTTTTCATGAAATTTTTAATGTGGTAAGTTTACGTGTATACGGATTTAACCTGCTACATTAGTTAGCTAATCTTGCTAACTAGTAGACTTAGTTTGTTAGCTGAATTAAGTTTTCTCTTCGGATTCAACCAAACAAAATTTAGTAATTTTATCGAATGTATGCTTCTTAGAATCATGGGCAGCTGCAGCATCGTGAACTGAGAGATCTTTTGTTCATGTTCCATGACATATAAAACTCAAAACAAAATTATTAACGCGATATTTGTCATGAAATGGGTTTATTTTGTTCGCAATTTGCTGTTATAATCAAAATGTTGATAAAATCCGTCAAAAATTTTGTAAACACACGTATTTAAAAAAATTGTAAAACATATTTTTTCTTCATTCCCCGGTCGCGTTGGAAAGGGGGGGGGGGTTGTCAGAAATGCTACGTTATTTACAAGGGGGAGGTTAGAGTTTTGTGACAAAATGCTACGAGGGGGGAGGGAGGGGTCGAAAAACGCCGAAAAAAAAGCTACGTCATTTGTGTACGGCCCCTTACGAGTTCATGCGAAAGCGAGAAGCAAAACACAAAACTGTAAAAAAGTGACAGCGTCCGGCTATGATTTATTCTCCATCGCATACGTAGTGTTTTGAATGAAAGCAGAAAGGATCGCAAATGAATGCATTCTTTCATTTCATTTCATTTCAAAACATTCACCGGATCGTTCTAATAAAAAAAAACGTTTTTAATCCACCTAACAGTGTGATGAGACATTTCTTATTACTCTTATCACTCTTCGGATATTATATCGTTTGAGAACATTTAGAACTTGATGTTTCGCGATGTTTTTGATAACACATACTACATGGGATAGTGGCAGGACTCAGAGAATCGCTCAAATCAGCATAGGACAACATCAGTGCTAGAAATCTCAAACCAAATCAATGGGAAAGCGAAAAAATGGCCCATAAAATAGACATACCAACGAATTATTGTTAATGCTCTGTTAATAAAATATCTATATTGTGGTGGGAAAACTGAATTTTCCTAAAGGGGTTATAGGGTTAATGTGCTAGTAATGGACCCCGCAGTAGACGATGCTAACAATTTCAAAGAATTTGGATAAATCCAGTTGTACTTTTAATGTAATATTCTATCAATTGATGATACCAAGTCTTTCAAACAATATAATGCAAATTTAAAGCATTTCAACTTGATTCCTTTAGTAAAATTCAATATTTCGAACTGGTATCCATATCCCTATAATGGACCCGTTTTCCTATTATGGACCCAGGGTCGAATATGCGCATTATGGACCCGGGTCCATTATACGCATATCCAACAATTAATACATAAAATTGTATTTTTTCAGTTTTCTGGTAATATCAAGAGTCATTTTAGCACAATAAATATAAAATATGAAAAATAACAAAATCTTGTTATTCTTTCCTTTTATTAAATATTTCAATGGCACTCGAAACCTTTGACTAATGAATTAAATTTTTAATTGATCTGATGCTGATTTCAACGGCAAACATGACTTTTATATCAAGCGATGTGATTTTTATGACGCTTATGAGTAAAGTGATGAGGTCTGCATTATAGAAAGTCTTACACAAGTTTGCAAAAATTGTAATTGGCACTTGTCTGAATTGATTGGTGGTCGAATTATGACAATCCATTAACAATACAGTGGAGTAAAGCATTTGCAATATTAACGAGTCGGCTCTAAACATGTTCAGCGTCTAAAGGCAACGAATATTTTGTCATTTAATAATATTTAAAGATACCAAATACAAATTAAAAACGACACAACTTCGTGTATCGCTTGGATCAGTTGATACAATTGCTTCTACATTCATGTATAGCTATATCTGAAGCGTTTTGAAGAAACCGTAAGTATTTTAGCTGACAGGGCCCATGATTCACATGATTTAATCCCCAACTATTTAATTTCTACTATTTTCCTGAAAAAGTTCGATAAAAGTACTTTGTATCTTTAGTTTTGTTTTATTTTGGGACGTAACAATAATGGACATGAAATTGCCTGGATATATGCAATGTATACAAGATTTCGAACTATATTATCTAATTTTAAAAATAAAATTAATTACAGCTCGTTGATTTCGATTTCGAGTTATTCGAAACAGTAATCAATGCTTCATTTTGCGGTATTTATTTTAGTATTCCGTAGAATCAAATTTTAGTAAAGCTTCTTGAACGTTTAGCACCACCTTTTTTCTAAATCAATATATTTATTATATTACTTTTCAATAGAAGGATATTAGTGAATAAGTTGCAATCATTCTGAAAACCTGTGCACGACGAACTTGCTAAAGTATTACTCCAGAATTTAATTTAACGTGGTTATTAGGTAATCTTTTCGGGCTATCCATGTCACTATTTTATTTTCTTCTATGGTGGGAAGCGTGGACCTTTTCTTGTTCCTTCAGGCCAGTTTTTCCGTATACTCTGCGATACTTCACAGTAGAGCGTGATACATCAAATTGTCTGCACGCTTTTTTTGACAGAACATGGTTGTAGCCGCTCGAATGAACTTTTGCATAGCAGCCTTCATGTATTTGTACCTACTGTTATTAGTTTTTATCTATTGATTGGTGTAGAAACCATAATTTTTGTTGATCCAATACTGAGAAGCTGCAAAATTTTCAATTCGATGGTTTCAATCAATCTTATACTGAATCCTCAGAATGTTGATAACTCTTTTTAATTCTATTAGTTAATATTACAAGTTTCTAGTTATATTAATGTGTCAGGGGTCCATAATGCGCAGATACATAGTTTCACTTGTTCCCATAATGGACCCCCAGAATTTCAATATAAATTTTAAATTATATTAGTTTGTTAGATCTACATCGCAAAAGATTGTGTTAGTGTTAGGTATTAATCATTTTTATAGTAGTAAAACAGTTACTTACAAACCCTGTGTCATGCTGCACTGGATTGAAATTGAGTGCAAATATCAATTTTGAAATGAATTATGGTGAAAAAACACATTCTAATTTCTGTCTAAGTCTTAAAGCTGTCCTGTAACCAACAGTATACGTTAAAACAGTTATTAATGAGGAATAATTGACAAAAAATCGTCAGGGGGTCCATAATACGCAAAGGGTCCATTATAGGCATACAAACCCTACTTTACTCAAATTTCCAACGCGACTGAGAACTAAGAAATGAACGCTTTTTCTTGAAAAGGGCGATACTAGCAGTTATACCATTCAAAGAAAATCAACAGTGAATATTTCCAGACTTGGTTTTATTTCCTATTTAAGAACTATTGTGTTTTTTTACATCCTAGATTGCATGATTCAGTGATCGAAACCCAAAACTTCATTTGAAATTATTAAATTAAAATTTGTTATTGCTATTCAAATTGACAAAATGATAGTATCGCCCCTTTGGCGATTGTTTACTTTTTCGGTCCCATCTATCAGCATTGAAGTATCGCCCTTACGTTTTTTACAATAACTACCGTTCTACACCACCGATTTCGTTCGTGTTTTTTCAATAGAGACTATTGTTACTATTTACAGCTGGTATCAGCTTGATAATCCTAAAATAAATACGAAAATAACAGTTTCGCCTCTAAACTGCTAGCAAAAAAGTATCGCCCTGTTTGTTTGCATGGAGCGTGGAGGGCGAAACTTTAAATAACCAAACAAAAATACAGTTTCGCCCGTTGTATTTTTTGCTGTAGTTTAAGAAAGTAATATCGTAGAATCAAAATTTTTAGGTTAATTTGTTGCGTTTCAAAGCCCTCATTCGCATGTATGAAAAAGCCCTATGTTTACATTTGTAAGTATCGCCCTTTTCACAAAAAAGAGTTGAAATGAAATCGCAGCTCCTGATATCACGCTATCTCTGAAGTGCATGCGTGCATAGTTTCAAATTTTTCTTCGACATCGACTTTTTCTAAAGGGTCACTTCCCAGTAGTATCCTTGATTTGAATTATTATCGCTAATTCTAATGCCAAAGAACAAATAAAAACCTCACAAAAACGAACCGTTTGGGAAAATCATCATCATTACTGGAATTTTCATTTTCACGAATCTTTTCGATAATCTTCCGTCACTTGCGTTAATGCACTGGGTGCACAGTGCTATAAAAATCTAGCGAAATCGTCTTAGGGCACCAGCGGGTCTAATTCAGAGCTATCTGCGCGGCGAGTTAAATCTGTAAAGAATACTAAAAATTAATTTCTATTCCATAATTTTCAGTTCAGCAATTCGAGAGATCGTGCTCACCATGAAAAATAGACTACGTTGTGAAGCGATGGTCATTATTTATTAAAAAATCACGATTAAATAATAAATAAAACTATTAAAAAATTTCAAATAGTTTATAATTTTTACAAACTTATTAGGAAAAATTAGTTAATAAGCTTGCGTAATATTGTGTAGGAAAAAAGCTGAAAATTTCAGTACTTTCTCTATCTGCAACATATAAACTCTTAAGTATACCAATTAATTGGTATACGAATTGGAATAGGTTCGCCAAATTTTGGAAGAAGTCTATAAAATAACCCCTTGAAAGCTACCTAAAAATTGTTGTAGTTCGATGCAATAAAAAATCCCCAAAAATAAAATGTACCTATTAATGTGAAACACAGCGAATAATACATACAATAAAGACCCATTTTTAGCAGTCTCATGGCGTATTCTAGGCTGACAAAATGGGGACATTGACTAAATCGGGCAATTTTTTTTTTCTTTATAATAAACTGAAGCTGTTAAAATATTCTTCTCGGTTCTTGATGTAGTCTGATAACTATTTCTGATTATGATGAACTTTTTATTTTCGCATATTTCGCATATCTTCATGATAAGGAAAACATGCTCAAGAAAGGATTTACTCGAATTCAGTCTTGTTCGTCTGCTAGAGCCCATCAAACATATGTTCATTTTTGGCTGTTAAAATCGGGGTTTCAATGTGTTATAAGAGATATTCAGCATTCGAAGAAGTTTCTTGTGAACGAGTGTAGAACGACTTTGTTTCTACTTACTTGAAGTCAGCGGCGTAGCCAGAAATTCGGTTTGGTGGGGGCTTGGTGAAAATCGATCATACTGTCCAAACGGCATAATTCCGAAACCGTAATTTTTGAAGCTTTAAAATCATGCAGAATTAATTTTTCAGAAAATAGTAACAGAGTTCGTGTCTTTAGCGAATTTGTTGAGACTTTATTGTAGTCATGAACATTAACCTGAGAAAATTCACCATGAATACTTCTTGGTCGATATACCGTCAAAATTATTTTATCAAATGATGCGCTGTTTAACGTTTGTAAAACTCATCGAAGATACTAAATCTCCGAAATTGGCGGTTTCAAAATGATGTTATCTTGACCTTAAATTACTGTTTTTGAACATTTGACCTATACATATAATTGGTCATACAACAAAAATCAAATGCTCATCAAAATCGATCAGAACCTGCTAGAGTCGAATGGAAATCGTCATTTTTCATAAATTTATCTCTACATTCGGAAAGTGTTATCCTCGTTATTAATCACAATACGTTTTCGTCTCAACTCGACGCATTCCAAAAAAAAACCTGTCTTAATCCACCTAGTGGAGCAATTGTGCTTGTCTCATTTGTCCAGACTACGATTCCATGGCTGGTTATGTGCAATACAATGGGGGAAATGTATATTACATATTCAGTACGATTTACACATACATACAATGGATCGACAGCCACGATCTTGAGATACTATGTGATACTGAAACATCGCTTGAAACCAGCGGCGGATCATGGAGAAAGATCCGGGAGGTCCAGGTTCTGCCGAAAATTTTCAACTTGTTAAGAAATTTTGAACTAGTTTTAATTTTAAAGTAGCAACCCCTCACTGCATACTCCCTCCGGGCCGGTATGATTGACGATTTTTAGAGTGATTGCATAACCTTTCTATATGAGAAAGGCAAAAATGTACCAAAGTCCAAAAAAGTCCATTTTTGTCAAACGAATCTCAATGTTTCATGCATTTTAAAGTCATTTGGCATGAAAAATACAAATTTGATTTTGAAAATTTTTCATTTCAGTTTATATGGAAATTTGCTGTGTGATTGCACTCTTCAACTCGTAACTCCGGAACCGGAAGTCCAATCAATAAAAAAAATCAATTGCAGCCTATGGGAAGGTTGTACCTTTCATTTGAGACTAACTTTGTGCAAATCGGTCCAGCTATCTCTGAGAAACAGAAGTCACATTTTTTCCACATACACACACAGACATTTTCCGATCTCGACAAACTCAGTCGATTGGCATATGACACTTGTCCCTCCGGGTCGGGATTAGATTGACGAATTTTAGAGTGAATGAGAGAAGCAAAAACATTTTTAGCAAATGTTGAAAGTTATTAATTTTTTTGGTGAGCAGTTCTATGTTTCATAGACATTAAATCAATTTTAACCTCGCTTCCTATTAAATAAAGACCCTTATTACAGTACATTTCTACAAAAACGAGCTCAATTTGAAAATAAATCTGAGGATTATGATTGATTACAGAACTCTGGAATTTTCTATTGGAATGTTTTTTTAGACAACTGTGAAATCAAGACCAATAGATCAGTTATATATCAGGACCCCATTACGACAATTTATCAAAAGTCCTCATGATGTTTACAACAACAGGTTATCAATCTACGGATCAGATAATTGCTATTGTAATATTGAATTTAATCAGTCTGCATCAAAAAATTTTCAACTTCAATCCAATATTTTTTTTGGGTGTTGTGGGGAGGGGGGGGGGTTGTATGGTGTTAAACCCCAAAACCTTCTCTTGGCTACGCCGTTGCTTGGAGTTATTTATTTCGCTTTTCATTTTTCGATATGTTTCAGATCGATCCGATGGTTATAAGTTAGAAAAATTGCAGTCAGAAGGTTCGCACAAATGAACATTTTTGCACTGATAAGTTATCAAATTCCTTCCAGACAACTTGGAAGTGTTCGGTGATTATTTCTAGCGGTTGTAGATAGTAAAATGAAATACAAAATTCGTCTTATCGAAATAATGTTTGGCTTATTTCAATGGAATATTACTATATTGAACAATAAATAGGCGATAAAGAGTAATCAACAAACAACAAGCCATAACTTTTAAAGTATTCAAAATAGATATTTAAAATGTTCAGTAAAGTTATTCGCAAAAGTAAGAGCTACAAATTTGCTGAAGACGTCATTTCGATATACACTTCCACGAAAATTTGGGAAAATATCTCACTCATAGGGAGATTAATCAGCAAAAGCACAATACCAAAAGAAAGGGCATATTACCTCCATTATATTCTCCGAAGATACTATTTACCTAAAATAAGCCGTTTTAGCGTTAATAATAGATTACATGTTTTTGGTCATATTTCTGGCAATGGGAAATGATAAAAATCTTTCCTCCGCATTTAATTATAAATATCTCTTTTGATAATAGTCCGATTTCAACAATCTATAGCTTGTTCGAAAGGTATTCGTTAAAGCTGCCCAAAAAAATATAAATTGTTAATCTATATTGTCAATTTCGGCAGATAAATTAAAAAAACTGCAAAACACGCCATTTTTACGCATTCAAACATTCATATCTTGGAAACTAAACATCAGAATCAAAAACAAATTAATAGCGTTCATACTGTTTTTTAGTTCTTTCATTTAAAATTGGTTTGGATAAGATCGGTTCAGCCATTGCTGAGAAACACGAATGAGAATTTGTCCGTTACATACACACACAGACACACACACAGACATTGTCCCAAATCGTCGAGCTGAGTCGATTGGTATATAAGAGTCGGCCCTCCGGGCCTCGGAAAAAATCTTTAAAGTTTGAGCGAATTCTATACATTTCTTTTATAAGAAATGTAAAACCGTGATTAAAGCAACAAATAAAAGTGAAAAAAATAACGGGTAAGATCTTAGAAAGCTTGAGGCTCCTATTACGAAGAATGATTTTTATTTGGGTGAAAAACAGATATTTTCAAGATGCTTGCCTCTTTTGTGCGAAATGAGCGTGCGGGGCTATTCAGACCACCTATTCCTTCAAACACCATTCAGCGGCTTGCGGCTACGCACACGATTGCACACGCAACAGCAAATAAAATACATGAGGCGCCAATCGACAGCTGTGAGTAACCAGATTAAGTTGTTGTAAAACAATTTATTTTTTTCGCTTCTTAAGGAGTTTCTCTAATAAATGTTTCATAGGTTAATTCCATTGTAAAAAATTAATAAAATGACAAACTTAATTGCCCTCAAATCAAAAAAAAAATGTAGCTGAGGTTTCAAACTAACAATTAGGCCCTTTGACCGATAAATTTTTTGACATCTATCCACCTAAAAGTGTAATTTTCTTAGGTAAGTCCGAATAGCCCCGGGTTCCCACATAAATCGGAATGAGCAAGATATCCAAAAGATGCAAAACTATTTTATGAAGTGTTCTAAATTATTTGGATTTATAGTTTCAGCTCGCTGATGCCCACCTTGACCACTTTGGACACCTTCGGTGGAACTGGAAGCTTCGGAAAAAGCGGCAAAGTTCCTGGTTTAAATTCCCATCGGCTTCTTAGAAATGTCTGATCCAATTTTCTCAAATTTAGTCTTAAATAAAATCTACAGCATCCCTATTAACTGCTATTAAATTCCATTGGAATCGGAGTTCTCGTTCCTGTGTTACGAGTTGAAGTATGCGGTCATATGCGAGATTCCCATGTAAACCGGTTTAGTCGTATATCGCAATGATGCAAAACTAATTGAAATGAGTTTTAGATTACTTGGAATTATTAGTCCTGGTCACTAATTGCAAATCAAAATCTCTGTGACCATTTTGGGAACTGTTGAGGATTCCAGAATATCCGAAGAAATGGCCAAGTTCGAAATTAGAGTCACACCTCTTGCTCATAAATTGACTATTTGACCGATTCTTGCTGAAAATTCTGCAATTTAGTTGTCAAATTGACGGCACAATCACCGACTTTTCAGTAATCCAGCCCAAATTACTGAAAATTTGGTCACTGTGTTGTCATTTTGACAAACCAATTGCTGAATTTCCAACAAAAAGAATCTGTCAAATGATTGAAATGAAAATGCTGAGTTTTCATCATTTTGATTTGATGAATTTTCAAATTTTCCTCCATCTTTCAAATTTGGAATCACTAATGTAATGCTTCAATTGCTGCAATTAAATTTCATCGCGATCTGACTTTCAAAAAAAATAATTCAGTTTTCTGTGGTTCAACAACAGGCTACACATATTGTGCATTCTCATAAAAAATCAAGTCAATTCGTTGATTAGTTTTTGAGTTATCGTGTTCGTCAATTTGGAAAAAGCGGTTTCGAGAAAAACGCTATTAAAGGGTGTCCCACATCAAATTGCATCACGAAAAAAACGCTGTAGAAAAGAATCCACTGGGTATTTTATCTTGAAAGTTTGGGTCGAAGTAGTTTAGAGTTTATTGTTTACACTGTATTTTTATGGCTGTTAGTTTTTCGAATATTGTTGCCGATAGATTGAAATCTGTGTGTGTGTGTGCTTCCAAATACGCCCGAGGAATGCACACCTGTTTGAAACAAAAGAAGTTCAGCGGGGCCACCGAGGTAGTGGGATACTATTCCAGAGGTTCAATACTAACAATTAAGCGGATAAAAAGAAGTCGATTTTATTTGTCCACTACACCAGACGCCCCCTTGCGGGTTTCAGCGTCGACACGTAGTACATCAAACTCGTAGATGACGAGCCATTGTATATAGTTGTACTACGAATGTAATAAACATTTCCACAATTAGATTGAACATAACCAGGTATGGAATCATAGTTTGGAAAAATAAGAAAGGCACAATTGCAGAGGGATAAAACAAATGGGAGGGCTTTAGCTCCCTAGCCCCCCTCTGGCTATGAATCATTACAGTTAAAAAATTGAATACCATACGAGAAACGAGTGTTGCGTTACAAATTGTTTTTTGCCACTGAATACAAAAAAATCTAAAATACTGCTAATTAGTTATTGTATTTTGGAAACAGGTCAAAATTGCTCGAAATCGAATACTTAAACATAAAAGAGCTGATGACTTTTTATTTCTTCGAATATGTTTACAATTGTTTTTAATTAGCTTCATGCTATTTAAGGGGGGGGGGGAGGTGGGTAAAGGTTTCAGCCTAAAAAAAAACAATTTTTTTGCGATTTTTTTAGAACATTGCGTGAAGTAAATTTATCAAAAGCTTTGTACATTATAGTGTATCATTTCAATAATATGCTGTAATTTTTCTGGGCAAAAATATCGACAAACGACTCGGTGACGAAGCTTTTTGTACAACGTCTCTGAAAAAAAACATGATTGGCGGTTTACGTGCAATTCAAAAATTACTTAGCCGATTTCTTTCAAATTTGCATACACATTCTATGTTAAAAATACCGAACCCCTACGTTGAGTTTTTGAGGTAATATTTCATTTAAGGGGGTGTTTACTCATAAAAGGACGTAATTTTTCGTGAAAAATAGTAATTTTTATTTAAAATGAGTAAAAAAACCCTAAATTAAAAAATTTTCTCAACAACGTAACGTAGGGGTTAGGCATTTTTTACATAGAATGTTTCTGCAAAGTTTGAAAGAAATCGGTTAAGTAGTTTCGGAATGGCAGGTAACACCGCAAATCATGGTTTTCCAGAGACGTTCTACAAAAAACTTCGTCAGCGAGTTGTATGTCGATATCTTTGCATAGAAAAATTACAGCATGTTACTGAAATGATATACTATTAAGTCCAAAAGTTTTGATCAATTCGCTTCATGCATAGTTCTGAAAAAAAATGTTTTTTCCTCCCCTCCCCCCCAAAGGAAAGCTCATAGCTTACAAAAAACTAACATTCAATGAATACAACAAACCTGTTTATTATACTTTGAATTTTAGCCTATGTTCACTCACTTAGAATAACGAACGTGATATTTTTATTATCAATAACAGTTCTGCGTTGACGGTTGTATAGCACGATACTACAAGATATGTAGTACAAACATAAAATTGAAAACCAGCGAAATTGAAAAAAATATTTTCTCCGAGGTTTCGTTTTCGCGTTTTGGTCCATATAAATCATCTTCATTTTTTACGAACGTGAGCACTCTGTCAGGAACAAAATAGTACTGCAGGCCAGATTCGATTATCCGTAGGGTGCAGAAAAATTTCGCTTCTGATAATCGAATCATCCGGATAATCGAATAAAAAAAAATGTTTTTTTTTCTTCATGAAATATATTTGTTATATGTTGAAAAACGGTATCTAAGGTACATGCATCAATGTTTGACTTATGGTACATGCATTAATGTTTGACTTATGGACGAATATGGATCACTTTATATTCTATAAAGTGAAAATAAGACATTTAATAAGTTATTTAGCCAACTTATTTTATTGTGTTCGATTAATTTGGATTAATATGCTTATGTTTGGTCTAATAATCAAGACGCATAAAACTAAATTCTCTGCGTAAAACTTCAGTCAACTTAATACTGGTTTCGGTAAATTCAGACAGAAATAACAACTAATTTTTAAGATTACGCACCACTGCACTAGTTTGTATACAACAACATAACTTTGGAAATCCTCTAAAAGAGAAGCAACACGCAATATTCCACTGAGAAGCCCAAAAATTTGATTCAAAACCATCCAACACAAGTCCAGTAATGGACGCCTGCTGAACGGTCTGCTGGGCGTCGCCCAACGTTGTTCCAACAAAGAACCAGCATTGGACGATTTTGAAACAGGAATTTCTTGGAAGGATGAATTTTGCACACGTTACGAGTAAAAAATAATGTGCAAACCTTTTGTGCGCACGACATCAAGAAGCGCGCGTTATGCAATCAGCAGCAGTATCATCATCGTCATCATGCGCTCTAGAGATATAAGAAACTAGCTGAATCTTGGAATCTTGGAACCAAGAACGCGGTTCTTTTTTGGAACAACGTTGGGCGACGCAGACTGTTCAACAGGTGTCCATTACTGTGCTTGTGTTGGATGGTTTTGAATCAAATTTTTGGGCTACTCAGTGGAATGTAGCGTGTTGCTTCTCTTTTAGAGGATTCCCAAAGTTATGTTGTTGTATACAAACTAGTGCAGTGGTACGTCAGTCCTAAATACATAATGGGGCTCATAAAATCGGTCATTGCATTCATTCTAAAAATCACAGAGAAAATCACAGGCATCTACAGGAAAATGTAGTTTGTAGCCAATTGATTAGGTGCATCAAACTTTATAGCACACCACTTTGAATTGAAATATTGGTTGATCAAATGAAATCTCTTTATTTTCCCAAATTATTGTAATTTTTAAGATTTTAAAATTTTGTGCTTCTAGGAAATGTAGCTGATATCAATTTCTATCGATTTATGTATATTAATAGTGGTATATAACAAAAAAGGTTTTTTTGTAAAAAATGCGAAATTTATGTATTTTCACGTATTTTTGTGAAGATTTTGTGAGAACATAAAATTCTTGTTTTCCAAAAATTGTAGCTAGTATCGATTGTAATCGATTGGTGGACGATAATATGTAAGTCACCGTATCGAATTCAAAATTATGATTAAAAAAAATTTCTGTATTTCCATGAAGTTTTCATAATTTTTTAGAAAATATTTATTCTTTCAGAAACTGTAGTTGGTATCAATTACAATTATAGATGTGTAATGTAGCTTTAGAAAAAATAATATGCGAACAACTGAAACAATTTCTTCAGGCTACGGATAATCGAGTCATTTTCTATGGATAATCGAGTTACGGATAATCGAGACTACGGATAATCGAATATGGCCTGTAGATTCAATTAATCTGAAGTGCTCTACTCCCTTTGTGTGATACTGACAACATATGCGGATGGTACTATAAACAGAACATCTTGCCAAGTTACATTTTCTCCAGTTCATAGATCAGCGCTTCTTTTGTCCATTCTTCACAAGTGATCTGTGTATCACAAATTTCATTGCAAACATATCCTGACGTCATTGATAAACCGCCTTGTATTCTACATTGCATTGATACTAAATCATCAATTTACAATCCTTACACTAACCTTCCACACTATACGTTTAGTATAACAATCCCCTTTTTGAACTGTCAAGAACAGATATGTACAAGTTTACTTTATACATATCAACAACTACACCATCATTGATCCACCATCCAGTATTCAAAGCTATACGCCGACATGCGCTATCGAAGTATTAATAACAAAACCAGAATGAAAATAATAAGCACTATCACAAGCCCGCACCGCGTTCGTTAGCGCACTATAATATTGCTAGATTCCTCATCATTTTGTGTATATTTGTATTATGTCCCAAGTCCCATCCGCCACTCTCCAGTGCAAACAACGTTAAGACATTCGCGCACATTCGTTACACGTCGTACCAATTCGGAGTGTGTGGCTAGTCCTCGGCGGATCGCGCAACTGATTGGATCGTTAAGTGCTTAACTAGTGCGCGAACATCGTATTAACTTAATTATCACAAACGTTTCCAACAGTCTGCGATAGAGGTTAGCATGACGATAAATAATAATTCTAACAAATTTGGCGTATTCCTGGGAGACCATTGAGTGGAGCGGAATTTCTGGTTAGCCCTGCCTATGAACAAAGCAGAAGAAATGCACGATAAGCAGCGTGTTTCTCCAATTGATAGTGATGCCCTCAGTGGAAAAGCAAGAGTGATTGATGCTTTTATCTAAACAAGAAAAAGAGTGTACTGCGACCGGAAAACGCAAGATATCAAACGTCCACTGTTTTTAAAATGTTTGTCTTTGTGCTCAACGCAATAAATTCCAGTGACATGGTAGATGATGTGGTAAAAGCTGTGGTAAAAGTGAACATCGAATTGCACATTTAGCTGCAAGATAACTGTTGAACGAATTGTTTATTCGCCCTTCACCAATTGAAGCGGTTAATGACGACGCATTCATGGATCCTGGAATAAACCCTCATGTTTCATCACTTGAAAATAAGCAGTGCTCAATGTAGAAATTAAGCAGCACAAACACAATGCGCGAAAATAGCTGATCGTTGGCCGTTAGCTGTGTTGTCGCATGCAAATCTGATACCATATTACTTTGGAACAAGCAAGCACAACAACGGCAGACTGGTGGAGTTGATCATTATTTTTCGATTCACAAAAATATACAACGAGAACCGGATTTATCAACTGAAACGAAACAAACAACAAAAGTTTCGGTGTATTCACACACCTTATTATCAGCGACACTTTGATGGCAAAATGTGATCAGTTTTTGTACGATCACTTTCCTCTGCGTGAATACACTAACACTGTGAGAACTGACTACTGTAATCACGTTTACCTCGAGCAAGTGGTCCGCTATGCTATGTCGTCATAGGTATTGGGTGCTGGTGGCTGGGTTTTTCTAATATTCTGTGAATTTTGATCAACTTTTATTCTCGGACGAAACATCTGATTAGCAGTAAAAGATAATCTTAGTACTTTTTTGGATCAGACCTCATGTCCATTGAAAAATATAATCCGTACCTGTAGAAATAGATTTACAGCAAGTACCGGTCTACATACATTGAATTGGCCCGTTATTTTTTTGTAATCTCAAACTCAAACAAGATTCAACAACCACGATGGCTTCAAACAAAGAAAATTAAGGCATTCTTTCCTTTGAACACCTACCAGCTACATTAGAACAAACGTATGGCAATGTTTTAGTATCGGTTAATTATTTGTTTTTCATTATTTTCCAATTATCTGTCGAAAAGTATGAATGTTGAACTTGTAATTGAATTTTCATGTCGACTTCGTTTCATCAGAATCCAACACTAACTTAGTGACAGGACTAAGCTATCGCCTGATTGACTTTAGCTCCAAAAACAATTCATGTTCCGGAAAAACAACGAAGTCAAGTGTGACGCACAGCATGAAAAGATGTCCGTGTCTCCGTTTATGTAGCTGGCGTCAATCTAGCGCTAGCTTTGTCCTTTCTCTAAGGTAGAGTCGGATTCTGATGAGATGAAGCTGAATGGAAAAATCCATAACTAATTTATTTGTAGGTTTTTTGCTCTGCACGCACCAAAATGGTTCTGCACAATTTTCTCCTTAATGGAGGTTTTATAATAGAGGTGATAGGTTTCTACACAATCTTAGGAAGACTATGACGATGCTTAGGGATAAATATAACTCAATGGACGAATGTTTAGCCAACGAGACATATTTGAACGAGGTCATCTTTATGCATGGGTATAAGAATAAAATGGCTCAATGGACACGTTCCAACGTAACATTGGGGTTTTAGCCTTGTAGGAAGACGGGAAAGTACAACACAAAACAAAAAGTTACAGATAGGATTCTTCACCTGTGAAGGAATTTCATCAGAGAGTAACAAACACAACGCTATGAGGAAATTTCTCCACAAATATCGGTCTATTTATTTTACCAAAACAGTTCCAAATTTTATACACTGACAGAAGAATTCAGAGTTAAGTGAAGTGGTTTATCTTTCATGCTTGAGAATAATTGTTCACACGTGGTATCCCGATCAGAATGAAATAACAAGATTATAACACATTTTTGTAACGTATTATGTTATAAATGAGGTTAGAAATTTATAATAAGTAATAATATGAGGTATAGTTTTGAAATACTTCTTTTATGTGTTTCTGGTCGGGATATTTCCCACATACTTACGCATATGTCAGTAGTACCTGCATCACATATGCTACGACTATCCCTACTAAAATATAAATTGACAGGTAAACCTGGAGATGAATTGTGTTCCAGTGTTATGTCTGTTAGTCTAGATTTTATTTTTCTGTATCTACAACGTAATGGTTATGAAGATACATATTTTTGGGGCTTATTAATGTTCTATCTAGCTGCCTCTCACACCCAATCAGGGCCGTCTTAAGACTACTCGGGGCCCCTGGGCACAACTGAACTGAGCTGAGGGGCCCCTATAACAGGTATAAACTGATGTAGAGTAGGATGATCAATGATCCCCAGCATCAGGGAACCACCTATACCACCTTGAGATTTATTTTTCAAATTTAAGCCAAATCATTAAACCGTGTGAAAATATTAAAAATACTACAGAAATCAAATTATATGCAGAAAAATACAGATTTCCATCGCTATAGGTGGCATTCTAAATGTCCAGGTACCGTCGAAAAACGGAAGATGATTTTAATAGATCTTAAAAAGATATTAGCATTTCTAACCAATCTGACCGAAATTGGCAAAGAGTCTAACACACTAACTATATGCGGTTGTGGAAGTTCGAGGCGAGCTACGTACGTGTTATCGACTTAGCAGCTGCGCTATTTCCCCATATGATATAGTCTGATCTTAATATTTGTAAAACGCTGTTTGAGGCTGAAGACTGCCTTTGTCAATAATGAGGAATGATGGAGTAAGGCGGGTTAAACGTCAACACTATAATGTCGACGATTCATTCAATAATTGTTCTTTCACTATAAGCAACTAGGAAAAATATTTAGCAATATGCGAATAAAATTAAACTTGTTAATAGATGAAGACTACATGATTTACAAAAGTTATATTGAATCGTACAATGTTGCTCTGGATTTCTTACTGTTCCTGATATGATGCAGCTGGAAAAAGTCAATTGCCAGCTTTACTGAAAAGCCCCATTTTTTCAACCGTAATTCAACTACATTTACAGATGACAATATTCAATATTTCAGCCATTGAAATCAATCGATATTATGTCGAATCTAAGTGCGTGATTCATTTTAGATATTCACATTTTTCGCTGCAGGAATATAACGATTCTTTGACATAGTATTTCTTCATGCACAAATTGTTGGTGAGGTGGATTTTGGTTATATATTCTGACAGAAGTTTTGTGCTTTCTTTTTAAGTGAACGGTTCGGAGAGGCGAAAATAGCAAACAAGTATTATAAGTAATATTTGATTTGAGTAATAATATATCACTGTGACTGCAATATTATACAACATGCAAACCCAAACATAAACGCATAAAAATTTAAGTTAAAAAAAGCTTATTTCAATACCAGTTATGTAAAACAGTCGAAATAGGAAATACCTCGAATGCACGTTGCCGTGAGGCACAAACCCTCGACTGCTGATTCCTGATTCTAACGGCCTAAAATATTTATGATAAGGCGGAGTGTCGTACAAAAATAACATAATTGATTATGTACTAGTTTACGACGGCATAGTGGAAAATGCTTAATCTGGCTGCGAAAGTATCGTGAAATCTCAAGAAGTCCAGGAGTCTTTAGAGGTTTTCATGAAGATTTGTCCATTCACAATCCCTGATGTGATGAAGAAATTAAAATTTGCCACATGCGCGGATCGCTTGCCAAACAAGGATTGTGTACCGAATTTCGACATCTTCTTCTTCCACTTTCTGTTCAGCTTTATTATGCAAAATTTTGCCACCTTGTTGCCGCTCCTGCTTGGTGCCTTTCGAACTTTCTATACGTATTGTAGAATACCTCTGTCCCATCTCAGGAGCTTAGGACCAAAGGAGTGATATTAACCCTCTTAGCCAAGTCACTCCCAACGATTTACTAAACCCCCATCAAATTGACACGGTCGGTACGGTTGTCCACGTTTCTTTCTTATTCAAGGTTCAAAATGATTCATTAAATTCTTCATTAAATGAATAATTTGATTGCCGAATCATCTTCATCTGTACGCTGCACAGTTGGCCTGGCCGCTTTAATGATTGTGTAGCATACCTAAGCTGACCAACCGTACGGAATTTGGGAGGACTGTACGGATTTTTCAATACGTGTACGGATTTAGATCCTGTACGGATTTGTCCGGAATTTGAACGGAATTTCCAAAAAAAATTAAAGGGGTGTCCTCCCAATATTTATTAACCGCTCTACAGTTGCAGGTTGGTTCCGCCGTGGGGTGTACGAATAGCCATTTAGTTGCCATAAGGGCGCGCAGTTTCTCTGCAAAGACGATGTCCCAATATTCCATTGGACGTTGAACTAGTTTCTTAGTGGGTACCGAAAATAAGCTGAAATTCCAGCTGGCTTCAGTCGTAATTCTGGTTCTAATGACACAACTGATTGTGATTGTATTTACTGGGGAGTAGTGCTTGGCAGGGATGCCGGATATTTCAAAACTTTTCGAATCTTTTTGGAAAGGCTCAAACTTGTAGTACATTTTCTATCGTTTTTTCAAATGCTCGCAGTATTTCAAAATAATGTAATGGAAATTTAACTAAAAATAATAAAAGTTAAAAAATTAGCTCTTGATCAAAACCTTCAAGAGACCAATTTAAACCTGATTTTTTCTAGTAATTTGTAATAACATCTGCAAGTACAACTTTATTTGTTTTATTAGAACCAATTTCTCCACCACCGCTTACCTTTCAAACCAGGTTTAACGGTGTATTTCTTTTCGCATCTTGTGTTTGGGTTACATTAAAACCGAAAATGAAATGAGAATTGCTCTGTCGAAAATCGAAGTTCAGATTCGATCAACTAAATTTTGTTAAACATTAAAGTGAACGAGAAACAACAAAAAAGTAAACTAATCTTGAGTAGGGGAACACGGGGAGACTTGACCAGGTTTTCAGCTAAAACTGCATAAATCTCTAAAAAAAGCCTTCAATCCCCCAAAAATCATTCAGATATAATGCACAAAGTTATTGCGCGTCTTCATGATTTTTTGCAGAATTTTTAATTTATTTTTTGAAAAGTTACAAAAGTTTTTCTGTGATCGTGGTGATCAATGGGGAGACTTGACCAAGGCGTGGGGAGACTTGACCAAGAGAATTTTGAAAAATCATAACAAAAAATAATGACATAAAACATACTGTAATTATTTTTTTCCCTATTGTCGAGATCCTTAGGTAGCAGTAAAAAATATAAAAGAGTTGCATTTGATAAATTTAGATTTTTTTTTAAATGCATTTCTTTTTAAGGATTAACTGTACTGTTTGCATTGCATGTTCACACGTCACGAAATCAATCCTACTATTGCTAACTTTGCTTACAAATTTTAAAATATAAAGACTTATGTTTGGGGTGGGATTTTTTTTATGGCGTGATTAACATTAACAGTAGATACCAAAGCATAATAAATGTTAGGAATTTTGTATTTTTCTTCAGCTGATCGCCACTTGGTCAAGTCTCCCCATAAAATCTTGGTCAAGTCTCCCCAACATTAGTTATTGCGTTCAATTTCATACGAATTCTAATAATAACTATTCCAATGTTCCAGTTTATGTAAGATCATTTCACTGCTTCACAAGGATTAAGATGGTATATTAGTCCTTTAATAGTAATTAGTAGTCGAGTAGATATGTCCATACAAAGTTTGATAAAAAATTACATCATTTAATGCAAATTTATTAATCACGTAATATTTTCTGCAAGGAAAGGATTTTTTACTCCAAACTTTCAAAATTACCTTAAGGGATCGAAACAAGTATAAAAATATTTTTGAAAAAAAAATAAGAATCAAATAGAAGACGCCATAGCCGAAAATAGAATTTTGCGCTTGGTCAAGTCTCCCCATGTTCCCCTAATCTACGAGAAAGGTATAAAAACCAGCAAAAAGCAAAAGGTATAAAAAATGAGCAAAAATTGTGAGTCTCGTTACTCACAGAACAGAGATTACATCAACAGATAAAAGAGAAAGCTTTTTTTGTCATTGCCCGTGCTTTTCCAAAGGAGACTATTGTTCATTGCAGCGCATTTCGAAGTGCCATTCGCCGCACAATTGATCGCTTTTCTTGTAATATCAAAAAACTGATTGCTACTTATCATAAAAATGTTTTTGTAACCTGAATATACTAAACCCGAAATCTTGACGCAATAGGGCACCAGCGGCAGTTCGTCCAGTGAGCCATTTACGCGACTTCCGGACACTTCATTAATAGGTTTGTTCCAGTACACGCTTTTTGCTTCCAGTTGCACAAGAGCAAACAGGAGCAATAAATTCCTCTTCACTTGGTTTACTAGAAGAAAAAAGAGAAGCAAAAAATACAGGAACGGTTTGTCCCTGTTTGCTCCGGAGTACTTCCAGTTTCCTTGGTACTGGACCAAATCTAATTTTGTCGCTTCAAAATCCAATGAAACACACAATACCAGCCACCAAATCCTCCAACAAAAACCGTTCTGCTAGGTTTCTTTCAATCTTTGGTTCAGCAGCCCTACCAGATTTCTGCGCGTATCATGTCTTACTACCCAGTAAAGTTCAACCGGAACTGAACTGGAATTCTGGCTGGTTCCAGTTCGTATTCCGGCTCCAGTGACACAACCGATTCTAACTAGAATCGGTTGTGTCACTGGAGCCGGAATGCGAACTGGAACCAGCTGGAATTCCAGTTCATTTCCGGCTGAGCTTAACTGGGTAGCTGGCAGAGACCATCCCAGTAAAGTTCAGCCAGAAACTAGCCGGAATTCCGGCTGGTTCCAGCTAGTACTCCGGCTCCAGTGACACAACCGATTCTAACTAGAATCGGTTGTGTCACTGGAGCCGTAATACTCATTGGAACCAGCCGGAACTCCTGCTCATTTCTGACTGATCTTTACTTGGGTTCTGCTAGATTTCTGTCAGTCTTGGTTTAGCAGCTCTGTCAGATTTCTGCGCGCATCCTGTCGGCTTAGCTGAACTAGGGCGAACTCGGCTTCGCTTGCGTTTTCTGGCAAATTTTGACAGGAACCGAGCAAAACCCTGGCATAACTCGGAAATAAACCGTGCAAAGATCCTGGTAATTTCTACCTGGTAGGATTTTATAACGAATCGAGCAAAACTTCCGATAAAGTTGTGGCAGGGAGCGTACAGAAATTCTGTTCATACATTTCTGGCTGGATTCTGGTTAAAAGTGAGCAGCATTGGTTAGTTTAACCGCTTTTGTCAGAAACGGTTGTTGCATTTGATTGAATTCTCTGCCAGAATTCTCGCACAAATCGTGCAAAATGCTGGCAAAAACTCTGCCAGAATCAATTTCGCTTTGCTCAACTTCTGCGAACTTTTTGCTAGGGCACGCCTGGCCGTGCATTCCAGCCAGGAATGCACGGCCAGGATTTCTATGCGCTACCTGTCACATCTTTGTCAGATGTTTTGCTCGATTCGTGCTAAATTCTACTAGGTAGGGATTGCCAGGGTTTTGCTCGGTTCTTGTCAATATTTGCCAGAAAATGCGAGCGAAACCGAATTCGCCCTAGTTCAACTAACCCGACAGGATGCGTGTAGAAATCTGACAGGGCTGCCAAATCAAGACTGACAGAAATATAGCAGGACAGTCTCTGCCAGAAAATTTGGTGACTGGGAAGATGCCGAAGAATCGGCAATTTGAATTGAACCGGTTTGACGAATTCGCTTTGCTGAAAATTCAGTAGTTCAAATTGTCAAATTGACAGCGCTATTGCCGAATTCTCAGTATTCCGGTCTGGATTGCTCTAAATCCGGTAAATGTGCTGTCAATTTGACAATTTGAATTACTGAATTTTCAGCAAAGCGAATCTGTCAAACAGGTTCAATTCAAATTGCCGATCTTTCGGCACCTTGTATTGCTGAAACTTTCATCTGATGAAAATTCACCAAAATTTTGCTAAGATTGACAACCAAATTTTGGTGTGTGGGTTCGCTCGCACTGCCTGGCAAAATCCCGACGGGAAACGAGCAAAACCTTGGCAGAATACTGATAGGCACCCGCACCGTGCCTATCCAGCTTTTAACGTGCCATAATGGCGGTCTAAATTGTTCAGTTCGTAATACCTTTAATGGTCATTTTTTGGCAATAATTGTTTACATCAACCGCCCAGTGAGATTAAATAATCTACGTTAGTCCAATGCGTTGGATGTTTATTCAATGAACGCCCGACATCTTCAACTGGGCGTTGCTGTCAAGCAGGCGTAAACGATTATTGTCAAAAAAGGGCAATTAAACGTATTACGAACTGAACAATTTAGACCGTCATTATGGCACGTAAAAAGCTGGATATCTTCCAGGTGGAATTATAGCAGTATTCGAGCAAAAATCTATCATTGTTATGGTAGGAATTAAGGAAAATCCCTGACATTACATTCCTGTCGGAAATATGGCTTAAAGCGAGCAGCGCCGGTTTGTGTTAGCGCTTCTGCCTCGGCTGTTCCATTGAGCTAAATGTCTGCTTAAATTTTCATAACGCGCCCATAGATTGTCAACAACAGTTTGTCAGAAGCCATTTCGTTTTGCTCAACTTCCAAGTCATCGCATCATCGTGAATTGGTTCTGACAGAATCCGGCTGGCATTCTGAGGGCGTTACCAAAAGTCGGACAGAAAATTAGCTCAAATTTAACAACCTATTCTGGTACACACGGTGAAACTAAATGGTACTGCACGCTTTTAGCCAGTGTTTTGCGTAGACTGTTGTCAGAAAGTGCGAGTGAAATCGATTTCGCCCTAGTTTAGCTGACCCGGCAGGATGCGCGTAGAAATCTAGCAGGACTACCAAACCAAACACAGAAAAATCAAGGGCGGTCTTTTTCAGAAAACTTGGTCATCGGCTTCTGCTGTGACTGGGACAACTAGCGTTGAGAGTTGGTATTTACGCCCTAAAAGCAGCCGCATATCTAAGAAATTTGATAGCGATTTTTTTTCCGAAGTATTTTAAATGGAAACCGGATTGCCGTTGTCCGGTACGGAAAACAATCCACACAAAAATTCACGTAGAACACCCGCACAACACAAAAACAAGAACATGAATTGTTTTCGACAGTAAAATTGAAGTATTTATTAGGAGGGACTGCCCTTTCAATGACCATTCCTGTGGATAGATTGTTCCCAACATCAAGTTATGGACTTGCCAAATAGCAACTGACGTGAAAATCCAAGGTAAAAACAAATTATATAATTGAAACTTTCACATTATATGTATTAAACTATAAATACTAGGATGGGGCATTGTTATATGGAAAAACGTAATCATAGTCACATCAACCGAGCACAGCACTTTTTTGGTTCCTTTTGGGGTCCCAAACAACTGTGCAAAATTTGGGGTCGATTGGTGTTGACCCGGCGTAGCGCATTGCGTTTGAAATTTGTATGGAGATTAGTATGGGAAAACCTACATTTTTGCATTTTTAATTTTACAGACTACAATTCTTCCTTCAGTATGCAAACAAATAGATAGAAGTGTAGTCCAGGATATGCTGAACAACTTTGCCGAAGGATGTATGGTGTTAGAATATCTCTAAGCCAAGTTATAGCTGTTCAAAGTTCGATACATCGAATTAAATGTCAAAAATCATTTTTATTGCCAACACTGCCGGTGTACCATGGTATTTCATATAGCATTCCAAAATAACATTATATATTTTAGTTTTACCACATTGGTATGTTTGGATGAATTATTCAAAAGCCTTAGCTCAATTTCATGAGCGTAGGTAGTGGATCAATAGGGCGTAGTGAGGGGTGAGGGGGACTTTAATATGTAGAAATTCGAACTGAAATGTTGTCGAGGTGGAATGTTCAAATGAATTATTTCAAAACAATTACACAATGTCCTACGCATAATAGTAACGATGAAATAAAACATACTGTATCCCTTTACCTTGACTTTTATCAATAGAAGTTACGTTACAGACTGAATCAACTGATGTCGAGTTGATATGTCAGAGAATTGCATTGATTATATTTCAGTTTAATAGGCACTATGATTTGATGAAAGGCTCATTTCGACGCTGTTCGATCACCTGAAGCAAAAATTGTTGTAGGGATCTGGTGGATTTCATTTTGAAATCCAGAAATTAGCTTCACGCTTCGTGATCGAACAGCATAGAAATGAGCATGCTATCAAATCATAATGCGTATTAACAGTTATGTGTCCAACAAAAAACACCTTTAACAGGCCAACGAGGGTACCCGGGTACCCACAAATTGAAATGCTCATAACTATGGCTTCCTTTAACCGATTTGAACACTTTTAGATGTTTTGGATTCAGGAACTCGTCTGCTTTTTGATTTTGTACAGTAGAACCGTAATAATGGATCTGGTTTTTGGTAATCCGGATTTTCCGGAGTAATGTTCCAGTACTAGGATATGATTTGTAAATTTTAATAATGTCCTAGCAATATGAGTATCAAAACTCTTCAAATTGTCTCGGAGGTCTGTTTTTTATTGTTACGGGACCCTATGGCAATTTGAAAAATGGAATTGGAATGGAATGGCCACTCACGGCCTCACAGGAACCTGCTCCGGAATGTCCGTTCCGGGGTCAAATCACCAAATGGTTCCAAAACTACGAGATGCAGCCTACTGATGCAATTCCAAGAATTTTGATGCCCATATTGCTAGTATTCCATTGAAGTTCGCAAATAGTACCCCCGCACTGGAACCTGCTTCCGGAAACCCGGATTCCCGGGAACCGAATGGAGTAACCCGATTCATTTTTACCAAGTCCAAAAGTGGATGAGTTCTTGAATCCAAAACGGGCAAAAGTATCGAAATCGGTTGGATATTACCTTAGTTATGAGCATTTTAGTTTTGTGGGTACCCGGGTACCCACGTCGGCCTGTTACGTAGTAAAAAAAAATCAGGAGCCCCTCCTTACTCCCACCCTTACTATATTAACAATATTATTAACCCAAAAGCTTGATTTAGTGAAGCTCTAAGATGTCACAAAATTTCAATTTCCAGCTATGGATAAAACATAGGAATTTAATTAATTGAAACTTAAAAAGGTACCCAGGTACCGCGTCGGACACACAACGGTTAAACCGAAATATAATCCTCTGACATATCATCGCGACATCAGTTAATTCAGTCTGTAACGTAACTTCTATTGATAAAAGTCAAGGCAAAGGGATACAGTATGTTTTATTTCATTGTTACTATTATGTGTAGGACATTGTGTGATTGTTTTGAAATAATTCATCTGAACATTCCAACTCGACAACATTTCAGTTCGAATTTATACATATTAAAATCCCCCCCCCCCCCCCCATCTCCACTCTCTACGCCCTATTGCTCAACTACCTACGCTCATGAAATTGAGCTAAGGCTTTTGAATAATTCATCCAAACATACCAATGTGGTAAAACTAAAATATATAATGTTATTTTGGAATGCTATATGAAATACTATGGTATACCGGCAGTGTTGGCAATAAAAATGATTTTTGGCATTTAATTTGATGTATCGAACTTTGAACAGCTATAACTTGGCTTAGAGACATTATAACACCATACATCCTTCGGCAAAGTTGTTCAGCATATCCTGGACTACACTTCTATCTATTTGTTTGCATACTAAAGAAAGAATTGTAGTCTGTAAAATTAAAAATGCAAAAATGTAGGTTTTCCCATACTAATCTCCATACAAATTTCAAACGCAATGCGCTACGCCGGGTCAACACCAATCGACCCCAAATTTTGCACAGTTGTTTGGGACCCCAAAAGGAACCAAAAAAGTGCTGTGCTGAAAAAACGATCATTTTGCCCCACCCTAATAAATACATATATAATATGAAACTTTCAATTATATAATCGGCAGAATCTACATGACATTGATCGTGCATTGTGTCCCAAAAAAGGAGCATTAAAATAAAAGCACTTTAAAGATTTTTAAATTTTTTCGAGGGTTTTCCACAATAATCTTATTGTGCATGTGCTCGTACCTTATCGTCCTAATCCTGATCCAAATCCAGCACAAAATTCGGAATCAAATAGCTGAGCTGCCTTGAGGCTATTTGCAGTACAGATAAATTATTTATGAGCTGTTACATCTATGGGCCAAAACAGATCAATTATAAGGCTGAAATGTAGTTTTATTTCAATCACTATTTTGGAATTCTATTTTAAATTTCACACAACATAAATAGAAAGCTGATTCAAATATTATTATTAGTATGTGTGACGACTGATGTCAGATAAATCGACAAGTGCCATAAAACCGATAAACTATAAAAAAATCTGGAAAATTAAATTAAGAAGAGCTGTTTAAATCGTGGAAATAAGAATATCGTGCTTTAGATGTCTTTTTGTCAGTTCTATGCCTGCTCGTCACTTTGAAACAAATTTACATTATAGTATTGCGAACAACTTAATCATTAGCTGGTCAAGAAATCACCCTTATTCTTGTTTACGACGAATGCGAGACCCGTTCGAAAGTGGTTTGTATTCCCGTTTACTACAGCAAAATCAAAAGGGCTTACTATTCGTTCGCATCGCTTTCGAACGAATCTCGCATTCGTCGTAAACAAGAATAAGGGTGAATATTATAAACATGTAAATCAAATAAATTTATAAAATTGGTTGCAAACGTATAAAACCACCTAGCAACACTTTTTGCTTGTTTTACCCAGTTAAGCTCAGCCGGAAAATCAGCCGGAATACTGGCTGGTTCTAATTCGTATTCCGGCTCCAGTGACACAACCGATTCTAGTTAGAATCGGTTGTGTCACTGGAGTCGGAATACGAGTTAGAACCATCCAGAACTCCGGCTCATTTCCGGTTGAACTTTACTGGGTACTTTCAAGTCACACCCGGTCTAACCTTGTGATATCTGATTTGGAATTCTGATTTAATTCTAGTTCAAATGCAACAGTCGATTCTGAAACCGATTTAGTTGGAATCGGTTGTCACATTTGAGCAGAAATTCAGATAGAAATCATATAAAATAGGTTGTTTCGTCGGGTCACCATTCTTTCATTTTCACTTTAAGGCTAGTTTACAGTTCGGAAAACGTGTCACGGGATTTAAGTCCCTGTGTATTTTAAATGGAGCTCGGGATTTCAAATCCCGCGACGGGAAATGAGTCTACACAAAAATGACAGTTTTCCTGAAGTGTAAACCCAACCGCGGGAAACATCACGGGATTTTAAAACTCTCCACACAGAAATCCGGCCGGGAACAATTCAACACAAATTGTTTCCGACGGGAAAAATAGTATTCTTATAAGGTTTGCAATTCGCTGCATGTTTGATACTGTTTGTATTTTTAAGAAGCAGCAGAGTTTTTGGTTTGACAGTTTGGAGAGATCTCGGCGGGAAATTTTCCCTGATCAAATCCCGACGCCAATCCCGTGCGAAATCCCGTGACCCATTTCCCGAACTGTAAACTAGCCTTTACCCAGAATGCACACCAGGCTGATTTTTTTTGACATTTCACACATTCGATATTTACACGGTTCCAAATTGTTGGGTTCAGTATCGTTTACAGCGCGGGTTGCAATCCAAACAAAAAATAAAATGCTGAAATTACGCAGGAACTGTTCATTTAACGAAACTCTTCAGAAACAGTATCCTTTTCTAGCAAAAGGCACAAAGAGTAGTGACATCGAGTGCAGAATTTGCGGTGCTAGAATCAATATAGCGACGCATGGAAAAACCGGTATTCAAAAGCACCTGGAATCTAAAAAGCATAAAAGTGCATTGATTGCTAGATCAAGTTCTACGACAGTAACAGATTTTTTCCAAAACTCGGCGGATTTTAAAACATCGGCATATGAGGGTGTTTGGGCCTATCACGTTGTTAAGTCAAACCAGAGCTTTAGATCTTCAGACTGCGCTTCAAAGATTTTTCGTAGTTGCTACGAAATGAAAAAATTTCATTGTGCTCGTACTAAATGTGAGGCGATCGTAACGAATGTATTTGTTCCATTTGTATTGAGTGAATTGAAAAATGATTTAACTGATGTAAAATACGTAACCGTTTTAACAGATGCTTCAAATCGCGGAAATGTCAAAATGTTTCCAGTTTTAGTACGTTATTTCACACCGACTGGAGGAGTGCGTGTAAAAGTTCTAGATTTTTCTTCGGAAAAAGGAGAATCATCGATCATAATCACGAATGTTTTAAAAACAACAGCCGAAACATTTCAAATTGAAGATAAAATCGTGGGATTCTGCGCGGATAATTGTCCGACGAATTTTGGTTCCAAAGATCGCGGTGGTCAAAATAACGTGTACCATCGTTCAAAGCAATGGATTCCAGGAATAATTGGAATCGGCTGTGCTGCGCACATTGTTCACAGCGCACTCAAATCGGCCTGTGATTCGTTGCCTATCGACATCGAGTGTATCGTTGTTAAAATTTATTCCCATTTTTACATCTATACGGTACGAGTCGAGAATCTCAAGTCGATATGTTCCGAGATGGACAACGTAGAATATAGTCAATTACTCGGTTATGCAAAGACACGTTTTTTAGCTTTGGGGCCAGCGATTGGAAGAATCCTCAATATATTCGATGCATTAAAAATGTATTTCCTTGGTTTGAAAGGCGAAACAATGATTAAAAAGATTTTCGGCAATCCAACGTTGAAGTTTTGGCTCTATTTTGTTAAAGAACAGGTAGGTTTAGTTTCCCAGTCTGACGATTCATTTTCACGGATTTTTTCCTGTTATGCCAGGCCGACTATTTTAAGGAAACAGTCCTCAAGATTGAGAGTGACAACATCTCGGCGATCGACGTCGCATTTCATTTAGATGAGTTGAGAGGAAACATCATGCTTCGGAAAGATGAACATTATTTGAGTCCGGATGTGGAAGCCGAGAAAACTCAAGTTATCAAGAATGGGGGGCTGAAAGAATCTCGTATCAATCAAATAATATCAAGTTTCTTAGGTTAAACAAGTGATTTTATATGAAATTTCTTTTAATTTTCAATCAGTTCTTCTTTATAGACACAGCTAATGATTATCTTGGCGAATGGAGCGAACAATTTGAACAGATACGAACGTTTCGTTGGGTATCAATGCGAACCGTCCCAATATGGAATGAAATTAACAACACGATGAAAGATATTTCGGAAAGATTTAATTTTGATCTGAATGTGAACTCGTCTAAGGTGTTCTGCCAATATGGCTTTATTAAAACGTACTGTTCGTCAGATAAAATAACTGCATGGAACAAGTGCAAAACGCCTACAGAAGAGCGTTGGGTGCAGGTATTTCGACACATGGAAACAGAACAAGTTCCTTATTTGGAGTTTTCTCGTATGATTGAGTTCGTTCTTTGCTTACCAGGAACGAGTGCACCCGTCGAGCGCATTTTTTCGTTGGCTAATCAAATTTGGAAAACTGAATCATCACAGCTTCATGTTGACACATTAAAATCAATTTTAATTTTAAAAAATAATGTGGACTTCAAGTGCGTTGACTTTTATACATTTCTGAAAAAACAGTCTTGGTACTGTTACAACAAATTGCTTCTCAAGATAAATATGACTTTAAGCAAATTACAGGATTTTTGTCGATTCCTGTAAACAAAACAGTACCACTTGTAGAAAACGTGAGTAACGATGAATAAATATGCCAAGATAAGTTTTCATTTTTGACTTTCCGCAATGATGTTATATTATTTGGAATATTAACGCTTTATATTAATTTCTTTTGAGTACCGTAATTTGTTTTGTAAGTTATTGATAATTAAACCCTCTGTCTACAACTGTTTTTATTTGTTTCAATTATAAAGGTTTTAACCATAGGCTAATTTGCCTTCTTTTCTGTTTAGAAAAATTGCTGATCCTATGGGTGGGGTTGGGAATCGACCCGGATGAGCTCCTTTTAAGGCAATCGACTCGCCAACTACGTTATGCTCGCCCCCTCCTAAGTCTACAACTATTCTATTCCCAAAAAAATATTTCCCTAACTGTCTCGGATTAATGAAACGACGGGTTTTCTCAAACCTTGAATAATCGACTTGTCTTTTTGGGGAAATGTGTACGGATTTTTTCTAGCTCACAGTTGGTCAGCTTAAGCATACCATATGTGTCACAAGCATTAATACTAACAAGAAAAATTGTAGGCGAGCAACTGCAATTTTCCAGAATTCCTATATGTATTGGCTGGGTATGTGTAGACTAGACTAGACTAGTATTGTAGAAAACATTTCATTGTTTTTGCTCAAAATGATTTGAAAGTTGAATCGAAATGTTGGATTGACATTTGAATTGGTCCAATACTATCCTAGTCATGTAGTACCTGGCCCTGGCCCGGTATGCCCATGCGTAAAGACGGTCTTAGGTCGCAGGATACCATTGGCTATTTAGTGCTGTAAATTCAGTTCCAATAGTTGTATTATTTTGAAATTTTGTTAAGGGAAGGTACATAAGGAAATACAAAAATATATTTTCGAATTTTTTGATCCACTCAAGTAGATAGGGCACAAAACCTCATGGAATTTACGTTTCGTGTTCGTCTCGTCAGAATCCGACACTAACTTAATGGTAGGACTAAACTAACACCGGATTGACGGAGCTCCAAAAACGAAAACAGTATTTGTGTTTCTGAGCAAACCCTGTGGGAAAATGATACAAAACAAAATGTGTTTGAGCGCGTTACATTCACTACAAACTGCGCCAATAGCGCTTAAAATCCATGTTCAAAAAGGATTATTTTTGGGCATGAGATTGTGAGCGCAAAACAGAAGATAGCGCACTGTTTTGGGTGTATTTCTCGACATTTCTCAGTATATATTACTAAACGCGTCAATTCAATTCGTCGCGTCAAAATGACTAACGTTTGCAATAAACAATACATATTCTTATTAGAATAAAAACACGTCGGAACGAGATCTACTTCACAATTATATATTTTACGTCAAGTGTTCGTGAACATAATGAAATTTTTCGTGCATCAAACAATTCGATTTACTAACGGATCCAGCTCGTGATATTTAGAAAACTGTAATTAAAATAAAAATTATACCTGGAGAGCTATGTATGATTCATCATATGTACAATATTCGTATATTTTACGAATGATTATGACTGAAGAGAGATTTTTAATCAGCTTCCTATTTTGTTGAGCATATTTAATTCAATTGTAATTCATATGCTAGTAGTAGATTTTATAAATTATGAAAATTGTTCGAGCTGCTAAAATAAAACAGAAACGATAATGTTCACGGGAAAAAGAATTGGTTGAGTCATATAAATATTTGCATACTCTTTAAACTTATCAAAGACAGATTTGTATTCAATTGATTACTCATGCTGAGTTCAACTCTTCAAGTCACTTTCTCGATTTATCAATAAGCAGTTACTACTATCATAAGAGCGTTTTCTGTTTAATTAACACAAAGCTAATTGGGTTAGGTTCACATCTTACACATATCTAGAACAACTCATATCACGATCAGGATGTACCAATCGAGCTTGTATAATGTTGGAAGATCTCAATGATTGTACAATTTATGGTACCAATTTGTCAGTTCCAGCAGCTCAATCAAAAGTGGTGTAGCCAGAAATTTGGTTTAGGGGAGTGTTGGGGAGATGCAGGTACATATCTTTTTTTCGAAAATAGAAGTTGAGAAACAAAAACAGTCTAGCAGTTATCGTTGAATTCTACAATACCAGAAGAATCAATCAATATGTATTTCTTCTCTAATATGTTAAACAGTTCAAATCAATATTAAATTTTAAGGAGTAATATTGCAAACCATTCAACGACTAACTTAAAACGAAAACATTCGGCTAACTTTCTGAAATTGTGAAAATTTGAGTTTTGCTTTCAATCCTACTCGATTTCAGTTAAAAGAACAAATATACCTTTAGCACGCGTCTGTTAAAAAATCTGAAAACAAGTTGTTGGTGGGGAAAAATTTTCAACTACCAGCCATCACCTGCCATCTCAAAAATGATAAATTGTGGAGTTGAACTCTGAAACGGTTGACTTTGAGATTACAACTTCAGCTTTAAAGATATACTGAAATCCCAAAAAAAATTGAAATTATTTTTATACTTCTATGGAAAATTATCTCCATCGGAGTAGTTCTTGGAGCTTAGCAGAATAAGCTTAAACTTTTATTGCACCCTCTCTACTCAATATTCGGCTTTATGGCCATCGACCTAATGTCCATATGGTCTAATACTCATTCGGTCAAATGATCTTCGGTCTGATAGCCGAGGACCATAAAAGCACTACGAGCCTACGTGCCACAAGGAACCAAAATGCTTCATATGTTGCCTTAACCGTTTAAATTACATGTTAAATGCGTTACAATAGCGAAATCTCTTTAATTCTCAAAAAGGTGAGTTTAAATTGTGACTTCAAAAAGCATCGCCCCTAAGAGGCAGTGAATTTGTAAACCAGTTTTTTCTCGCAGTGCTAGAAGCTTTTTACCTTCCAATACTCAATACAACTCTTCTAGAATATTTACAATAGTTCACTTGCGTGTAAAACGTAGCCAAAGACATAAATCTTATTTTTATCAGTTTTCAATAATATTGCAACATAACGAAGGTAAACGTTAACTGTCCCTGGCAGCACTGTTCCATCGGAATCTAATCAGACTAATTGCAATAACTTTACTTCTATAGCTAATCCTTGTAATTCCTGTTAATATTCAAATGAAAGGCAATAGTCACATTCATTAACCTTACTTGTTTTGTGAGCAAATCTTGCCTAAATCAAAAGTTAAAGCTGTTTAAAAACGTTGTTGTCCACAAACAACATGAGCATGAATGGATAAAGAAAAGTAACAGAATACATGCGTTTTCATTAAATTCTGAATACTATTTTAAGCATATTACCACTCAGAATAGAACTCTTTAGTTAGAGTGTGGTTTTGAAGAGGAAGAATACATATGATGTAGCCAAACGAACAAGATTTGACGTATTTAACGTATTCACAATAGTAATATGTCAGATTTCTTTTAAGAAATTCAAAATGTAAAACAATGAAAAAATGGCACCTTTAAGCTAACGCATACGTGCCTTATCAAATAAACAAATTGAAAAAAAATGTCAGATTTCTGTTCGTTTGGATACGTAAAATTCATTCTAGCCACACTATACCTAGACTGCTCTAATAGAGAATCCTGGTCCGGAATAATACATGGGGGATCAATCTGTCATAACTTAAGAAGCGATCATTCTATTTCAAAACAATCGCTATTTTGTGTGACACGCTTTTGAAATGCCTCCGTCACGTCAGTTCTTCGGTGGTAAAGGTACAGGAAGTGATATGTCAATTTTAACTTCACAACATCCAATTCAGACGACCGTATTAAATCCCGTGCAATACTCTATCAGCATCTTCAGAAAAAGAATGCAGAAAAATAATTTAAAGGTGAAAATTATGGATAATGAAAGCTAGAGGGTACGTTTAACCAAAATGTAAATGGATCCTACCGATAGACTACTCCACATAAATAAAGTTCATAAATCCGTTTCAAATACTGAATACAGCAACAGCTCGGTTCACTGGTAGTGATTCTTTGTCTTTAATACTTTCTTGTCAGCTACTTGAGAGGAATATGTTGATCGAACTAGTCAGATGAGACAAAGTAGGCAGTCTCTTGCAAACTTTTTATTAAAAAGTTAAGTCATTTCGTCTGCAAACTCAAGCGTTCGTTTTAACGAATACGAATAGACGAGTCTTTCGTTTGTGTTACTTTGCTCGCCGCAGAACGGCAGTTTTCCTTGAACTGCATCTCGCTGACAACTGTCTTTCGTATCTTCCTAAGCTTCCGCTTAACGATTGCCCAACATTTTTCTATTGGGCGGAGCTCTGGCGTTTTAGAAGGGTTGAGTTCATGAGCACAACCTAGATGTGGTTCGTTGAATACCACCCCATGGCATTTTTCCGAAATGGCAAGAGGGCATATCCGGCCAGAACAAAACGGAACAATTGCGTTACTTGGTGAAAGGCAACAGGCGTTACCAAGAACTCCTGCACACGAATTTCCTGGTTGATGGTTCCAGTTGCGATGTAAATATCGCTCATTCAGCCACATAAATAAATGGCTCGCAACAGAAGATGTTTCTTTGCTAAATTAGGCAGCTTAATGAAGTTAAAACTCTGCGACTTTTCCTCTTCCAGTCGACGTATAATATTTCTGTCCAGGAAGCTGTTTAAAGTCTGCCTTTGGGTGAGTTTCATCAGCCTGTACCACGCAAACTTCGCAAAGTCAGCATCTGCATGGACTGTTTCTGCTATCATTAGGGACCATTCATAAATTACGTAACGCAAAAATTGCCCAAAATTGACCCCCCCCCCCCCTCCCCCTATGTAACAAATTGTCACAAATTTTTCCATCCCCCCTCCCCTGTTACGTAACAAATTCCAAGAAAAAAATGTTTTTTCTTCGATGAAAACATGTTACGTAACGATCTAGTTAACACCCCCTCCCCCCTATGTCACAACTTGTCACAACTTGTCGTACCCCCTCCCCCCCCTAAAAGCGTTACGTAATTTATGAATGGTCCCTTATCTGGTCAACTTGTTTTGCTTATCGTCTCGATTTAGAGTCACCAGCTTTTTGTAAGTCAACGTACAGCTAGATCTACGGTTGTAGACGACACTTCCAGCTTACTTTCGACATCTCGGGCGGAGAGCTTGAAACAGGTGGCAACACTTTTATTTCTCCCCGATCCAGTCTTCCTGGTTAGCGACAAACGTTTTCCTAATAGTTTCATCATTATTTGTCTTTGGTTTCATTGTTAGTGACAGTTGATTTAGCCACTTTCAACAAATTCGCTAACTTAGCGTGCGAGATTTGATTTTCGCGATGTGAGAGCAAAATTTTGCTCGGTTGCTTCGATGCCATTGTCACAGCTTAAAATCAAATTAAAAATCAAGCAGTAGGTATGATGCCACACCATACATCCCCCTGCCACATCCAAGTTTTGTTTAAAGTCCAAAAAGATATTGGTAATTGATTAATTGATTGTAATGGATTACAATTAAATATCCACGGGGAAATGAGAGCGACGTGATTTGTTGCTGATTCATCTTTCTTTGGATTCGCTATCAATTTAGAACTTCTATTAAAATGAGTCATCACCTCAACACCGTTAGCCGTGACATAACCCGTTTTGTGTGGATGTTCAGATTGGTGTCCTAAGAAAAATCAACCGCATACTGGTCTAACTGGCAGTTTCCAGGACCATAATGACATAATGGTTTACTGATAGCAATATTTACTTAGTTTACTTAAAGCCTATAGTGATAATGGATTTTCATTTCTCCGTATCACACTCTTTCAGCAGAAAGCACCAACGTTTTATATACGATCTAGCAACTTTCAAGCTTATGAAAGCATCGAGTGCAAATTATAATTATTAGCCACAGCGACAGACGCGTCGAGCACGCGTTCTCTCGTCTATGTTTCACACCCACACACGTCTGATCTTAAAAAAGGGTATAGCAATTGTTACGACAAAGCCCCCTCGTCCATACAAATCTTCTTTACCGGTACCTGGAGACCTGTCCGATCGAACGTCAACTCATTGACAGCGACAGATGAATAAGTCTAGTTAGGAAGCGGACTATATTCTCTCTATACAAAATTAAAGATCTACAAATTTATTATATACAATCGGTAAATTACTTACTTATCTTAATGCTACAAGAAATATTTAACTTAAATTTAAACTATAGACTACAAGCGAAATTTAAGCAGTAAAGGCATTATTTATAATTATTTGGTGAAAAACTAAGGTATAAACATGTGAATTTAATAACTATAATTTATATAAACTTATGTTAAAACTAATGCAGGTGTGAAAGGTGGTCTACGCTTTCTGTGGGTATAATTTGAATACGCAGTAGATTCAACCGTAAAGAGGTAATATTAAATTAATTAACTGATATTCGGAATATTCAATGAAAACCTAACCTAAATTATAGTTGCTACAAACGTGGAGCAAGAACCGAACCGATATCAAAAGAGGTTAAAAAGGCACTAAACGTAAGAAATGTGACCATTACTTTAAATATTCAAATAACCTTAAACTATGTTCCAGAAATTTTATAATCCTATTAATAATAAAGATTGTCGAACTGGAAAAGCCGCGGTTCCTTGCAACAAATTATAAAATTTGTTTAATCACCCAAGATCAAGAAAGCACTGCCTAGAATGGCACCAAAGAAAGTCAGCAAGTTTCAGGACAAGATTGACCCACCACCGGATGCGAGTTGTAGAAAATGCAATTCTCCAGATAATAGCAGGATGGTGCAGTGCGACGACTGCAACGAATGGTATCACTACAGTTGCGTAATGGTAGATGAAGGGATCGCTGATTACGACTGGAGCTGTGACGAATGCGTGACTAAAAAAGCCCAGCCAACAGGAACCTCAACCCCAGTCTCCTCCAATGAACAGGAACTGGCTGTTACTATCGTAGATGAATCGTCCGTGGTCGACCCTAAACCAAACATAGCTAAAGTTGGAAATAATGCTATAATTCCTAGTACCGGAGACACAGAGCTGACGTCATCGCTTGCGGAAAAAGAAGAAAATCTCAACCTCCGCAAAGAAATCAAAGAGTTACGTCTCATGTTCGAGATGCAGCGTACCGAGTTTGTGCGACATATCGGTCTCCTAGAAGAGCAAAAAAACGCTTCGATTAACGAACAACTCTATAAGTGCAAGGAACAATGGAGCAAACGTGAACATCAGCTCGAAAAAGAGATCGCACTATTGAAAAGGCAGAGCCTGCCTGCATCTGTTCCAAAAGCGAACGGAGGGACAAAATCTGATTCGCCATCAAAACGTACGGCCAAAGACCGGGAGCGGCGCCTCATTGCTTTGAAGGAACGACAAGCGTTAGAAAAAAAGCATCTCGAAGAGCAACTCGAGCTGATGGAAGAACCCAGCAGCGAAAGCGATCTCGCAGGCGAAGAAGAAGAGGATAATAACAGTAAGCAAAAAGTTCATGAGTGGCTGAAGACCCAATCTCCTCCCGGTTCATCCGTAGTTCACTCGAGTAACGTCTGCACTGATATACTATCGGCGACTTTTACAAAAAAAACGAACAGCTATCGCCAAACGGCATGCCACCTTCCAACCCTTTCGAAGAACCAGCTAGCGGCACGTCAAGCTGTAGCCAAAGATTTACCAATCTTCTCTGGAGACCCCGAGGATTGGCCCTTGTTCTTCGCAACGTTCGAAAGTAGCACCGCAATGTGCGGATACAGCCATGAAGAAAACATGTTTCGTCTGAGACGCTGTTTAAAAGACAAAGCCTTCGATGCGACGCGAAGCCTGCTGCTGCACCCAGCCAACGTTAATACGGTAATAAGCACACTTAAAACCTTGTTTGGAAGACCGAACCACATAGTCGGAAGCATGATTCAGAAAATTCGAGAAATCCCACCACCCGAGAAGTTAAATACAATGATTAACTTCGGAGTTTCAGTACAAAATCTATGCGCAACTATTCAAGCATGTGAGCTCGACGAATACAACTATAACGTAACGCTGCTTCAAGAGCTAGAAGAAAAACTTCCACCAACAATTAAGCTCAGTTGGGCGCTAACACGAAAACCCCTTCAAAAGGTTAATCTTACAACTTTCAACGAATGGCTGAAAACAATTGTAGAAGCAGCTTGCGAAGTTACAACTCCGGACATGACACTCGGATGCATTGGGAAGACAGAGAAGAAGAAAACCCATGGATTCTTAAACGTCCATTCTGAGTGCTCGTCACAAAATGCGTGTGAATCGGCGATTAAAGATTGCGTGGTTTGTAATGGGGATTGTGAGACAGTTGACAACTGTAAACGATTTCTGGCGATGAGTGTTGATTCACGATGGAAAGTCCTGAGAGCCTGCAAACTTTGTCGTAGGTGTCTAAAAAAACACTTCACATCATGCGATGTCAAAGATCCATGCGGACATAACGGTTGTTCATTTCTACACCACAAACTATTACATAATGAACAAGCACAAGGCCGCAGTGTCCCCACTATCATCCTCTTCCACAGACGTAAATCATTGCTGCAATATTCATCGTAGTGGTGTGGGATCTGTTTTCTTCCGTTACGTACCGGTGATCATGCACGGAAATGGAAATTCAATTGCGACGTTCGCGTTCCTAGATGATGGGTCGTCATCAACCTTGATTGAACAAGAACTCTTCGATGAACTGGGGCTGGAAGGCACCCCGCAGCCACTCTGCTTGAACTGGACAGGCGGAACTAGTAGATGGGAAAAGAATTCAATTAGGTTTGTCGCCGATATATCAGGCGCGCATAACCCAGACACAAGTTACCGCCTATCTGAAATTCAAACAGTCGCCGAGCTTAAACTGCCAGAACAGTCACTATCGATCGAAGACCTGGCTCAGAAATATAAACACCTCAAAGGCCTTCCGATTCAGTCATATTCCGGAATAACGCCAAGAATATTGATAGGAATGAATAATTGTCGACTTGGACATGTACTGGATAGCAGAGAGGGCAGAGAAAATGAGCCAATAGCTGCTAAAACTAGACTGGGCTGGTTTCATCGTTCGTACCATATTTGCGCATGTAATAAAGGTAATGATGATGATCTACCCTCAGCTGTTAAAGAATATTTTGCTTTGGACAGTATGGGGATCGTATCACCTCGAAAGATTCTGCAATCAAAGGAAGACGAGCGTGCCCTACACCTTCTCGAAAAATGCACCACACTTAAAAATGGGAGATATGAGAGCGGATTCCTATGGAAGTATAACGACGTCCGACTACCAAACTCTAGAGCGATGGCACTCATGAGAACCAAATGTCTCGAAAAAAGAATGGTTCGCGATCCAGATTTAGCTGATGCGCTCAAGTCAAAAATATCAGAGTATGAGCAAAAGGGCTATATACGAAAGTTAACGCTGGTGGAACGGAAAATACCTCGTAGCCGAGTATGGTATCTACCGATTTTTCCTGTCGTTAACCCAAATAAACCAAACAAGATCCGTATTGTTTGGGATGCGGCAGCAGAGGTTCGTGGAATATCGTTGAACTCCCAATTGTTGAAAGGCCCTGACCTACTGAACTCGCTAGTCTCAGTGCTATACAAGTTTCGAGAATATAAAATCGCCGTTACGGGGGACATATGCGAAATGTTTCATCAAGTGAAGATGAACGAAAACGATCAACATTGCCAGAGATTTTTCTGGCCCGCTGAAGTCCCGGGAGAAGAACCGCTCGAATATGTTATGACAGTGCTGAGTTTCGATGCTACATGCTCCCCAGCAACTACCGAATACTGCATGAATCTAAACGCCCAGCGATTCGTCAATGAACTCCCAGAAGCGGTAGAAACCATCACGAAGCAGCATTATGTTGATGATATGTTGACAAGTGTGGAGCAAGCTGAACAGGCTGTAAAGTTGGCAAAAGACGTCCATCACATTCATCTACAAGCAGGGTTCGAGATAAGAAACTGGCACTCGAACTCCGACTATGTATTAAAACGACTGGACGCCGACCACACCGCTGCAATAAGCCTCAACATAAATGCAGGGACAGCCATTGAAAAAATTCTTGGAATGTGGTGGGATACAAGGGCAGATTGTTTCACCTTCAAGCTATCACCACGCCATGATACTGGTCTGCTTTCGGGACAAACTGCTCCAACAAAACGTGAACTCCTTCGGACTCTAATGACCATATTCGACCCACTGGGGTTAATCGCCAATTTTCTTATGTATCTTAAAGTGCTCTTACAAGAAGTGTGGCGGTCAGGAGTGGGCTGGGATGAAAAAATAACGGGAAATCTCCTGGATAAATGGAAAATATGGCTACGAGTACTTCAAGAAGTGCAATCGGTATCTGTACCTAGGTGCTACCGGAAACGCACATCAGCATCCGATGAAACTACTACAATTGAACTCCACACCTTTGTGGATGCGAACGAGAGCGGTTATGCTGCAGTATCATACTTCAGGTTCGAGGAGGGCGATGATATAGAGTGCGCAATCGCGTCAGCCAAAACACGCGTAGCTCCACTCAAGTACGTGACTATTCCACGACTCGAGCTACAGGCCGCAGTCCTAGGAACTCGACTCGCTAAGAACATCGCTGAGCAACATAACCGGCCGATTGAAAAGCGCTACTTTTATACGGACTCAAAAGATGTCATGCACTGGCTGAATTCGGACCACCGTCGGTACAGTCAGTTTGTGGCTGCACGTGTTAGTGAAATACTTGACTCTACTACAACAACCGAATGGTACTGGATTTCGACGAAGCTTAACGTCGCAGACGAAGGCACAAAGTGGCAAAAATTGCCTGATCTCTCACCAAACAGTCGCTGGTTCCGGAGTCCTGAGTTCATGTGGACGAAAAAAGTAAATTGGCCAACTAACTGTACTAGCTTCGGATCGATGGACGAAGAACTTCGTTCTAGTATCCTACACCACAGCGTTTGCGCATCGACCGTGGAGTGGAAACGATTCTCGAACTGGAGCCGATTATTGCGCTCGATGGCATGGATTCAACGATATCTATCAAATCTTCAGCGGAAAGTGAGGCATGGTAGCCTCCAGTATGGTGCTTTATCCCGTGATGAGCTGAAGCTGGCCGAAATGTGCATCTATCGCTTGGCACAGAAAGAAATGTTCCCGAAGGA
The DNA here is from genome assembly GCF_030247195.1 of Topomyia yanbarensis. NCBI lineage: Eukaryota > Metazoa > Arthropoda > Insecta > Diptera > Culicidae > Topomyia > Topomyia yanbarensis. Next base: position 276,740,902 of record NC_080672.1, on the reverse strand, counting down.
CTATTGCCTAGCAGAAACATCCTTTACAACAAGTGTGCGAAAACCTCTTGTCGAAAAAGGCCAGCTGTACAAATTACATCCTGTAATGGACGAATATCAAGTTTTGCGTATTCCTGGACGCATAGACGAATGCAAATTTGCTAGTGATTCTGTAAAACGGCCAATATTCTTACCCCGACAGCACTACATAACTACACTCGTACTTCATGATCTGCATAAGCGCTATCATCATCAAAATCATCAAACCGTGCTAAACGAGCTGAAGCAAAAATACCACATTCCTCAAGTACGCACACAATATGATCGCGTAAAACGGAACTGCCAGCTATGTAAAATACGCAAAGCAACGCCACAACCTCCAATGATGGGTAGCCTACCAGCAGCCAGATTAGCAGCCTACGCACGACCGTTTTCGTACATAGGCGTAGACTACTTTGGACCACAGCAAGTGTTAGTAGGTCGCCGTGTCGAAAAACGATGGGGCGTGCTAATAACGTGCCTCACCGTGCGCGCCATCCACGTTGAAATAGCACACACTCTCACGACGGACTCCTGTATCATGGCCATCCGTAATTTCATGTGCAGAAGAGGAATCCCACTTGAAATTTATAGCGACCGAGGAACCAATTTCATCGGTGCCGATAGGGAGCTAAAAAATGTGTTGGAAACTGTAGATCAAGATCATATGGTAAAAGTTTTTACAACAGGTTCAACACGCTGGAATTTCAATCCACCTGCCTCCCCCCATATGGGGGGGAGCTGGGAACGGCTGATCCAATCCGTGAAGAAAGGACTCATGCAGATCAAGCCACAAAGACTACCAACAGACGAGATTTTTCGGAACATGCTGATGGAAATTGAGATGGTCGTGAACTCTAGACCCCTGACATACGTAGCAGCCGACAATGAATCCTTATCAGCACTAACGCCAAACCATTTTCTCCTGGGAACATCAAATGGTGTCAAACCACTTGTGCTGTACGACGACAGCGCAGACACCTTACGCAAAACTTGGAAAATGTCTCAAGTGTACGCTAACATTTTTTGGAAACGTTGGCTAACGGAATATCTCCCCACCATTACGCGCAGAACGAAGTGGTTCCAGCCAGTGAAGCCTATCCAAACGGGTGATATCGTCGTTGTCGTGGATCCTGCATTACCGAGGAACTGCTGGCCGAAAGGTCGAGTGGTGTCTGTTTCCCACTCGAAGGATGGACAAGTACGCAGAGCCGTAATTCAAACATCAGGGGGGATGATGGAGCGACCCGCAGTGAAGATTGCCGTTCTGGACGTCGGATCAACATAGAGTATGCTGATTCTATGGCTTCAGCATACTGGGGGGGAGTGTTACGACAAAGCCCCCTCGTCCATACAAATCTTCTTTACCGGTACCTGGAGACCTGTCCGATCGAACGTCAACTCATTGACAGCGACAGATGAATAAGTCTAGTTAGGAAGCGGACTATATTCTCTCTATACAAAATTAAAGATCTACAAATTTATTATATACAATCGGTAAATTACTTACTTATCTTAATGCTACAAGAAATATTTAACTTAAATTTAAACTATAGACTACAAGCGAAATTTAAGCAGTAAAGGCATTATTTATAATTATTTGGTGAAAAACTAAGGTATAAACATGTGAATTTAATAACTATAATTTATATAAACTTATGTTAAAACTAATGCAGGTGTGAAAGGTGGTCTACGCTTTCTGTGGGTATAATTTGAATACGCAGTAGATTCAACCGTAAAGAGGTAATATTAAATTAATTAACTGATATTCGGAATATTCAATGAAAACCTAACCTAAATTATAGTTGCTACAAACGTGGAGCAAGAACCGAACCGATATCAAAAGAGGTTAAAAAGGCACTAAACGTAAGAAATGTGACCATTACTTTAAATATTCAAATAACCTTAAACTAGGTTTCAGAAATTTTATAATCCTATTAATAATAAAGATTGTCGAACTGGAAAAGCCGCGGTTCCTTGCAACAGCAATAATATTTATAGATTTCAGCTTTTTATGTATGATGAAAAAGACACTTTTTTGAACAATTTAAGAAGTGTTACATATCAAACATGTTATCAGTAACAAGCGTTAATCATGTTTCTTTCTATTTCTAGCAATTTGTTGAGTAGGGATCTATTAACTATTTGAATGTATACACGGTGTGCCTAAAACCGTTATTAACACAAAAAATGACCATCAATTCAGCATACGGCATTCGAAAGATACAGTATCCAAGCATCTTCTCAGTGAATTTCAAAATGATCCATCGAGAGATTCGAGAGATATGGCGATTAGGGGGTGGGCATAGCGTAGTTGGTAAATCGACTGCCTTGTACGCAGTTCACCTGGGTTCGAGTCCCGACCACGCACATAGGGTTAGAAATTTTTCACGAGAAATTTATCTAACCCGAAGGGGCAAATGATCTTAAGGTTAAATCTTCTATAATCGAAATAAAATAAAAGATATGGCGATTTGAAGTTTTATGACGCGCTTCATAAGGATACCAGCAAACACCCAAGGGTTTGGTCCTATCTTCATAAACAAAACAATATTTGTCTACTTATTTGGTACTTGGCATTCGAAAGAGATAGTATTCAAGTATATCCCCTGCAAGCTTGAAAATATTTCTTTGACGGAATTGAAAGTTATAACGATTTGAATGCGGTATGCGGCCAGAGATGGGTTTTCTACCAGATTTCAAGCATGAATCCATATTTGTCCATTGACTATGTACACTCAGGTTTTTTTACGCGGGGGATACGAGCTGCGTAAATGAAAACCGCGTAAATGAAAACCGCGTAAATTTCAAAATCCGCGTAAATGAAAACCGCGTAAATTTCAAAATCCGCGTAAATGAAAACCGCGTAAATTTCAAAATCCGCGTAAATGAAAACCGCGTAAATTTCAAAATCCGCGTAAATGAAAACCGCGTAAATTTCAAAATCCGCGTAAATGAAGACCACTTAAATTTAAGAATCCGCGATAAAGGGAACCTCATTGATGGATACCGCGTAAATTCCAAAATCCGCGTAAATGAAAACCGCGTAAATTTCAAAAACCGCGTAAATGAAAACCGCATAAATTTCAAAAACCGCGTAAAAAAAACCGCGTAAAAAAAACCGCGTAAAAAATACCGCGCAAAAAAAAACCGCGTAAAAAAAACTTGAGTGCATTTAGATCGTTTATACGTGTCACGGTTTTACCATTAAATTACATAAATCTAGAGCTTTTTTTCATTACATCATATCTAACAGAAACGTCAAACGGAGAAAATCGCGTTCAAAAATTTCCTTGCAACTTTTAAATTTTTTTAACAATTAAAGCACACAGAAGGCTATTAAATCTACTATCACCTCGGCATTTACTCATTGCAGAATCGTATAAGCATATTACATGTTTTTCGCGAAAATAATAGGGAGATAATTGATAACTATTATTTTATTACATTTTGCCGATCACTTTTGCTATTATGCTCTTTTACATATGCGGTCTTGGCAACACCGTTTGTAGATGGTACATTTTACTGTGACGTTTTGAGAGACGGGCTTGTAGTTGTGATATATTTCATGTGCTGTATTGCAACCGAGAGTGTAGATATGAGGTTTGGCATTGGCAAAACATACTAACTACAGTCGACTTGGAGAAACATTACAACGCAAAACATCACATCTACAAAATATTAGCAAAGCTTTGGTATACTATATGTGACATTTTAAATTAAGATTAAATTAACATATAAAGAGTTATCATTTTTCTCTATTATTTGTGGACGATAAAGAGTCAATGCTTAGCTTTTATTTGGCATAATAAACTCAGTTTGTTTACATTTGTTAGTTATTACGTTTTGAATAAACGGTATAGAAATATAATGTACAAAAGGTGTTATTTATATGCAGAACTGAAAATAAAAATGAAAATAGGGTTGTCTATCTAACGTATTAGTTTAACGTGTAAATTAAAAAAAAACGAATAAAAGTTGGAATATTTACTTCAAAAGGCCATATCTCAGTGGTTTGTCCAATGATTTTAATATTTTTTCTTTATTGAACCGGTAGACGTTTCATCAATAATTTTTAATAAGAGGAATATAAAATAGACTTGCCTACCTCAAATAATAGACAACATAATTGATCTCAACTATATGTCTTATCATTATTTAGTGAATATTTTTATATTAAAAATGACAACCTATCCATTTTTATACTCTAATTGATTGCAATTGCAGTAACTACGAAATGTAAATATATGAAATGTTAATACTAACACAGTCGTGATTCGTTGGTTGGTCAATTTTTAACAGGAGCCGCTTTTTAGTTGGACCTCCGCTAATTGGTCCATTGTCGAACTAAAAAGCATCTGAATGTCAAATTTTCATGTTAAATTCATTTCGACAATAAAACAGATAATAGTTAAATATGTGAACAGATGCATTTGTACTGATAACATTCCCTTTGACCAGTTTTTGACATCTGTCAACCCAACCAGCAAATCACGATTGTACGAAACTTTCAACATAAACCATATTATAACATAAATTGTTCTGAATCAGCAAATACTATCATATTTTTGAATATATCCATTGAATTTATGATTTTATTTTTCCATGATTTGCAGTTTGTGTTCGTTGCATTCAACTAATGTATAGAAATTGATAGGTGATCATTTTGATTATAAAGATATTCACTAAATAATGATAATACTTATAGTTGAGAATAATTATCTTGTTTAATGTTTGAGGTAGGCAGCTCTATTATATATTTTACTTATTGATGAAACGTCCACCTGTTCAATAATGGAAAAATATTTAAAATCGGCTAACAAACCACTGAGATATGGCCTTTTGAAGTAAACATTCCAACTTTTATTAATTTTGTTAATTTACACGTTATAGTTAACGTTCGGTAGACAACGCTATTTTCATATTTTTTCAGTGCAGCATACAAATTACACTTTTTTACATTATATTTATGTAATTAAATACAGTAATGTTTCGACTATATCACGCTTATATGTCCATATAGGTATGCATGGATCTGTGTATTTACATACACACCTAGAAAAAATCGTGTAAATTTACGTCTCCTGACCATGACATATACGTGCATCAAAAATGACATAGTTTTACGATTGATTTTAATTTTACATGTCGTTGAATGTTGCGAGACACATAATTTTACTCCACATATGGCGTTTGTTTAAAATGTTGAAGGATGTAATTTTACGGCACTGCGCATGGAAAGTACATCTTTCATGTAAAATTAAACAGAACACGGTTATATTTCGTCACTTCGTCAATTACGGTTTGTTAGATTGTGGCCAGTTTAGAATTACATCAACGATAAAATTCACATATATATATATATATATATATATATATATATATATATATATATATATATATATATATATATATATATATATATATATATATATATATATATATATATATATATATATATATATATATATATATATATATATATATATATATATATATATATATATATATATATATATATATATATATATATATATATATATATATATATATATATATATATATATATATATATATATATATATATATATATATATATATAGGCGTGATATAATCGAAACATTACTGTAGTCAAACTTTTCTTTAAAAACGCAATATGTTTAAACGATCTAAACAGTCAATGGACAAACATGGATTCATGCTTGAAATCTGGTAGAAAATCCATCTATGACCTCATTCAAATCTTTATAACTTTCGATTCCGTCAATGAAATATTTTCAAACTTTTAGAGGATAAACTTGAATAATATATCTTGCAAATTCTAAGTAAGAAATTAGTAGAAAAAAATTGTTTTGTTTATAAAAATAGGACCAAACCCGTGGTTGTTTTAGTAGCCTTAAGAAACGCGTCATGAAACTTCAAATCTCCATATCTCTCGATGGATCATTTTGAAATTCACTAAGAAGATGCTTGGATACTGTACCTTTCGAATGCCGTATGCCGAATTGATGGTCATTTTTTGTGTTAATAACGGTTTTAGGCACACCGTGTGTACTCATAGTATGGGCCGTAAAATATATACAAATCGTTGCAGAATTTGACAGGGATAAAAAATGGAGAAACCCTGCATATCTTATTTTCTTAGTGTATATTTCATCTCTATAAACAGTGTATGTACCTTGTTGCCCATAACTTCAGTAAAAAACTTAGGTTTGAAACCCAGAATGCTTGATACTAAAATTGTTCGAAGTAATCCACAGTAGGCAAATCAGTAGAAATTACTCTACTACCACGAAAAATAGCACAGTTGTTTTCGATGTAAAGACCCTAAAAATAACTAACGGAAGTTTTATTTTTAACTTTCCCACTGCAGCGATAGTGATTTTACATACTTGCTAATAGCAGTTCGCCAAACTAAACGGCAAGAGCAATGCAATGAAGAATCCGAAGAACACGGCTGCTCGTCAACGAACATTTCAAAGCTCGCGAAAGCACTACACCAATGGCTAAAGCGAAAACGCAACTAAACAATGCATCACCTGCCCCAGATTCCGCCACGCAGTCTTCTTCTGTTCCAGTGAACTACCCCAGTAATATTAGTGATAGTGTAAATCAAGTTGTAGATAAGAGCGATAGTGGTAGCAGTCAAAACATATCAATATCCTCAATAAATGAGAATGACAACAACGATTCGAGTACCTTCGAGAGCAGCGACAGTGAGTGTGACGATGAACAGATTAAGAAGGCTATCGAGCGAATTCCCAACGCACTTCAGCCGGGCGGACAGTTGGTGCAGAATGGTATGCTGTCCATAAACAACGAAAACGGTTCGCCGACCTCCAACCGGGGGCCTAACATCGGCAGTATAGCAGTTCAAAACTCGTCGGACATTACGTTCGGCAACAAGACCTACATTAAGGGACAGGTTGTGATCAAAAATATTTACCATGATAGACAGAATGGGATAGTTAATGAAGGATATCAGGGAGGCAATGAAACGGATGGTGCACTAGGGATTACAAAGCAAAAGACAGGTATGCTGGCTATAATAATCGTGAAAAAAATAATCTAATGTTCTAAACTCTCAATAGATCTCAACGAACCTCCATCGTGGCGCACTAGTCTAAAAACCATTATCAGGGACAAACCATTATTGAGTGTGACAATTCTCGTCACCCTAATGCTCGTCATAACTACCATCGTGATCGTAACATACTTGGCCACGTCAACAGGTAAAACTATATTAAAACCTCACTACGGCGATGGCGACGATGACCGGGCGCATGTCCCTCCAGATACTGGCATAGGTATTTTAGAGTTCATTGATCATTTTTGACACATCTAGAATGCCTTCTAATTTCACTACACTAAGTATATCAGTAAACGTGCTAGACTTTACAGAAGTATTTTGCATCTTTCAGATCAAGACTTCTTACCAGATGCGAAGCCGCTCCGAATAGTCACACGGAACGAATGGTTGGCACAACCGCCGAAAGAAACCTTAGCTCTACTTAAACTACCAGTGCATAAAGTTATCATCGCTCATACGGCCAGCGAGGGATGTACTACTCAGGTAAGTTTCGTTCACACGCTTTACTACACTTCGTTCGTTTGAATGTTTCATTTTCAACCTATTTGAATATTGTATATTATACATTACTGCACCCGTAATGTCAATATGTGTACATGCAAAACCTATGTATGCCGTTTTTGGACCAGTTTGTCTTGATCGTGCTTCTGTTCAAGTTGTTTCAAAATGATTACAGTATGTAAAAATAGAGTCAGTCTGTTCATCTCGCAAGACTCCTCTCAATTGAAATAGCTTTTTCTTTCTAAAATGTTTAAAGCTGTTACAAATTTTGTTTTCTACAAGCAACTTTGTCTGAAAACGAATCATGTTCAAGTTGCGATTCTAACTCAGACATCCTCAATCTGGGATCCACGTGCCCTCGGCGGCTGTGAAGCGTAGGGGTCCGCGAAGCGGAACAGCTTTTCCGAATGAATATCGGTTTTATACGAGGGACCCAAAGCGATGTCATGATGATTTCGAATGGGTCCGTGTTAAAAAAAGTTAACCACTGTTTAGAGTAATAAACTATTTGAACCGGCCAAGTCGAATATAGATATTCGTTCAAGCACCCACAACTTCACGCGAAACTGTAAACAGATTTGTTTTTGCTTTGTTGGAGATTTGCTGCTTATCTATCAAAACAGAAAATACCTTTTGTAAGTTTTCATTTAACGGGGAAAATTTTTTTATCAATTAATCATAGAAAAAATCATAATTCCTTAACTGGAATGTTAACGACAATCGTGACCAAGTTCCCGAAATCATTAATAATAATCTTTGTATTTTTTTATTTCGATTATAGAGGTTTTAACCTTAAGGTCATTCACCTCTTCGGGATAGAAAAATCTCTTATGAAAAATTGCTATTCCTGTGTGCGGGGTCGGGACTCGAACCCAGGTGCGCTGCGTACAAGGCAATCGATTTACCAACTACGCTACGCCCACCCCAATCTTTGTATTATTCATGAAAGTGTTTGTGTTTGAACAAAACTTGTTTGCACAAAAATAGGGATACTCTGGAGTAATGTGATTCATGTGCAAGATTTCAGAATCTTAGTCACGATTTCCGTAAGCTCTATGTACTTTATCGTGGCATTTAATTCTTGAGTTGGATTGGATTTTTCACACAAATGTTATGCCGATATGAACAGAATCATTAAAGTGGGATCGATCGGCATATCTTAGCATTTTGTGAACTATTTTACAAATACGAATAGTGAATCTGCAATGCATTTTTGGCGGTTCGTTTCTTCTTTCGAGCTGGATCTTTACAAACGAAAAACGATATTGGGATTGTTTATATCTGCTGCCCGAAACTATCGCTGATCGCTAGTAACTGGGCACAACTATATTATATTTTATATACCATTTATGAGTTCTGTGAAACCGTGCACGTGAAAATATTAAGACTTGTACACAAATTGTATTACTATATTAACTATAACATGAAAGTGGAAATGAATTTATGAACAAGCACGAATAGAACACTGTTACTAATATACTATGAATCAGGAATCAGTTCGCGAGGTATAAATGAATCCAAAAATAATATTTTCGTAAAATCACTCACATACAAATATTAAGACCAATATGAATCGATTAGCGGTATCTTATGGTTTTGTGAATCAGTTCACAGAGCTAAATTGGAACAATCATGCCGAATTTTATGGAATAGCTCATGCGAAATTATCACCGCTAGAGTCTGAGTTGCTTGAAATAAGAATAAGGTCATAAAAAACGAATATGACTAGGAATATATTCTAAATATATGTACTTTTTCCGAATACGTAAAATATATCACGATTATTGTTGCATGAATAATATTCATAATAAGTTTAGTGAAAATAAAGGACCATGTACAAAATTGATATATTATGAAAGTTACGGTTTCGTGCCATTTTTTTCTGTGCATGAATGACTATCGTGACCAATAAGCAATGAATCGGCAACAAATTCACGAGGCAAGAATGGATACATGAACCAACAACAACAACCACGAAAATCATCATAAAGATGTAATGAATCATGAATCAGTTCATGTCGTATAGTCGGATCGCAAATGGTGTTCCTAAAACAAAGAACAAAATCACGAATCAATATTATATTTTGAATAATGTACATAATGCTGTGAACTAGTTCACTGACAGAAAAACGAATTGGTAATGATAGTGGAAATCGTAACTAAGGTTCACAAAAAAGAAAAATCTCACTGAATAAAATCGTTATGCAGGCGTTACCGAAGAAAAATTTGAGTTCAATTACCAAACACATGATATTTGTTAACAGTTCTGTTTTCATCACGCAAAAACGTGATTATTTCGGAATTCATGGCAATTTATTCGCTCCCAAAAATTTAGTGGAATATTAATGTACAATATTTTTTAGTTTGAAATCTTAATGGACGAGTGCTTCGAGTTTAAGTGCGGCACCCATACCGATATGTGGAAGTATTCTATTAGTTTTCTATTTCTAAACATGTGTGGAAATTTACTAGTAGAAACATCAACGAAGCTGCACGTGATTGCAATGCTGTCGGAAAGGATTCATCTGATAAACTGATATTTGGTTCTATGACTCGCATCATTTAACTCAACTTTTAAGCGAAGTTTCGTAAATTTCATAATTTTCACATCGCAATTGGTTTACAAAATCAACAATAATACTTTTTATGGAAAAAATACAAATATTCACTTGTTGACTCCCCAGTAAACAAACTCACCCAGAATATAACAGAAGCGTCTCATTACCCACAAGCTATTCTTGATTGTTTTAAAATTATCTTAACACCAATAAAGAAAATTTTTCTAAAGCATGGATACCCAATTAGCCTTTGATGAATGCAAGTTTATTAATACTTATTTTTCACTTGTTTATAATATATTCACAAGTTTAATGCGGAAAATTTAATTATAGTTGCTCTTCAAATTGAATAATTAATTTTCTAAAAAAATGAAAGACAAGAAAAATTTCGGTATTTCAGCAGATACTTGATTAATTAGTTTTGAATTTATTTGATTTGATATGCGGATATTGCAATAGATTCGTGAAATTTTGCAAAGGCGATCATTTAAATCACAAAATAATACAATTAAACTTATTTTTACATACTGCACATTTACACTTATACATTCACATATACACACCTACACATACATATGTACATAAAACATCTACATACACATACACATATACATGCACATACACATGTTTATTCTATATTACGCATCTAGTGTATGTCGTTTTAGTAATAGTTACTGCAAAACCATCTTACAAATATTATGATGAGAGTTGTTTATATGTAAAAATAATGTAAATAACTTAGGTTTCGGTTGATAGTTGTTTATAACCCTCAAAAAGGCAAGCTAAAATTGTGACTTCAACAAGCATCGCTCCTTATTTAATGTCGTTTATCAATGAGAGAATCGAAAGCCCGAATACGCACGATCATTTGTGTTTCAAATTACAAGTTAATTGAAACTAGACAACTGTAACAAGCCAGGCCTATGAGACCTCTTGCCTTTTTAGAAGGTTAAATATAAGAAACTTAAGACGCGACACGCAGATTGGGGGAAGGGGGGTGTTTGAAAATCCAGCTCCCTCACAAAAAGTCAATCAATATTAAGGATAACACAGTTGGTTAGTAAAAAAAAAAGAATTATAGAGAAAATTTTCAATAGGACGTAAGTAACATTGAGAACCTCTCTTTGTTTACTTTCTCTTTCGTTTATTACGACGTCATTACAACACTTTGCACTAATTTTCCAGTACATATCGAAAGCCGAGGATTTTTACTAGAATATTATGCAAGGAATAGAGTAGTAAATGTGGAAATGGCCGAGTAATGAACGGAAGAGAAAGAACCCAAAGAGAATCTCTCATTGTTACTTACGTCCTATTGAAAATTTTCTCTAGAATTCAAGATTTCAGCCTAGAAATGTACTTTGAATTATTTAAATTAAAATGCATAAACATGACTTATTTTAACCATATTAGGGAATTACTTTGACCGTACGAATCGATGAAATGGTTATTAAATGATATCCGCATCTTTGCTACGTTCCTATAAACCAGTATAATAATATCAATGGAGAAGAAATGGTAAATAATCATTTCCCCCACCCCCTCAGGATTGTGACAAATGTCAAAGTAAGCATAGATAAGAAATTTCACATCATTTGAAAGATTTTTGTGTATAAAGATATTATACACTAAATGTAAGTTATCTTCTACGAAGAGATCTGCAGAGACGTCACCATGAGCCAGCCAAACTATCAAATTCATCCCACTTGGTCTGAGTTCAAGCCCAGCCGAGGTCGTTGCCATTTTTCTAAGGTGAAAAAATGCCTTCAATCAGAAGGGAAGTAAAGCCACTGGTCCCCGGTTCATGAGTTGGTGAGTCGATATCTAATCCAGATAGTGGGAGTCACCTCGTTGGCCTCGTAGCAGAAATAGGCCGACGGAAAATAACTAGAACTAGAAGAAGAAGAATCTACCTCTTATAGGAACACTACTAGATTTGAACAATGGAGTTGAAGGTGGCCATTTTGTCTGCATTTCTGAACTAACTAAATTCAACTTTTGAAGTTAAACAATTTATATATATTTTTTTTAATGATACAATATTAGTATTTGAATGGGAATGTATCTGTAACTTTAAAAATATGGAAAGAGATTTGGGATGCTTCATTTTAAAAATCCCACATTTTTTTACAATATTACTTCTCTATGCTGAAAATCATATATTTTTTCTAATGTGAAAAAATCTTTGGAATCAAATGACACCTTGGTGGTATTAAGCAGAATACGAGAAGTTGGAGTTCCAGGGCACTTTGTCATCCATATCAAATTTAATCAATATCGCAATCATATATCTCTTTTAACCTGCAGTCAATTTTTTTCAAAGGTACATTGTTGAACGTGAAAGGTAGATTCATTATTAACATTTTTCATTAAAATGCACATAACAATTCCATTAAATAACAAATTTTAATTAAACTCACTACTACTAGTGTTAAAATCACTCAGACACATGGTAGAAAAATACGGGAAGTTAAGATATTGGCAAAGATAAACTTAAGATCACTATGCCCCATACAAACCATTAGCAAAACATGGTTCAGTAAGCGTGAACTAGTGAACTCAATAATAGTATGTTTTTGCTACCCCCTCGTTAATAGGCGTCGATAATTTTTAGAATGCGTCGATAGAATGCTATGGTTACGAAACAAATAAAAATAGTAAACAATATTGTTATGAAAGAAACAGGTAATCTGTTCGGCCATTAAAATAATACAGAAATGTTTACTACTAAAAGACTACTAAATTATAGGAGCATTTGTGGCCAGAATTATTGAAGTTAACCGTCCGTCGCCCGCTTCTAACTGTTCATATCCTTAGCAAGTGAATATGGCACCAATGAAACCAAGAAAATTCGCGATTTAAAATCCCCTTGACACTACCGACTTTCGTTGCTGAAATTGCCGTAAAATGTATCAGTTGTTAGTTAGCCGATTAATTTACTAATTCAGTTGTAAACAGAAACTAGTTATATTGCTTGGTGCATCACCTAATTACCGTGCTTTGAAAGGTTTGTTTATTTTTATGTCGAAAATTTCATTGTTATTTTCTTATGGCGATTCCGCTTGAACCTGAAACTGAGTCAGGTTCTAACCCCAACCGCTGTCAGTTCATACATTTTGACAGCAGTTGGGGTTAGGAACTGACTCAGTTTCGCCTTAAACAAAAACCACATTAATAACTCATTGCCATAGATACGACGCAAAGATCGACGTTGTTTCTTTTTCGCAAAGCTTCGCTTCAGTTTATTATTGAGCTGTCACTCTGACGGTGAACCGGGTTCATCGAGGGGTCGCATTTAGATGGTACATTGGAAACATCGGACCGCTCTATCTTGAGTTTATCTTTGATATTGGGGCATTTAATGGAAAAATATGGTTTCTGGACCAACGGTCACAAAGGTTATGTTTCTTCATTTTACCTATAACGAAAATACTTCCAACACGCTATATTAGATACAAATTGTTTAAAAATATAGATAATTCATAAGAAATTAATAAAATTTGATGTTCATGACAAAATGCTGTAGAACCCAGCTTCTCGTACGAAATTTTTCAGTTGAGCGAAAAAATTCGTATTTTTCACTTATTATTTAGTGTACGTAGTACGAAAATCACATATTCGCAGCATTTACGAACATCATTCGCATATATTACGTATAATATGGTATGTTCGTAAATATTACAACTCAGAGGATGGTTTGAAATGAGGGATTCCTTCAAAAAGCGACCGACCATAAAATGTGCCCATCGCCGATTCGAACAAAACTTTGCCGCTGTGTTCAGTTTATAACTCTGCATGATTTCCCCTGGCCATTAGAACAAGTGCAATTTTCCAGAAGGACGACGAAGTTTTTGCATGCATCACTACCAATTTGATTTTGTTCGTTTACCGCATTTTGTACAGCATAACCATCCAGGAATAAATTAAAGGGAATAAAAAGTTCTACGCAAAAAATGTACACTGCAAACAACAAACAATTTTTTGTTGGTTTTTTTGTCAACAAAAAAAGACATTTTATATGTCATTACATCATGGATAACTTATCAATGAAAAAGTTTTTCAACAACAACTTTATACGTGTGAAATTAATTCATACTAATTAACATACAAAACTGTAATAACAGAATACAATTCATAATGCCATTTTACATCCAAATACAATCATCAAAAATCTTCCAAATCATGATAGTTTACGAGGTATTTGAAGCTCTGTTTCAAAGCAATCAATAATTTCGTGAAATTGTCCTATTTTTATAAGTTATTCGCGTTTCTCCATAATAAATATACCCCGAGGCCGGGGTAAGTTGGCGGGTTTTCCGCGTCACATATTTTTGTCTCTAAAAATGTAGACAATGCATCAAACACTTTTAAAAAAAAATCAGTGATGTTGCCAATAGTCTGCTCTTTCATGTCGCGTGTTCTATTTTGCAAGATCTAGCTACATCAAAGCGGTAAAAATTGAAAACTGAAAACACCGCCAACAAGCCCCGGTCTCCCCTACTATATGCATTAGGCAGTTTAAAATACGAATATGATTCTAAATGTCTTTTCAAATCAAAATGTTTCAAACGAAAAGTTTGAAAATGTAGTAGTTTCCGCGATATTTTAAATTTTGCATCAACAAAAACAATTATTCTGTTGTATTACATCCTTTCATAAGTTATTCGCGCTTTTAAAAATACACGTACAATTTCCTTTAAATATCACTAAACCTACTAACTACATTTTCGAAATTTTTTGTTCTGATATTTTTTATTATTTTTATTTGAAATTACGTTGACAAATCGTATTTTTCACTGCAAATAGTATGAATTATTAAAGATATCAAAAGCTATTTTTAGGAAAACTTTCTTATTAATAACTTTTCCATGATTTAAATATACTAAAAAAAACTTTTTCGTGGTTAAAATAATAAGCATTTGATTATTAATAGCTCATGATTGTGAACGCGAATAACTTTTAAAAAGGGCATAGTCTCTCGAATTAATTGTTTATGTTGAAATAAAATTCCAAATATCAAGATCAAGTATCAAAAAATGATATTTTTGTAATTGAATTTTTTAACATAAATTATTTATGTGATAAATGTTACAACTTTTTCTCAGTGTATACTTTTTTCGTGCAGAAGTACTCATTCCCTGTAACTCTTTCTCTGATAGTTTGCTATATAAAATACAGTAATTGACCTTTTTGGAAAATGCTTCATGTAAAATCTTCTACACCCTTTTAAAAAATAGCTCTTGAATCAAAATGATCTCAATAACCGTGAAAAATGTTCAGTCTTCCATGCCGGTGAAACGTATAAAGAACCAAAAAAGTCGATCACCATTTTAATGATTTTCAAACGGATGTTCGTGGAATTAAATATTTCTGTATGAAGTAATATTTTTAGATAATTCATTTCGAACATAGAATAAAATATTGGCTACTAAAAGTATATTTATTCATTTGTCGCATGATTCAAAGTGCTCATTACTGTGCTCTAGACAGTTTTTGATGCACAGTTTTTTGAAACGTCGTTTTCGTGCTCAAAATTAAAAGCATCTAAACCGGTAACTTTAGGAGAATAGTTTGTTCGGAGAAGTTCTTGTCTTTATGATAGCGCAACTACAGAAATTTATTGTTCAGTGATTAATTCACTTATAAGTGATATACGAAATGTATTTCCTAAATTAATTAAGATAGAATCTTTTTGTCTATGGTAAAGTTGTACAAAACATTACTACAAAAGAAATTGCCGAAGACACCAAATATCTAACTTTAATAGCTTTCGAGTTATGGAACATGTTATATAGAAGACCTCTTAAAATTAGTTTTTTCACGATAACTTTTTTAGTTATTTTCACACGTTCTTGGAATCTTCCACAAAGTTGTTTACGTCATCGCATCACATAATTTTGCGACACAAAGTTACTTCTATTGTAACTATCTGTTGTATATTCCAAATCTTCTGAAATTTTTTGGATAACTTTCACCTTAACCCTTTCATGCCCAACTTTTTTCTAGTGCATGTAGGGTTTCAAAACTATTTTTCCTTGAAAACGGTTGGGTCAAGAAACACGAAAAGCCTATTTTCATAAAGGTAGATGCTTACATGGCAGTGCTAGAAGCTGGTCTATTTTTACCTTCTTATGCTCAATACAATTCTCCTAGAATAATTAGAATAGTCCAATTACGCGGAGAACGTAGCCAACGACAGTCTAAATTGATAAGTTTTATCAGGTTTCAATAATATTGCAACATAACGAAGATATATGAAGAAATCATTTTCCGTCGTCAACGTAAACTGTCCCTGGCAGCACTGCTCCATCGGAATCCAATCAGACTAATTGCAATAACTTCAGTTCTAGAGCTGATCCTTGTAACTGTTAATACTCAAATTAAAGGCAATAATCACATTAATGAGCCTTACTTGTTTTTGTGAGCAAATCTCACCTTCATCAAAAGTTATAGCTGTTTAAAAACGTTGTTGTCCACAAACAACATGGGCATGAATGGGTTAAATACCCCGTTAAGCAGTACAAACGTCATAAAATGCTTAGCGTATTAGCTTTTTACTTTCATTCATCTCTTCGAGTGTTCGAGTGCCCAAAACAAAATGCTATCGCAGGGGCATAAAATGACACATTCGAGAGCAGGTTCTAATGAGCATTTGGTCTTCAGTCCAAAAGTCGTAGCAAATTTTTCAGAAATTCGTTGCAAATTATTTTGAATTTAATTTGGACAAAAACCATCCTAGCGACCTAGCGTAGTTGTAGCATAGACACTCATCAAGTATGCAAGTGGCTAGGTTAAATTCCCAAATTGA
This sequence comes from Topomyia yanbarensis, assembly GCF_030247195.1. Classification (NCBI taxonomy): domain Eukaryota; kingdom Metazoa; phylum Arthropoda; class Insecta; order Diptera; family Culicidae; genus Topomyia; species Topomyia yanbarensis. The sequence continues at coordinate 276,723,927 of NC_080672.1, read as the reverse complement.
TCTACAATAAAAACATTCAGCCGCAGAAAAATTCTCTGACTGGCGTGAAGCATGCAAAATTCTTTTTAACTAACACTAAGTTATATTTAGCGTATCCAATTCTAAAATAAATCTGCACTCTTGAACTCAGTATGGCCATATACAAAATGTATCCTTCCAGACAGCGTGTGCTTATCGCGTACGGTTTATTCAAGAGACGCACATGGCATCGGAGGATATTGGGGATGATATTGGCTACAATTTTCTAATCGGCGGAGATGGCAACGTTTACGAAGGTCGTGGATGGCTTACTATAGGGGCTTATCTCAGAGGTATGTTTAAATAAATTCAACAAACGCTTCACATATATAGAGCGTGTCACATTAATGTTCGTTCAACGCAGGTCAAAACTCGAAAAGCGAAGGAATTGCATTTATCGGTGACTATCAGCATTTACAACCTACACGAACACAGTTTGATGCGCTAGATAGTTTGTTGATGAATGGCACCAAAAGTGGATATTTGGTGGATAACTTCAAACTGTATGGTGCACGACAATGGCAACCAACTTACAGCCCTGGTAATATACTTTACGAACGGTTGCAAAAACATCCACACTGGAGCGACGAACTAGTTGATTGATTCGCATTGGCAAGACAAGTGCGAAAATTGCTAGCTCAGCATAGATAGACTACTCGTAATTGTCCTTAGTGATTGACCGAAGAAGTGAAGCTTTGCAGTTAACCAAACAGAATCAAAGAAGGAAAGTGTAAACATGTAAGAATACTGAATTTGATTGGAAAGATTCGAATTAAGAGAATTGGAACAGTTTCAATTTCGATTTACAAAAAGAAATCCATCTTAATATTATGAATAATTAACTTTTTTACTATGCTGACTAAGGTGTTATTTCAATGTTTTACAATACGAGAGCGTTATACTTCATACCTTAAAAAATCCACATAGTTCCAATTACGTTAAAAATCGTGATCGACATTCTTCAATTTGGACAAAAAACTTTACGTTTCACATGTATGCTAGATCACATTTCCACAAGTAGTCATACAGCCAAAATTGTATGAATGCTTGCGGAAAATAATAAGCAATAAATTTAGAAAAGGAAGTATTGTGTTTGAATGCACTACCTTAAAAAATATCGTTAGAAAACATTCATTTGTATACTATACAGCACTGCGCAATGCAATGGAAAAAGGTTATATTATTCATCAAAAATCAGATATCTTTGCTAAAAAACTACATAGTGTGTTTAAAATTATGTTTCAACAAAGCGATTAATTCACGGAATACGCCATTTTCATAGATTATTCATGTTTCAACAATACAATATTTTCCAAAATATTAATATTCTCCAAAATAGACGCAAATTTGTTTTAATGTGTAATTGCCCTAGTTTTTCTAATAACAGCTTTGAACATATTATTGAAAATAATACCATTTGATGATAAAAATATGATTTTCTGGGTCAAAATGCTCTTCGCAAAAATCTTCCAAAAGAGATACAGTGAATTTTAAGATGTGGTGAAAGATGCAAAAGATAGACATTTTTCATAAAATTGTTGCAATCACCGACTAGATAATCAACCAATAAAAAAAATCAACAAAACAATAGAAATTTAAAAATTATTAAGCTAAAAAGTGATACAAAGTTAGAATCAGTAAAATGATTATTATAACTCAAATTAATAAAATAAATAAACCAAATTAGTTCAGTTTATTGAGTAAAAAATAGACAATATAAAAGGTTATAAAATTAATAGAATAAATTAAATTGATTCCAACTAACGAATTGAATGAAATGAATAAAATGAATTACAGAACAAATCCAACAAAATTAATAAAACCAGGAAACTGAGTAAGATGAATTAACAGGATAAAATCAATAAAATTAACAAAAATGAATGAAATAAATAAAATGAACCAAATGACAAAAAAGTAACAAAATGAATAAAATGAGTAAAATGACTAACATGATTAAAATGAATAAAACCGATAAAATGAAGTTTTGAAAACACTTTCGATTAATTATTTGTGGTAGAAAGTCAATATTTTGTAACAGTTACATGGAATTATGGGTTTTGGACATCATTGATTCCGAATCTGAAGTCTGGTCGATCCAATATGGCAGGCTAAAAAATAAGTAGCATTTTAGCCAAAATTTAGAAAAAAAAAATACGAATTCGATTTCAGAAATTTCATGGGGTTCATCCTTTGAAACAAAAATTATTGTTCCGGCTTATACGGGAATATCTTAGGTGAAGACGATTCATTTCCGGACCCATATAACCGATCTGTGCGAAATTTCATAGCAGTCTATAGGGATAATATACCTTTCATTTACGACTAAGTTTATTAAAATGACTCAACCATCTCCGAGAAACTGATGTAGGTTTTTTTAAATTTTGATAGATGGTCAATTTTCCGGGCACTTCCAGAACCATCTATGGTGGTCAATGTGGCCAACAAGATTTCGATGGGCTGCCAGTAACCTAAAACTGCAAATGCAAGATGTTTGGCTATTATTTTAGCAAAATAAATCCTTCTTGCATTAATAGCGGTATCGGTTTGATAAGAGTTTTCTCTGTGAACACTCTTCACAACCCGTAACACCGTAACCGAAAGTCAGATCGAAATAAAATTTAATAACAGCTTTTGGTGACGCAACACCAAGACTAAATATGGTCAAATCGGTTCAGTTATCACTGAGAAATCGATGTAACATAACCGTTGATGGCGACAATGTGGCTAAAGAGACTTTGGATGATCAAATTAAAAAATACGTGAAATACGTCCTCGAGACCTGTACACATGTACAGTGCAACTCCAAGCATTCTGGGAACGTACAAAATGCTATGAAAAGGTTTCTACCTGATGCGCGTTTCAAGCCGAAAGCGTCCCATGGCGGCCAGCACGCCGCTTCGAACAATGGCCTGTAGAAACTTTTTTGACGCGCGGATTGAAAAATCCGTTTAACACAATATAGTAGACACTTATACCCACTTACACAATTTTTTGAATATTTTGACTGAGAACATGCCTGTAAACCTACATCTAGTTTTTATATTTCTATTGAACCAACGAATAATATTATGTTTTGTTTTTGCTAAAATATAACCTTAAATTTGAACTAGAAGCTCAAATATCATTCTTTAATTTTGGCATAAAGTAGCTCTCTTGGCGTAAAGTAGCCCCCGATGACGGAAAGTGTGAAATGCAGGCGAATAACCTTGAAGGTTGATGCCTCAACTAAACAATCAAACAAGTGTGGAATGGAAACATAAAGCGTTTATTATATCCGCCGTTAGTGAACTGATTTTGATAATTTGTAGCTTGTTAGACAAAAACGTTTTTAATCCACCTAACAGTGTGATGAGACATTTCTTATAACTCTTATCACTCTCTTCGGATATTATATCGTTTGAGAACATTTAGAACTTGATGCTTCGCGATGTCTTTGATAACACATACTACATGGGATAGTGGCAGGACTCAGAGAATCGCTCAAATCAGCATAGGACAACATCAGTGCTAGAAATCTCAAACCAAATCAATGGGAAAGCGAAAAAATCGACTTTTTCTAAAGGTGACTTCCCAGGAGTATCCTTGATTTGAATTATTATCGCTAATCCTAATGCCAAAGAACAAATAAAAACCTCACGAAAACGAACCGCTTGGGAAAATCATCATCATTACTGGAATTTTCATTTTCACGAAACTTTTCGATAACCTTCCGTCACTTGCGTTAATGCACTGGATGCACAGTGCTCTGAAAATCTAGCGAAATCGTCTTAGGGCACCAGCGGGACTGTAAAGAATACTAAAAATTAATTTCTATTCCATAATGTTCAGTTCAGCAATTCGAGAGATCGTGTTCACCGCAAGCGATGAAAAATAGACTACGTTGTGAAGCGATGGTCACTATTTATTAAAAAATCATGGTTAAATAAAATATAAAACTATTAAAAAATTTCAAATAGTTTATAATTTTCACAAACTTATTAGGAAAAATGTATTAATAAGCTTTCGTAATGTTGTGTACGAAAAAAAGTTGAAAATTTCAGTATTTTCTCTATCTGCAACATATAAACCCTTAAGTATACCAATTAATTGTTATGCGAATTGGAATAGGTTCGCCAAATTTTGGAAGAAGTCTATAAAATAACCCCTTGAAAACTACCTAAAAATTGTTGTAGTTCGATGCAATAAAAAAATCTCCAAAAAAGAAATTAATGTGAAACACAGCGAATAATACATACAATAAACACCCATTTTTATCAGTCTCATGGTGTATTTTAGGCTGACAAAATGGGGACATTGACTAAATCGGGCAATTTTTTTCTTTATAATAAACTGAAGCTGTTAAAATATTCTTCTCGTCCCTTGATGTAGTCTGATAACTATTTCTGATTATGATGAACTTGTTATTTTCGCATATTTCGCATATCTTCATGATAAGGAAAACATGCTCAAGAAAGGATTTACTCGAATTCAGTCTTGTTCGTCTGCTAGAGCCCATCAAACATATGTTCATATTTGGCTGATAAAATCGGGGTTTCAATGTGATATAATAGATATTCAGCATTCGAAGAAGATTCTTTTGAACGAGTGTAGAACGACTTTGTTTCTACTTACTTGAAATCAGCGGCGTAGCCAGAAACTCGGTTTGGTGAAAATCGATCATACTGTCCAAACGGCATAATTCCGAAACCGTAATTTTTGAAGTTTTAAAATTATGCAGAATTATTTTTTCATAAAATAGTTACAGAGTTCGTGTCTTTAGCGAATTTGAATATTAACCTGAGAAAATTCACCATAAATACTTCTTGGACGATATACCGTCAAAATTATTTTATCAAATGATGCGCTGTTTAACGTTTGTAAAACTCATCGAAGATACTAAACCTCCGAAATTGGCGGTTTCAAAATGATGCTATCTTGACCTTAAATTACTGTTTTTAAACATTTGATCTATACATATAATTGGTCATACAACAAAAATCAAATGCTCATCAAAATCGATCAGAACCTGCTAGAGTCGAATGGAAATCGTCATTTTTCATAAATTTCTCTCTACATTCGGAAAGTGTTATCCTCGTTATTAATCATATTACGTTTTCGTCTCAACTCGACGCACTCCCAAAATAAAAACCTGTTTTAATCCACCTAGTGGTGCAATTGTGCTTGTCTCATTTGTCCAGACTACGATTCCTGGTTATGTTCAATACAATGGTGGAAATGAATATTACATGTTCAGTACGATTTGCACATACATACAATGGATCGACAGCCACGATCTTGATATGCTATGTGATACTGAAACAGCGCTTGAAACCAACGGCGGATCACAGAGAAAATTTTCAACTTGTTAAGGAATTTTAAACTAGTTTTAATTTTAAAGTAGCAACCCCTCACTGCATAGTCCCTCCGGGCCGGTATGATTGACGATTTTTGGAGTGATTGCATAACCTTTCTATATGAGAAAGGCAAAAATGTACCTAAGTCCAAAGAAGTCAATTTTTGTCAAACATCTCAATGTTTCATGCATTTTAAAGTCATTTGGCATCAAAAATACAAATTTGATTTTGAATATTTTTCATTTCAGTTTATATGAGAATTTGCTGTGTGATTGCACTCTTCAACTTGTAACTCCGGAACCGGAAGTCCAATCAATAAAAAAGTCAATAGCAGCCGATGGGAAGGTTGTACCTTTCATTTGAGACTAACTTTGTGCAAATCGGTCCAGCCATCTCTGAGAAACAGAGGTCACATTTTTTTCTACATGCACACATACATACACACACAGACATTTTTCGATCTCGACGAACTCAGTCGATTGGCATATGACACTCGGCCCTCCGGGTCGGGATTAGATTGACGAATTTTAGAGTGAATGAGAAAGGCAAAAACATTTTTGGCAAATGTTGAAAGTTATGCATTTTTCTTGATGAGCTGTTCTATGTTTCATAGACATTAAATCAATTTTAACTTCGCTTCCTATTAAATAAAGTCCCTTATTACAGTACATCTCTACAAAAGCGAGCTCAATTTGAAAAGAAATCTGAGGATTATGATTGATTACAGAGCTCTGGAATTTTCTATTTGCATGTTTTCAGGCAGGAATTTGATATTGATGCAATTAGACAACTGTGAAATCAAGACCATTACATATCAGGACCCCTTTCCGACAATTTATCAAAATTCCTCATGATGTTTACAACAACAGGTTATCAATCTACGGATCAGATAATTTTTATTGTAATATTGAATTAAATCAGTCAGCATCAATACATTTTCGACTTCAATCCAATATATAACCTTCTCTTGGCTACGCCGTTGCTTGGAGTTATTTATTTCGCTTTTCATTTTCCGATATGTTTCAGATCGATCCGATGGTTATAAGTTAGAAAAATTGCAGTCAGAAGATTCGCACAAATCAACATTTTTACACTGATAAGTTATCAAGTTCCTTCCAGACAACTTGGAAGTGTTCGGTGATTATTTCTAGCGGTTGTAGATAATAAAATGAAGTACAAAATTCGTTTTATCGAAATAATGTTTAGCTTATTTAAATGGATTATTACTATATTGAACAATAAATAGGCGACAAAGAGTAATCAACAAACAACAAACCATAACTTTTAAAGTATTCAAAATAGATATTTGAAGTCTTTAGTAAAGTTATTCGCAAAAGTAAGAGCTACAAATTTGCTGAAGACATCTTTTCGATATAATCACTTCCAAGAAAATTTGTGAAAATATCTCACTGATAGGGGGATTAATCAGCAAAAGCACAATACCAAAAGAAAGGGCATATTACCTCCATTAAATTCTCCGAAGATACTATTGACCTAAAATAAACCGTTTTGGCGTTAATAATAGATTACATGTTTTGGTCATATTTCTGGCAATGGGAAATTATAAAAATCTTTCGTCCGCATTTAATGTTAAATATCTCTTTTGATAATGGTCCGATTTCAACAATCTATAGCGAAAGGTATTCGTTAAAGCTATCTAAAAACATAAAAATTGTTAATCTATGTTGTCAATTTCGGGAGATAATTCAAAAAAACTGCAAAAAACGCAATTTTTACACATTCAAACATTCATATCTTGGAAACTAAACATCAGAATCAAAAACAAATTAATAGCGTTCATACTGTTTTTTAGTTCTTTCATTTAAAATTGGTTTGGATGAGATCGGTTCAGCCATTACTGAGAAACACGAATGAGAATTTGTCCGTTACATACACACACTCACAGACACACACACACAGACATTGTCCCAGATCGTCGAGCTGAGTCGATTGGTATATAAGACTCGGCCCTCCGGGCCTCGGAAAAAATCTTGAAAGTTTGAGCGAATTCTATACATTTCTTATATAAGAAATGTAAAAACTTGTTGTATTTTGACAAAATCACCTATATATCAGAAAGTGAACAAAATATCCAAAAACAAAAATAATAGCGTCTAATGGTCACATCAGGCCTTTCATTTGGTTCAGCCGTTGCTGAGATTATTACTTGACATTAGTGTACATCCATACATACATACACACACATACAGACATAAGTCGAGCTGAGTCGATTCGTAAATGCACAAATCCTACACATTTCTTTTGAAAGAAATGCAACAGAGAGGAAAATAAGTATAAAATATGCCATAACACTTTTCAAAAAAGTGAAAACCACTTGGTCTCTTCGGTAGTAAAATAATGCATTTTGTCTGGAATAAAATTATTTCTGAGCATTATAAACGCGAGGAATTATTAACTAAAATGTTAAACGTAAAAATTTGAATTTGCCTGAGAAAACGTTCAATAAATCGATAACTAAGTGACAGAAAAACGATATCTTCAAAGACTAATCGAGACCATAACCGCAGGAATAAATACTCATAATTTTATGGTACACTAGATATTTTAAAATAATAGAGGCAGAAACTTTGTAATAGAAGGAGCACAGTCCCTTCTTCTTCTTCTTCTTGTTTTAGTTATTTTCCATATGCCTATTTCTGCTATGAGGCTAAACACCGTGGTCAGAGAGGTGACTCGCATTATCTGGACTAGATATCGACCCATCAACTCATGGACCGGGAACCAACGTCTTTGATTCGCTTCCGAAGGAAGGCGTAACCACAATTTTTTTCTCCTCAGAAAAATCTCAACGACCTCGACTGGGATTGAATCCAGACCAACTTTGTAACCCTTGTTCTGCCAATCATGAGGAACCAATTTATTATCTTTCTTTCTGTCAGACTTGATAAGTTGGTATCAGTTACTTATTAATTTTGTTTTTTATTCATTTCTTTATTTGATAGGCACAAATGCGTTAGCTTGGCGGTGCCAAATTCTTTTGTTTTTACATTTTGGATATTTTAAAACTAGGAGGTTACAATGTTGAAATATTTTTTTTATAAAAGAGAAAAATTTTACAGCTATCTTAAGACTAGAAATAAGATTCTATATACAAGAGAGGGGGCAAAAAAAAATTTTTTATGAAAAATTTTAAAACAAGGAATTGAATAGTAATAGTTTTTTAGGAAATATTTACAGTTATCTTAAAACTAACAATATAGTTTGGTACACAAAAGGGGGAACAAATATTTATGAAAAATTTCACCGGTGTTTTATAAAAAGGGATACAATTCTATTTACACGATGGGGGACAATAGTTTTAACAATTTGTTATAATAGATATTCAGATTTCAATGTGTTATAATAGATATTCAGCATTCGAAGAAGATTCTTTTGAACGAGTGTAGAACGACTTTGTTTCTACTTACTTGAAATCAGCGGCGTAGCCAGAAACTCGGTTTGGTGAAAATCGATCATACTGTCCAAACGGCATAATTCCGAAACCGTAATTTTTGAAGTTTTAAAATTATGCAGAATTATTTTTTCAGAAAATAGTTACAGAGTTCGTGTCTTTAGCGAATTTGAATATTAACCTGAGAAAATTCACCATAAATACTTCTTGGACGATATACCGTCAAAATTATTTTATCAAATGATGCGCTGTTTAACGTTTGTAAAACTCATCGAAGATACTAAACCTCCGAAATTGGCGGTTTCAAAATGATGCTATCTTGACCTTAAATTACTGTTTTTAAACATTTGATCTATACATATAATTGGTCATACAACAAAAATCAAATGCTCATCAAAATCGATCAGAACCTGCTAGAGTCGAATGGAAATCGTCATTTTTCATAAATTTCTCTCTACATTCGGAAAGTGTTATCCTCGTTATTAATCATATTACGTTTTCGTCTCAACTCGACGCACTCCCAAAATAAAAACCTGTTTTAATCCACCTAGTGGTGCAATTGTGCTTGTCTCATTTGTCCAGACTACGATTCCTGGTTATGTTCAATACAATGGTGGAAATGAATATTACATGTTCAGTACGATTTGCACATACATACAATGGATCGACAGCCACGATCTTGATATGCTATGTGATACTGAAACAGCGCTTGAAACCAACGGCGGATCACAGAGAAAATTTTCAACTTGTTAAGGAATTTTAAACTAGTTTTAATTTTAAAGTAGCAACCCCTCACTGCATAGTCCCTCCGGGCCGGTATGATTGACGATTTTTGGAGTGATTGCATAACCTTTCTATATGAGAAAGGCAAAAATGTACCTAAGTCCAAAGAAGTCAATTTTTGTCAAACATCTCAATGTTTCATGCATTTTAAAGTCATTTGGCATCAAAAATACAAATTTGATTTTGAATATTTTTCATTTCAGTTTATATGAGAATTTGCTGTGTGATTGCACTCTTCAACTTGTAACTCCGGAACCGGAAGTCCAATCAATAAAAAAGTCAATAGCAGCCGATGGGAAGGTTGTACCTTTCATTTGAGACTAACTTTGTGCAAATCGGTCCAGCCATCTCTGAGAAACAGAGGTCACATTTTTTTCTACATGCACACATACATACACACACAGACATTTTTCGATCTCGACGAACTCAGTCGATTGGCATATGACACTCGGCCCTCCGGGTCGGGATTAGATTGACGAATTTTAGAGTGAATGAGAAAGGCAAAAACATTTTTGGCAAATGTTGAAAGTTATGCATTTTTCTTGATGAGCTGTTCTATGTTTCATAGACATTAAATCAATTTTAACTTCGCTTCCTATTAAATAAAGTCCCTTATTACAGTACATCTCTACAAAAGCGAGCTCAATTTGAAAAGAAATCTGAGGATTATGATTGATTACAGAGCTCTGGAATTTTCTATTTGCATGTTTTCAGGCAGGAATTTGATATTGATGCAATTAGACAACTGTGAAATCAAGACCATTACATATCAGGACCCCTTTCCGACAATTTATCAAAATTCCTCATGATGTTTACAACAACAGGTTATCAATCTACGGATCAGATAATTTTTATTGTAATATTGAATTAAATCAGTCAGCATCAATACATTTTCGACTTCAATCCAATATATAACCTTCTCTTGGCTACGCCGTTGCTTGGAGTTATTTATTTCGCTTTTCATTTTCCGATATGTTTCAGATCGATCCGATGGTTATAAGTTAGAAAAATTGCAGTCAGAAGATTCGCACAAATCAACATTTTTACACTGATAAGTTATCAAGTTCCTTCCAGACAACTTGGAAGTGTTCGGTGATTATTTCTAGCGGTTGTAGATAATAAAATGAAGTACAAAATTCGTTTTATCGAAATAATGTTTAGCTTATTTAAATGGATTATTACTATATTGAACAATAAATAGGCGACAAAGAGTAATCAACAAACAACAAACCATAACTTTTAAAGTATTCAAAATAGATATTTGAAGTCTTTAGTAAAGTTATTCGCAAAAGTAAGAGCTACAAATTTGCTGAAGACATCTTTTCGATATAATCACTTCCAAGAAAATTTGTGAAAATATCTCACTGATAGGGGGATTAATCAGCAAAAGCACAATACCAAAAGAAAGGGCATATTACCTCCATTAAATTCTCCGAAGATACTATTGACCTAAAATAAACCGTTTTGGCGTTAATAATAGATTACATGTTTTGGTCATATTTCTGGCAATGGGAAATTATAAAAATCTTTCGTCCGCATTTAATGTTAAATATCTCTTTTGATAATGGTCCGATTTCAACAATCTATAGCTTGTTCGAAAGGTATTCGTTAAAGCTATCTAAAAACATAAAAATTGTTAATCTATGTTGTCAATTTCGGGAGATAATTTAAAAAAACTGCAAAAAACGCAATTTTTACACATTCAAACATTCATATCTTGGAAACTAAACATCAGAATCAAAAACAAATTAATAGCGTTCATACTGTTTTTTAGTTCTTTCATTTAAAATTGGTTTGGATGAGATCGGTTCAGCCATCACTGAGAAACACGAATGAGAATTTGTCCGTTACATACACACACTCACAGACACACACACACACACACACACACACACACACACAGACATTGTCCCAGATCGTCGAGCTGAGTCGATTGGTATATAAGACTCGGCCCTCCGGGCCTCGGAAAAAATCTTGAAAGTTTGAGCGAATTCTATACATTTCTTATATAAGAAATGTAAAAACTTGTTGTATTTTGACAAAATCACCTATATATCAGAAAGTGAACAAAATATCCAAAAACAAAAATAATAGCGTCTAATGGTCACATCAGGCCTTTCATTTGGTTCAGCCGTTGCTGAGATTATTACTTGACATTAGTGTACATCCATACATACATACACACACATACAGACATAAGTCGAGCTGAGTCGATTCGTAAATGCACAAATCCTACACATTTCTTTTGAAAGAAATGCAACAGAGAGGAAAATAAGTATAAAATATGCCATAACACTTTTCAAAAAAGTGAAAACCACTTGGTCTCTTCGGTAGTAAAATAATGCATTTTGTCTGGAATAAAATTATTTCTGAGCATTATAAACGCGAGGAATTATTAACTAAAATGTTAAACGTAAAAATTTGAATTTGCCTGAGAAAACGTTCAATAAATCGATAACTAAGTGACAGAAAAACGATATCTTCAAAGACTAATCGAGACCATAACCGCAGGAATAAATACTCATAATTTTATGGTACACTAGATATTTTAAAATAATAGAGGCAGAAACTTTGTAATAGAAGGAGCACAGTCCCTTCTTCTTCTTCTTCTTGTTTTAGTTATTTTCCATATGCCTATTTCTGCTATGAGGCTAAACACCGTGGTCAGAGAGGTGACTCGCATTATCTGGACTAGATATCGACCCATCAACTCATGGACCGGGAACCAACGTCTTTGATTCGCTTCCGAAGGAAGGCGTAACCACAATTTTTTTCTCCTCAGAAAAATCTCAACGACCTCGACTGGGATTGAATCCAGACCAACTTTGTAACCCTTGTTCTGCCAATCATGAGGAACCAATTTATTATCTTTCTTTCTGTCAGACTTGATAAGTTGGTATCAGTTACTTATTAATTTTGTTTTTTATTCATTTCTTTATTTGATAGGCACAAATGCGTTAGCTTGGCGGTGCCAAATTCTTTTGTTTTTACATTTTGGATATTTTAAAACTAGGAGGTTACAATGTTGAAATTTTTTTTTTATAAAAGAGAAAAATTTTACAGCTATCTTAAGACTAGAAATAAGATTCTATATACAAGAGAGGGGGCAAAAAAAAATTTTTTATGAAAAATTTTAAAACAAGGAATTGAATAGTAATAGTTTTTTAGGAAATATTTACAGTTATCTTAAAACTAACAATATAGTTTGGTACACAAAAGGGGGAACAAATATTTATGAAAAATTTCACCGGTGTTTTATAAAAAGGGATACAATTCTATTTACACGATGGGGGACAATAGTTTTAACAAAGAGGTAAAATTACAAATGTCTTAAAACTAGGAATACGGAATACAAATTTGATTTTTTATCGGAGACTTATGCTTGGTCAAGATATTCAGAGGGGGGATTATTTCCAAAATCGGTGTAGAAGCAGTTGTATCAAGAAGGCGTAGATGGTGACCGGGAGAGAAGAGTAAAACTTGCAACTTTCGGAGAAACGGGAAATCAGCGAAACCAATTAGCGCCTCAGTCTAGTAGGTCGGATTGGCGGATGGTATTCTTCGGACACGCGGGAAATCCTTCAAAAGTCATCGGACCTCGAGTCGCTCTCGGTTCAGTTTCCGTAGTGGTAAGGGCGACGGCGGTTACATAGTGGCAGTCTGGAGCTGATCGGTTCCACACGGCAGGAGGAAACTTCTAAAAACGAGAAATAAAAAGAGAGGGGCTTAATTGGTATATTTATCGATTTTATGAAAGTATAAATAAGGAACATATAGGGGAAATCACGATTTGGCAGCATATCTCGGAGTGGGACATTGGGTGGTCTACCTCGGGCCCGAAGGAAATCCTTTAACTGAGACCTGGCGTCCAAATACCCAGCGCATACCCAGACAACGTGCTCGATGTCGTGATAGCCCTCGTCACAAGCGCACAGACTACTTTCCGCAAGCCCAATACGCCGCAAATGCGCATCCAAGGCGTAGTGACTGGACATAAGTCGGGAAATTACACTACTAAAATCCCAACCCACATCCATCCCCCTGAACCAAGGCTTCGTTGATACCTTTGGTATAATCGAATGTAGCCATCGTCCAAGTTCCCCATCGCTCCACAAGGTTTGCCAACTGTTGAGCGTCCTCTGACGACAAATACTAAAAAATTCGTTGAAGTAGATTGGTCTTTCGTATATGTCACCATTTAATGCCCACCTTTGCTAATGAGTCGGCCTTTTCATTGCCCGGGATAGAACAATGAGAGGGGACCCAAACAAAGGTAATCTGATAAGATTTTTCAGATAACGTACACAAGGACTCCCGTATCTTCCCCAGAAAATACGGGAATTGCTTTTTAGGCTTCACCGCACGAAGATCCTCGATAGAGCTGAGGCTGTCCGAAACGATGAAGTAGTGATCTGTGGGCAGAGTGTCGATGATCCCAAGGGTGTACTGAATGGCAGCTAACTCTGCGACGTAAACCGAAGCGGGATCATTGAGCTTGAATGAAGCGGTGATAGTATTGTTGAAGATACCGAAGCCAGTGGACCCATCGAGATTTGATCCGTCAGTGTAAAACATTTTGTCACAGTCGACTTCTCGGAATTTATTATAAAATATATTGGGGATCACTTGCGGGCGTATATGGTCCGGGATTCCACGAATCTCTTCCTTCATGGATGTGTCGAAGAATACAGTAGAATCAGAAGTAGCTAGGAAATTAACACGGTTGGGAATATATGAAGAAGGATTAATGCTCTGTGCCATGTAGTCGAAGTACAGGGACATAAATCGGGTTTGAGAATTAAGCTCGACGAGCCTCTCGAAGTTTTCAATTACCAACGGGTTCAGAATGTCGCATCAGATGAGCAATCGATATTAGAGTTCCCAAAATCGATTTTTTAGCGGAAGAACGCCCGCCAGCACTTCGTGACTCATCGTATGGGTCGAGTGCATGCAACCCAAGGCAATTCGCAAGCAACGATACTGTATTCTCTCCAGTTTGATGAAGTGTATGTTCACAGCGGAGCGGAAACAGAAACATCGTGCTCCATCACCGACAATATCGTTGTTTGGTATAACCTGATCAGGTCTCCTGGGTGTGCACCCCACCATGTTCCAGTTATTGTCCGGAGAAAATTGATCCTTTGTTGGCATTTCTGTTTCAGATACCTAATGTGACATCCCCTGGTACCTTTAGAGTCGAACCAGACCCCGAGATATTTAAATGTGAAGACCTGATTGATTGTTTCACCCATTAATAGAAGTTGGAGTTGCGCCGGCTCGCGCTTCCTAGAAAAACAACCAACTCAGTTTTCTCCGTGGAGAACTCGATACCCAGTTGAAGAGCCCAAGCAGACAAATTGTCCAAGGTGTCTTGTAATGGTCTTTGCAAGTCGGCAGCTTTGGGCCCTGTAACAGAGACCACCCTGTCGTCTACAAGTTGCCTTAGCGTGCATGAATTGGCAAGACAATCGTCAATGTCATTCACATAAAAATTGAAGAGCAGGGGACTTATACATGAGCCCTGGGGAAGACTCATGTAGCTAAATCGCGATGTTGTTAAATCGCCATGCGAAAAGTGCATGTGCTTTTCAGACAACAGGTTTAGCAAAAAGTTATTTAAAATTGGTGAAAGACCATGCTGGTGCAGCTTCTCTGACAGAATATTGATAGAAACTGAATCAAAGGCCCCCTTAATATCCAAGAAGACTGATGCCATCTGCTCCTTGTTAGCATAGGCCATTTGGATTTCTGTAGAAAACAACGCAAGGCAATCGTTCGTCCCTTTGCCTTTGCGAAAGCCAAATTGTGTATCTGACAGTAAGCCATTTGCTTCAACCCAATTGTCGAGGCGAAAAAAGATCATTTTCTCGAACAACTTCCTAATACAGGACAGCATTGCAATCGGTCGATACGAGTTGTGGTCGGAGGCTGGTTTTCCTGGTTTTCGAATGGCGATCACCTTCACTGGCCTCCAGTCATGAGGGACAATGTTACCCTCAAGAAACTTGTTAAATAAATTCAGCAAGCGCCTTTTTGCAGTGTCAGGCAGATTCTTCAGCAAGTTGAATTTGATTCTGTCTAACCCTGGGGCGTTATTGTTGCATGACAAGAGAGCAAGTGAGAACTCCACCATCGAAAACGGTGTTTCGTTCGCAGTATCGTGAGGAGACGCGGCGTGGTACGTTTTCTGTACCGGGACAGAGTCCGGACAGATCTTCTTGGCGAAAGCGAATATCCAACGGTTTGAATATTCCATGTTATCGTTGGTACTGTTTCGGTTACGCATACGTCGAGCCGTACCCCAAAGAGTGCTCATCGCTGTTTCTCTCGTTAACCCGTCGACGAACCGGCGCCAATAACTGCGTTTTTTGGCTTTCATTAAACTCTTCATTCGCCTTTCTAGCGACGCGTACTGCTGATAGCTAGCGGGTAACCCGTCTTCCCGGAAGGTCTTATATGCAGTGGACTTCTCCACGTACAGCTCTGAGCACTCTTTATCCCACCACAGGGTGGGAGACCGTCCATGGGTATTCGCGCTGGGTACTGGTTTAGTCTGAGCTTGATTCGCACTGTCGAGAATCAAGCCAGCCAAAAACCTGTACTCTTCCTCCGGAGGAAGCTCTTGGGTGGATTCGATTTTAACGGATATCGCGGTCGCGTAACTCTTCCAATCAATTTTCCGTGTGAGGTCATACGAGACATTGATTATTTCCGATGGTCTTGAACCGTTAGCAATTGAAATTACGATAGGCAAAGGATCGCTACCGTGGGGATCAGGGATCACCTTCCACATGCAATCTAACTGTAGCGATGTCGAAATCCAACGCGCTCGTGCGTGCTGGTGGTTCTCCCGTGTTTGAGATGGTCATGTTGAAATTGTCGCAAAGATCTTGGCTTAATGTTGATCTATTATCATCGTGAAGACAACTCCATATTGTACCGTTGATTATTTTATCGGAAGTTAACCAAGTTTCACATAATGCGAAAACATCACATTTTAAACTGTTTAGTAAAAATTTGAAGGAATCGATTTTCGGGAGGATACTTCTGCAATTCCACTGTAAGACAGTGATCGAATCAGTGACCTCGTTTGATGACTTAGCCGAAGGATACGATCACTGCAAGGAGGGGCCATTTAGCAGTCAACTGCTTCAAAAATGTTTGCACTATAAGGAGAAAATGTATCAGAATGCTTTTAAGAGGATCAGTATTTTGTCCATAATGCTTAATTAATGTCAATTAATGTTTTAGACACACTGTGATACCTGTTATTATTAGAAATGAAAACATGAGTTTTTTTCGTATTTAAAGGTTGTCAGACAGAAAAATCATTCTATGATACTGACCTTAAGAACAGGAATTTACAACGATCTGCTTCGGAGCAAAATTTCCTAACCTCTCAGTTAAGGGCTTATTTGATACTTGTAAAGCTTGTAAATACTATCTAGGAATATAAAAATTCAAGTGTCAGCTTTTGCTTACCAGTTATGGCTTGGGATCAATTATCGCAAATCACGAATCATAAAGCATCAGATATCTTTTCTGATTAACACTAAGCGACATTCCGTTGAACAAATTTTAACCCGTATCCTTCCAGACAGCATGTGTTTTTCGCATACGCTTAATTCAAGAGAAGCACATGTCATCACAAAACTACGCCGATATTGGCTATAATTTTCTAATCGGCGGCGATGGTAACGTTTACGAGGGTCGTGGATGGCTCAAAGAAGGAGCATTTCTCAGAGGTATGTGCAAATAAATCGAACAGTTGTTTCATTGTACATACAAGTAACGCAAATGTTCGTTAAATGCAGGTCAAAACTCAAAGAGCGAAGGTATCGCATTTGTCGGAGACTACATGCGTGAGCAAGCAACGCAGGCACAAATGGAGGCGCTCGATAGTTTGCTGATGAATGGCACCAAAAGTGGATATGTGGCGGACAACTTCAAACTGTACGGTGCACGGCAGTGGCAACAAACCAAAAGCCCTGGAGATATGCTTTACGAACAGTTGCAAAAACATAAAAGATGGAGCGACGAACTAGTCGATTGATTCACGTTTACTCAAGATGTGTAAAAATATAAGAATACTGAATTAACTGGGAAAATTTGAATCTGTTTGAAAGCACAAACACTGTTTTCGATATACCGAAAGAAATCCACCGTATTGTCGTGAACAAAAAGCATTCGTCATTTACATAATCATTCTTTTTCACAGGCTCAATGCGTATTTATGACAAGTAATATTCAGGAGTTCCACATGGCGGAAGATTCGAGGAATTACTCCGATATTGCTTACAACTACCTGGTGGGCGGCGAAGGGAATGCATACGAAGGACGTGGCTGGGATAAACAAGGTGCTCATACTAAAGGTAATTGAAACTTATTACTCTAATTTCTTATTTCGAAAAAACTTAAACCTCTATGATTCAATATAGGATTCAATGACGACAGTATTTGCATTGCATTCATCGGAACATTTATCAGCATTGAGCCACCAATCACACAGTTGAGCGCTGCTAAGCAACTAATAAAGATGGGTTTAGAGCAAGGTAAACTTGTGAAGAACTATGAACTTTACGGTCACCGACAGTTAGCACCGTTCGAAAGTCCAGGCGGTGCATTATTCAAAATAATTAAAAAATGGCCAAACTGGTCTGCAAAGCTGGGACCCAATCACTGGGTAGATTTGTCAGACGCGCAATGATTCCAAACAAAAGGATGAGTTACTAAAATGTCGAATAGATGAAATGAGCTCAAATACGTATTTTTAATATTATTTTTAAACTGTGATTCGGTCGAATAAACTTGTTTCGTGTGTACATAAATTGCTATTACGATTGCTATTTTGTTAGATGTAGGTTTATCTTTTTCCCTATGTTGCAAAACGTCAGAAAATCTTTTAACGAAGCTTCAATATAAAGTGCAAATAAAACGATTTTAGAACTATAGTCTGATTTTTCTCATTTCAAATATTTATATTATTTATATTCGATTTCCAAAGGTTTCATTTTAATTTTTATATTATTAAAATTTTAAACAGAAAGATGCTTAAAATGGTGGAGAACGAGGGGCACAAAATAGTCATGATAAATCGAGGATGGGAAAGACGGAAACCTGGCAAGGGTGAGATGGACATGCGGCAAAGATGAACATATGACAGGGGCAGAGTGAGACGCATCTCGACCAATAGGGGAACGGCACCTAAGACGGACACCTTAAGGTTAAATAGCAAATTCGACTCATTCATGGGTGCTTTGCTCGCAAATTGCACCTAAACCGAGATTTGAGATATTGTTGCATCAATATAAGATCCTATACTAATGAAATTTCAAATAGAAATATGTTTGAAATAATTTTGAAAAAGAGGCCTCAAATCGTCATTTCAAAAGTGGTATGGGAAGATGGACACCTGGGGTGGGTAAGATGAACATGCAGCATTGGTAAAGATGGACAGGATAAGGGCAGAGTGAGACGCTTCTCGGCCAATAAATTTTATTTTCTGTCAGTACAGCACAACGCAGCGATAACAAAAAATTGCTCAAGGGTATACAATTTGACGGCATTCTGCTTTGTATTGGCGTAAGAAATATGTTCATCTTTCCCCAGGGGAGAGTGTTATCACAATATTAAAACAAAATGAAATATTTGGTCGTTTATGATGTTTAAAAACACAAACTTATGTATTACATTTGGTTTGGAAAAGTTATATAATATTTCAGAAAATATGTGCTCAAATCCATCTCGAAGATCTTTTTACAAATTTTTTTAACGGTTGTATTGCTTATTGCTTTGAAAGTTGGATTTTTGATGCACTTCGCTATCACACTTTTTTCACGGTTGCCAAATGAAATGATATGAAATCGACAAAAAATAACTTTTTTCATCAAATTTATTGTAAAAACCGGGATACTGGCAGCCATGCTAACCTTCCAGCTACTAAAAGTAAGAAGAAGTTTGTTTTTGACACTTTTCCATGTCAATAATTTGTCAGGTCGAAGAAGTTGCACTTTTGATCACAATTTTTAATTCATCACACTTTCATACTGTGCATAGTTCGATTTGGTGGAAACTGTGCAATATATGATCGTCGAACTAATTATATACGAATATTTTCGATTACTTTCTAAGGGATTTTGTCTTGAAAAATACTATGTTGCGTTTCGGCTTCGCCTCATCAGAAACCGACACTAACACATTGTCGGAATAGATTAGCGCCGGCTTGACGCAAATCCCTTAAAACTAAAACACACTATGTGTTTCAATCAAACGACTGATCAAACGTGATGTCCCGTTCGAGCAGAAGTTCTGTTTATGCCGATGAGACACAAGTGAAGCCGAAACTTGTCTTGGCTTAGCAGGCCTATGCGAAAGCACTATGCTATATTTCACCCTAAGGAGGAAAATTTGGTAAAAACTAAAATTTCTCACTAGGGTGAAAATTTGTTGGTAAAAACCAGTCTTTGTACAGGAGGGCACAAATCCTTATTTCATACTATGTTGCGTTTCGGCTTCGCCTCATCAGAAACCGACACTAACACATTGTTGGAATAGATTAGCGCCGGCTTGACGCAAATCCCTTAAAACTAAAACGCCCTCCTGTACAAAGACTGGTTTTTACCAACAAATTTTCACCCTAGTGAGAAATTTTGGTTTTTACCAAATTTTCCTCCTTAGGGTGAAATATAGCATATTGAAAAATACATTTTTCGAATAAAAAGTTTCACAATACATACAAAAAATTTCAATACAATAGGTATCTTTGATCCCTGTAACACTGGGTATTCTTGATCCCTATCATTAGTTCTCTCAAACACTTTCGAAATGTATAGAAATATAAAAACATCATTTCCATAAAGTAGCTAGCACCAATACTTGTCTTGACTTTCTACTGTGGTTAAAGTTTGTCGTGCATCTAAAAAGATAGATTTATGGATTAATTTGTCAGGATAGGTGATTAACTGAGCTTTCGTGCCTATAAGTCATAGTGTGTTTTGTTTCTGTAGTCCTAGTAGGCGGGGGATCAAGTTACCATACGTTTTTACAAAAACCTCGTTTTGACTTGAACTGTTCATATTACTGACAGGACATAGTATTCGGATTTAAATATTATTCATAGCATTTACAATACGAATTGAGGGGTGGGCGTAGCGTAGTTGGTAATTCGATTGCCTTGTACGCAGCGCACCTGGGTTCGAGTCCCGACCCCGCACATAGGGTTAGAAATTTCTCATAAGAGACTTTTCTAACCCGAAGAGGCGAATGACCCTAAGGTTAAAACCTCTATAATCGAAATAAAAAAAAATGCGAATTGACTACAAGCTGGCGAACTTTGCAATTAAAATGTTTATTGCATTTAAAAGTTACGAGAAAACTACAAGGGGCAGCCCTATGGGGTTGCACGAGCTGTAGACGTAGGACTATACTACTTAATGTAAAATATTTATTTTGTTAGTACATTTATAGTAATAATAAATCGAATATATTTCTTACGTATGGTTTAATCACAACCAATCAACATCGAGTATTACACATTGAACCAAACCTTCTTAGTTATCGGGTCATTTCATTTGTAGTAAGTGATCGAATCCGATTGAACTTATTTAAGAAGATCTGAAGAAGAAGACAGAAAACTGTAACCGAACTAATATCTGGAACTAAATCTTTTTAGCATAAGATTAGCTTGTAAAAACTTTTCGATTGTGTGTGGTAAAAAACCCGGACCAGTGAAGAAAAATCAAATTTTAGACAATTGTAACTTCCCTAAAGTACGCATACAAATATAGCGAATGCAGTGGACTTAATCATATATCGAAACTAAAAATATACAAGAATCGAAAACAATTCTATATATGGACAAGATGCGTTTTTGCAACGGTTTTTCAAGTGGCAGTGTATTCATTCATAAATAGGCTTTGTAGTATGTACCTATTAGTAGAATCAAAATACTATAGGCTGAGTGGAAATGAATCAGGTGATGGGGAAATGAATCAATGAATTGATCGAACGTAAATAATAAACTTTCGTTGTGCAATGTAGTAACAAATTAGATCTAACTACCTACACATTCGACTCAAGCGTTAAACCCAAGCGCACAAAGCAAAATGAATCAACGCTGATGATGATGGGTAGAGCGAAAGAGACAACTAATACCACGACACTATGTTAACCGTGTTTGCAAATGGAGCTCGCTTGTACAAACTATTTTGTGTACGAATAATTATACATAAAAGTGTGCTGGAAACGAGCACAACACAAAAGATGCCATAGTGCTTGAACGGCAAGCACAGTCGCATTCACTGGGTAGCGTACCTCCACAGGCAGTGTAACGGACTTCTAACTCAGCTACACATAACAGTTTTTGCAACCGACCGAGACGGTTGTGCCTCCAGGTGGAAGGTTTTGTTCTCGAGAGAGTGACGGAGTGCGAGACGCTGTATGCGTTATTGTGGGAGAGAGAGAGAGACCAGTTTGTTAAGTGTGAGTCGACAGTTGATACGTCGGAGGCGTGGTCAACGGCATCCTCAACAAGTGGTGTTTTCACAGCAAACCGCGGGTAGACGAATTTGCCTACCGCGGTGGCAGAAATCGACAGTGATCGTGCCTGTACACACAGAAAAAAATATAGTGTATTGGTGTCGTCGGGCAATTCTAATCGACGAGAGCGTCACAGGTAGACCCATTTGCTCTATTTGTCTACCGCAGAAGTGGTACGACGAATAAGGAAAACAAGTGGCACCGAAAAGTGCCGCATCGACAGTGGGATTTTCGCAGCAAGCCACAGGTAGCCACATTTGTCTACCGAGGTGGTGGAAACGGAGAGAGCGCGCTTGTGGTGGTGATACCGACGAGCAGCTTAATCGGAGAGAGTTTTGAAGTGTTGCAGGTAGGACTATTTCTCTACTGAAGAAGCAACGCGACGAAGAAGGACAGCAAGTGTCACATTGTCAAACAACGGGCACCGAGTTTACAACGTAACACATGAGGTGTGTTCTACCGGTGTCTTCGTCACCTAATAGATAGCAGATAACAGGTATATTTTTCATTCCTTTTTGTGATAGTTTTTCTTATTAGGTAAAATGGATGAAGAGATGGGAGAACGAGTAACAGACCCTCCCCCTAAGCCTTATGCTGAAAATGTAAATCCGACTAGAATTAAAATTTACCCAGAGTCGTCAACGGGACCATGGATTGTATTTATTAGGCGTAAAGCAAAGGCGCTAAATATCATTCAAATTTCTAAAGATTTGACTTCGCGATTCTCGGATGTAAAAGAGATCGTCAAAGTTAATAAAGATAAAATACGCATTGTCGTTGGTAGTTTCAAACAAGCCAATGCAATTGCTTCTTGCGAGCTTTTTACGCGTGAATATAGAGCGTATATTCCTTCAAAAGAAATTGAAATTGATGGGGTCATCACAGAATCGAGTTTGACTGTTGATGACTTAGTTAAGCATGGGGTTGGTCGTTTCAAAGACACCATACTTAAAGACGTAAAAATACTTGAATGCAAGCAATTGCATTCAGTATCACACGAAGGAGATAAAAAAGTTTATCGACTGTCTGACTCATTTCGAGTGACTTTCGCTGGGTCTGCGCTGCCCAACTATGTCATTATCGATAAGATTCGTCTCCCTGTTCGCCTTTTTATCCCTCGTGTAATAAATTGCCTTAATTGCAAACAGCTTGGCCACACAGCCACTTACTGTTCCAATAAGGCACGGTGTGGCAAATGTGGGGGTTCTCATCAAGAGGATACATGCAATGAAAATTCAGAAAAATGCTTAATGTGCGGAGAAAACTCACATGAGCTCCCTGCATGCCCCATTTATAAATTGCGTGAGGATAAAATTAAACGATCCTTGAAGGAGAGGTCTAAGCGCTCCTATGCAGAAATGTTGAAAAATGCTACCCCTAAACCCATCTTCTTAGAAAACACTTACGCATCTCTATTTTCGGAACAGTCTGACTCTGACGGAGCGTGCGAAGGTACATCATTTGTTTTACCCGGAAATTCCAGAAAAAGAAAACAGTCTTCTTTTCCCAAGCTGCCAAGAAAGGGCCTTAAAATTTCTCCACCAATAGATAAACTGCGCCCAAAACCGAAAAATTCCGATTCAAAACCGAAATCAATTCCGCCCGGTTTTGGGAACGTACAATCCAAACAGAACACCATTACTGGAAATAATAAAATTTCGACTTCCTCTGAGCCTCAGCCGGGGGTAGGATTATTGAAATTTTCTGAAATTGTTGATTGGATTTTTAAAGCATTCAATATTTCTGAACCACTAAAGAGTATACTTTCAGCTTTCCTCCCAACAATTAGAACATTTTTAGAGCAGCTGATTGCTCAATGGCCCATCCTTGCAGCGATTGTATCTTTCAATGGGTAATTCACCTCCTCCAATGAAAGATTCCATCACTGTTTTACAGTGGAATTGCAGAAGTATCATACCTAAAATTGATTCCTTAAAAATTTTACTGCATAATTTAAAATGCGATGCTTTTGCTCTATGTGAAACATGGCTTACCTCAAACATTAATTTCAACTTAAATGATTTCAACATTATTCGCCTAGACCGAGACACCCCGTATGGAGGAGTGCTTCTAGGAATTAAAAAGTGCTATTCTTTCTATAGAATTAACATCCCCTTGTTTGCGGGCATTGAGGCTGTAGCTGTCCAAACGAACATTAAAGGCAAAGACATGTCTATCGCTTCTATATATATACCTCCCAAAGTTCAAATTGGACAACGTCAAATTTTTGAGGTAGTGGAATCCATGGCTGCACGGAGTATTGTGGGGTTCCCTCTACAATGATAATCGAACCTCTTTGATATACAATGTTTGTGACGAATTTAATATGACAGTTTTAAATACTGGCGAATCAACACGCATCCCCAGACCTCCTGCACGTCCAAGTGCATTAGATCTATCTCTGTGCTCGACATCACTTCGGTTAGATTGCACGTGGAAGGTTGTACCTGATCCTCACGGTAGCGATCATTTGCCAATCGTTGTTTCAATTAACAGTGAATTAGGCCTTACGAATTCAATCAATGTTCCTTATGACTTAACACGAAATATTGATTGGAAAACATACGAAACATTAATTTCCACTTCTCTTGCTTCGACAGAAGAGCTACCCCCTACCGAAGAATATGGATTCTTAGCGGGTTTAATTATTGAAGCAGCAGAACAAGCCCAAACGAAATGCAATCCTGGAATGACAATAAATAGACGGCCCCCTAATCCTTGGTGGGACAAAGAGTGCTCTGATGCATATGAAGCTAAACAAGTTGCCTACAAAGAAATTATGAAACAGAAAGGGGGTATACGTGAGAACTTTGAAAATTATTTCATTTTGCAAAACAAATTTGACAGTATACGTCGTGCCAAAAAATCTAGTTATTGGAGACACTTCGTTAATGGCTTGTCAAGAGAAACATCAATGAGTACTCTTTGGAGCACAGCCAGAAGAATGAGGAATCGAAACGTGACTAATGAAAGCGAAGATTTTTCGAATCGTTGGATATTTAATTTTGCCAAGAAAATTTGTCCCGATTCTGCTCCTGCGCAGAAAATCACTCGCGATGCTCCTACAAGTAACAATTTCATAGATTCGCCTTTGACAATGATGGAATTCTCAATTGCACTCCTCTCATGCAACAATAATGCTCCGGGACTAGACAGAATTAAATTCAACTTGGTGAAGAATCTGCCTGACCTAGCAAAAAGACGCTTGTTGAATTTATTCAATAAGCTTCTTGAGCAGAACATTGTTCCGCACGACTGGAGACAAGTGAGAGTTATCGCTATTCCAAAACCGGGAAAACCAGCCTCCGATCATAACTCGTATCGACCGATTGCAATGCTATCCTGCATCAGGAAATTGTTGGAAAAAATTATCCTACGACGTCTCGACAATTGGGTTGAGGCGAACGGCTTGCTATCAGATACCCAGTTTGGTTTTCGGAGGGGAAAGGGAACGAATGATTGTCTGGCGCTACTTTCGTCAGAAATCCAACTTGCTTACGCAAAAAAAGAACAAATGGCGTCTGTGTTCTTAGACATAAAAGGAGCATTCGACTCAGTCTCCATTGATGTTCTCTCGGAGAAGCTACATCAATGTGGTCTTTCACCAATATTAAATAATTATTTATACAATTTATTGTCAGAAAAGCACATGCATTTTTCATATGGCGATTTGGCGACACTCAGAATAAGTTACATGGGCCTCCCACAAGGTTCTTGTTTAAGCCCCCTTCTCTACAATTTTTACGTGAATGATATTGATAATTGTATTGTCAGCCCATGCACTCTAAGACAACTTGCAGATGATGGCGTGGTTTCTGTTACAGGACCAAAAGCCTTAAATTTACAACAACCACTGCAAGATAGTTTGGATAATTTATCAAGTTGGGCTTTGAAGTTAGGCATCGATTTCTCTACGGAGAAAACAGAGTTGGTTGTTTTTTCAAGGAAGCATGATCCAGCTCAGCTTCAGCTTCAGTTGGTTGGTAGAACGATAGCCCAAGTCCTGACTTTTAAATACCTTGGAATTTGGTTCGATTCTAAAGGCACATGGGGAGGCCACATTAGGTATCTAATAACGAAATGCCAACAAAGGATAAATTTTCTGCGAACAATAACTGGATCATGGTGGGGTTCTCATCCAAGTGACATGATAAGATTGTATCAAACAACAATACTTTCAGTAATGGAATATGGGTGCATCTGTTTCCGTTCAGCTGCGAACACTCACATTATTAAACTGGAACGGATACAGTATCGATGTTTACGAATTGCCTTAGGTTGCATGCAGTCGACCCATACGATGAGTCTTGAAGTACTAGCGGGAGTTCTTCCTTTAAAAGACCGATTCTGGGATCTCTCTTCTCGCTTACTTATCCGATGTGAGGTTATGAACCCACTGGTAATTGAAAATTTTGAAAGACTTGTCGAGCTTCAACCCCAAACCAGATTCATGACAGTGTATTTCAATCACATGTCACAAGAAATAACGCCTGCTAGGTATGTTCCCACATACGTCAATATACTAGATACTCCTGAATCCACTTTATTCTTCGACACGTCCATGCAAGCAGAGATTCGTGGAATTCCGGATCATCTACGCTCGCGGGAGATCCCTAAAATATTCACAAGTAAATATCAACACATAGACTGCCTTAAAATGTTTTACACTGATGGGTCACGAATCAGTGAGGCCACTGGTTTCGGTATTTTCAACAATAATTTTTCAATTTCTCTCAAACTTGCAGAACCCGCCTCTGTTTATATAGCGGAACTAGCAGCAGTTCACTATAGTTTTCAAATAATTAATACTTTACCCCCGAACCATTACTTTATCCTCACTGATAGTCTCAGCACAATTGCAGCTCTACGCTCAAAGAGGATTGATAATCACGATCCATTCTTTTTGGGGAAGATACGAGAATCTCTGAGTAACCTGACAAGAAAATGTTATAAATTTACCCTAGTGTGGCTCCCCGCCCATTGCTCTATTGCGGGCAATGAGAAAGCTGATAATTTAGCCAAGATTGGTGCACTAGATGGTGAAATATATGAAAGACCCATCGCTTACAATGAATTTTATAGCGCTTCTCGACAGAGGACACTTGCTAGTTGGCAAACATCTTGGGACAATGGAGATATGGGACGATGGCTACACTCAATTATCCCTAAGGTATCAACGAAGGCATGGTTCAAAGGATTGGATGTAAGTCGGGACTACATCCGTGTGATGTCAAGGCTCATGTCCAATCATTATACTTTAGATGCGCATCTCCGTCGTATTGGGCTCGCTGAGGGTAATCATTGTGCTTGTGGAGAGGGTTACCATGACATTGAGCATGTTGTTTGGTCCTGCACTGAATATCGTGAAGCCAGATCACAATTAGTAGATTCTTTACAAGTCCGAGGAAGACCAATCCATGTTCCTGTTAGAGACATCCTGGCGTATCGCGATCCTCTATACATGGAACTTATCTATCATTTTCTAAAAACAGCGTCTGTCAAAATTTAATTAAATTCGTCTCCTCATACTCTCATCCAAGGCTAATCATTCACCAATTAAAGTGTCCTAGAATATTTAGTTTTTAAATTTAGACAATAACAGAAAAAAAAGTAAATAAATACACCCGAAAATACTAGATCAGTATGAAATACAATAATGTAAGGAAAAAAGCAAACAATAAAGTGATTTCAGTGTTAGTTTTAGACAAAGTACTAGTATAGTTAAAATTAGTCTTAAGGATTTTTGTAACGTGCTATGTAAAAAAAGAAACTGGCGTAAAAAGCTTTTGCAAATGCCGTGTCAAATAAACGTATGGAAAAAAAAAAAAAAACTCAGCTACACTGGCTGTGAAAACACACAACGCAGTGACCTGCTTCGTCTGCCGCTCAACAGACAACTGAGCTGCACTGGCGAAATCCGTCCGTTTAAATAGTCGATGATGATGTCATTCATAGAAGCGTAGCGCGCTAGGTACACAAATCTGTCGTGCTGGACTAGGGAAGCGCTATCTTCTGTGTGTAAATGCGCGATATTTTGACTAGGTTGTTCATTATTTAAATTTTTAATGCCATGATATCAAAAATCTTTGGGTTTATCTATTGGAATCTATTCTTAGAAGTATTTCGGGGCGATATGTGCAAAAAAGTTGAAAATTTATCGTGAGATGGATGAATTATATGCGTTTAAAATTGGACCACTTTTAGTTACATACCATTTTTGTAGAATTTGCAACGTGCACCCCTATATCGAAAACAAAGACGTAGTCCTACGTCAAAAAATCAAAAATGGGATCAAGTGTACCCACTCTCCCCTACCCTACTGTGTCCGTTATACTTATACCCAACATGAAACAAATTTTAAAAATTGTGTCTATATTCGGAATGATTATGTAAAGTATCTGTTCTTTCGCCAATCAAGTTTTAAAATGCCCTCATAAAGTACTGCAGAAGCATAAACAAGCCCTTTATCATTGGATGGGATGCCAATGCACATCACACTATATGAGGTAGCACAGATCTAAATACCAGAGATGAGCACCTACTAGAATACCTGCGTTAAATGATGTTAATGTATGTAACAAGGGAGTTGTACCTACATTTAAAGGGTGAACACGAAATTATTGCCACACATTCAACAGGGCATAACTTTTTTTACCATTGGGTAAAAATCAACCAAATTTTGCACACTTTCTCATTGATGTGTATTGTTTAGATGCTGTCAAACTCGAAGTCGTGTTTTTCGATTCAACGAAAATGGAGGTGAACCAACGCGAGTCGAGAGAACAAATTCTTCCCAAACACCTGGAATTTCCTGACCTGTCGCACCGGCAGTTGGGAAAAATATTGAACATTCATCATTCAACCGTCTCCAGAGTGTTGAAGCGGTTCCAGGAACGGTTGACGTTGGACCACGGCAAAGAAGCTGGAAGAAAACCGGGACCGGAGTGCAAAAAGACAGAGGGAAAGGTGAAGCGGATGATTAAAGCAAATCCCAACGTCTCAAGCCGTGATTTGGCTAAAAAGATCGGCATGTCGCAGAGCTACGTCCAGAATGCAAAGAAGAGAGCTGAACTACATACATACAAGGTACAGAACTTCCCAAACCGCGATGAGCGGCAACAATCGACGGCTAAAACTCGGGCACGGAAGCTCTACGAGAAGATGCTGACAAAATATGGCTGCTGTGTGATGGACGACGAAATAGAGATGGGCGAAACAGTTCACTTCGAAGAACCATTCCCGATTGAACAGTTCTGTAAAAAGAACTAGTTCAGATGAACCGTTCTTCCGTTCAGCTGATATTTTACTTGTATCTACCGAAAGTCTCTCAAAACATTCGATTATTGGTGATGAACCAAACAGATGCTGCCCAAACTATTATTCCTCTGTATGCTTCACAAGTTTCTCAAGGGTGGCGATTTCTTCATGATGTATAACTAGAGAAATAGAGAATGAGATGAGTCGTTCGCTTGTGAGTCGTCTTTCGCCGGTTTCATTCTGGGAGAGCACAGAGAGCGGTTTGTGGGACGGCAAGTCAGTTCATTTTCATTCGTTCGCCTAAAAATCGGTCCGAGGAATTCACCGAAGGGCTTTGGGTTATATTCAGTTCATTCTCTTTGAACAGAATTGAGAACTACCGTTCTTTTAAAAAGAACTTCCGTTCGCTCATTCTCTTCGAAGAATCAGTTCACTTGAACCGTTCGCGAACGAATGGCCCATCTCTAGACGAAACGTATATAAAAGCCGATTTTAAGCAAATTGCGGGGTTGGAGTTTTTCACCGGCAAGAGCAAGTTCTATGTGAACGACAAATTTAAGAAGAAGAAAATGTCGAAGTTCGCCTCCAAATATCTGCTCTTGCGGACTGAGGAGTGAGCCTTTCGTGACAAAGGGCACAGTAAATGGCGAGATCTACAAATCTGAGTGCTTCGAGAAGCGCCTTTTGCCGTTCTTGCAGCAGCACGACGAAGCTCCACTATTTTAGCCAGATTTGGCATCATGCCACTATTCTAAAAGTGTCCTGGAGTGGTATGAGGCCAATTCTGTCCATTTTGTTCCAAAGGACATGAATCCGCCAAACTGTCCGGAGCTGCGCCCGGTGGAGCAGTACTGGGCAATGATGAAGCGGGAACTTCGGAAGAGCAAGAAGACAGTTAAAGACGAGAAGGACATGTTAAGAAAATGGAAAAAAAAAACTGAGAAACTGGTACCGGATGACACTGTAAAGACTTTGATGGAGGGCATCAAGCGAAAATGCGTTCAATTTTACATTCAAGGCTCCATCGATTAACTTTTCTTTTGATTTTTGAAGTAAATATATGTATAAAATTACCCTAAAATTTTGGTTTGATTTTAAACATTATAAGAAAATTGGCATGACATTTTCGGTGTCGCAATAATTTCGTGTTCGCCCTTTATGACCGCAGTTAGGAGCGAAGTACTGGACCTCACGTTATGCAGCGCTCAAATAACTGAAAAGATAAAGAGTTGGCACGTTTCTGATGAACCTGGTCTGTCGGATCACAGACACATAATGTTCGCCATAGACGCCAATTAACTCACAATGCAAAAACACGGGGAAATAAGGAAAACAAATTGGTTTGTATTCCGCTCACACCTGGAACAGTCGAAGAAACGGTGGATAAGATCCAATCTCCGGCAGATCTGGACAATGAGGCAAACGACCTACAAAAGAGGATCATAACAGCTTACAATACCAGTTGCCCCCTTTTATCTAGGTCTGTATGTCGTGATGTTCCTTGATGGAACGAAAATCTAGCAACAGTTAGGAAGGAAGCTAGGCGCCTGTTCAACAAAGCGAATATTACTGGTAACTGGTCAACCTACAGGACCGCTCTTAACAAACATCCTGAGATCCAGTCTTATGCTTGGGCACACACCTATAAGCTGGAGAGAAGTTAGGGTACACACCAAAAAATATGAATTTTATCGTTGACGTAATTGCAAGCATGACAGAATTTAACAAGCCGTAATTCACGAAATGACGAAATATAACCGTGCTCCGTTTAATTTCACATGAAATATATACATTACATGCACAATGACATAAAATTGCACTTGCTGCCATTCAGAACAAACGCTATATGTGGAGTAAAATTACGTGATTTACGAAATTCAACGTCATGTAAAAATAAAATCAAACTTAAAAGTAAGTCATTTTTGATGCTCGTATATGTCAAGGTCAGGAGACCTAAATTTACACGATTTTTTCTAGGTGTGTAATATTTATTCCAAAAACAGGTAAAAAGACTTGACACTACCTATTAGCACAGACTAACAGACATAACACTATAAGGGAATTTCCGTAAAAAATATCGATCCGGTAATTTTCCCGCAACACTAGCTCCACCTTTTATTCACGGTCCCAATCACTCATTTGCTGGTGGGTTACCCCTCAGGTTTGGGAACAATTTTTTACTAGTGGTCTATCCCCCATATGCTTGTCATATGTCAGTGGCGCCATAATTTCAAAAGCGGCCACAGTCCCAACTACAAATATATTTAAAATGACCGTTAAAGTGGGCGAAGAAATATTTTCGAGTGTTATGTCTGTTAGTCTGTGCTATTAGTTTGACATCAACACTTCTGAAACTGATGGAAAAACTGCCACTATATTCGAACGAAGCACTTATCGAAAGTTCCGCTAAACAAGTACCAGTTTGCATATCGAAAGGGCACATCTACGGAAGTGACACTTATGGAGAACACTTGATTTCAATTTGCGCTTTTCTTGACGTCGAGGGTGCTTTTGATAATACGTCCTACAAATCAGTTCAAAAGGCTTTGGCAAAAAGAGAAGTGGAAAAATCGATAGGGGATTCTTGCAATGCTCAGGAGTCGAGAGATCACAGCAACGTTGGAAGACACGAAAGCAACTATGACAGTCAATAGAGGCTGCCCCAGGGAGGCGTGCTATTACCCCTGCTCTGGTCGCTAGTGGGGAACGATCATCTCAATGATCTGACTGAAATTGGTTTCGAGATTGTTGAATATGCAGACGACATTGTCCTTGTTTCCTAGGAGAAAACATGACTCTGTACTATGCGATCGGATTCAATTAGCCCTGAACTTCATCATGACATGGTGTTTCAAAGAGGGACTCAACGTGAACCTTGCAAAAACGGTTATTGTACCGTTTTCCTATAGGAAAAAACTGAACTTGGTTCCCCCAACGCTCAGTGGAACTACAATCAGCTACGCAGAAGAAGCGAAACGCCTAGGTATTATCCTAGACAAAAAAACTGACTTTGAACTCGCACCTGACATACGCCGTGACTAAAGCAACAACAGCACTGTGGGCGTGCAGTAAAAAAAAACTTGGGGTCTCAAATAGAGCTTCCATTTCCCAACGGTTTTCAGCTTCCCGGGATTCGGAAATAAATAGAAAAAAATCCCGGGAAATCCCGGGAATACAGAAGAAAAATAAAAAGGAGAAAGATTTCCTTGAAAACAAAGGAATAAATTGAAAAGTTTTCAAACCCGTTTGATTGCATGCATGGCCTACACATCATTCAGTCATTCGATAACTCGTCAATAACTTTACGCAACATCAACTTCTTTTTATGATTTTTCTTGGCTATATGTATAACCTAAATTTTGTTAATTACGATTACGATTGGGACTAAACGCAGCTGCTGAAGCTACTGTTCAACATTGGAATTCGTTGTTCTGATACGATGGAATGTAATCAATTTAATGCAAAGCACTTTCTTTAGTAACCTTGAATGAAAAGATTGAGATGATTCAGGGTAGTGTGCAGTTATTTACGATCAAATGAGAAAATGTGATATATGGAATCCATTTTCATCACAGTATGATCAGAAATAAATGTGAATCAAAATCAAACAGATAATGGACGAACTGTGCAGCGATGGATGAAGCTTTTCATCGATTTCTAGTTACGGGCGAGTATCTGGATTGTGTGATCCTTATCCCTTCAAAAATCCTTTCTGCATCCTTGAAAACGATATTCAAAGAGTTTGGATGCGCCTGATGTTGGACAGATACAGCGTTATGTATTTCTTTTCATACATCAAAAAATTTACAGATATTACAGTTACGGTATAACAAATTAGACGAAATATGCATTCGATGAACCGACCAAAGATTTCTGCAGACGTTCTAAAAACATTCCTTATTTTAAATAGCGTTTGCGCTAAGCATGAAATCACTATACACCATCCCAAGCTTTGAAACATACGCTCATCGAACTTTCAAAAAAGTACCGCCATTTCCATTACTAATTTGATTACAAGCCCTTTCATTCACGATCTAACTATTAAAATAAACTATTAAAAGAATTGTTAAAAAAATCTGATCAATGGTACAATCGCTACAATCTGCATTCACTGCTCACTCCAAATGTTTACCGGTAAAAATATTTCCTACATAATTTCTTTCGCAGAACCTAAGCCTTTTGGAATAAATTAAAAATCTTTTTTCCCGAGATTCCCGAATCCCGGGTATGAGAAAACACAATTTCCTGGGAATCGGGAATCCCTGGAAAACCAAAAGTCCCGGGATTCCCGGGAAATAAATTCCCGAGATGGAAGCTCTAGTCTCAAACCGAGGTTGACTTACTGATCCTACACGACCATCGCCAGACCACGCTTAATTTATTCCTCCATTGTGTGGTGGTCCAAAGTCAAGCAAAAGACCGCCCAAGCTAAACTAACGAAAATTCAGAGGCTAGCCTGCCTCTCCATCACAGGCGCTATGAAATCAACATCCACTACAGCCACGGAAGCCATGCTTCATGAACTTCATCATGACATGGTGTTTCAAAGAG
Organism: Topomyia yanbarensis; assembly: GCF_030247195.1. NCBI lineage: Eukaryota > Metazoa > Arthropoda > Insecta > Diptera > Culicidae > Topomyia > Topomyia yanbarensis. The sequence goes on along the minus strand of NC_080672.1, from coordinate 276,690,036 downwards.
GGACTCAACGTGAACCCAGCAAAAACGGATAAAATGGAGGCTAAACTGAACTTCGATATCTTTAAGCTGACCATCTCTAACGAAAAAATCCGTACACTGTGCAAACGGTTTACCTGAGCGTGGTGAACGATTAGGCTTCGTTGCGGTATGGTATACGGGTTTTTTTCCTTAGAGTTGGTCAGCTTAGATATCTCATATGAGGTCCACATACTAGGTCGTCAGATATCCTGCCTCAAGGTACAATATCATTCTATACGGATGGTTCTAAAATGGGTGAGCTGACTGGCTCGGGAGTCTATGGACCAGGAATTAAAGAAGCGATATCAATAGGAAAGTGTTTTCCAGGCAGAGGTATATGCAATATACACCTGCTCGGAGATCTGTAGGAAACGAAAATACAGACATGCAAAAATCGCAATCTTCTCGGACAGCCAAGCAGGACTGTTGGCATTACGGTCGTCGAAATGTGAATCCGAACTGGTTTGGGAGTGCATCACATCTTTACAACAACTGGCAACTCGGAATAAAGTAATGATATTCTGGGTATCTAATCACCAAGGAATCAATGGTAACGAAGTGGCTGATGAATTAGCCAGGCGTGGTTCATCTAACATGTTTGTTGGACCAGAACCATTTCTAAGTATATCTACCTGTGCAATCAAACTAGAACTTTCGGCTTGGGCAAGAGACCAACTACTAAACGACTGGCGTAATGTAGCAGGCGCTCGACAAGCTAAGAAATTCATACATCCAGATACAACGAGAGTCACAAAATTAATGGAGGTGATGCAACACCAAGCTTCATATTATACCTTCCATTTGAGACTTGCTTTGAATAAATCGGTTCAGTCATCACTGAAGAACCGATATGACTTTTATTGTGGAATATGATTGAAATTCAGGACTTCCGGACTTGTCGATAGTGGACAATAAATTTAAAGAATGTTTGATGATCTGGACCTGCGAATCAAAGTAATTTGGCGACCATTTCAATAGATTTCTAGCCTCTGAGGTATTGCGACTGTAGCGGTTTATATGGGAAATTATAGTGTGACCTTACCTCGGACCTTACTAACCAACCTGTAACACCGGAACCAAAAGGCAGAACCGAATGAAATTCAATGGCAGTCAATGGAATTACTGCAAGGGGTGAGTCGCTTAGCACAAAGTGAATTGTGCTTGTAAACAAACAGCGTGGTATTCTGTGCCGCAATTAGGTTCTTTACTGATACAGTTAACCTCACTTTTCTTGACAGTTCACTTGTACTGTTTACATGGACTTAGAAAATTTTGTGGACAACTAGATTCGCTGGTGAGAAAACGTACAATGAACGTTCATGTAAACAGTACAAACGAATTGTCGAAAATGAACACTCGAGTTCATTTGTAACGTCACCATAAATTATTTAATGCAACGATGTACCATGGTGTTCATCAAAACAAAAATACTGGTTCAACAGAACTTTGTTGACTGTTTCTTTAATTTGACAGAAGTGTGCCTCATTGTGATAACGAATGAAACGATTGTGTATTACTGTGGATCGAACAATTATATCGTGTTCTCGTAGCAGATATAGTGTGCACATTGTTCTAAGCGACTCACCCCTTGGATTAATGTATCTTTCATTTGAAATCAAGTTTGCAAAAAATCGGTCAAGAATTAGCCGGGAAATATGTGTGACAATAGCTTAGAAGCTTGGCGAGTTCCGCTGGGGCATCAAGAACCGCCACAGGAGACTATTGTGGTCAAAGCTACTTTGATTGGTCATTAGTAATCTTGACCCGCAAATCCAAGTAATGTTACACCCATGTCAATATGAATTACATCATTCGGACATCACGGTGTTCCACGTTTATATGGGAATTAGCTGTGTGAATCAGGACCTGTGTGACCGCACTCTTCAACCCGCAACTCGGGAACCAAAAATTCAATAGTAGCTTATAAGAGCTTTTTAGTTGAAACTAATCGGTTCAGCCATCTCCATGAAAATGTTGTGAGTTTTAATGAAATACACATACATACACGGATATTTACACTGAACGTAAAAAATGCCTTCAACAGCGCTAGTTCGGCTGCAACCGCCGATTTGCTACACAGACTGGGGGTTCCCAAGGACCTCTGTAGGATTCTGAGAAGCTACTTCCAGAACCGGCAACTGATCTACGAAACTGACGCCGGAAAGAGAAGTGTAACCGTAACACAGGGTTCCATACTCGGCCCAACTCTTTGATTTTGACTCCCCAGTGACCTGAAGATGTTCGGTTTTGCAGACGACGTGGCGCTCCTAGTGATCGGCACTAGCGGCAATAGAAGTACTCGCAACGAAGGTGATAGGTGTTGTGGAAGATTGGATGCGCGAGAAGAAGCTGACATTAGTACACCACAAAACCAAGATGGTTTTGATAAGCAACCGAAAGGTAGTGCAGCAGGCCAGAATTTCGTTCGAAGAGTGTAATTACTTCAAGTACCATAAAGTACTTCAAATATCGAAAAGATTAAAAAAGTACGCCTCAAATTCATTGTTCTTTAATTACAGAAACGATTTTAAGTACAGGCAGTGGTACAGTGCCTTCGTACTTAAAATACGGAAAATATTTTAATTACTGTCAAGATGTACTTTAAATATTAAGTACGTACACATCGACATTAATTACATTAAAGACCTCATTAAGTACGACAGAAGTATTGTTTTAATACTTTCATTATTTACTTTAATTATATTCTAAATACGTTGGTATTTTCAATACGACGCACTCAAACCTGGTAGTGCTTGCCCCTCGCCAGCTTCCTCACTCTCTCACCCCCTCCCTCTCAGATCAACCTCACACCCGCATTCCCTTCATCTGCCCCTTATACCAAAATAAGCTAGGTGGTTCCCCCCTCTCACTAATTATACAATCCCCCCTCCCCTTCTCCATAACCCCGCATTTTAAAATATGTTAACATTAAAGCAACATTGAACTCCCGCTGCGCTGATTAAGGTAATTAAATATTATATTTTTTTTCAAGTGTGTCAGTGTCGACATGTCGCTCATCAGTTTCGTGGCAGTCATAATCTTTTATATACTTACTTACCAAGTGTAATAATATAATGGACATTTCCATAATACAGTAAGATTCCGTTTTTGGCATGCTCCATTTTTGGCAAAAAAAGTTCCGTTTTTGGCAACATTATTTTTGTTCATAGTAAATCTTTTGAAAGTGTTCAATAATCATTTTGTTGTAATAATGGATATCGCTTTTGACTTAATTTCGAAACATAGGAGTCTTATTTACTATATTTTATGGGGGCGGGCATAGCGAATAAAGTTAAATTTGTTGATTTTTTCTATCATTTCAATTCATTTCACATATTCTTATATAATTAATATTCTTGTAAAGCTTTTAGGGTTCCATTTTTGGCACGGTTCCAGTTTTGGCAACTGAAAAAAAATGTTGCCAAAAACGGAATCCTACTGTATTTTATTGAACGTAACCAGCTACTAAATTATAGTTTGGATAAATGAGAAAGGCATAATTGTACCCCTAGGTGGATTAAAGCAGGTTTTTGCTTATTCCTTCACTTTGTGTGTGTTCACTGAATGTTGGGGCTATTGATGTTTTTCGTTTGACCGGCTGTTTGTGACTTCGCATGGGAAGGCTGTGTGTCAATGTGTGTGTGTTGTAGTAGCACAGACTATGATTGTAGATCTATTTTTCTCAGCAGTTTTGGTACATGGTTAACCGGCATGTGCCGTCTAGTTCCAGAACAGGCACGTGGGCGTCTACTCAGGGTATATACATTAGGGTAGGACAAAAATTAGATTCCAGCTCCGAGCAACTTTGTAGGTGCCATTTGGGTCCTAGAACAACTGTGTAAATTATTAGCTCGATCCCTGAAACTATATTTTTGCGCCCACTGTTTAAAGTTTACATGGGATTTTGTATGGGAAAATTAACTTTCACAAAATAATTCCTCCAGGAGCAGCCCATTACTTCCTAAAAATAAATCGTTATGTGGCTTTTATAGGAAATTTAATAACGAAACAAAGTCTCAAAAACCACGAAGCGATCTGACGCTTGAGAAAAAAGTTATTAAGCAGAAACCGATTGATGCTCTGACGATTGTTAAAATATTCATTTTTTCTTGCACCACTGCTTTTGGTTGTCCATTTATACGCGATTTTGTTTTAATTTTCTCTTAATGTGTCTAAATCATTTATCTATGCTGTTTGGACACTGCAAGAGATTTGAGGGATAAATTGAAGCTTCTTTTGTACATAATAAAAGAATGTTAAAAAAATTGTATATAATTCGACCATCAGCAGCAGTGATGCTATGAAAAGTGAAATTTTCATCAATCTTCAGGACATCAATCGGTTTTTACTTAATAACTTTTTCCAAAAGCATCAGATCATTTCACGGTCTTCTAGACTTTGTTTCCTTGACAAATTTCCTATAAAAATCAGACATCTATTTATTTTTAGGAGGTAAAAGGTGACTCTTGGAAGAATTATTTTGCAAAAGACGATTTTCTTATGCAAAATCCCATGTAAACTTTAAACCGTGGGCGCAAAAATATAGTTTCACCGATCGAGCTAAAAATTTGCAGAGTTGTTCTGAGAGCTAAATGGGACCCAAAAAGTAAGTCGGAGCAAAATTTTATTTTTTTCGTATAACCATGTCCCACTCTATTATACATAGGATTCTTTGAATGTAGGTAATACATTGGGCAAATTTGCATGCAAAGGTCAAGTAAGATTGATTAGATTGGTGTAGCTGCATTCTAAACACAGGAAACCCGCAAAGAATGCCGAGGAAAAAGCTTCTCCATGTTTTATTCGTAACCGAATCTGCTTTTCTGTGTTTCGACATGAATTTTATGTACTCGAAACTGGAGCACGGTACCAAATCCTGTAGGCGAATCTCCGTAATAACGTTCTCAATACAAACAGGAATCTTGATTTTAACGGTGTCGTATTCGACATCGTATACCATGCTATACATCATACAAAAGAATTCTGCAGCGAATAGCATATTGAACGCTATCAAAACCATATTTCTGTATGATGTATTTGGAAGTGTGTCACTAACGTAAAATCATGGTCCACTTTCACCTTTAACACCTCGCGCACTGTAGATCTTCTTTGAGTTTGCATAAAGTCGATCACGACAGTATTGTCCCTTCGCGGGCGCACATTGTTTTTGGGTTCACTCATGTCGCTCTTCGTGGGGCAACGAGGTTTTTCTGGTATTGGCGTGTAGGAGTAACGAAGCGACGCGGGTAAAATTTGTTCATTTTCCTTGCTGGTATCGAACGGTGTTTTCTAACTGCTGCTCTGTGTGGGGTCAGGGGTTAGACTGTTTCTCTTTTTACATAACATTGACATTTTGCTTTCGACCGTAAAAATTTGTTTCAATTCACATCTTAACCCTTAAATGCATGGAAGTCATTTTTCCTTAGTACTCATTTTTCTGGTTGGATACAATCTATACCTCTTGTTAAGGCTTTATATCACGGAATCCGGTATGTTTTGCCAAATGGCAAAAGTATGCATTTAAGGGTTAAGATAGTATTACTTGAAAGCAGAAGTGTCACTTATGTAGATTTATCTATATTTATATCTACTATGCAAATTAAAAAGTACCAACACAGATCTGATGCAGAATATAGCTTTATTACGGATTTCAAAACCACAATACAGATTTATATAGGTTTTATCTAAATTGGCTTTGAAAAGTTTTGAGGTTTTCATCGGACGCTCCCTTTACGACTTTCTACCAGTACAATACGATGTAGAGTAACCGACCTGATTTGAACTCCTGCATAATTCCTTTAGTTTATTGCGAGCAATTACATTGTTTAAGTCGTTTTGAAGTCTCAATATCGCTAGTTCATCTCTAATCGCTTCAAAAGGCTTAAACCTAACCATTATGCAAAATATTTAATGGATAAATTTTCCAATAGGATTAAAATACCAGATTTAATGGTAGTAGGGTATTTTAATAATCTAATAATTTTGCTAATGGTTAAATTATGCATTTTACGTGTTTGAAAAGGTTTCTTTGTGAATTTTTCCGTTGAAGTATTAAATAAATAGTGTCCAAATTGGACCCTAAAGCAGTGCTGAGCTCCATTACGCTACCAATGGCAAATCTACTAGACAAATTAAAAGGTAAACTGTCAGCAGGTAGTACTCATTCCAGTGGATGTCATATCATTGAGGGAATTTATAAGTGACTCACTTTTTGAATAGCATAACTACGGTTATGACGGTCTTTTCGTGAATAACAATGCACATAAATTAAAAATCAGGCTATTTCAAACAAAAACAAATACAGACTACTAATAAAAAGCCTATACTGCCCATAATCGTAAGTCAGTAAAAAATTCAAATTGATTGAAGCCTTGCTTCATAGTAAGATTAAATCTTTTCATTTGTTAAAAATGTAATGTTTTTTTTCCTTGACATGAAAAACAGTTTTCACTACTAGGTTCTCGGTAACACTAGTAAAATTACAAATGTCGGTATCATTGCAAGATTTTAAGTTGGTGGAATTTAGAACTTCACTGTATTTATATTCAACGAGCAACAGGTGAATATAACCTTTAAACTAGGGTCAATCTGAAATGTTAAAATTAAGGCCCCCTACATTGCACAGAAATCATAGAAATATCGAAAATTTGGAGAAAAGTAACAACTACGAGCTTACAACCAGGCCAAACTGTATGTGAAACAAGAAATCAAAGATTCTAAAGGAAAACTTTTGAAACTGTGAAACACATTTTGAGCGTATTTGACATTTTTCTTATACTACTCCAATAATTATTATCTCCTTTCACTTTTTGCAGCAGCACCTTTCGCTTGGCCGCTCCGCCCAGTACGTGGGGTGTTCTTGGGGGAAGATTTGCTTTGCTCAGATCCAGCAGCGGAATATCGTCCACCTTGCTGGGAAGTTTTTGCCGCAGTAGATCCACTAGCGGGCATCTGCGATGGACCTGGGCTTGATTCACTCTGTGCCGACTGCTGTCGATTGGATTTGCCGGCTGCATTACCCCCTCCGGCAGCCCCATTGCCATGAAGCGGCTGGTTACTCGTAATCAAGTTTGGATTGGGTTCACTCATGTTGATCATTTCATTGAAGGTAAAACAAAAATCGCCCAACCGATGAATTTCGCCGTTCTTACCAGAGTACAGTGTCAAACACTGGCGCCAAACTGCTGCATATCCCTTAGTCAGCCTAACAATATCTCCCGGCATCAACAACTTGCCTGGTTCATCCCATATTGACACATTAATAGCCGCACTTTGGTCTGCTACTTTGAAGGTCCGAACTTCTCGGTTTTCCTTTGTCAACGTAACAGGTCCAATCTCCAGTACAATAAATATGACGTTAACATTTTTAAGTCCTGGATAAATGTCCTTTATGGCAATAATATCGATTGGGTGTGCTGAGCTGTGGAACACCATTAGTTACATAGCATGAGTAATTGGGGCAATTTTTGAATACAAATACATTACCTATACGAACTAGAAGTCATAATGAAGCCGTAATACTAAACTATAGCAGCAACTTTCTAGACCTGATTCAAAGTCTGTACTAACAGGTTATTGGTTAAATTATTTTTCAATCGTTTTACACGAGTAAGACAAAATTAATTCGCGAATTACTGAATTTCAATTGGCTGCACTTATGTTGCTTTAATAAAAAGATTGAATAATAATAGCATGGACTACTATTTTAGAAATTTAATAATTCAATACCTATAATTCCAAATCTAAATTCAAAATAATAATAAATGTTTGAGACGTTAGCTCATGGCAGGGCCGCCAAGTTTCCACTTTTGGATTTTTCCAGATTTTACATCGTTCAGACCAGAGATAATTCTTGTATTAGAGATGCGCGGAGACTGCATCCAAAAAGTTCCACCCAATAATCACGCAGAAGAATCGGGCCTTTTTGAATCAACAAAGCGTTTAGTTGAATCTAAAACGCGGCGAATGACTGTTTCAAACTAAAATGGGCATTTTTCGAAAGCATGTATTTGGTTTAGTTCAACAAATACTTCTGTTTACATTTTAAATAGAAACATTCACTAAAAAAAAAGTAAACGTTATGCTTATTGATTTTACACATAGATTTTTGCAATTGACGGAGGCATATAGACACTATTTGCTAACACATAAACCTAATGTGTGTATTTACAAGAAATATTAGTCTTACATTCACATTCCATAACTATTAGGCACATAAAACCCCATTTTATAACAATATGCACATATAACTTATGTGTGTGCATACATAGTTTATACAGTTGACACATAGAAGGTATGTGTGAGCGTGATAACAATAGCATTTCTTCTTCATATGAATTTTAAGCGGTTTGAAGCAAATAGAATTAACGTTTGGATTTTTTTCAGTGTTGTTGAATCAAAATAAAATTTGTTAGATCTAACTTATCCCTTTGTTAAAAACCAACAGAATCTTTGTTTAATTTCAACTAAATTTGAGTTGTTCTCTCCTTTGGTTGATACAAAAGATTTGTTTTTGTTTCTTCAAACTTGTTTGTTCGCCCGGATAGAATTTTACAATAACATTTACCCTACAAACAATCATAAAACAATAAATATTATAGTTATTACTGTTTCAACACTGTTCGATGCTAAGTTCTCACAGTAAATTTACAATAAAATTTCATGTTACAATAAATTTCACTGTTCAGCAAAAAACTGATACAGTGAATTCATAGTAAATTTTACTGTTTTGAAGAAAAAAATGTATGGAGAAAAATTAATTTTTTTAATGTTAAGATACATAACCACCCCCCTTTTTCACTGTAAAAGTCTATTTTACATTGAAATTTACTGTAAAAACGTTAAAGTTTATTGTTTTTGTATTGTAGCAAAACACTAAAACTTACTGTAAATTATTGTAAAATTACTGTACTGTCACAGTGAAAATCATGGTTTTGTTACTGTACATTTCTATTCGGGCGGTTAAACCAACGACAACATTACAAAAAGCAATCAAATGATAAATTACTCTATACACTACTCAAAATATTTATCCGAAAAAATTTAACTTATTGAGTTCTACAAGATGACGACACGAATGAACTCATGGTGAATAAAGTTCATGTTTGACAATTCTCGGTGGTTTGTTTTCCCTAGTCGGTTGCGTGAGTGCGAGTGCAACGGGTGCTCATTCATCACATTCGAACTCACGTAACTTTCATGTAAACAAACCACCGAGAATTGTCAAACGAAGTTCATCCGGCTCATTTTGTGGGGTTACGTGTAAAACCTAATAACGATTTTGTAAACAAATAAGTTCATACAGCGTAACCAGGGGTTGCCACGGAAGATTGTTTGGAAAAAATAACAGAATATTCAGTGTTGCAGGTTTCATACATTTTCCAACCAAATGTCATATTTGACAGTACCAGTTACCTGGGTTACTGAGGGGTAGTCAGATTTGCGATACATGTATAGGCCCATTAGTTTGACACATAATGCCCCGGGTACACACATGTCAAAGTAATGGGATACAATATGCTAGAGCGAGACCCCATGTTTCAGTCCGTGAATACATATGGAGACAGTAGCGCTTTGCTCCCTCTAGTAGTTATAATCTCTTTTAATGATCCGGATTGGAACCCTATCAAAAAAAATGCGGACGAACATGGTCACGCGATTTAAAAAGTTTGACGTTTGACTCAACTCGCCTGTGTTAATTGCCCCTAGGAACAAATGCAATTTGCGAATGCGATTTAAATGCAATTTCAATACTTAGACAAATTTTCTGGCGGCTGAAATGGACTTGATTGTTTTTTGCGTTTTTCAAACATGGCGGTTCATGTTTGGCTTAAGTTTAAAATTGTTTTTTTTAACAATTGGTGTGTTCCCGCTTGTATTTTGTTTGTTTAGTGCACTTCATTTAGCCAACGAGTGTGGGAAATTGTGGAATCGTGTGTAAGTATAGTGGAACAAGATCTCTGACCTAAAATCTATATGAAAGTCAGATTGTGGTAAGTTTTGGTGTGCAATTCGAATTTCACCATTGATTCTTCCTATTCAGCTTTTTGCTGGTGGCTGCGTTTTCAAATGCGCACTCTATTTAGACAAGTGTACAGTGTCAACTTTGACAACTCGTCAGCAGTGTCAATTTTGACAAGTGGTCTCATCAGCCTTGGGTTTCATAAGGCTATCATGTATCCTGCTTATTTATTTTCTTAATAAACGTTAAACGTCAAATTTGAAATTTGTTAGTTTAGTTTCAAACGCCTTTTTCGATGATTTTAATTTCTTTGTGAATTTATTTACAAGCATCTTCTCAGCTGTTGGAAAGTGTCGAGAGAATTATGCGATTAAAACCTCTGCTCTTACCTAAATTCATCACACATGAAATGACTAATAATAGCACGTCAAAAACTTGCTTTTAAACGACCCGGAAAAGCATCTTCTAACGATACAGTACCTAAACCTAGACCTAAACAATGTTTGTTCACATCTGTGTTTGGATTCAAATTTGTAGCAAAATTTAGCACCAAGAATTGACAATTGTCAGCTACAGCTGCGTTTACCGAAGAAAACGGTTGCAATTCATCTGACTTATTAGTTTCGACTAGATTGAATATCGCTGATTAGTTTTCCTCAGTATAACAATCGCTCAATTACGTTATAAGACTGATTAATTGCCGTATTGGTCGACCGATTTTTGTATGCTGATTGCGAGTAGCGAATAGTTTTGAATAGCAGATGTTCTGTATCCTCATTTCGAGTTGAGTGCTGCTGTTGAATGGAACTACAGTTGACTGTGCGGATCCGTACCGAAATCAGTTTAGTTTTTCAACTGAAAAACAATATTTTTATTTGACGTTCAATTTTAGTTGAGAGCAGAAGTGAACGCCTACCACGATTAAAAATTTGAATCTGAAGGACGGTTTGTCAAATCTGACAAGACTGATGATTTGTCAAAATTGACATTGGACGGACTACTTGTCAAAGTGGGGTGCGCATTTTGGGACGCAGCCACCAACAAAAAGCTGAATAGTCTGGTGGGGATTACCTAGTGTACTGATAAATTTATGTGAGTAGATAGTGAATCCGAAAATAATTATTATTTTTAATTTTCATATCAGGCAATTAAGGGCGATTAAATGGCGCGTTTCCTGGGCGATTCAAGGGCGGGTAGAGCGGCAAAAAAATGACGGTGGCAAATCGCCCAAATGTTGCATTTAAAATAGCCCCCTAATTGCCTGGCAAATTGTAGGGCAATTAGCGCATCCGAGTTGGCAAACAGCCCCCCGTTAGCCAGCAACTTGCCCTTTTTGACTGGAATATTCAACATTCTTCGCTGCATTTTCCAATTTGTTCTGGTGTTGTCTCAAAACGTGTCGTTTGAATGAGTAAATGGAGTGAAACACGGATCGCGGGCAGCAAAGTGTACATATGTAAGAAGAGTTAGATGGTATACCATGAATACCAGTGAGGTGTTTGAAATAAATTGATGCTTGATAGAAAATATGCCTGCACTTGAAGCAGTTTATTCCATTCATGTTCACTGCTTATTTGATAAGTATCGCTCCAGCAGCAAAAGTTGTTTGTTCTTTGACTTATTTTGGTAGTTTATGTGGTAGAAATGGCGCGTTAAAAATCCCCAAAATAGCTCTACCAACGTTGGCTCTACGCTTTCTGCAAATTCTAGGTTGAAGACAAATTTTAGTTTCAACACCACGTCTATAGAACGCAAAAATGAAGGTAAGTTATATTCCAGTCCGTTACATACGACATAGAACTTCGTAAGTTGGCTTTTATCTCTGATTACGAAAATGCATGGAAATAATGGTCGTCGAGCTACATTGTAATCATCCCGACTTGCTTTCACAGCATTAACGTACTCGTCCTCGCTGTCACAAGCGATGCAAAGATCACTTTGAGCTTGAGCAATTGTTGGTACCTTATTTTCTGATATGCGGACGGGTTTTATGATGGATTTTATGATGGAATGGAATAACACAGAGATGATATAGTATCTGTAGTCTATAAGAAAAATGAGCATTAGTTCTCGTGAGCTTAATTTTTGATGTTGTTTACCTCTTTGTAAATCTTTTGAATCTATTTCTTTGGAAAGGGCCAAGCTAACTTTCTCTTTGATTTGTGATTGCTTGAGGTATACTTCAAAGTCATTTGAAAATTTATCGCACTCGTTGAAAAAACATGACTTGTCCTCGCCAAATAATGCCACGAAATCCGAGTCAACCTGTTAATAAAACAATATCAAATTCTGAAATACGGGATAAACAGAACTTTTGAATAAATTTAAGTCGGATCTTATCGATTTGGACTGATATATTTATGCTAGAAACTAGAGTTTAATGAAAAATCTAGTTACTTTGGCGTAACTTACCTACAAATACCCCTCAGGATCGTTGAATCGTGGCCACTGTTCGATAATCTGGTGTCGATCAGGTGTGGTGTCAGCCAATATATCCTTAACGCGTAAGAAGAATGTATCGTTCCAACAACGCATTACTTCTTCACTGGGCGCTATATTATTTCGCAGCCAATTTTTTTCTGTATCGAAGCACGAAAGTTCTGCAATCAACGTTAAAATTAACACATTTAATGTTAACATAATAAAACATAATCATAGGCGACGCGTCGGTACGTTCAATCTGTTCATTGAACAGGTTTCCAAAATCGGACGACCCGAAACCCATTACGACAGTAGCACGATTACTATTTTAAAAGAAAGTAATAATCTCCGAACCTCGAAGTTTGACAATTTGATCCGAACGATAAACCAACTCGACGTCTCCAGCGAGTAGAATTCAGAAATTTTCTGCTTTCCCATGACCGGTTCAACCAAAAACTTGCACGCATCTTTTACTCTCACCGCATGCTCTGGATGGAACCAGCTTGATGAGCGATGGCTGGAATAACAGGGTGAGTGTCAAGGATGACTGCTTTTTCTATTCCCTTTTGCACCGGTTCAAATCAAATATTGAACCAGCGTGCATTGCTGGGCGTTGGAGCTATGTGCAAGACGAGAGCGCTTTATAGAGTTCTATGCACTCGCACTACTTGGGAGTTTGTTTTCCTCCAGCATATGTAAACCTGTCCGTCAATTTAAACGTTTGAAATCGCTTGCCTAAAGTATTTATAATGGTGTTTAAATGCTGTGTCACTGTGAAACTTATTCCGGAGACTTCAATACCGGTTGGGTTCGATCCACCATGCAAATAATCTGACCGAAAAGCTTTTTTTCGATTTGTTTTCCTCCAGCTATCAGAAATTATGACAGGTGGAGGAAAACAAATCGTTGAACACACTAATACAGTTACAGATTGTCAAGTACTCTATAATTTTCAAATACGTTGCGTCATACGTTCACACGCTTGTTTTCTTGGGTAGCCTAACAAAATGTTTCTCTCCTTGGGAGGGACATACTTGTAAGCGCGTATGTATTTGGTTGGTTCAACGACAATAATGAACCATCTACTTTTGCTTGAAAGAAACTGTTTGTTGTTTGCATTTGCATGCTGAAAATATGTCTACTGAAAGTGTAAAATAAACAAATTCAAATCAGGAGATGTTCTAATCATGAGTGTTAGATATTGAATGCAGTTTTCCTATGATATTTTGCGAGGAAAAAAAGTTTTCTGGATTTAATAATTTGCATTTGGAAAATTCCAATTGCTATCCCATTTGAAAGATGTAATATATTTTTTGCTCTTGTTCTACGGTAAATTAAACATCATATGATCAGAAACGTCTCATGGAATTGAATTAGTGACGCTTCTGATCCGATGCTTATTTCGTGACATTTTGAGGGCCCTCGTGATATATTGAACAGGTTAACGGTGGAACCACGCGTCGCCTCTGAACATAATTACTATCTGTCAAAGCAAAAACTTGCTTCTTTACTGCTTGTAGACAATCATGGTTTTGTGCTCGAAGATCTCTTTTGCATTTCAATGATTCATTTTTGTTACGGTTATGGAAACGTTCGTATAATAAACCGGACGGATTCTTTTTGCCAGTGTCTTTATTTCTGGAAGAGTAATGCAACTCCTGCAACGTAGAGAAAAACAATAGAAAATAGATTGCGAAAGAATTGATATTTAGTCGAACTCATCGGTAAATTTTTCGGATATTATTTCCGAAAACGCTTTCATATCCGCCAGAGAAAAGTACTGGTTATTAGCAATATACCGATCAACTATAACGTGTGCTAAATTCTTCCGGTGCTCGAGATCCAGCATACCGTGTTTCGCATAATAATTTGTGATTATCTTCCCTTTCTCGTTATTAACCAACAGCGAATCCAATACTTGGGTCGTGATTTCGGTGGGTAGATACTTGAAGCGTTGATTTGATAGGCCAGGTTCGTTCCAGATATCGTGCTGTCCACAGCTGTTGGGACAACACATGCTTGGTGCATCCCATGCAAATAAAACACTTTGTTCCCAACAAACCAACTTTTGGCGGAGGGCGTGCTTGTGTGCCGTACACTTTGCAACCGAAAATATATCCGCCAAAGCACGGTCATCCAATATTTTTAAATAGTTTAAATTGACGCCGTGCTCTATCATAAGGGAATAAAATGCGTATTACTTAGAACGTTTGGAAGAGTTACAAATATAAAAAATTCTACATACAACATAACCACAACTTACGGATCAAAATGGCATAAATTTCAGCACAAAGCGCAAAATCGTCGACAATAATGTCCTTTAACTCTATATCTTCATCTTGCTCTGAAAAGCAATATTCATTACTCGAATGAATTACAAGTATTACATTTACGCAAGGTCGAAATAATTACCGATCAAATAATCCGCAAGGTAATCGTCAATTATGACCTCAGCTTCTTCTTTCCCTGCCATCACACTTAATTCAAAGAACATAAAAAAATTGATGATTTTAAGATTTCGAAATCCTATTCTATTATAAATTTTCTGAAGAATTTGCTCGCCTGATGCAATGGTAAAATAAAAAAAATCCGACGAAGTAAATGTGGAAAATTTAAAATCCGGGAAGTAAACTACGCACGTGTGTTAAGCATGAAAATTTTCACTATAATGGCGACGTTATATAGAACTACAAAATGGAATGAAAAAATTGACAGGATGCATAGTTGGCACAAATACAAAGCATAGTCGGCTGAAAAATACTGTACGCCAAAGGTGATGTCGAAGGGGGTCACGTTCACATAAACAGTGTATTTAGTTATTTCAACATTAACATTGTGATAACTATATATATATATATATATATATATATATATATATATATATATATATATATATATATATATATATATATATATATATATATATATATATATATATATATATATATATATATATATATATATATATATATATATATATATATATATATATATATATATATATATATATATATATATATATATATATATATATATATATATATATATATATATATATATATATATATATATATATTTATTTATTTATTTATAATTAATATCAACAGACACAGTGTGGTCCTAATGATAATTTCTTAATCTATTTAAAAAGTCAAATTGTAATCTGCTACGTGGAATGTGAAGATCGAACTCGGATGAAACTCTGTTGAAAGTCCGCTGCAAACCAATGATGGCACCGTTTACTCCATAGTTAGTCCGGCGAAGAGGTAATCGGAGGAATAAATTATTGCGAAGGGCGCGAGGGCGAACGTTCATGTTTATCGCACTGAGAAGCTCGGGGCAGTCAATTCGATCTTGCAAAATATCCGAAATCGTCATAGCACGGAATAGATCCCGTCGCACTTGCAATGTATCGAGTCCAATAAGCAAACCCCGGCTTTCATAACTTGGCAGCTGGTGAGGGTTGCTCCAAGGCAATCGACGAAGGGCAAACCGAACAAATCTGCGCTGTACTGCCTCAATTCGATGGACACCGTTGAGATAATGAGGGTTCCACACAACTGAACAATATTCCAGAGTTGATCGAACGAGTGAGCAGTAGAGAGATTTCAAGCAGTAAATATCTGAAAAGTGCTTAGATATTCTCATTATGAACCCCAAACAGCGTGATGCCTTTGCGACAATATAGCTGATATGCTGTTTAAACGTCAGTTGTTCATCGAGAAAAACTCCGAGATCTTTGACGCAATTCGCTCTGTCAATTGTGGATTCAGCTAGACAGTAATCGAATCGAATTGGCGTTTTTTTTCCTCGAGAACGTAATGACCGTACATTTCTTGGGGTTTAGGGTCATTCGGTTGATCTCGCACCATTCCGCAAAGGTTTCCAGTTGGCGTTGAAGGAAAGCTGCATCATGAGTATTCCGGATTCTATGGTATAACTTGAGGTCGTCGGCGAAAGACAACCGTGGTCCTTCTAAACAAAAGTTAACGTCGTTGAAATACAGAAGAAAAATCAATGGACCGAGATGGCTGCCTTGCGGAATACCAGATGAAGCACAGAACTCTTCGGATACACAATCACCTATCTTGACTGCTAGACGACGATCACTGAGATACGATTGCATCCAACGGAGAATATTAGTACCAAAGCCGAGTCTATCCAATTTTGCCACTGCAATAGCGTGATTTATCTTGTCAAAAGCAGCTGAAAGGTCCGTGTAGATAACGTCAGTTTGAAGGCCGTCCGACATAGCATCTGTAACATATGTTGTGAACGACAGAAGATTCGTAGATGTTGAACGTTTCGGCATAAATCCATGCTGAGTCTCGGAGATATACTGTTTGCAGTGGCTGGAGATGGGTTCCAACACAGCCATTTCAAACAGCTTAGGAACTGCGCTTAGCGTTGTAATACCACGGTAATTGTCAACTACCTTTTTATCACCTTTTTTGTGAACTGGAAACATGAAGGAGGATTTCCAGAGTTCGGGAAATACTCCGGTTGATAGCGACAATTGAAACAGATGACAAAGAGGTTCAATTAGACCGGCAGAGCATTTTTTTAGAATAATAGTTGGTATACCATCTGGGCCTGCCGAGGTTGAAGCCTTCATTTTCCTAACCGCCAGTTGTACCATATTATTGTCGATATTGATAGAGTTCAAAGACTGGTATGATTGAGGTATATTGAGAGCCGCGCGTGAAGCCTGGGTCGGTGTCAACTTCTCGTTGGAGAAAACACTCGCGAACTTTTCAGAGAATAGTTGGCAGATCTCCTGTAAACTAGAGCTCATACGTCCTCCATAGCTCATCGTTGAAGGCAACCCGGATTCCTTTCTTTGCTCGTTTACATGCTTCCAGAATGTTTTAGGTTCGGACTTCAACTTACGTTGCACGTTTCGCAAGTAATCGGCATGGCAACGCTTCGATGTCTTTTTATAGACTTGGTTAACATGAACGTAGTGTTGTCGCAGCACGTAGCCCCCAAACTTGGAGTACTTCTTCAGAGCGGCTCTTTTAGTCGCTTTTAACCGTCTCAGCTCGGCAGTGTGCCACGCTGGGTGCTTAGATTGAAGGCCACTTCTTTTGGGTACATAGCGATCGATAGCATAGCTCATAACATTGGAGAAGGTCTGCACTGCAACGTTGACATCATCATTGTCGAGAATTTCAGTCCAGTGGATATTCGACAGGAAGTCAATAATGCTATTATAGTTGGCTTTTCTAAAATTATAGCTGACGGTGTCAGAAGCATTGCAGTCATGCTTCACTCGAATGGCTTCAAGCAATATATGCAGGGGAGGGTGGTGTCTAACAGTCTTTACCAGGGGGAACGGTGCTGCGGTAACTTTTGGCGCGTAGTCAGATTTGCTCGAAAAACAGAGATCAAGGATTCTGTTGTTCTCGTTCACCACATTATTCGTTTGGCGCAGCAGATTTAGACTGTAGCAGTCAAGCAAACTGGTGATACCAGCATGAAAAGATGACATTTCGGGATCAGCGAACATAAATCCGTCAGAAGCAGAGCGCCATTTTAATCCGGAGAAATTGAAATCACCAACAATCAGGATCTCATCAACCGGGCTTGCTTGAGCGGAAATCCGTTCCAGTGACTCAGTATGTGAATCAATCAATGTCGAATCGCGAGTGCGATCCGGTGGAAGATAAACCACGCAAAGATAAAGTGCGTAGCCAGCCAGTTTGATTCGCACCCACACCTGCTCGACACAGACCCCCAAAGTATCGTCAATCAGTTGCGCTTTCAATCGACGATGGATAGCCACAAGTACCCCGCCGCCGGTAGCCTTGAGACTGTTGCGTGAGCTGCGATCAGTTCGGAAAACATCGTAGTTGGCACCAAATGCTTGCACTGACAGAGTGCTATCGCTAAGCCACGTCTCTGTGAGGGCGATTATGTCGAAGCATTCATCCGAACTTGCTACCAGATAATCTTCGATTACTGAATTCATACCACCGGCATTCTGGTAATATATTTGTAGGTTTGAATGCCGCGATTGATTGTCGTTGGTATCGATTTGGAAGACCCCTTCACCACTCCTGCACACAGGACCGTGACGACTGGTGAACGCTGGCTGCAATGGCTCGACTGTGGCAGGGGGATCAAGGGCTTCCATAGTGCTAGCTGCAGTGCGTCCCAGGGTGCGATGAGTCATACCAGCATAGCATAGAGTGCTTAGTCCTTCTGTGATCGTTGTAGAGCCGAGTGTGCTGTGAAGAGACGAGCTCGTTACGATGGGATCCAAATTTTGTTTTTGACATTGAAGATTCACAGCGGCGGTAGAGTTGTGTTCATCAGCAGACTGTAAGTGAAATTTACATTGAGGGGGTGCAGCATCTTGTATTGCTTCGGAAGGACATATACCCTTCTTGGCTTTACCTGACACAGAAGAAGTCGCCGATTCGCCAGGTAGACCTGAATCGCTCGCCGGGATACAAGAAGTTGGACAGATGAGTTTATCCGGAACAGCTTGGCGCTACTGTCCACCACCAGATGGATTTCTCCGCCGCAATCCTGATGATAGGTCGTTGGATTTTTGAATTGGTCACAAATTCACGGAAGTAGATGTTCTCCGGCCAAGAATCTTTGGACAGAGCCTTATCCCTGTATGATTTGCTAACGCCAACTTTGAAAGTAATGAAGCTCAAAGATGAGAGATCCTTGTCCTTAGGAACTAGACGAACTATTCTCGGTTGCAGATTCTCCCCCAGACAATCTTTCACAAGGGTAGAAACTTCATCATCCGTCGTGCTGGGATCGAATGCTGACAAGTAAACCCATAACAGCTCCTCAGGTCGTGAAATTGTTTTTATTGTTTCAAACGCAGCTTTGGATCCACGAATATTAGGAATTTTTGTTTTGGGCGAATCATCTTCGCGTTTGCGCTTAGGCGTGTTTGAAACTGGATTATATTCAGCAATTCGATTCCAAGGCGTTATAATTGGGGATAGCGGTTTAGAGTCAACTTTAACCGAGAGTGCTTTGACGACATCTTTCAAATCAGCTATGTCGTTCTTTATAGATTTCAGAGAATTGTCGTCAGGCACTATATCGCAACAACGCGAAGCCGTTCTACGGAAATTATCATTCGAGAATAAATCAGCACAGCCATTACACATCCAGAATAAATTCCGTGGGTGGGTTCCCAGGACGTCACGAACATCATAATCCATCTTGACGCATATCATGTGGAACGAATTTCCGCAGTATTCACGACATGTGATTCGATCAGAATCATTAACCACTTTCGAGCAGTTGTTACAAGCCATGCTTTTGATGTAGAAATAACGCCTAGCGGGTATGCAATATGCGCAGGAGACGTAACGTGCGTCAATGGAAGCAAACTTGCACGCAACGTGTGACAACTCAACTACCCACCAGCAGATGTCGCTTTTGGCGAAAAAATTGAGCGTAACGTCTGTGCAGTGATAATGACAAGTGAAAACAAAAATCTCAACCAAAAACAATCACTTTCACGAATCACAACGGCAGATATAATCGTGCTTGAAGTCACGAAATTTCAATGCACACGTACTACCGAATAAAACGATATACAGATAAAACGAGAATAAAAATGATCGCGAGTGTAAAACACTAAAAAATCAAAAAAAACTATCAGCTCTACTGACGACCGTAATATAGCAAACAGTGATGCCAAAAAAAAAAATATATATATATATATATATATATATATATATATATATATATATATATATATATATATGTATATATATATATATATATATATATATATATATATATATATATATATATATATATATATATATATATATATATATATATATATATATATATATATATATATATATATATATATATATATATATATATATATATATATATATATATATATATATATATATATATATATATATATATATATATATATATATAGTCTTCTTGGCTTATTATTAAATTGCGAAGAAGACAATAGTTATACGTTTTCATTTTACTTATATATAGTCATCCTAACAATTTTAGCATCTCAAAACTGACACAGGATTAGTTAAAATCACCACAAAGGGTGATTCAGACAAAATATTTGTCAGTTTACAAATGGTATATGTATAGTTGGAGTGCCCACATTTGAAACGTCATAAACACCAACAGCATTGTTAGGTGGTAATAAAGTTTTCGGCAATTCAGAAGTTTTGGTATTATCAAACTCATGGTCGAAACTACTTCTGAGGTGAAAAAATCTGTGGTCACGTCTTCCTTCGGAAGGGAAGTAAAGCCGTTGGTCCCCGGTCCATGAGTTGATGGATCGATATCTCGTCCAGATAGTGGAGTCACCTCTCTGGCGTCGGTAAAGAAGAAGTAGATCCAACTTCTATACTTACTAACAAATATCCTCCTCCCGTGATACTTATGGAGTGCGAAGTAGTATATACGGCCCCTAGCAAAAGCAAGTATATCGGACTAACAATTCCTTGACGGCGCCGGTGGTTGAGTGGTAAGCGTGACCGCCACTCATTCCAATTTGCCTGGGTTCAATTCCAGCCGAGGTCTTTGAGATTTTTCTAAGGTGAAAAAATCTGGTCACGTCTTCCTTCGGAAGGGAAGTAAAGCCGTTGGTCCCCGGTCTATGAGTTTGGTGGTTCGATATCTAGTCCAGATAGTGAAGTCACCTCTCTGGCATCGGTAAAGAAGAATTGATCAACTTCTTTACTCTTACTAACAAAAATATCCTCCTCCTGTGATACTTGTGGAGTGCGCAGTAGTATATACGGCCTCTAGCAAAAGCAAGTATCGGACTAACCATTCCTTCCCTTTCCTTCCGCGATCTACGTTCGGGCCTGGCCGGCGCCGGTATTGATCAATACTTTAGGATTAAGCACTATTTAGACTCTCGGTGAAAGTGAACGTGAACATGTGTGAAGGCGAACGTTCACCGTGAACAGCGATGACATTTATATTCACCACTCCGCATCAATTCCGCCCATCGTCGCGTTTACACTCCCAGTGAACAAGTGAATTATCCACTGCGAACATATTTCACCGTAAAATATTTAAAATGATCGGGGAATATGAATATTATTGCATTGATTCAATTATATCGAATAATTGTGCATGGATTCGCTAAGTATATTAATGTACTATCGTTTAGTTCCAGTTTCATCAATTTCTATGCACTAATATGTGAGATATTGGAAAAAACAATTTGGTGCGCATCGACTTCACGTTCATTTTCACCGAGGGTGTAAATAGGCCTTTACCAGGAGTTGCACATTGAAAGATGTTTCGCTACTCCCAAGCATAATTATCTACTTATTCTCTGTGCAACTTCAGCTAGTCCAGATCGATAACGGAGTAGCAGCCAGCTCAAGCTCAAACTCATGGTCGAAACTACTAGTTTGACGAATAGTTAAATGAACCAGAAATGCCCGGTCAGTGATACTATATTTTTTTCCTCAGTATAGTATTATAGTTACTATATTCATAGTTAGGCGGACACAAAAGCCGAAAAACTGGCAGCGCTTATTCCAGGAAAAAAACACTGGCATCCCATGCAAATGTTCAAGCTCTAGCATAATAGCGAAGACTGCATATCAAGAAGACTGGCAACTCTGTCCTGAATCTGGAGACAGTAACAGCAACGCCACTTGCAGGTAAAGGTAGTACTTCCCATAGTAATGCACACACACATATACACTTTTACATTAAGCTTCCTACCTTCCTCCAGTAGAGGCGCTGTAACCTTTGTCGCTCCTAGTTTGTATGGGGAAAGGAAAAAGATATTAGTCTTTTTAATGTGTAGTCTTCGATAATAGTTTCATTGTTGATGTCGTCAGCAAGAACTTTACATGCACGAATCCGATGATATGATGTAATTTCATACATGACTTGGTGTTGCAGATTTTTTTTTGTTCATTTTCTTTTTTCTACGTTCGAAAACACAAGGAAAAAGTAAAATAATTAATAACCATAATCACTATACCTTTTCCATAAACATCCGAAAAGAACATGTTATGTGACGTCATGTTCGATTGGCTCCGGCATTTGACATGTTCAATTGGCTCCGCACAGTGTCTCCGCCTAACTATGAATATAGTAACTATAGTATAGTATATGTATGAAAATGCATAAAAATCACAGCAGAAGAAAAGAGACAGGAATAGAAAGTATGCTAACTACACAGAGAAACAAAAATATGCATAGTTAGGCAGATAGAAAAGACTTAGTATGCTATCGATGCATAAATAATATTCTGCGTGTATGCATATTTTTGTTTCTCAGTGTAGACAACAAAAGTCAAAACAAACGCCATGTTACCCCATCAAAATATGTTCACAGTAATTGTTTTATATTTTAGTCAGAGTGTATGTAAGGAGAGTGAAGACAACTGTCATGATTATCCGTCAGTGAAATTCCAAACGAACAAACGACCTGTCAAAATACATGAATTTGACTCGTTTGGAATGACACTGACAAATAATAATTGTTCCAATTTTGACAGTGTCGTCACTCTCCTTATGCACTCAGATTTTAGTTAGTTTCTAAAGAACATTAAGGTTAGTATTTGAATTTACTGCTGACACTCACTATACTGTTTGATTATCATTGCGGAAATATTAGATGTATATTATTTGTAGTGACTAATGTGAAAATGCATTGAAGTCATCGATTTGGTCTCTTTTTTCCGTTCAATGGTCTTAAGTTCAATGCGGTAATTAAATAATACATTATTATGTATTGATTCTGTGTGCATAGTGTTTTTCGCCGGTTATTTTCCCAGCAGAGACGCACAAGTGTAGGTGCGCTGATGATGGAATGTAAACAAAATCTGATTGAATTTTACTAAATCCTGTAACAGTGCGTTGAAAACTATCCGCTCGCTAAAAAAATGATTTGGTATTAATCATCAGTTTTCATACTACTAAGTGTTTTAAGATTAGCCCAAATGTACTATCATCAACAAAATAGTACAACCATGCAGTACCGCTACGTACAATAAACCATTGGTACGGAATGTAATCGCTGCGAATTCAGCTCATTCAATATCATGATGGTACTGTAGCCGGTTCAAGCTCTCGTGCCATGAACTTCGCTCGTTTCGTCATGTTTGATGGTGTTAGTAAATCTTTTTTTCCAATTCGGTAGTGCAATAATAGGTTTCTGCCAGTACCAACTTCTTGCCTCCGGATTTTCCTGTACAAGATGTACCCTCCTGTTCATTCTGGATTTTTTCCAATATCTGATATTGAAACAAATGGTACAAATCAAATAGTAGCAGTCTCCAGCGCTTGATCGACAGCGGGGAAAGACCAATGCAGCGATTGAATAAGTTAAATCAGTGTGCAATCCATTTAGTACTATCCTCAGCTGCCTGCCTACATATACGTGTGTGTTTCTAGGCCGGGATAAGAGATCGTCTTTCTCTGCCATCCTTTTGCCTTGCGCTGACTCACGAAAGTTATGACGTACCCTATCAAACGTCAAAGTCGAAGTGATGTTATGTACTATCTGAGCAGAGATCTCTGTTTCGCGTTAGGTTGTGCCGTGAAAAATGTTATGATGTGTTCTACAAAATCCGATTAATTGAAGACTGGAGGTAAAGTTAAATGAATGTGTGCCTATATGTAAAGTAAGTAGAACAGTCGTAAGCACTGTTTGCTTGAAACTAATTTGTTTTGTCACGGATTTAAGACTTAGTTATCTGAGAAATAATGTTAAAATTGAAACGAAATAAACAGCAAGAACTAAAAACCAAACCTTCGATACGACAAATAAAAAGATCAGTGAAACATACCAGAAGTTTGCTGCTGTTGGAAGTTGTAATTACGCTTTATCAGATGTGAAGTGATTTTTTTGGAGTTGAAGATAAGTATTAGCACTAAGTACTAACAGTGCTGAAAACAAGATAACACCGAACGGAACGGAAAAGTAAGATGGGAGTAAACGAATCTCCCGGAAACAGTAACGATGGTGTTACCCAGCTGATGAAACTTACCAGTGCCGTTTTCTACGGAACAGCTTCATTCCTGATCACCGTAGTTAATAAAACGGTCCTTACATCGTATCGATTTCCATCGTTCTTGGTGCTCAGCTTGGGGCAACTTGCGGCGAGTATAATTGTTTTGTTTCTGGGGAAACATTTCAATATAGTAAAATTTCCGGATTTGAATCGGGACATTCCACGTAGAATCTTCCCTCTGCCATTGATTTATCTGGGAAACATGATGTTCGGACTAGGTGGAACACAAGCCCTAAGTTTGCCCATGTTCGCCGCTCTTCGGCGATTCTCTATCCTGATGACCATGATTCTGGAACTGCGAATTCTTGGCGTTCGACCAACAACTGCAGTTCAAGTTAGCGTTTACGCTATGGTTGGAGGAGCCTTACTAGCAGCAAGTGATGACCTCAGTTTCAACCTGCACGGATATCTATTTGTGATGGTTACCAACAGTCTGACTGCAGCCAACGGGGTGTACATGAAGAAAAAATTGGACACGGCTGATATGGGAAAGTACGGCCTAATGTACTACAATTCCCTTTTCATGTTCCTCCCAGCGTTCATTGGCACATGGCTTTGCGGAGACTTAGACAAAGCGTGGCAGTTCGAGTCGTGGGATGACCCATTGTTTGCCATACAATTCCTCCTTTCCTGTGTGATGGGCTTTGTTCTGACCTACAGTACGATTCTCTGCACTCAGTACAACTCGGCCCTAACGACAACTATTGTTGGTTGTCTAAAAAACATCAGTGTGACCTACATTGGTATGTTTATCGGAGGTGACTACTTGTTCTCCTGGCTTAATTCCATCGGAATCAACATAAGCGTGGCAGGCTCGCTGCTGTACACATACGTCACGTTTAGGAAAAAGAGTTCCTCAGGAGCAGCAAGCTCGAGTGCTGGCAGTCAATCTTCCGATCGAAAAACATTGCTGCCCTCAGCGAGCCGCATCGACAACGTGTGACGGATTAGCTGCGAATGTTGAAGATTTCGGCCTTGTTGAACCTGAAACGTGTGACATAGGCTTACAACAACCAAGACGACTACGACGAGAGCAAACCAAAGTAATGCACGGTTCGATGTTGTGTCTGAGTAAAGTGTTTTGTTTGTTTGCGCTAGATATACCTACCGTGTGCAAATTTAGCCGGAGTGAACAACTCCAATGATTCAGTTACTAAGTAGTTTTATGAAAAACGATTTAATCTCAACGATTATTTGCTAGTTTGATTTTAACGATTGGAAATATATTGCTTATTAAAGTTACTAGCAGAACTAAGCCATCCGGCTGAAAGAAGTCAGAAAATGCCATGTATTATGAATATGAAGAGAAGCGAAAGAAATCGCCTTGGTGAACTGAACGACTAATTTGCAGAATGGTAAGTGGAATTTAAAATAATACGGCTATTGAATAAGAATTTAGAGGCATGAATAATATGTACTAATTATTACTACCCGGGACCAGTTTCAATTATTAAATAAATTAACTTTGCCGGACTGTGGAATACAGCTTTGAAATTCACTGGTTAACGTACGACAAATAGAGAAATTTTTCTGCGACACTCATGTGATTTTCGTGAGTACTATGAAGGTATTTTATTTGATTCGTTTATCCTTCCGCGGGTTGTACGTCATTTCCTGGAATTCTATTCTTTGGAAAACTCCCGAAATCACTTTGAAAAACCGTTTCCTAGAACGTACCACTTTCTCGGATAACATTCCCCTCCCACTGCACAATAAACTTATTTTGAGAAGGCCGACAAACCTTAAAATCACTTTAAATCTTTAAAATTATTACTAAACCTTTACTCCAATAATGGATATTCGAGAATTCAAGGAATGTAAGCGCCGACGGAACATATCAATCCGGGATGGCACTAGTAAATCGAATATGGAAAGTCTATTTATGCAGAAAATCCGTAAAATGTTCTGGACTAAACCTTTAAACCTTTAAAAAGTCCATGTGGTATCAAGTAGAAATAGGAAGCAAAATTTCTATGCGTAAACAAGTGTCCAAAACAGGACTGCGAGCTGTTTTATGCATAGCATCCCATAATCCGAACACAGTTCAGGCTAGTAGTAATCTGTCATTGATATGTGCAAAACGTGCCTAGAGTTTTGTATTGTATGACCAGGTAGGAAGGAATAGATCTATTCAACCGCATTTTTCACCATTTAAATTACCTGGAAAATTAAGACGCATTCCATTGCTTCGTTTTGCGAAGTGAAATTTTCAACAACTTTATCGCATGTAGGCAATGGCATGCCATGTTGTCGAACCATTGTTTTATAACAGTCTATATATACCTTCTTTCTTAAACTCACTCAATGCATATTTTATTGTATTAAGAGACTATTCATAAATCCCTCCCCAAGGTTGAGGGGTTTGCCGGTATTGTAAACGTCATCAGGCATATTGCGTGCATCAGCGCTAAAGAACAACTGCTTTAAGATGGTCATTGCATTACGCCTCGATAGTGGTGCATCGAGGAGACCGAGATGGCTTATGCGCCATTTTTATGTTCTATGTTTCTTCATTCTCTGCACCAGCGCATACAAACGCTCAACCACTGGTCTGTGCGCGGTGATGTGGCCGACTGGCGGGTCGACATGCATTGATTTTTGCTGTGTGCCGTGTTTGCAATCATTGTTCCACAATTTGATGGCGGTATTCGTGAACGGGGCTCACAGTGGGAATCATTGTGTGTCCATTTATCGGTCGAATTCGTCATCGTGCATATACTAATTAAATTAATTTAATAAATACCTAAGTAGAAACCTATTAGTTGTTGCTTTGTAATAATCATAGTTTTTCGTACTAGTGTACAATTGTCATGTGCTAGTCGTATGTCTATCTATGTATGTGTTCGTCTGAGTATTTGTGGCCGTTGGGTCAGGGAATGGATGCAGAACTAGCGTATAAGATAGAATAGTGGCTAATACTTTTGGCGATCAATTTGTGCATTTGGTTCTATTCATTCGGGAAAGTCGGATTGGACAAATTAGGCTACAATGAATTTACCGACGCACGTGAGTCATCCATTCCCGGCCAGTATAGCATGATGAAAGTACATGCAATTGTCGTTAATGGTAAATACACAGCTTTTGCTGCATTTAGACGAGTTTGACTGCATGTTACATGTGTTTTTCTATTCCACTTCATTAGTCTGTACTTTTGCACATCTATTAGTTTGCCTTCTATTATTCACGTATACCAAAATAGTATCGGTCAATTTATACACTTCTAATCTAGCTCTTTACATCTTTTTTTCTTTATTCGGCATGTTATGATTCCTTTTATTAGTATATCTCTACTATACGCTATCTATACTCATATGTGTGCAAACGCGCGGGGCCTTCGCGATAAAACAAACCTGGCCACAAACGCGATTATGCAATTGCAATAATCCACACATACTTACGCCCGCTATTTCGCCTACATGAAAACACCCCGGTAGTTAAGTAAACGTAGCATCTTTAAACTTCCAAAAGCGGTCTCAAACATTAACCCACCACTCGCGCGATCATGAAACGATCACGCCCGGAAGCCTTACCGCGGTCCTAGCAGTCCGGAGTAATGTCTCTAGTTGAGCCAATCAAAAAAGTGACGCTCATATTCACTAAACAACACGTTCCATGGTGACATGACCTGGAACTCTAGTGATAAAGTATATATGAAACGGACTCTCTGCTACCATCTGTACCATACACTAAAAATTAAGCATCAGACTCACGGTTTGCGCGCGATCAAACAAGAATACAAACTACATCATTATAAAATCGAAATTATACACGCGAAGTCACATACACGTGAAAAATACTTTAATATACAAATGCTTGAGCCCTTCGCAACCATCCACGGCACCTGTACCTGCGATCTCGTAAACAAGATAACATCCCGGTAATAAAGTGAATGTCTCAGCTCCTATAAATTTTCAAACGTGGTCTCAGTCATGCACCTAAAAACTCCCGCGATCGCACGATCATGAATCGGTCACTTCCGGATGTTTCTATCCTTGATATCAGCAGACTAGGTCTATGGCTTTAATTAGATCAATTAAAAAAAGAAAGCTCTCATATCCATTGGACACCACGTTACATGACGACATGACCGAGGACTCTAGTTATATGAGGTAACTTATTCCCTATTAGAATGTGAATTGTATACCGAAAACTAACTATCAGAATGAAGTTCCGCGTGACCAACCAAGAATGCACGCGTATATATGAATGGCCACACGGTTACAAAATCCAGTCTTGTACACGCGAAGTCACATGAACGCGAGCACACGTGACAAACACGTTAACATACGAACGCTTAAGCCCTTCGCGATTAACAACGCACACCTACGTTCGCGATCGTGCAAACTTGATAACACCATGGTAATAAGGAGAACGACGAAGTTTCAAACGCTGTCTCAAACACGAACCTACAAACGTCCGTTTTCGCGCGCTCATGAATCGGTCGAGTTCGAAAACCATTACTCTGTACGCAGCTCACCTGGGTTCAATTCCCAACCCCGCACATAGGGTTAGAGATCTTTCTAAAGAGATTTCTCTAACCCGACAAAGAGGCGAATGACCCTAAGGTTAAAACCTCTATAATCAAAATAAAAAAAAATAAAAAAAAATAAAAAAAACATTACTCTCGGTCCTAAAAACTTAGGTCCATACCAGGGCTTGGAAATCGAAGCACTGAATAGAAGCAGGCATAGTTCATTTTCTCAAACACTCACGAGTGTATGCATGCTTACCACTGCTCTCAAAACCATCCATCGTGTGTAGTCTGTATTCGGCTATTTTTTACCTTCATGAATGAATATATATTCCTTTGAAGTCATCTGCTGTGCAATGCTTCGCAGGCGCTATTGAGCCATGAAGCAACATCATTCAGAGAAATTTTTTGCCGATAAGAGAGGCCTACTATACAGCTCAGTTCTCTCCCATTTTCATGAGATTACGATGGTCTAACAGAAAACATCCATCAGATTGTTATTCGCAAGGGGTACATTTCGCAAGCGATTTTATCCCTGATTTTGAACCTGTATGTATAACTTTACTTGGGTAATATCGGGTAATTTTAGGTCGCTGATTACAATTGAAGTCTCAATTGTTATAGTTGTAGTAGGGGGAGGAATGAGATAGGACTTAAAGTATGCTTTTTCTGGCGATTCAGAGTGCTAAGATGTTCAGACAATTTACATATTTTAATGCAACATTTATGCAATATGTTCATTAATTTTCATTGCAAACTATTTCAAATTGAGTAAGTGACCGTGGATCTCCGAGAGCGTTTTAAAAACAAAATTGTTTCATGGTGTACATTATAACGGAGCAATATCTATTGAACCAATCGGACGGTTGTCGGTGATATTGAAAATGTAACTTTTTTCAAGAGCGTACAATTCGCCAATGAATATTAATCTATCAAATCCCGAATTTTCCACTTTGACTAATAAGCTTTGGTAAGCAATCTTTAGGTTAGATATATCTTATTCGATTAATAACCAAAATCATTTAATAAATTTCAGTGGGTGCTGGATCATTAGGCCGAAAGCCGGTAGGCCGAAAGTCGTTCGGCCGAATGCCATTAGGCTGAAGTGGTCACTAGGCCGAAAGGTACCATTCATAAATTACGTAACGCAAAAATTGCCCAGAATTGACTCCCCCCATGTAACAAATTGTCATTTTCTCCATCCCCCTTCCCATATTATGCAACAAATTTCCAGAAAAAAAATTTTTTTTTCTTCGGTGAGCACATGTTACGTAACGATCTAGCTACGTAATTTATGAATGGCCCCAAAGCCATTTGGCCGAACTATTCATTAGGCCGAATGGACCTTTAGGCCGAATGGACCATTAGGCCGAATGGGCATTTAGGCCGAATGGGCAATTACGCCGAATGGTTCATTAGGCCGAATTAGGTCATTATACCGAACTGGAAACATTCTATGAAAGGTGATTAATTTAGGAATCATATCCTTCCGGAAAATACTTTAATTAGAGGTCCGCCCTTCCTTGACCATGAAGTACAATATATGCTCGTTTTGTGTAATATACATGTTCATGGCAGAAATAACAAATAGTACCCTTTT
Organism: Topomyia yanbarensis; assembly: GCF_030247195.1. Lineage (NCBI taxonomy): Eukaryota > Metazoa > Arthropoda > Insecta > Diptera > Culicidae > Topomyia > Topomyia yanbarensis. The sequence continues at coordinate 276,659,549 of NC_080672.1, read as the reverse complement.
CTTATGAAAATAATATTTTTCTTATTGATTTCATTTTTCATACTTGTTTTATGATATTACGTAAGAAAGGACAAACCATCCCTCCCCCTTAGATAAGAATTCGTAAGATATTTTGAAACTCCCCCTCCCTCCATATTCCCTTACGTAATTAGTGTATGGCCCCTTGTTTGCAATTTCTAGACAAAATGACAAACCTTCATTAAGGACGTGGCCGGCGTCGGTATTGATCAGCATGCAGGGATCAATATAGATTGTACAATGTGGCTCATCATGTTATTCCCAAGCATGTTGTTCCAATGAACATTTTGCAACCAAATTTGGTTCTGGCCAATAACGGAGTAGCAACTACGGGTGATCTCTTATGCTTATGCTTAAAATGACAAACCTTTCATTATGCCAGATTTTAAAAATTGAGTTAGATTTTCCCAAATTTAACAAAAAACGATTGATGCATGTTCTATGAAGACTAAAATGTATGTCAAATTATTTACTTTTGGCTTTACTACCAAGAATCTTTATAGATTAGCTTCGCAACTTTTGGAAAACAAATCAAAACTGAAACTGCTCTAACATAACTCAATCTCTCCGAGCACCAAATCTAAAAAAGCTGAATCCCTCGTTAGAGATTCGCCATCTCTAACGTTTGTTTACCATTTATCTGACAGTGTAATTTCAATCGACAATTCAACTATCTAGGATTGAATCGTATAGCCATTAAAACCTTTCTAGATTCTCAAGCTCTTTGCACGAACTCTCTCAACGTACAAAATAATTCATTTATTCAACTTTAAAATAAATTAAATAATTTTTTTTTTTTAAAAGAATCCTATGAATTTGTTTTTTCGTGGATATAAAGCATAATAAGCTATATTTTACATATTTTTTTCTGCGCATCTGGTTCAAATGCTAGAACAGATTATGTTACACAATGAATGTTTACAGTGACCCGTTTTTATCAGCCAGCCCCCTGGTGCACGTTATGGGGAAATTGACAAAATCGGTACATATTTTTTCTTCCTTTTTAATAGCCCAAAGCTGTTAAAATATTTTTTCTTTAGTCCCTAAACATGGTCTCATTATCCTTTCTTATTATTTAGTAGGAATTTCCTAAAGGGAGTTTCCCTGCGCAAAATTTAAAAAAAAAATGTTTTTGTTTTTGCCTATTTTGTATATTTATGATAAAAAAAAGTGCTCGAAAGGATTTACTCGGATTTGACTTGGTTCGTTTGCTAAAGTCCATCAAACGCCTTTTCATTAGGCTGACAAAGTCGGGAGTAAATTGGGGTTTGATAAAATTGGGTTTTCATTGTATTGGTAATTCAAATACGCATTACATATTTTCTCTAAATAATATAAACTCATTATTTGAAAAAAATCTCGCCGATCCGTAGGGGAACCCGGGGCTATTCGGACTTACCTAATCAAATCGTCCTTTCAGGTGGATAGATGTGTTTATTGGTCAAAGGTTCTAACTGTTAGTTTGAAACCTCAGCTACATTTCGGAGCCAAAAAATTGATTTGTACCACTCCATGGCAGCGCTAGGCGACGACTTGCAAAACTGTACGTTTTTTCCATCCTTTTACGATGTAGGATTAATTCGGACCTCCCTAGGAGGCAATTCAGACCATCATTTTTTAATTTTGTTTGTAATGGAATCATGTTGACTTATATATCTTTATTGGAGAAACTCCTTAAAAAGCAAAAAAAAAATGTGTTAAAAAGTTGCTGCCGATTTGAGCATTGTGCATTATCTTTGCTGTGGCGTGCAATCGAGTGCGCCGATGCGAGCCGTTGAAGCTTCGTACGCTCATCTAGCATAAAAGTGGTAAGCGTTTTGAAAATATCTGCGTTTTCACCCAAAACAAAAATCATTTCATAAAATAGGAACTTTGAGCTTTCCATAACACATGTTATTTTTTCACTTTTATTTGATACTTTAATCACGATTTTGCCATTAATTTTTGTTTTGAGCATAGCAAAAAAATTAAACATGTATCTCCTTACTAAAAAAAAACTGTAGAATGTAAAAATTAATGTTTCAAAATGGCGCTTCCACGAATATCTACGACAGTCAAAAAATCTTACCATTTTTCTGAGAAATCGAGAGGGACTCAACCACCCCCACGTTCTTAATGGCACCGGCACCAGGTTCCTTTATTCATTATATTTTCTACAAATGCCCTATGCAAGATTTCGGATCGAAAGCGTGATGGCGAGCGCACGATGGCCTTTGCACTTAGCGGGGAGGCAGGTGTAAATGTGGCATCTGAGTTCGTAAACGGTTTGTCTATGCGCGGGTAATGCCACCAATGCCGAAGGTCCAATGCTTCTACCGCTTCGTGTAACGCCCGGACGCGACAAAATACTGCTCTTGTACGTAAATGATAAGTGACGAACGCTTTTCATTCCCGTATTTTCACCAGTCAAAGTGGTACAAAAATGTTTGCTTCATCCCGTGTAGTAAGGCGTGAAGCAGCATGCCTCATTCTCATTATAAACTAACGATAATGAAGCATTCGTCGTATACCAGTTCAACGTGCAAGTGTATTCATGAAGAGTGTCATCGGACAGCGCAGATTCGATGCAAGAGAGATGCATGGGTTTCCTCTCGCCGGGAGGGTAAGTTCATTCAAGTACTCAGCTTTCTCACGTTTAGCTGTTTGCGTCAGGCATAGGTTCTCATTTACGCATGAGAAGAGCTTCACAATCCAAGCCCTGGTCCATACATTCAGTAGGACCAGTCAAAAAATAAAGCTCATATCCACTAGACAACACGTTCCATGGCGACATCAGCGGGAACTCTAGTGATATGGAAGATCTCACTCTTTTTTAGCATCTTAGCTGTACACCTAAAATAAAGTATTAGATTCACGGTCCGCGCGCGATTATCCAAGAACACACGCGAATATGTGAAAGGCACTCGGTTGTAAAATAGAATTTATACACGTGAACATACACGTTAGCACACGCGACATACAAACGCACACGCGATCGAACACGTTAACGTACAAATGCTCGAGCTCTTCGCGATGATACACGCGATCGCGAGTCCCTCCGCCCGCACATACCTGAACCGTACAATGAATATCACATTCAGAATCACGGCCCGCTACAATTGGCCTAAAGCAGTGTTTAGTGGGCGACATTGCCTGTCTCGTCTGCAAATCGTAGTTTGTGATTCTAACGGGGAGCCCTTCCGAGAACCTAGCTCTACAGCTCCAGTAGGACAACTCGCGAAAAAAACTAGAAAGTAACTATTTAGGTAATTTTGTATTTTAAATAACAGTAATACTGATTTGTTAAAATAAATCGAGGTTTCATACAATGTGTGACCTTTTTCAGCAAGACAAAAAATTTCAATAATTCGATTGGGGCATATAACCTCGTTGTTGTGGGGTATACTCACTGATTGCTGTGGGACATACTATCCTTTTGTTGTTGGGTCTAATACACTGTACACTGGGGTATTTTGCTCTAGGTGAAAGAAGAAACTAGAATTTTAGCATCTTTGAAAAATGTGTAATAATACTTGTATTAAGATGTTTTAACATAAAATTAAGCAGGAACTAACTTCTAACTAATGTGGCAAAAAATTAGAGTGGTTGATGCGCAGATAATAGTGTTTAACGTTGAAATATAACTATTGTATATTTTTGGAAATGATTGGGGAAAGTCGGCTAATACGGACACTGTGGGTAAGACGGACACCTTGCGTTTTTCACAAACTGCAAAACTAAATAAAAATGTAATGTTACGGTAACATTTCTAAAAGATTCCACATGCTTCTGAAAGATACAGCAAGTATGGGAAATATAAGATATACGAGCAAAGCAATTTGTTTATTCGATATATTTTTTTGATAGTAGAAAATAACGATTAAAACCTGAAAATCGATGATCTCCGGAAATATCTCTAAGTGGGCATGAGGTACTGGATATTGGCAAAAAACGCATACTTTACATAATCATTCCGAATATATACACATTTTACTTTTTAAATTTGTCTCATGTTGGGTATGACGGACACAGTAGGGTAGGGAAAGATGGACATATTTCTTACGCCAATACAAAGCAGAATGCCGTCAAATTGCATACCCTTGGGCTATTTTTTGTTATCGCCACAATGTGATGTACTGACAGAAAACAAGATTTATTGATCGAGAAGCGTCTCACTCTGCCCTTATGCTATGTTCATCTTTGCCAATGCTGCATGTCCATCATACCCAACCCAGGTGTCCATCTTTCCCATACCACTTTTGAAATGACGATTTTGGGCCTCTTTTTCGTAACCATTTTAATCATATTTCTGTTTGAAATTTTATAAGGTCTTATATTGATGTAACATGATCTCAAATCACGGTTTACGTGCAATTTGCGAGCAATGCATCCATGGATGAGTTGTGTTTGCTATTTAACCTTAATGTGTACGTCTTAGGTACCGTTCCCCTAAATCATCAATTTTGTATTAGACCTGTTTACCCCACCAAGGCTTTACTTTTATTTCATCTGTATATTTTTGTGGCATGACAGCGATCGAAGTATATTGTTTTGTTTATTTCATTTTATGAACATTCTTAGTACCTAACACCCGCTTTTCATATATGTACGCATATCAAGTCACGACGTCTTGTCGCTAGTACAAATACCTGATTTCTCATGGAGCCCCAAGTTCAAGGTCAAGAACGTCACATTCGAAAGCGGGGAGCTAGCTCAGCTAAATTACAACGCGTCGTTCAAGCGAAGCCTAACGATAAAATGAAACGTAAAATTGGCTTTTGAAATATTGCTGGTTAGGCTTTTGTACCTATATTGAGATCGTTATGTGTATCCGAAAAGTTGATGGGATCGTTGATCGGCGGAATCGTTCGACAAAAGAAATATGTCAACAAAGACACTAAGGGCTGGTGTCTTTATCATCGCTAAACTTTTAAACCTGGTTTAGAAATTAGGTTTGTGTGAAAAAAACGACCCTATAATAGCAACATAGGAATGTAAACAAATTCGATTTGCACAACCTTTCGTTGATATCTGTACATATTTGTCTTTCTCAGCAATAAAATAATTCTTGCCGAACAGATGTTTGTTGGAGTAAAACTCGCAACGGTTACCATGTAAGTAGGGTAATCAGCCTACTTTGCACCCATTACGGAGTAACTAGTTAATTTGTTAATTAGGGGAGCCCGGGGATAGTTGGCGGTTGCGGTAAGTTGGCGGAACCCCCTTTTCTCCATTTCTATTAGACATAAAGCGCTGTCACTCGTTGTGTATCTCAAGTAATGTGAAACGCATTATCCCATGTGTTCTTGTTGCGAAACTTTATGTTTTGTAGAAGCTGTGGGCGATATTGTGTTTTGTAAATTTTCTTAATTTTAAACATTTTGTGTTATTTAAGGTGATTTTCTATCTATTCCCCGAACGATTATATTTTTGTGATAGTACGTGATAAGAGCTTTCAGCGTCCATATAGATTTTATACCTATTCATATCCAAAAGTTATTTTTTAAATCCTTTTTTATAAAATATGCGGTTGGGATAAGCTGGCGGTAACGCACACGGGGCAAGTTGGCGGTACTATTTATAGTGCGAAAATAGTCACCATATATTTTTATTTCTGAAATTCACTCCACAGTAAGAGAAACGTTTTCTTGTGTCTCTCGTCAATTCAGGGGACAATTATTTCAGCTAATCGCCTGAAGAACTTCGAAAATTTGCTTTTATCATATGTGCACGGAAAATAAAACAAGCCACAGCATAAGTTCTTTTAACTTAAATTTAGGTACTTTTGAGTTTTGCATCGCTTTTGCACTTATTAATGTTGTCAAAAACAAAGCAAGAGATTCGACTTAGTCGAGGTCTTCCGTGAAATAAGGTACTTTTGAGTTGTTTGAGGTATACTCAAAATTAGGCACATTCAACTTGAATTTAAGTATATTTAACTCTAGGTTGAGTATAAAAAACTATCAATGAGCTGTGATTTTTGCCGTGGTTAAAGGGAAACTACCTTCAACCCGGTTTACCTAATTTTACCTTATTCCACGATACCCCGAGATTGAGTCAAAATAGCTCAACTTTGGGTAGTTTTTCGTATCCGTGTTGACTACTGTCTAGGGCTGTACATCGTCTTACCCGAACAGAATTTTACAACAGTAGAGGAGACCGGGGCTAGTTCTAGTTGGCGGTGTTTTTAGTTTTCATTTGTTAACACTTTGATTTTGGTAGAGTGTGCAAAATAGAACATATTTGTTGAATTACTCTAGTTTACAAAATTTCTGAACTCATCAATCAATTTAAAATTAAATTTAAATGCCAAATAAAATGCAAATAATTTTGCTTTCTGTCCTCTTAATAGTCGTTTTACAACGATTCCAGGATTTGATGCTATTTACGGGTTTATGTTTTCTTTACTTTTTCGTTTTTTACAAAAATCAAGATTTTTTTAAGATTTTAAATAAGTTCGAACAAAATCAAAATTTGAATTTTATAAGAAGCTTTAAGCATGTTCAAAACCAAACAATGTATCACAAATTGGTTAAGATTTATATGATTCATAAGCGATTTGGCGAAAACGCTGAAGTCGTCTACTTGGAGTTCCTAATTAGAAAGTACATTTTTTACGTATTTCGAAAATATTTTAATTTAAACTTAATTGAAAAATGATTCGAACCACATAGTCTTTGATGTTTCTTGTTCTATTTTTCTTGCCTAACAAGAAACCAGCAACTTATTATTTCTTCATCTCAGAAGCCTTGGCAACGTCGTTCCATGACCTTCATTTGCTGGTGAAAACGTTTACCTTTCGCATAACTTCTACGCATAAGGCTTTCGGGGAAAATCCAAATGGGAATGGAGAAAATCGATCTTCAAAGACATGTTCACACCTATATCCAATGATATATAAGAGAATGTGAAATTAGCCAGATTGTAAATTGCAAATTTAGAAAACTTATCCAATTTTTCATAATTGTTTAGCAAATCGTCGATAATTTCCACATAATCTGGGTTTCTGAAGTTACCTAAAAAGTTTGTGACAATACGTTGAAACGATTTCCAAACTTCTAATTCATCCGGTGTAGAAATTGTAGAAAAAGTTTGTTGGCTCTGATTTTTTTTTAATATGGGGTCCCAAGGAAACAGCTTATCTCTTATCTTGACTTCTGATATGTTTGGAAATATAGATTTCAGGTATTGGAATACAGGTCCATCTTCCTGCAACGCTTTCACAAAATTTTTAAAAACTCCTAGTTTTATGTGCAATGTTGGAAGTATTATTCAGACGGTGGTCAGCTGTTTTCTTCCGCGTCTCTTATCGCCTATTTTTATAAAGTGATTCATCAGCAGTGCTATCATTGAAAATAAACCACCTTTGTTATGCAACTAATTTTTTCCGATCTTTTTTTAATACAAATAATTAAGCAGTCTTCATTTCGTTATAAAATGAATTTCACATATTTTGTCGTATGTAATTTTAAATGTTATTTGATTTGATGGCAATGTAAGGGAACACGTATCCGCGGGTTGATGCCAATCGAGTTGACATTTCTCTAGACTGAGCAAACTAATTTATTTGTTTATTTAGTGTTTATTTGACTAACTAGGAAAGAAGCCTCTGGGTCTTTAATGCGCAGGGGAATACGCATGATCTTGCCTGAGTGAATGATGACTTTTGAATTATGTATGAGGGTTGAGACTTGACAATTCGCTAGAACAATTTAAAACCAATGACTAATTTGCAGCGATCATTTCAGTACGAGTAACAAATGTTTTATTATCATATTTAATGGTTTACTTTTAGCCCATTAAATGGTCAGTCAATTATACTGAGCTAAGAATAAGTACGTACTATTTTGAGACGGAATGTGTTTGATTCGTGCATGATATTAATATCGTTTAGGAACGCATCATGGATATTTTTTCTGTTTCGCGTCGTCATTGTTGTATCGTAACGTTTACTCGAACGAGGTTGAAAATTTTAAGTAAGGGATCTCAATATGCTTGTGATAATACCTATAAAGGACCATTTATAAATTCTGCACGCTATTAGGGGAAAGAGCTATGACAAATAGTGACATAAATGGGATGGGGAGCACGTCGTGTGTTTTAACGCAATCGGTAGTTTTACGCAGGATTGTACTATGTATATAGAAAATTCCATAGAACATGGAAACTTTTGTGTGCAGCGGCAGTATTGTGCTCCTAAACAAAGGGGATGATAAAGAGCGTGGTAATATGAGAGAAAGTTAGATAGTATTTGGCAACCTTTGCGTGACATAATTTATGAATGGTCCACAATACCACTTTTAAACTCATTGTTTATGATCCATTTTATTTTTTCGGCAACACTCCTGACAGCCGGCTGTCCGGAGTTCTAGTTGATTTCGATGAAACAAGCTCTCGATAAACAGTTACCCAGCATTTAAACGCCTTTACATCTAGAACATTTGCGTATCCTACAGTCAATAAACTATTAAATCTTTTTATGCACAAACATATATTCTCAGCCGCATCGCTTGCTTGAGGCGAATCCAGACTAATAACCCACCCACTACCCAATCCATGGTACTTATAGGAGTGTCACTGAGTCGGGGCCTTCCGTTACGTAAGTTACACATCAACACTTCCTTTCTCGTATCCCAAGTTACGGTAAAGATGGTCGTGGCCCGTAATGCTGGTTCTCAGGCGAAATTCTCGCTTGGACTGGATCAATTGTTATTCCCAAACAATGCTCCTCAAATAGTCTGGGTGGAAATGAGAGTCATCAAATCAAAAATTGATTGTAATCTATCATATTCAGTAACAAAGCCATTGATTCATATAAATCCTTCATGTTTACAGCATGAGCAAGTGGTATCGAAGGTCATCATGCTGGCGTCGGTTCCAAGCTCTTCTCATATCCTTCTTCATTCTTTCAAGCTCAGCCCTCCGCCAAGGGATTTCCCTAGTCTATTTACCAGAACGAAGTGGGCTAGCTTCTTCGTATCCACAACGTCATCCAAGTCGTCTAGTTGTCTAATTGTTGGAAAATATCCATAAAATTTAGTCGTCAAGTTTTCCAAAAATAGGTCCCAGTTTGTAGAATTAGTATTACAATATTTTACCACATTTAGGGTGACATTAAGATAATCGAAAAATGTATAGTTATGATCCGATAGAGACGGTTCAGTTTCCTTTGCAACTTGCCATTTTCCCAGCTCATTCGGAACTCTTTCAGAGCAAAGCGTTATGTCTAACACTTCCTCTCTCCCAGTTCTCGCAAAAGCTCCAGTTATCAAGCTTACTTGTTATTGTTGTGATATTGGAGCTGTGTAATTATGACGAGACACAAATGACGATGAATGTATAAAATAATTTATTAACTTAACTAATATAAAATGCTTCAAGCATCTTTCGTTGCATGCTTGCGCTCGCCTTACCACAAACTAACTATCGATGACAGCCTCGGCGTCATCTCCGGTCACCACTACCTGCGAAGGAGTCTGTCACACTGACGTCTTCTGAAACAGGCTGTCAGTTGGAGAGTCTATGAAGTAGAGTGGTGACAAGAGGTTTTGCCAACACCTCCCCCCCTTTAGTAAAGGTGATATGGTTCATACTTCACTGGCGGTCTTCGAAGTCTGGAAGACTGGCGAGTATGAATCGATTCTTGCTGTGGGTTGTTACGAGGTGTACGTGTGCATCGACGTTGACTGGGACATTGCAAGTCCTCCATAAGTTCGGTCGGCAAGACGAAAGGTGTTTCGGTTTCCGACTCGGGTGTTACGCTCTTCAGACCACAACCGTCCAAGAGGATAGCTAGTGGCACTTGTGGACTTTTCACTACTTCTGCTGTTTGTGCCTCATGCTCAGCTTCGTGTCGAGTCCTCATTTGGTTGCAGTGTGATCGGATGAGATCATGTTTCGATGGCAGCCAGATGTTATACATGACACTACCTATTCGCTCGATCACTGTTCCTGATTGCCAGCTCCATTTGTTGTTCCGATAAACCTTGACCCAGACCAGATCTTGCAAGTTGTAGTTCCGTTCCTTGGTTCCGTGCTTCCGATTGAACTGTTTTTCTTGACCAGAATTCTGGATCTTATGCGATGGAGTTGGCGGACGTAATAACTCTAACGATGTGCGCACTGGTCTACCAAAGATATGTTCCGCGGGAGATTTCCCACCGGGTGCATTGCGACACGGCGTTGAACGATAGCAGAGAAGTTAAACGTGTTGACAAATCTCTCCGCCAATCCGTTTGACTGCGGATGAAAAGGTGCTGTCTTTAGGTGGGTGATACCGTTGCTATCGCAGAAAGTTTCGAATTGGTCGCTAGTTAACTGAGGTCCGTTGTCCGTAACCAGCGTTTCCGGCTGTGCGTGTCTGGCGAAGATTCCTCGAAGAATGCGCAACGTTGCTGTTGTGGTGATATCCTTGGTGCGCACGATTTCTGGCCATTTCGAGTACGAATCAACCAGAATGAGATAATACTGCCCATCGATTGGCCCTGCGTAGTCGAGATGCAGCCGCTGCCATGGTTTTTCCGGCGCTGGCCAGGATTCCAAATTCGTCTTCCGATCGCACCTGGCTACGGTGGCACATTCGTTACAGGATCGGACGATTTTAGCAACCTCATCATCTATGTCTGGCCAATACACGTACTGCCGTGCAATCGACCGCATGCGCTCGACTCCCGGGTGACCCGTATGTAATTGCTGGAGTACGCGTCTTCTGGAACAGGGTGGCACTACCAATCTCTCACCATACATGAGACATCCAGCCACGACGGACAGTCCATCTCGTCGCAGATAGAATTGTTGTACTTCACGATCAGTAATACTCGTCTTCTTTGAGGGCCATCCTTCATTGACTACTTTGAATACTTTGTTCCAGTTCGAGAGTGGCAATTACAAATTCCTCGTCTGGCCGCACGTGACGATTCATAAGCCGTGATAGTACGTCAGCATGGCCAAAACTATCCGTGTGCACGTACACACAGAAAAAAATATTGGTAAAAGTAAGAGTGTTCCGCTCTTAGCAAAAAACAACTAACGCCAACTATTAGGTTGAAAGTAAAACTTTTAAATTAACCAAGAATAATAATAAAAGTAAAAGTTTTCCTTTTAGGCAAATGAAGAATAGTACTCTAAACAAAAGTTTCATTTTTAAATTAAGAGTATGCGTTGGTTGTTTTTTGCTAAGAGTGAAAAACTCTTATTTTTACCAACATTTTTTTTCTGTGTGTAGCAGATGGTAAAATCGTATAGCAGTAGCGTTAGGGCCCATCGCTGTAGACGGTTGGCTGTGTAGACGGGGATGCCCTTTTTTGATCCGAAGATTGCTAAAAGCGGTTTGTGATCGGTCTCCAGAGTGAACCGACGACCGAAGATCATCCTATGGAATCGCGTCACTGCAAATACCAGCGCTAATCCTTCCTTCTCGATTTGACTGTAGTTGCTTTCAGCAGCTGTCAGGCTGCGGGACACGTGACAAATAGCATTTACGGATCCATCGGGAAACTTATGTGCGATACGGGCGCCCAGCCCGACGTTTGACGCATCAGCCAACACGATGATTTCCAACTTGGGGTTGTAGTGCGTCAGCAATAACGGTGACTGGAGAAGTTCACAGAATCGATCGAATGATTTCTGACACTCTGACGACCACACTAACTTTGTACCTGCCTTGAGCAATTGATCCATGGGCTGTCAGAGCGTGCGCATTCCCTTGACGTACTTGCCGTAATAGTTCACAGCACCTAGGTACGCACGCAATGTTGAGATGTCGTGCGGAGGCGGCATGTTAACAATCGCTGCTATTTTCTCTGGATCCGGTAGTATACCGTTAGCATCGAGAATTTGGCCCAGGTACTTAACCTGGCGCATATTGAAGGAACATTTTTCGATGCGCACAGTGAAACCGTAATCTTGCAAGCGTTCAAGAACAAGCTGCAGGTTGTGTTGATGTTCCTCTTCCGTACGGCCTCCCACCAAAATGTCATCGAAATAACCAGTAGTGCACTCAAGTCCAGCAAGCATTGCGTCCATCAACTGTTGAAAGGCCCCCGGCGCTGCTTTGATACCAGGTGATAGCCGGGTATACTGGAATAGGCCTCGGTGTGTGTTGATTGTGAGAAGCGGTTGGCTAGCTTAGTCCACTTGTACTTGGAGGTAAGCATCGGATAAATCGATGTGACTGAAAATTCGACAGTTGGCCATCTTGGTAAAAATGTCTTCCGGCAGGGGCAGAGGGTAATTGTTCGGCTCAAGTACCGCATTTAGACTAGTCGAAAAATCCGCGCAGATCCGAACAGTTCCATTCGGTTTTCGCACGACGACAATGGGTGCCGCCCAGTCCGAAAAGTCGACCTTCTTTATTATCCCAAAGCTTTCCAACCGGTTTAGTTCGTCTTCTATGACGCTCTCCATACTGTAGACAACCAGTCGTTTTGGACGAAACACTGGTTTGGGGTTTCCCTTGAGCACGCGCTGCACTGGAGTCTTGTTGCACAGACCCATTCGGTGAGTAAAAACATTGAGAAACCGATCCTGTAGTTCTTCTATACCTTGCGTCTTTGGAGTGCCGATGTGATTGCAGAATGACGTAATTGGTTGATTCCACAAATCAAACAGGTCCATCATGTCAATGCCTAAAATGTTGAGGTTGACATTAGGAGCAGCGACAAAAAACTTACCCTCTCTGGTGACGTCATTGAAGGTAATTTTGCATTGCAGCTCCGAGACGAGTTTCAGCGGCTCCCCAGATGCCGTTTTGGCCCGGCAAAATGCGGGTTTAACCAGTGGACGACCGATCCGAATCCACGACTTATGCGAGATGATGGATATATCGGACTCAGTATCCAGTTGCAGTCGGAGAGGCACGTTGTTCAACTGCACACCAACGAATTTCCGACCTTGGCTGACTTTCTGCACTGTCACTGTTTTTGCTGACTGCTCGCGTTGCTTCTTTTTCTCTTGTCGGCAGCTTTTTGAAAGATGTTCTGACCGACGGTTTCGACTAAAAACAGGAGCAATAGCCCTCACGATGACCTTGTTCACCGCAATCTCTGCAAAAGTGGTCTCGAAATCGGCAGTCCTTTTTGAAATGCATTCCGCCGCACGACCAGCAAGGAGTCCGTGGCTGCTCACGATCGCTGCTAGCACTGGTTAATTGGTGCGTTTGATTCGACGATCGCTTGTGTGTCACATAATTAACTGTGGACGGGTTCTCCACCAGCACGGTATCCTGCTTTAAGTTCACAAGGTTGTTGCACTGCTCAACGACTTACTGAAGGTATCTGCTGTTTCGTTGAGTTTATTGATGAGCCGCATCCGGATCTCTGCCTCCTTGTTTGATTTGAGACCGCAGACGTAAATGAGGCATTTAAACTGCTCCTCTGTCAGCTCCGAAAGTTTAAAGTCAACACAGGATTTGTTTACCTTGCACGAGTAGGCTCCTTTTCGCAGGCGTTACAATTGCCTTCTTGGTTGTCTGGAGGCAATTGTAACGCCTGCGAAAAGTGGACACTGTGGCACCAAACAGCGCTTTCAACTTCTCGACGGTTTCAACGAAGGTGTACTCACGAGCAAGCTTTGGTAGAATGAAGCTGTTGTAACGCTCGTGGTCTTGTGGGCTCATTTTTCGTAGCAAAAGTCGTACCTTTGCAGCGTCATCCAGTTTTCCAGCATCTTTGTCAAAAAGATCAGTATAACCAAGGAAAACCATGCGTCGAACGTGTGCCCATTGTCTTTGTCATATGTGAATTCCGCCATGTTGCTTGAAAGGGAATCCAATATAACCTCATCACGAGACAGGTTCTTGATGGCTTCCTGCGTGGCGGCCAACTGCTGTGACATTTTTGTCATAAGTGCCTGTTGGTTGGTGTGGATGGTTACAACCGCTTCCGAGAGACTGGTCTGCTGCGGCTGCTGGCTCCCAGCACCTGGTACAGGAACTGTTCCTCCGTTGGTTGCCATGTGCAAAATTTTCCGCTCTTGACTGATTCGTTGAACTTCTTATTATCTGGATGACTTCCCGGCACAAATTTTACAACCGACTCGTCGCCACTGTTGTGATATTGGAGCGGTGTAATTATGACGAGACACAAATGACGATGAATGTATAAAATACTTTATTAACTTAACTAATATAAAATGCTTCAAGCAACTTTCGTTGCATGCTTGCCTTAGTACAAACTAACTATCGATGACAGCCTCGGCGTCATCTCCGGTCACCACTACCTGCGAAGGCGTCTGCCACACTGACAGCTGTCAGTTGGAGAGTCTATGAAGTAGAGTGGTGACAAGAGGTCCTGCCAACAGTTATAGCTGTTTAAAGTTATGGTGCTCTACAGACACCACAAGCGGGTTTCCGAGAATAAAATGCATGAAAAAAATCGATTTGTGTATTGTTAAGATACATAAACAACCCCTTTTTGTCTTTCTCAAGAAAAAGTTTAGCAACAATGGCTCCGAAAAACGACGGCCATGTGAATCGAAAGTCTTTAAAATGCAAGAGCAAATAATCGTACTAGCGCGAAACGCTCTTAAAAGGGTCAAAATGGGCTTATCCTACAAAGCCACAATTTGTCGAACTGGGGCATTTAGTATAGAAGATTAAGGCCGTTTTCAGAAGAAAGTTAAAACCATCGCGACAAACTATACGGAATGTTTTCTAACGCCAAAAAACCTTCATGTCTGGTTTGAAACAGACCGGATAGTAAATACAGTATCCCAAACTATTTTGTCTCAACACAGCACGTATCATACAACATCATCAAACACTTTGACTAAATTGTGTTTACCTGAAAAAACGCGACCGTTTATTTAAATGCACACATACTGATTTCATTCAAGGTCAATGCGATTAACATGATGTAAGCAAGCACGAGCCACAGTTAGAGTCGTATCATCACGGTTTATTTTGTCTAATATGCCTTTTCCTCTACAATAACGAAACCAAATGCAAATTTCGTGAATTTGTTTCTCGTAAGTGTTTCTGAACTTTGGACTAGAAGTTTTAATTATACTTACATGAAATAATTTTAGGTGTGATCGTCTCTTAGTAATAATTACTATATGAAATATATTTAATATTTTGAAAAAAAAATTAAACACAGTATTACAGATAAATCAGAAACAATGTTAAGGCCATTCAACGCTCGTTGGGTTCCACTATACCAAATTTTTAATCGATGTGCGTCCACAAAAATTGAAAATGCACAGGCCTCACCAAACATCACCGAAATTCAACAAACAATCCCCACGGACGAATTCACGAAGGAATTTCTGAGAAATCAAATCAAACTAACCGATGCTCAAAGAATCATACTCAGTGCAGGCAGTTCGATAGCCGCCCTTGTAAATCCTAGAAGGTATATTGCCAAAATAAACGATGAATTATCTTTACCGAACTTAGCAAGCGTTTCTTCGTTTCGTTCGTTTGTAGACACGACATGATAGCATGTTTGGGCGAAACAACCGGTGTTTCGGCCCTGGAGAGCATGCATCAACAAATGCTGTCGTCGGAAGAAGGTCGTCTGGTGTTGATAGAAAAACCTCGTATTAATACTAAGACTGTAGACCTGGAGGCACTGAAAAAGCTTCCAGAGACCAGCTTTGGTTTCCACTATGTCAATTTTCTCGAAAAACACGTGAGTTACCTACAAAGAGTTATACTGTAGATTGGATGAAAAGTACTAACTTGTTCACCACTTTCAGGAAATAACACCAGATTCTCGAATGGAAGTTCGTTTTATAGAAAATCCCGACCTCGCATATGTCATGACACGGTACCGGGAAGTTCACGACTTGGTGCATACCGTGTTCGATATGCCGACTAACATGCTTGGAGAGGTAGCCATCAAATGGGTAGAAGCAATCAATACTGGCCTGCCTATGTGCTACGGGGGCGCAGTCTTCGGGGCGTTCCGTTTAAGACCAAAGTAAGCATCATGCCAGGGTTGGTAACATTTTTACTAGAATTATGCCTATGCTTTCAGGCAACGCCAAAACTATTTAAAGTACTATTTGCCCTGGGCACTACAGATGGGGCAACGAGTGAAACCGATAATGTGTATTTATTGGGAAAAACGATGGGAGCAGAATATCGACGAACTAAGAAAGGAGTTGAACATTGAAATTCTCAGTCCGAAATAAAATGTAGGCAATAGGTAGTTTCAAGTGATACACAATCACTTGATAAAAATCATAGTAAATATCGCCCAAATTTTTATTTGACATAGATTTTCAGGCATAAAAGTTCATTTGAACTTTATATTTCGACGCGAAAGAAAGAACATTTGGAAGGTCCTTAAATATAATGCAGAATAACCAATATGCTTGTCTTTTAAATTCGTCAAAAATCATCTGCGACTGCCATAAGACTATTTTTTCTGTATGTATGTGAGTAGCCACCATCCTAGCTTGAGTCCCGCTGTGCATGCGGCTCCACTTAATAGTACGCTCAAATTTCGTTACCATTCTGCATTCAGCATACCGCTGTATGAAGGGCCAAAACGGGGTGGTGGACCCGTGGTAATTACACCTACTCAGTATCCGCGGGAATCAAAGATGGTTTGTCGAAGAAAAGCGCGTCAAATTGTTTACAACTATTGGAGAGAAATTTATCTGTCGCGAACGACGAACATTTTTCCTCCTTGACTCCGATTGGCCTTCCACTTCATTGTCCACTTGTAACTTCAGTGATGCCCTGATGCATCCTCCTCACCCCGTAAATCATATGACTGAAATTTGTTTCTGTATCGCAAAATAAAATTAATTTTTTGCCATTTTATATCTTACAATCTACCGATATATTAAAATTTGAGTTCGTAGATGTTTGCTTTCAGTTTTGCCTTCTCTGTCGTATCGGATGAATGTGAACGTGGTTTCAGGCATACATCGCCCAGCAGTAAGTTCAACAGCTTACGATTGCATTGATCAGGTAAAGGAATATCCAGCTCGATCGAGTTTTGCATTATCTCCGAACAAGCGCGCAAATCTCGACGCCAATCTGCAAATGAATTTAAAAATTCAGTAATTTTATTGTTAATATGCAAAACCGTTTTCCAACATTGATATTCAAACAGACGTATCAGCACTTGGCGGCATTGTGGCAGCATTTCATGCTTGAGGAAGAGTTCCATCAGTTGATAGACTTGCTCTATCTTAAATTCTTGCAGGTATTCAAAGCATATTTTGACTAGCCTAGTATAAAAGAAAAAATAAAAAGATGGTTATTACATAAGTAAAATAGTATCAAACACATTTTAATTAAATAAAAAAATCCGTGACAGAGTCCTTACGTAAACTTAATGAAAAAATATTTAATTTAATATATGTAAGTAATGTCACTACCTTCTTGATATCGCTTCCCGTAATTGACTGTGCTTATCGAACAATTGCTTAGCCACCTCCTGATCACTGTACCACTGACTGCGAAAACTTTTCTCCCAAGAGTAGCAAAGCAAAAACTCATCCTTCAGTTCCTGCATGCAAAACTCTCCCATCTCGATCACAGCTAACAAAACGGCTTCACTCTTCTTACCGATCGTCTCGTCTACAATTTCCATTAGCAACCGATTGATAATGACCTTCGTTTCGGAAGTGCAGTTCGTTAAAGCTTCTTTGAAGCAGGTGAGAGATTGAAACGAGTTGCCACTTTTCCACAGTAGCAACCCGTTATAGTGCACTAAATTACTACTACTTGTGACAAAGGACGGAGTCACTTCCCTGCAGAGATCTATCAGCTGTTTCAACTTAAGCCGGTCCGAATTGTTGGCTAAAAATTCTAGCATCATGTTAAGGACGGCCTGCGAAGGGATCTTCCGATACTCATTCATCTGATCAAACAAGAGAACAACATCCTTCTTATTTCCCTCTTTGATCGCAGTCTCTACAAGATTATCGACATGATGCTGTTCTAAGGAATCAATATTTATTACAATCGGATTTGCAGTCAAATCATCATATATCTGGGTCAGTCGAAAATGTGAGCTATTTCGAACTGGATCTGCTTCTCGACTTTCAAAATTTTTACGCGGGTGTATCGACTGCTGTTTGTTATCATTAATAACTTTCCACTTCAATGCTTTGTTTTCTACCAGCTCGCTGATAAAAGAATCGATGACATCTACGTTGGTGCTTTTTCGATGACCGATCAATATATTAAGCAACCAAGTGTTTCGCAGTAAAGCCCATCGATACGTATTGTGAGCCAAAAGTGCCATTATTCTACTTTCAGTACTTAAACATCTGAAGAACTTTAAATTTGAATAGTAAAGAGCTGGAATTTCCTTTAAAATATTTTGCGCAACCAAAACAGGGGTTAAAATTTTTTGTTCACTTCTTTTTTGTTATTGTTTGCAAACTGATGTCAAAAAATCAGGATTCTGACAATGACGTTAAAACGAAAAAAAAGTATAAGAGGAATCTTTACGCAGAATGTTTGTCAATAAAGTTCTCGACAACCATATGATTACGGCGTAAAAGCCAACTGTCAAAACTGAAAAGAGATTCCGGACAAACCGTCTGGTCGCACACAATTCACAGCAGTTCATGAAAAAGAAGGCTTATGAAGAATGTTGTTACAGTACTGCTGATTGATTTTTATGAAGA
Organism: Topomyia yanbarensis; assembly: GCF_030247195.1. Classification (NCBI taxonomy): domain Eukaryota; kingdom Metazoa; phylum Arthropoda; class Insecta; order Diptera; family Culicidae; genus Topomyia; species Topomyia yanbarensis. The sequence continues at coordinate 276,640,958 of NC_080672.1, read as the reverse complement.
TCTAATAAACGGTGTGGAAAAAACTGCTTTTTTCGTTTTCGATTTTTGCCCCTCCTGTTCAATCTTAAGGGGTACCATTTCGATTCGGCTTAGCCGCATAACCGAGTCCTATAGGAACCGAAGCGGCGCAAAGCCGCTGAGGATCCGCCGGGCGAGGTAGTCACCGACCCGCCGTCGGAACAGAGATGCCAGGTACTTTTTTCAAATGTCTGCAATAATAATTTTAAAAGTCTGGGAAGAACAAAAAATGTCAGGAAAGCTAGTGTAACCAAAAGCCTTCATATTCAAAAATCTGTAAATATCTGCAACCAAACTAAAAAATCTGCAAATATCTGCAACCAAACTAAAAAATCTGCAAATATCTGCGTCATCGAAAAAATCTGCAGCTAAAATTAAAAGTCTGCGAATTTGCAGACTTGTCTGCAAATCTGGCATCTCTGCGTCGGAAGCAAGCGAACATGTGATCCACTCGTTTGCCCGGCTTACTCAAACATAGGGGCTATCCCTAGTTTAAGTCCGACTGAGCAATACCGAAGTCGGACAGCATGCGCAAAAACTAAATGAAATTGGCAACGCTAGCAAAATGTAAACACAAATGAACACTCCGGATGAACCTATCGTCAATTGACATTTCGACGAATTTTGATTCGAGCTAATTAAATACTTCACGCTGACGTCACAAATGAACTGAGTGTTCGTTTTTGACAGTTCGCTTGTACTGTTTACATAGACTTATGCTGATTTCGTTTTTAAATCAGAGTTGCTCTAGGTTCGCTTCGATCTGTCACTTTTGCATGGAAACTGTAAACATTAGAGCGAACCTAGGGCGACTCGATTCTAAAACCGAAAACAGCATTAGAAAAACTCTTTACGATTTGCTTCGAGCGAATCTAGTCGCACACAAATTTTTCTCAGTCCATGTAAGCAGTGCAAGTGAACTGTCAATAAAGTGAAGTTAACTTTGTCAGGAAAGAACCTAATAATATGGGCCCGAATTATGGTATAGGGTTGCCAGAGAGCTGGATTTTAATTGCACTCTCGTGCCATCTGACGGTCAACATCCAGCGTTAGATCGCGAATTCTCGGTTGACGGTAAAACGATAAATTGATTAGTTCTCGCATTAACCACAATGATCGACGAGCGCAAAAATGTGTTCGCGTTTTTTCGACAGAAGTAAGAAGACATCGCCATCATTCATTCGTTCGATTGTAGCCGCTAGTAGTAGCGAAAAAGTGATTTAAAGATTTGAAGTCCGAGTCGCTGGACTATTAAAATATTGCAAATCAGCTTAACAAGTTTCGACAGTAAAAAGTTTACGTTTTTTCAACATCTAGGGTGATTGTAGAATCGGTGAATCCGAGCTTAAGCATACTAGCACAGCAGACAAAGATGGCTGCTCTGCCAAGAAGAATAATCAAGGAAACGCAGCGCCTGATGCAGGAACCCGTTCCAGGGATCAGTGCTGTGCCTGATGAGCAGAACGCACGGTACTTCCATGTCATTGTATTTGGGCCAGAAGATTCTCCATTCGAGGGCGGTTTATTCAAGCTGGAATTGTTCCTGCCTGAAGACTACCCAATGTCGGCACCAAAGGTGCGATTCATCACGAAAATATATCATCCCAACATTGATCGACTGGGCCGAATCTGTCTAGATATTCTCAAAGATAAATGGAGTCCTGCGTTACAAATACGCACAGTACTTCTTTCGATCCAAGCCTTGCTAAGTGCCCCCAACCCGGATGATCCGCTAGCTAACGATGTCGCCGAGCTGTGGAAGGTCAACGAGGCAGAAGCGATCCGAAATGCTAAAGAATGGACCCAGCGGTACGCGATTGTGGATAACTAAGCGTGAAGTGATGGACCGGAACGTACGCGACATTTTAATAAATTAATTTTATAAAACAAAAATAAAATGTACACAGAAGAAAGTTATTATTCCCCCGGAGAATTAAAAGCGAAGTAAACAGCGAGTAATTATGCAGAGTGAGAGTCGAAATGAAAAGGATTATTATTTAAGAAACCTCCATGTGCAGTCCTATCGAAATTCACAGAAAATAACTCCAGCAGAAATAACTGTTTCAGCATACGCTGCAAGAGAAAACAGTAAAAGAAAACAAAGGAAATATAACGCGTGAACAACAGCAACAACAAACACCATCGCAACTAATAACAGCCACCTTTAGCAGTTCGATTTTGATTGATTTTCTCTTGTTTTTTCTTCGAGAATGTTCAGCAACTCGAGTCGCCTCGGAATTTTAAGGTAAGAATTTTGAACCAGGAAACTTATTTAGATTACTAAGCATCTCGAAACTAGAGCATAATGTCAATAGTCTTGATTGATGAAGAAACTAGGTACAATAATTATGCAATCTTAGTACTGTTTTAGCGAGTTCTGCGACTGCCTTTGCCAGTCCACGATGGAGGTTTTTTTTATTTAATCCAATTACGGAGGATGACAAATATAAACTTATTTTTCTTTGTCCATTGAAATTTATTCATGATGTAACTGGGTAAACTGCACGCAACTGAAACTAGCGTGAGCAGGGCGATTGTTCCGAATCACTGTTTCTCGAAAAAAAAAATTGGAAATTGTTCTTAATGGTCTATTTTGCAACAACTAATGAAAAAAATGGTAATTGTTTACTTTAGGTAATTCTTCCCTTGTCGGCGGAAAACATGTTTTTCTTTTAAAAAATATGCTAGTTTAGTGTTGTAGATGCTTAAAAAAGGGATGGAAAGCGAAAATTTTAATAATTCATTAATAAGCTTAAAAATAAGTTGTACCTACTAACCTTGCTCGTATGTTTATTGTGCTCTCGAAAGTAAAGCTTTTGGCGAAACTGGGTAATTGCGGCTATGCCGCATAACCGAGTCCAAGGATCCGAAGCGGCGCAAAGCCGCTGAGGATCCGCCGGACGAGGTGGCTTTGTTACTTGTCATCGGAATCGCAAGCAAACCTGTGATTCACAAGTTTGCCCGTTATACTCAAACATAGGGGCTATCCCTAGTTTAAGTCCGACTGAGCGATAGCGAAGTCGGACAGCACTAGAAAAAATCGATGTGGCGTAGCCACATTAAGCATTTAGTCTTATTTAGTAATAATAATAATAATAATAATAGAATAGTAGGGGACGGTGGGGAGTTGTGAACATAGTTTTGTTTTCGGGGCATAACTTTTTGTTCGAAACCAGGCGGAACAGTTATAGTTAAGTCAGTCCTGGTACGGGTCAGGTGGATAGTTTAGGTAATGGCTGAGTTGGTCCATGAGGAGAAGAAGGGATGATGGACGGGGAAGGGTGTGAAAGGTTTGTTGAGCGTAATGTTGTCATTTAGTATGTCCGTCCATAAGTCAGTACATTGTCAGTGTTATATCCGTTTTTTCTTGATCTATCTAGGGTAATAATAGCTTTAGGATACTATTTTTCTTACCTCGAGATTTGTGCTGGTAATTTGATGTTTACCTGTGCCCCTTGTCTGTTTGTCTGCTCCGCTTTAAATGGTCCTCAGAACGTAACTAACCCACCTACATTAGATGAGAAGAAAAGATTGTTTATATGTTGATATAATGGGTGTTAAATACAAAGATAGTAATATTTTCACTAGACGTTATGTTATGTTAGCTCTTTCAAATGTTGTTTTGTTACCGTTTTTGATTGTCCAGCTTGATGGTTACATCTCTTCGAATCCGCTGCACCCCTGGCTTTCCTCATCAAATCCTTCAAACTCTGATGGTAGCATATCTATTTCACTGTCCTCTGCATTTATGCCGCTCCTTTCAATATCTTCTTTGATCATTGTACGCCAGGTGAAAGCAGGTCTTCCTAATTTCTTTGGTTCATCGATTCTGTATTTCAGCGCTGTTCTCAGTATACTTTCATTTTCGCCTCTTAAGATGTGCCCATAGAAATTAAGGCGTGTTATCCTTATTTGGTTGTTGATGGTTTCTCCCTACAGTATCTTTAGTGCTATCTGTTCTAGAGGTATCTGTTCTTGTTGATCGGTCTCCTCGATATTTTCCTCCTCCTCAGTCTGGGCTAGGCGTCGTTCATTTCTTATCTCATTCCTGATTTGCTCTCCGTCTGAGCTTATTGACAGCAGAATTTCCAACATGGAATTTTCCATATCGCGAAGGGCATTCCTGTTCCTTTTGAGCAGCGTGGAAACTTCCATGGAGTATCGAGCAACTTGAGATATACAGGAGTTGTAAAGCCTTTCAACGACCTCCCATTTAGCTTGTACCTCCTCAAGAAGCCACATAGTGCGTGAATAGCCTTGTTGGCTTTTTTATCCTTTCCGCTGTTGTTTCCTTTCGTGTCAAGCTGCTCGTTACGAATGCACCAAGGTAACCTAATTTTGTAACTACTTTCAACTTGAATGGCCCGAATTTCCTCATGGAGTCTGGTTCGACGTTGTTAATGTCGTAGGGATTTCTGTAGAGGACGCAGGTTTTACTCGTGTTTATTTCTAGACCAACCGAGGCCAGCAGTGGAATTAATAGACGAATTATCCTTTCAACGTCTTCATCCGTGTCACATACGAATAGTAGATCATCCGCATAGGCCAGAATGCACGGTATAATGATGTGTCCATAGTGTTCCAGGTTGGTTTTCGGCATCGGTTCCCGCAGAGTTATTAGTACGTGGTGTAGCAGAAAAATAAACAATCTCGGGCTCAGTGGACATCCTTGCTTAATTCCCCTAGCCTTGTTAATTACTGGGGTTCTTTCACCAAACCATTTGAGCGATGTTCTTTCCGCAATGCACGCAGTGTTGATATGATTAACTAATCCCGGTGACACTCCCATGTCTATCAAAATCGCCGATAGTTTTGAAACGTCCACTCTATCAAACGCCTGTTTTAGGTCAATCGATATCAGTATTGAATGTTTACCCTTCCTCCATCTTTCGTCTAATATCCTGCGTAGCGTGAAGATTTGATCGCATGCGCCTCTTCTGCTTTGGAACGCCATTTGGTAGGATAACAGGCGGGATTTGTTGATCGAGTCGGTTTAGCAGCATTCTAGCGTAGATTTTATAGGCAACTGAACAGAGCGTTATGCATCTGTAATCGTCCGTAGATTGTGGGTTTTGTTTTTTGGCTATTGGGACTTGAACCGTTGAAATCCATCCACTAGGAATAGATCGGAATACCTGTCGTAACAAGACAACTAGCTCATCCATCAAGGCGTCTGACCCGTACTTTAGAAGTTCTATAGCTATACCATCTAGACCTGGAGCAATGTTGTTTTTCATTTTCCTTACAATGTATTCAATCTCCTCTCTTGTTGGATCCGATCCGCTCTCATCCTGGGATCCTTCGTGCAACTGAACGATTTCCAAATTTACTTCCATTTTTGCATTCCACTCCTGAATGTTTGGGTACTTCCTCCGCCGTGTATCCTTTCTCCTCCTGTGACTTTTGATAAAACGGAATGTCGTTGTCATTCGATTCAGAGAGTTATCATTTTCAATTAGTTTTAAGAAATTTTCGACTTTCTCCTGAAAATGTTGATTTTCCGCCTCTTCTTTAGCTTTCCAGTTTGCCAGTTTCCGTTCTTTCTTCCTTTCTCCACCGCTCCTGTTTGCCAATAACCGTTGTCTTGCCAAAAAAATAACGCTTAGAGGCTGCGGCTCTCCTTGGCGTTTGGGGCGAACCAGCCTTTCTAATGGTAGCCTCCGCCGCCGTTTTTATCACATTCTCCAATCCGCACCATTTTGTCTCTACCGTCTGTGCCCCAATTTGAATATCCGTTAAGGTTCAACTGAGAAAGCTTGGAAAAGCGGCCATCTTGGAGAACAAAAAAAGCAGTTTTTTCTCATAATTGGAAAAATCTTCATGAAAATCAATCAGAAATACTCTACCAATGCCTCGAATGCAATGATTCATTTTCATGAAGATTTAGCAACGGTGTGAGATAAAACTGCTTTTTTCGTTTTCCAAGATGGCCGCTTATTGAGGCGTTCTCAGTTGAACCTTAATTGTTTATCTAGTTCGTTTTGATATATTTTGCGGCTTTCCTCATCAACCATTAACAAACCAATTTCCAATCGCACTCTTTTATTCGTTCTGTTTTCTTGTGATGTTTTTCGTTTTAAAGTCGGTAGTTTGTTTTTTGCTCTTTTTAAATAGCATACTACCACTTCATGATCGCTCTGAATCTGTGGATGGAAGAAGCATTTCACTTCAGGGAAGCTGGAATCGTCCATTTTGTGCATCAAGATATGATCGATTTGCGAATGGGATCTTCTATTCGACCAGGTGCAGTTAGCTGAACGTGAGTTGCGCAAAGTGACATAATCTTTTAGTTTTAGCCTGTTGAGCAGAGTCTTCAGCTTAATGCCATTGTCATTGGACATATCGTGGTGTAAGTTTTTACCGATCCACTGCCGATCATCCTCCACTAGATAATTACGACCCAATCGTGCATTAAGGTCGCCCAAAATCATTACTCTCTCCCTTATGTTGTCCGCTAACTTGATTATGAAGTGGTCCAGTGCGTCGAATTCTCTGTTCGTTCCTACTTCTGTGCTACTGATATACGCCGATATGATCAAAAATGGTTTTAAGAAGACATCGCATTTGTATGCGCAGGCATTGGAACTTATCCTCTTAAAGCAATCTCCCTTAAATAGCGCCTTGCGAATCAATATCGCTATATAATAATTCATCAAACTCGTTTACATTGAACCAATGATAGTTTACCGTGTCCAGTTTGCTAGCCTCGTCTCCTGCAACGCCACAATCGTATATTCCGCTTTCGCAAAGAAATCATCCAGCGTTTCTTGTTTTTCTCGATCGGAACATTCTCTAACATTTCAACTCGCTAGTATAAAGCGATCCAACTCTTTGGTACTGCCTGCGACTTCCAATGATGGAAAGATTGATCTGTGTTTATTTGAGATGCATTGAGTGTATTCCGGTTCTGCCATTCTTCCGTTTCGTTCAAGTTATTCTGTGAGATTCAGACCACTGAGTTATGATTTCTCTCAGCGTGTCTTGATCCTCTTCCACCTATGCGGTACACTATTCTTACGGTTCTGTTCGTTACTCCTCTCTCGTTAAATTTTATTATCGTGCCATTTTCGTTATACACGTCCACTCTACAGTTGTAAATCGCTGCTACTGCCGCTTAGAAAAACTCTAGAAAGAGAACTGCGGAGACTCCATTTTGGATCGATTGGATTCGCGTTTAGCTGTCAAAAAATGAATCCAATCGAACATTGCCTATCCCTATAACATTGGACGTGTTGCCATACAATGCCGGGGCATACGTTGCCAAAAATGCTGTTTTTCTCTCCGAAGTTCTCTTACTAGAGTTTTTCTACTGCCGCTATGGTTTCCTCACCGCCCCATTCTCTGAGATGTGTTAAACGTCGCAAAAAATCTTCAATTTTCTTGGTTACGTTGATGCCTGCATAAACTCCTACATCAGAGACTCTCTCCGTCAGACATGGGAGGAAATTTTCTCGGTTGGCTTTAATATGTTCCACTACCAATGCTCTCAGCCGGACTATTGCTGCCGCGTGCTCTTCACTTCCGATATCGCTATGGATTACTGGTTTTCCAGCGCCGCAAATAAATTTCCATCGCCTGGCATAATACGCACCAGCACCACACCTCCATCGTACATCATTTGCTCCATTTTATTTCAGTTTCTATTTCAGTTTGTCTTTTCCACCAAACAATGTTTACCACCAATCACTGAAGACCTGTGAAAAAGTAGGTGACCCACTATTTATATATCGCTGGAAGAAAAATCTCTTATTAGCGGAGGACCTTCCAAATAGACGCCTGTGCAGATAGGAACACACTCTCTTCATATTCTTATTGCTGTATTATATATAGCCTATCCAATAATATTATAGTGTGCATTGAATTATGATAATGTTAACTAATACCAAACTCATAGATTTGGGGAGCAACGTGAACATGACTAAATTATTCACATAAGATAGAATCATAGAGATCCCCCCATCCGCACACACATCCTGCTGAAAAAGTGCCCAGGTTTGTCTTTGCTTATGCTGCGAAATTATCCACATTAATTGTCGGTTTGGTCCACGTGGGTGAAGGTTCTTCAAAACAACCAGGAACGTTAAAATATTATTGACATTTTTCTGATCACGCGAAACTAAGGCGAAGTACCGAGTGACTTCCAACTAGCCTAATTTTAATGTAAATACCTTCACCCATACTTCATCATTCTGGCACTATTTGAATATGTAAATAAGAATTCAGGCCAGACGTCAGGGTATCCCTTAGCATCAATCCGCTACCAGATGCACGCGCCTTTGGGCTACCATAAAGCGGGATCTACCGCAATCCTAGATCCTTAATCTACCAATTCCTAAGCATAAAAATTTGTAGATTAAGCTCACCGACAAGCTCACGTAGTAGTAGGGAGTATATCGAACTATAAAATGATATTTACGAAATACTCTTAAATCTATTTTTTCTAAAACAAATTTATTGTGAGCTGCACTAACTGAAGCTTTGTATAGAATGTAAACTTTATTGTTTATAAACAACGGAATTTATATTAAAGCTAAATACAAATAACCTAATGTATTTTGATACCCTGTACACATGGATACTTCATGTCTTTAACAAAGTGATTTGTAGTAGCACTCTCGTAAACTTTGCTGAAGATATTAAGTCTCCAAATAAATAAGTTTCAACGGTAACTACTGTACTGTAGGAGAATTGACCGCCAAAATAATTTTATCAGATGATGTGCTGTTTTACGTTGCGAAATTTTTCGAATATACTAAACCTCCGATATAATGTCCTATAACATTCATTTTACCTAATAATATAATTGATAATACAGCAAAAATCGAATGCTCATAAAATCGATCAGAACCTGCTAGAGTCAAACGAAAAACTCAATTTTTCAAAAACTTCCTTCTACTTCCGGAAATATATATTAATCATATTACGATTTCGTCTCAAACGCATTCCAACTGTGACCAGTATTTAGATTTATTGTAATTTTTCGATGAGCAGTTTTATGTTTCATAGACATTCGGCCTATTCCAACTTCGCTTCCTATTCAAAAAATTGACCCTAATCTATATTTCGGTAAATCCCTTTAATAGTGTGCTCAATATGAAAGGAAAACAACGGAATATGATTGGTTTCAGAACTCCGGAAAGAGTTTCTATTCTATTTCCATGAGATCCCGACCAATGGATCAGTTCCAGATTAGGATGCCATTTCCATAATTTTTCAAAACTTCTCATGATGCTTAAAATAATAGGTTCTCAATATGCTGATCAAATAATTATTATTGTACTATTAAATTAAATCAGCCAGCATCAATCAACTTTTCTCTTCAATTCGATTAATTTTGGTTAGGGAAGACGGACGGAGGGGAGGGGGGGGGGGGGGTACACCCCCTGAATCTCCCCTTCGCTACGCTGCCTGGAGTTTTTTATTCCGCTTCTCATTTTCCGAGATATGTTCCAGATCGATCCGATGGTTATAAGTTAGAAAATTTGCAATCAGAAGGTTCGTGCAAATGAATTTTATTTTCACCGATGACTGATCAAATTCCATTCAGATAACTTGAAATTGTTCGGAGGGTATTTCTAGCGGTGGTAAATTAAAAAATGAAATAGGAAATTCGTTTTATTGAAATAATATTCGGCTTATTAAAATGAATTATTACTTCATCGAACAATACATAGGCGACAAAGGATAATCCACAATGATAATAAATGATAGCTCGCTGGAAAGGTATTCGTACAAGCTTTCCGGTGATATGCAAAACATTTGTCTATATTGTCAATTTTGACAGAAAATTTAAAAGAACTGCAGACTACTTACCTTTTTTTACGCACACAATTATCCGTATCTTGGAAGCCAAACATCAGAATCAAAAACAAATTAATAGCATTCTGTCTGGATGTTGGTCTTTTTATTTGAAATTGGTTTGGATAAAATCGGTTTTGCCATTGCTGAGAAACACGAATGAGAGTTTGTCCTTTAAATGCACACACAGCCCTTCACTGATGGATAACATGAATTGGTGAGTTAATGAACAGTACGCACATAGTTGCCACCAAGCGACCCACTACACCATTGGTCGGCGGAATTGTACTGTAACGCGGAGAGCGAGGAGTGGCGAGCGGAAGTGGAAAATAAAGGACTTCGACAAGGACCACTTCGTGCTGACAGCGCCACTCCAATTCCGAGTGCCGATGAGCTGTCGGAAACAGCAGGGAGGGCATGTGAAGTAACAATGCCGGGAAATATGGATCCAAGGAACTACCGGCGTCCGGCATACAAGTGGAACGAAAGGCTCTGCATAGTCCGGGCTACCTATCTTAAAACCAGAAGACGGGTTCAGAGAGCAAGATCTGAGGCAGCCAGAGAAGAGTATAAGGTAACATTCCGGGCAACCAGAGCCGCTTTTAAACACGAGATAGTGCTAAGCAAATCCACCTGCTACAAGGAGTTGTGCAGAGAAGTAGACGCTAACACCTGGGGCAATGCTTACCGTGTCGTTATGGCCAGGATCAAGGGTCTATTGACGCCAGTCGAAATGTGCGCTGAAAATTTTCGTGGAGGGTCTTTTCCCGAGCCACGAATCAACTGCATGGCCGTCTACACCGTACGTTGATGCAGACAGTGACAATCGAGTCTCCAACGACGAGTTCCTTATAGTGGCAAAAGGGTTGAAAGCGAAGAAAGTTCCCGGACCGGATGGTATCCCCAACGTGGCACTGAAGACCGCGATCCTGGCGTTTCCGGATATGCAAGATAGTCCTACAAAAATGCATAGACTATGGCTACATCCCGCATAGATAGAAGATCCAGAAGCTGGTGTTGTTGTCAAACCGGAAACCGCCAGGAGATCCTACATAGTATCGGCCTATATACCAGCTGGATACTCTTGGTAAGCTCCTAGAATGGATTATCCTCAACAGGCTGACGACATTGGTGGAAGTGAGGTTCTGAAAAGTTACTTTCAAAAACGAGTACTGCTCTACGAAACGAATATGGGGCAGAGGTTGCCCGGATGATTCCCATCTGCATCACTCTGGCTGAGGACGTGGAATACTACCATCGGAGAAATGCGCGTAATGCAAGGAGACTGGTCCGAGCGGACTCGTTGGCTAAGTGGCAGCAACAGTGGGACAACGCAGAGAAAGGGAGGTGGAGCCGCCGATACACCCATGTGTCTGTTTGGGTACATAGGAAGCATGGAGAGGTGAACTTCCATTTGACGTAGTTTTTGTCCGGGCAAGGATGCTTCCAGAATTAGCTGCATCGGTTTGGACACGCTTCGTCATCCCTCTGCCCGTAGTGTGAGGACGTTCAAGAGACACCGGAATGCGTGGTATTTGAGTGAACTAGGTTCGAAGAAGTTCGTAGAGATATGTCTGGTGTGACAGTAGACAATATCGTCGAAGAGATGTGCCACGAGCATATCTGGGACGTTGAGTGGCTGCGAGTATACTCTCCGAGCTGCAGAGAAAGTGCCGAAGAAACCAACAAAGTAGCGCCATTAGCTAGTAAGCCGCCGTAAAGCCACAAATCGGGTTTTGGTAGAAATTCCGCCCTCGGGGACCAGTTGAGTAATACGCAACGCAGGACAAGATCCGGGTCGTCGGGACGACAGCAAACCGGACGTCAGGCTTCACCGGAATTGCCGGTTCGATCTCGACACTCTACCGGGTAACTCGTGAGTAGGCTAGATTAGACCGAGTACGCCGCGTCGAATAGCTAGCAGTGGGTCATTGAGGCGCCAGTGAACTGGAAGCTACGCTCGAACCTGAATCGCTGTATGGACCTCAGCACTACTGGTTGGCCCGTTGAATAGGCTAGGTCAATCGCTGGGGACAAGATCGAGTACATCGGGACGATGCGAGGAGCTAAATGACTCATGGAAATAAACATCGGTATCGGGAGAAATTTATCGCTCGGTTTCTGGGAGAACCTCTCTCGCCGGGGAATTCTCCGTCGAAGTAGGGTAGATCCATTGTCTGGGACTAGACCGAAACAAGACTTTAGTAAAATCGGGAGCTTGTTGACTCATCTGAGAAGTGGAACGAGAGAAGAGGGGAACCGAAGAGCTTAATCCTTCCATGTCCAACTTTTTTCTTGTGCATACTCGTGTTCAAAACTATTTTTTCTTGAAAATATTGAGGTCAAGAAATACGAAAAATCTTTTTCCATAAAAATAGGTGCTTATCGCAGTGCTAGAAGCTACGCAAGTTTTACCTTCCAATGCTTAATACAATTTTCCTAGAATTTTTACAATAGTCCAATTACGTGGAAAATGTAGTCGAAGACAGTCTAAATTGATAGGTTTTATCAGTTTTAAATAATATTGCAAAATAACGAAGATATATCAAAATATCATTTTACGTCGTCAACCTAAACTGTCCCTGGCAGCACTGCTCCATCGGAATCCAATCAAACTAATTGTAATAAATTCAGTTTTAGAGCTGATACTTGTAACTGGTAGTGCTCAAATGAAAGGTAATAGTCACATTTATTAGCCTTACTTGTTTATTGGAGCAATTACTGCCTAAACCAAAAGTTACAGATGCTTAAAAACGTTGTTGTCCACAAACAACATAGGCATGAATGGGTTAAAGGAGTTGTGGTGCTAAATGGCACCGGACAGGGAGCCAAAGAGTTCAATAAGTTGTGGTGCTAAAAGCAAAGAAGAATCGGTATGGGACCATCCATAAATGACGTAGCATTATATGGGGGAGGGGGGAGTTTTGTATTTTGTGATGATGTGTGACGACAGGGGGGTAGGGGGTCATGTCATGCTACGTAGCTTTTTTAAAGGGGAATAGGGGTTGACTTGATGTCACGACAATCTTACCCGTTTCATATAACTAACATCGTATTTGATTTTTTTTTTAAATTTTTTACGGGAACAACGAGGGGGGTGAGGGTTACCGTCAAGCTACGTAATTATCAGGGGGGTATATGGAATTTTGTGACGAAATGCTACGATGGGGGAGGGGGGTGTTAAAAATCACTCAAAAAATGCTACGTCATTTATGGATCATCCCTATCGGGAGAATTTTCTGCACTGGGGAACTCTCCGTCGCCGTTAGCTAAATTCACCGCCGGGGACTAGACTGATTAGACCGCGACGAGACACCACCAGTCGCGGGTTGTCGGAGCACCAGTAAACAAGACGCTTTGCTCCACCGGAATTGCCTAACTGACCTCGACACCTGGTTGGTTGGCTCGGTTTCGGGAGGCTAGTTCCATCGTCGGGAACTAGACCAAGTAGTTCGCGAAGAAATCGGGAGCTCAACGAGTAAATTGTGCTGGATGTTACGAGAAGGGATTTAGGGTGCTGAAAGGCACAAGGGAGCCGAAGGGCTCGGTAAATTAGACAGCCTGAAGTTTGCGCCCAGATTGTCTTCGTAGGGGAAGAGCACTAAGTCTCGACCCACAGCTAGCTTTCCGATTTGCAAAAATTGCCAGTCTTTGTGGATGGTGGAGAACTGGTGATGTGTCGAGGAGTGGTGATGTAACCCTTCTGAAGGAACTAACTACAAATAATTGAATTAGAGTGGTGCCATGTACATAAAAACCCCGCCCTGAAGAAGTGCCGTAAATTAGTACCGGGGAGGAATTAGGTTCTGGGCAAGAGCAGTGGTTTTTAGCAGGTCGAGTGGTGGTAGCCCAAACCCGTTCCCTAAGACGTTAAGGTTTTGCACATTTTTTCCTGCCGTCTCGGAGCTTTTTGGACATTTTTTTTTATTAGAAATGTGAAAAGAAAAAAGATTGAGAATTTTGAACAAATTTGTATCCCAAGCACCTTTTTGAGGTTGAACAACGATTTGTTCTATTCATTCAAACATGTGAACATTCATTTATAGGTTGATATTGGTTGCAATAGTGATCTTTCTTGACATTTACAAAAAATAACTGTTCTCATTTTTCTTTTTAGATTGTACATTAAACCTTTCGAGCCCAGAAGATCTTCATAAATTAGACAAAACAACGAGGTTGGCGTCGTTCACCATGTCTTCATGTCAGCACATAACATCCAACCCTTAAATCTCCAAGTAGCGTCAATCTAATAGTATGGCCAATATAATTAACTATTGCTATGGGAGAACGGGAAAACCGAAAACATTGTAAAACAATAAAACTAACAGTAAACCTTGAAAATCGTCCGCTCGTTTGATTGATATCGAGATAAATTTAAATGCTCGTGATAACTGACAGAGAGTGCTATCGAACTTCTTTATAAATTCTGCCTTGTACACTAGCAAATTATCGTTGCATTCTCGGGGTAAATCTTGATCTAATACACCTCTGTGTATCTACGAGACTTTTCTTTCTTTGGCACATCAATTGTTATTTTGTTCTTTTTGGTGTTTCTGGAAATTCTCGCAAGTATAAGCACTCGCAAACACAGTGACACTAGTGACGAAGGAGAAATGGAAGGCAAAACAACACTCAGAAAAAAAAACGAATGAAGCAAATAAACTAAAGCTATTACGACTAAAAGAGAACACTGTTTAAGTAATTACAGAAATATAAATATTACTATTACTATTAATTGTCAGCTCTATTTAGTGAATCCAATACAATTGAATAAGAACAAAGGAGAGTGCACTGCATGAATAATTATAGCGATAAATTTAATTATTAATGCAAGCAGAAGTAAGGATTGTACATTAAAAAATGGAATAAAACACTTTAGAAAAATAAATTACTCTGTTATTTATTATCGAGTTATGTACTTATAAATCTCAGTCGCTGTTGTTTGCTATATTCGTTCGAATCCAGTCGTGGTAGTAAGAAACTCTGGCATGTGCATCTGGATAACCACGTCCACAGGGAATGCCCCAGTTGACGAGAGCCACCAACTTTCCTTCCCAAGTCAGTGGACCACCAGAGTCACCCTGCAGAATGAAGTAGATTAGCAATAAAACATAATTACTGAGATTTATTTGCGGAATTCCTCAATTTCTTACATTGCACGCGCCCTCGCCTTGTTTGGTGAACGTGCAGAGATGACCAATGTCTACGTTGGGATCATTGTCATGTAGAGCTTTGCAGCGCTCATGTTCTACATTTAGCAGCTGTATTGTTTGCAACTTTGCCGGGGCACTTCCGCCAACGGAAAGCCGCCCCCATCCGGTCAGTGTGATGGTGGCGTTATCTGGAACGTACTTCTCCGAATATTCTATGGGTTTTATACGATCACTGAAATTCAGTTGAGATGCCACTCGCACGAGTCCGATGTCGTTGTGGTACGATGGCTTATTGTACCTGTTTCGAAAGTGTTACGTTATATAAGAATAATTTATTTACGTTCAGCAAAACTTAGTCTTACCGGCTGTGGTGAACGAGAAAGTCTACTTCAAAGGTTTCACCACCGTCTTTCAGATCGTTCGTTCCAACTAGTACCCTCAGATCCGAAGGTTTGCGACTGAAAAATTGAAAATGTGCTTTACTTTCAGGATTGATCAAATATTCTAGGTTGGTAAGTAGTAGCATAAAAATTCGTCCTATAGGTATTTGAACTTCGTCCAGCAGGGCGTAGCATTAGACATTATAGCATTGATAGGGTAACCCGGGGCTATTCGGACCTACTTAAGCAAATCGCCTCTTTAGGTTGATAGATGTGAAAAAAGTTACCGGTCAAAAGTCCTAATTGTTAGTTTGGTGCCATAAAAAGCTCATTTGGACCACTCATTTGCAGCGCTAGGCGACGATTTGCAAACCTCTACGTTTTTCCATCCTTTTACAATGTAGGGGTAATTCGGACCTCCTTACGGGGCAATTCGGACCATCATTTTTCTTTAATTTGTTTACAATGGAATTATGTTTACCTATGAATTAGTTACAAGAGACACTCCTTAAGAAGCAAAAAAATAAATTGCTTTACAAAAACTTAATCTAGTATGTCACAGCTCGATTGGCGGCCCATGTATTTTCTTTGCTGTGGCGTGTGTAATGGTGTGCGCAGTCACAAGACACTGAACGGTGGTTGACGGAATAGGGGTCTGAGTAGCCCCGTACGCTCATATCGCACAAAAGTGGTGAGCCTCTCGAAAATATTTCTGTTTTCACCCAAACAAAAATCATTCCATAAAATAAAGGCCTCAAGCTTTCCAAAACAGTTACTGTTGGGGAGAAATGGACATCCCTACCAACTACTCACCAACACTACCGCTGAGCTCACTGGTGGCAGTGCAGCTGTCACCCGTCGATGCTAGAACAGCGGAAACACATAACCTGTCAGTTAGTACGAGACCGCGTGCAATGCGGTTGGTCTTTAATTTTTAATAAATTTTAATTCGTTATTATATACATTACGTCGCGTGTTTTATTTGTCAGACATGTATCTCGGTCACCGACAACCGCGAGCGTAAAAGTGGCGACGAGAAAAGTGAAAATTTAATTAAACCTGCGAGGAACAGCGAGGAAAGTGTCTCCCGCAAGGAAGAGGAGAAGAATGGAAGGTAACAATTCGTCTACCGGGGGTGATCGGTCGCATCCACAATCAATTGCGATAAATGGGCAGCAGCAAGATCCAGCAGCTCAGAACCATTTTCCACCGGCGGGTGTGCATCAGCAGCAGTCATTTCACTTTTTCCAGCAGCTCCAACAGCAGCAGCAAGTATTCTTTCAAACAATGCTGTCGACGATGAGCCAACAACCAACATCGAATCCGGAGCAAATATTAGACTCTCTCGCAAGCAACATACAGGAGTTTCGATATGAGCCGGATGCGAACGTCACTTTTGCTGGCTGGTATGTTCGTTATGAGGATTTGTTTGCTAAGGATGCAGTTCGTCTTGATGACGAGGCGAAAGTGCGTTTACTCCTCCGTAAGATAGGACCGATGGAACACGAACGCTACACTAGCTATATTCTTCCAAAGCTTCCAAAGGATGTCAATTTTGCGGAAACCGTAAGTAAGTTGAAGAGCTTGTATGGCACATCGGAATCCGTACTGAGTAGGCGCTATCGGTGCTTGCAAGTCGCTAAGCATGCCACCGAAGATTTCAAAACGTACGCATGCAGAGTCAACAAACTGTGTGTCGAGTTTGAACTAGGCAAGTTAACCGAGGAGCAATTTAAGTGCCTAGTGTTCGTGTGCGGACTAAAAGCGGAGAACGATGCCGAGGTCCGAACTAGGTTGCTGAGCAGAATCGAAGAGAGAGCGGATGTCACCTTGGAGCAAATATCAGATGAGTGCCAACGGCTCCTCAGCATCAAACACGATACAGCGATGATTGAGGCAGGACCAAATTCAGCAGCTGTGCAGGCGCTCAAGAGTAAGCAATATGTTGGGAAGCGTACATTCCGATATGAGAGGCGTTCTCCAGTTTTTGGATCTTCATCCAGACCAAGCAGAATAACCGGAACTGGACCTGGTTCGCCATGTTGGAACTGCGGTTCCATGCATTACTCCAAGGATTGTCCCTTCAAGAACCATCAATGCCGGGACTGTAAGCAAGTTGGTTACAAGGACGGATACTGTACCAGCGCAAAGAAAGCAAAAAGCCCAGGTACTTCGAACAAATGCAACCCATCTAGGAGGATGGAAACAAAAAGTGTTGTGGTGAAGAATGTAAGGAAAAGAAGATTTGTGGAAGTGCTGGTAAACAACCGGAAGATCAGTCTCCAGCTCGATACGGCATCGGACATCAGTATCATTTCCGAGAAAACCTGGTGTCAGATCGGTCGACCTACATCAAGTCTAGTGACGATCGAAGCTTCAACTGCATCCGGAAAGCCGCTAAAATTGGAGTTTCAGTGTACATGCGAGATTTCCATCAACGGCGAGAAACGTCAGGCCCGCTTTTACGTGGTGAAACAACATCTCAATTTAATTGGTTTGGATCTCATCGATCAATTCAACTTCTGGTCGATGCCGATGGACAGCTTCTGCAATCATATCAACAGTTCGTCTACAGTGATCAGCACCCTCAAGCAGGCCTTCCCGACAGTTTTCAACGATGCTCCGGGAGTGTGTACTAAGGCAAAGGTGCACCTCACATTGAAGGAAGGAGCAAAGCCTGTGTTCCGACCGAAGAGACCAGTAGCGTATGCGATGTACAAGACTGTCGATGAAGAGTTGGACCGTTTGGAAAATGCTGGAATCATAACACCGGTTGAGTACTCGGAGTGGGCAGCTCCGATTGTCGTCGTGAGAAAAGCAAGCGGAGCAGTGAGGATTTGCGGTGATTATTCAACAGGGTTAAACGACGCACTACAGCCGCACCAATATCCTCTCCCGCTGCCGCAAGACATCTTCGCCAAACTAGCAAATTGTAAGGTATTTAGTCAAATCGATCTCTCTGACGCATTTCTACAGGTTGAGGTGCATGAGGAATCCCGAGAAATGCTCACTATCAATACGCATAAGGGGCTCTACAGATACAACCGACTTCCGCCGGGAGTTAAAGCAGCGCCTGGCGCTTTTCAGCAGCTAGTGGACACCATGCTAGCGGGATTGGAGGCCACGTCAGGCTATCTCGACGATGTCTTAATTGGTGGTGTAGACCAAGAGGATCACCACCGAAATCTTGTGAAAGTTTTCCGTCGACTACAAGAATATGGATTCACCATCAAAGCGGAGAAGTGTTCGTTTGGCCAGCAGCAAATCAAATACGTTGGTCACCTTATCGATAAACATGGCCTACGTCCGGATCCGGCCAAAATAAAAGCGATCCGTGACATGCCAGCTCCGACGGACGTTTCAGGAGTGCGTTCTTTCCTAGGGGCAATTAATTATTATGGCAAGTTTGTCCCTAGCATGCGAACTCTTAGGTATCCACTCGATGAGCTGCTCAAGAATGGAAAGAAGTTCGTCTGGTCGTCCGATTGTCAACAAGCCTTCGAGAACTTCAAAAATATTTTGTCATCCGATTTGCTACTTACGCACTATAATCCGGCACTCGAAATCATCGTTTCGGCGGATGCATCTTCCATCGGAGTCGGTTCCACGATAAGCCACAAATTTCCGGACGGATCTATCAAAGTTGTCCAGCATGCATCCAGAGCATTAACATCAGCTGAGCAAGCATACAGCCAACCAGATCGCGAAGGACTTGCGATAATATTCGCCGTAACCAAATTCCATAAAATGGTTTTCGGTCGAAAATTTACGTTGCAGACGGATCACGCTACTTCGGATCTTCGGATCGAAAAAAGAAATTCCCGTCTACACAGCTAATCGATTACAACGCTGGGCGTTACAGTTACTGATGTATGACTTCAAGATCGTCTACGTCAACACAGATAAATTCGGAAATGCAGATGTATTGTCGCGGCTGATTGAGCACCATGTTAAGCCGGAAGAGGACTTTGTGGTGGCTAGCGTTGTGCTGGAAAAGGACGTCATGGCTCTAGCAACAAGTTCAATCGACGCGCTCCCACTAAGCTTCAAGATGATTCAACATGCAACACATTACTATCCAGATCTCGGAAAAATCTACCGCTTCATTCAAGAAGGTTGGC
Source organism: Topomyia yanbarensis (assembly GCF_030247195.1). Lineage (NCBI taxonomy): Eukaryota > Metazoa > Arthropoda > Insecta > Diptera > Culicidae > Topomyia > Topomyia yanbarensis. Next base: position 276,621,488 of record NC_080672.1, on the reverse strand, counting down.
CCCAATCAAAATCCACTATCACACGCCGAGAGATCAAATGCTTCTATGATCGCCGAGATTACCTATCGACCGTACAAGGTTGCATCATGTTCGGTGAGCGACTGGTGATCCCGTCGAGTTTCCGAAAGCGTTGCCTGCATCATCTTCACCGAGGTCATCCAGGAATGCAGCGTATGAAAGCAATTGCACGTAGCTATGTCTACTGGCCGTCGCTGGATGTGGACATCGTGGCTCACGTCAGTTCCTGCCATCATTGCGCAGCAGTAGCTAAAAGCCCACCAAGGTCCGCACCGCTGTCGTGGCCAAAACCAACATATCCGTGGCAGCGCGTGCACATAGACTATGCTGGACCGATTGAAGGAGAATATTTTCTACTGAGCGTCGATGCCTACTCCAAGTGGGTTGAAATAGTCAAAACCAAATCAACTACTGCTTTCACTACCATCAACATGCTTCGCAGCTTGTTTGCCCGTCTCGGTATGCCTGAAACATTGGTTAGCGACAATGGTCCACAGTTCGCCAGTGCCGAATTCGACAAGTTCTGCTTAGAGAATGGTGTCAACCACATTACTACAGCACCGTATCACCCACAATCAAACGGGTAAGCGGAAAGATTTGTGGACACCTTTAAAAGATCAGTGAAGAAAATTAGAGAGGGGAAAGGAGCCATCCAGGAAGCATTAGACATATTTCTAATAACCTACCGAACAACGCCGAATCCAGCTACACCGGAAGGTAAATCACCATCGGAAGCAATGTTTGGGCGCAAGATTCGCACCAGCTTAGACTTGCTGCGTCCGTCAACCCTTCCGGCCGTTGAATCCACTATAGAAGCAAAGATTCACCGGAGATTCAAAAATGGTGATTGTGTATATGCGAAGGTTTACTCTAACAACCAGTGGAGATGGACACCCGGAGTTGTTTTGGAATCGATTGGGCGTGTTATGTTCAACGTGTGGGTGGAAGATAAGCGCATGATTCGTTCACATCTCAACCAACTACGAACTCGTGCCATCGGTGACAAGCCGTCAGCGAAGCCAGTTAAGAGCAATGTTAAGCTGCCGTTGGACATTTTGCTGAAGGCGTGGAATCTGTCTAGATCGCATACCAGTGCAAGCGATATCACCACGTCATCGCCACTACCTGTGCTTTCGTCAGTAACCGCCGAATCACCGTCAACAGTGCTTGGAGTACCATCCGAGCCGTCCACACCGTTGCAGCCTGCAGCGCCATCCGAAGCACCCGCGCGAGTGTGGGTGTCTCCAAAAGCAGATACGTCATCAGCGTCTTCGTCTTCGTCATCATCCTCCAGTTCAAGCTCTGTACCGTCATCGTCATCAGAGTTCCTATCAGCCAATGAAACCCCTACAGCTGTCCGGGAACCTCGTCGCTCTTCTCGCTCTAGAAGACCGCCGATTCGGTTTGATCCCTACCAGCTGTATTGAGGAGGGAGATGTTGGGGAGAAATGGACATCCCTACCAACTACTCACCAACACTACCGCTGAGCTCACTGGTGGCAGTGCAGCTGTCACCCGTCGATGCTAGAACAGCGGAAACACATAACCTGTCAGTTAGTACGAGACCGCGTGCAATGCGGTTGGTCTTTAATTTTTAATAAATTTTAATTCGTTATTATACATTACGTCGCGTGTTTTATTTGTCAGACATGTATCTCGGTCACCGACAATCGCGACCGTAAAAGTTACCTTTTATTTTTTCACTTTTATTTGCTTTTATTTTACTAACAACGAAAACGTTGTATCTCCTTTCTACAAAGAACAAAGAATCAACTTCAGCTCTCAAAATTAATGTTTCAGAATAGCGGTTCCACGAATATGTACGATAGTCAGAAAGTCTTGCTATTTTCTGAGAAATCGAGGGGGTCCGAATTACCTCCACTGTCTTAATAGCCCCGGGTTCCCCTATATAAAGAAATTAGCAGAGATAGTGAGAATTCAATTTATGTGACTTTTCGTAGCACTTTGAAGTCAAAAATTCGAATTCCGTTAAACAGTCAAATAACATATTGAAAAAATGATAATAATTTTGTAAAAAGCTTTCATAGTTACATTGAGAATGATGTGAAGTAGAACTGTGCCAAATTTCATTATCCAGGTACCGATTGTTTCGGTAGATTTTGAGTTGGATGTTGCATACCGCGTTTTTCCGAAATACCTCCGGAAATTCGCTCACTTTCCCAATTTCCAATATTGCGCAATGAAAATTGAAGAAAATGTTGTATTATGTCAGTGAGTCTCAATCTGAGGTCCGCGGACCCCTAGGGGTCCGCGAAGAAAAATATATTTTCTGAGCGCAGATTGAAATTGCAAGTCTTGTTTCCTAACAAACTAAAAATAACATATTGATGGCATACAAATTCGATGTTTATCCGTGGGGCGATTTCTAAGGGGTCCGTGGAATGAAAAAGGTTGAGAACCGCTGCATTATGTGGATGAACGGAAACAGTGAGGTAAGTTATGCACGGTATGCAAACCAGGTTCAATGGAAGATCTAAAATACGTTGTCTTGAATCATCTCGTTTCAAGCAGTTCTCTACTATACTAATATTTCACAGCTTTCACGACGTCACCCGCATTACGCAGTGGTAAGGCCAAACTGGTATAGAAGGGTGGTTTGTGGTTGTCTGGCATATCATTGATGGTCACATCTTTAGCATTTCAGCTAAAAATCGACAGACAGCCCCAAGTGATTACACGGTGCTGCAAAATGAACAAGAAATGTACTTTGCCAATTTTTAGTTCTTTATATCTCATTTTCAATCTTGATTTGCCAAAAGTTCTTTTCACTGTCTTTAGAGGTATTTCTGCCATATGTAAAACATCAAATAGTATCACATTTGAAGTTGCGTGATCGTAGTTCTTGAGCGTAATGTACAAAAAATCTTTAACAACATCTGGGTTCGAGTCCCGACCCCACACATAGGGTTAGAAATTTTTCATAAGAGATTTTTCCAACCCGAAGAGGCGAATGACCTTAAGGTTAAAACCTCTATAATCGAAAAAAATCTAACTCATTCATCTGGATTTATATTTACAGAAGGTGACACTATTCTTCAAGCGCCCAACATGTTCGACAAAAAGCAGACTTCTCATTCTGACGTCTCCTCAACCACACGGAATGATTAGAAAAACTCTAGAAAGAGAACTGTGGAGACTCCATTTTGGATCGATTAGGGCCCCTTACACGCACAATAAAAGTGTCATTACTTAGTAATGTCATTGCTGGAATTGTATGGAAATTCCGTCATTACTCACCTTACACGATCATTAAAAGTGACATTACTGCTCAATAATGACATTACGAGCGCCTCGTGTAAGGGGCCTAATTGGATTCGCGTTTAGCTGTCAAAAAACGAATTCAATCGAACATTGCCTATCCTTATTACATTGGACGTGTTGCCATACAATGCCGGGGCATACGTTGCCAAAAATGCTGTTTTTCTCTCCGCAGTTCTCTTACTAGAGTTTTTCTAGGAATGATGATTGGGATATGAAAAGATAAAATAAACAGTTCTAGACAAACATATGATTACGGCCTAAAAGCCAACTGTCAAAATCCACTATGAATGGAAATTCCGGACAAACCGTTACTAGTCGAACACAGTTCACAACAGTTTATGAAAGAGAAAACTTTTTTCTTTCGTTTACTACCAACATCTGTGATTGGCGCGTAACGGTTCATCCGGAATTTCGATTCAAAGTGAATTTTGACAGTTGGCTTTTAGGCCGTAATTATATGTTTGTCGATATTTTGAAGCTTTGATTTGTTTTATAATAACTTGTACCCAAACAATAAATTTTGTAGAATAAAACATAAAAAAACATCTTTTAAAAGTATTAAAATATAACAAATTTTATTATCACAATCAATAATACTTATTAATGTTAGACAGAGAATGGGCAAAAATCGAAAACGAAAAATGCAGTTTTTTCCACACCGTGTGTTAGATTTTCATAAAAATTACAAAAATCAATTAGCTTATGTAGAATGTTGGTGCAGTATTGCTGATTGATTTTTATGAAGATTTAACGCACGGTGTGGAAAAAACTGCTTTTTTCGTTTTCGATTTTTGCCCTTTCTCTGTTCAACCTTAAGTCACAGAGAACAGACGTCCATCTTCAGCATTCAACTTATGTAAAGTCTCTAACGGTTTCGAAGGTAGTTGGGATATCCAAACTAGGTGCGCTACTGTCGTCATGTTTTTTGTGGCTGAGTTCGACAGAATTGATAGCGGTTATACCTCTACTCAGTCAAACTAGTCCGGAATCGGTTCGGACTTCCAGCATGAATTCTAGCTTAAATCCATCAACCGATAGAGGCGGAATCGGTTGTTTTCTTTGAGCAAGATTCCATACTGAATCCATTCAGGATTTCGAACCGGTTCCGGAATGGATTTGACGGATAGTTGGTATAGGTTGGTGTGGCGGCGCTAGTGTTTATCGTATATTAATTCAAATGTTTACACACGTTTTATAAATATTTTTGTTCGATCATGGATGTCTGTTCTCTGTGCTTAAGTATTGCATTTAAAATCTATTACCTAAAAAATAAATTTAAACGGTAATTCATATGAAATATATGTGATTGATCCAATGAAAGTAATCAAAACCATATGTGGAATACTTATATTGTTTTCACATAAAAGTTATGCGAAAAGCAGCATGGAAAATAATTACATAGGGGGACGTTTAAGTCTGACAATCAAGAATTTCCCAGACTTCCTGAAACAACAATAATGCCAAGTTACTCAATATTTCAGTCAGAGCTTCAACCACTGATAACTGACATACAAGTCAAGTTTTCAATGCGTGTAAGAAATAAAACTGCCGTTTTAAAATGCCACCAGCGAGTAGCAACTTGCCACTAGTTGGCGCTACGATCAGCCAGCAAACGCTATACGGGTCTTACGTGCAAACTTACTTTGATACAATGGTGATTCACGCATGCGAACCTGTATGCAATGGTGATTTTAAACATATTTTCATTTAAATGTTTACACAGTTTTTTTGAGAAGGTTTGTTCTAGCTTATATGTCTGTTCTCTGTGCTTCAACCTAGTTTCTAGTCTTTTAAAATTTCCCTCCCTACATCCAAATCATGTTTGAAGCAGGCTGCTAAATGGCTAATTCATCGACTTAGATCGCGGATTGATCACCATTTTGAAGTGGAATTGCAGAGGTAGTCGTTTCTTTTGAACTATTCATAAATAATTTGGCTTGTTATGCATTTACATTGTGTGAAGCTTGGTTAGCCTGCGACAATCAATATGTCCAATAAGAAGGTTATCGACGATACTTTTCGTCGTTGCTACTTTATACAAATTTAAATACTTTTTTTTAAAGTCGGCAATAACTATTTAAAGTTATTAATCGATAATATTTTTCCAGGATTGGGAGATTTCGGAGAGGAAAATGATCAACTTATAAAGATTAGTTCGCCATTGGGTAACGTATAAATTATTGAATAGCAATTTGTTTTGTTACATGTTCATCCCAAAACGAGCTTTGACATCGACGACGACGTCACACAGTGATTACCCTTCTACAAAAGTCGGACAAAACCTCAAAAGTGACCCAAATTAGATGAAAATTTTACGTAAGGGTAATTTTGTTAAAGCTGAATTGGTCGGTATTGTTAGATTGGACAAAGTGACAAAATATTGATTTCGAGAAAAACGAGTTTGAATCGTAGCATCCTTTACATTATAATTGAACATTAATTTTTATCATAATTCTTGATTATTGTTACGTATTCCAAATCTGACAAAAGTCGAATGTAGCTGACAAAATTTCTTATTCAGTGACATCATTATCTAATTTTTCGATGTTTTGCGACTTAGTCCGGTCTGACTTAACACCGACCAATTCATTTTGATGTTTATTTTCTTTTGGCGATTTGTGGCAAAACCAAAATCAGTCATGCGATATCTATGATTGAACTGGGAAAGTGATACAGTTTGCTTTTTTTCACCCACAAGTGAGTCGTAGCTTACAACAACAACTTCATTTTCTTCTCGGAAAAGGTTTACCACCGCCAAAATATGAATGAAACGAGTGAGAAATTTATTTTTATTTGCAATTATTGTGAATTTACAGTCCTTTGCAACTTCATTTATGAAACGATTGTTTATAATTACAATAATACCACGATAACATTTCGAAGAAATGTATGAGCCAAACCATACATTTCTTTGAAATGTTATCGTGGTATTATTGTAATTATAAACAATGGTTCCATAAATGAAGTTTCAACTCGAAACCGAGACCCAATCAGTACCAATGTCAAAATCCTTCATATTTTGGACTACGTAGGAGATTCAGTGAAGACTATCAGAGAGAAATATTGGCTGTGTATGATACAAAGCTGACACTTTCCTATTAGTCGGATATATTCTACCCTCACGTGATCTGGAGAGCTTCATGAATTTACACCATCTCATGAAGGTTTAGCTTAAATTAGGAGGAACGGGAAATGAGGTTGCCGCGGTTACGGTGCTCAACAAATTACATTTCGGAACAGCACACATATAGCTCTGCGAATAATATTAGAAACCACTATGTTTTACACCCTTTTCGTAAGATGTTTACTCATCATCTTATTAAATTATGGGTTTCCTTCATTTCCATAAACAATTATGAACAAACTGATCGATGATTTGGCGTTTAAAAGCTATTTTTTACCAATGTTTATAGAAAATATATGCACTATGACAGAACAGAATCAAATCAGCAACACTTTGCTACCAGCGCTATCTGTGAGCGGTTTCAACGTAGAATCGCCATATTTTACCACAAAATTTTGGCGCTTAGGGTGGTTCGAAAATTAAACATTTACGAGTATAAAATATATCTGAAAATTCGTTTTCAAAAAAATAAGCGTTGAGAATTTTTGGCAGAATACACATTGCTTCTATTGTTGATAATGCTGAGAAACATTTATAAACTATATTACGAACCCTGGGTAATCAAACACTACCATGCGTCTCCTTCAGACAAATCATGAAAATTAATTTTTTTTCATACCTAGGGGCAGAAAGAAGCAAAACAAGACATTCATTCATTTCAAGTGTGAAAAATATCCCGAAAACTCAACGTAGGGGTTAGGTATTTTTAACATAGAATGTGTATGCAAAGTTTGAAATAAATCGGTCAAATAGTTTTTTAATGCCAGTGAACACCGCAAATCGTGTTTTTCCAGACACGTTGTACGAAAAGCTTCGCCACCGAATCGCTTGTAGATATTTTTGCATGAAAAATTACAAAATGTTATCACAGATAACAGACGTTTAGGCTCGATTTGAATCGTGTGTAAATACCCGCTACTGAAATTCCGAATAAATCAGGCGTCTGAAACACGTTTGGCAATCGTTTGTAGATGTCGCAGTGATCGATACAATGCAGGTAGAGTGCAGCTGTCAAACACGTGTAGCAAACAGTTGCGCAGATGGCAATAGTGAAACACGGATTTCCAACGTTTATCAATTTGAAAGTTTACACAGGTTTTTGAAGAAATTTTTTTCTAGCCTAAACGTCTGTTATCTGTGATGTTATTGAAATGATGTAATATAATGTACAAAAGTTTTGATCAATTCGCTTCACCCATCTTCCTAAAAAAGTGGCAAAAAACTGATTTTTTTTAACACTGAAACCCTTACCCACCCCTTAACACAATATGAGTTGGTGACTCAGGTTACTGCAACGTTGTTTTATTGTGATGTCTGCAAAAAATATGTTTTTCGGAAATACAAATTTTAAAACTTATTGAGTAAAGCCATGTCAAGTGATCCTCGAATTTTTCGCAAAATCACCGATTTTCATGAGGTATATTTTATTGCATAGGGATTATGGTGAATAGCTTTTGGTATAAATATTTCGTTAAAACTCCCTTTTTTCTTGGAGATATTAACCCTTAAACTTTCTTGTATAATAAAATTGTAAATTTTATATCTCAAAAACTACTGAAGATAATTGAATAAATTTTTGTACACTTATAGAATGATATTAACACTATCTCACAAAAATATATCTATTGTATAATCGAGTAAATAACGGTACTTTGCATCTATTTAAAAATTTCAATTGCATTTTTTCTTGTGTTCTTCACGCTAAAAATTTTCAGGAAATATATCAAATTACGCAGCAAACCTTCACCTTCAAAAATCTGTATTGATAATTTTTCATTTTTGTTCCTATCGAAAGTTATGGATGATTTTGTAACGGTGTGTTCCTTCAACGCATGGCCCACTTTGATGCAGCCCGCGAACACTTACATATTGGCAACGCCGCACGTCCTAATGCGCATCGCTTTGGAAAAGTGTATCTCATGTCCAAAATTGCCATCTCTGATATTAGAGTAAAAAGACAAGCTTTTCTTTACGGATTATTGAGAGCAAATGCTTTTCGAGTGATTTGCATACTTTTTTGCGTTATTATATTTTTTGCGAGTTATTGAGCAGTGGAATGTTTGAACCTGCATAGACACGATTTTTTGCAAAGTGACATATTTAACCACTTTTTTGTTAGTTGGTTCTGTCTGAGTGGTAGCACGGTATGTTTGCTCGCATTGTTGTTTATAATGTCGTTTTCGATTGAGAACCTAGACACTAACCCGGGTTAGTTGCTTCAAACGTTTTTAATGGAACTGAGTTGGGTTCTCGCAAAACAGCGGTGGTGTGAGCGAACCCGAAATATTTTTCAGGTTGGAACCCAACTCGGTTTTCAGTTCAGTGACCATTCATAAATTACGTAACTCAAAAATTGCCCAAAATTGACACTGTCTCCCCCCTTGTAACAAATTGTCACAAATTTCTCCACTCCCCCTCTCCTATTACGCAACAAATTCCTAGAATTTTTTTTCTTCTTCGGTGAAAACATGTTACGTAACGATCTAGCTAACTCCCCCCTATGTCACAACATGTCACAACTTGTTGTACCCCCTCCCCCTAAAAGTGTTACGTAATTCATGAATGGTCCCTCAGTGGCGCATAACCTAGGTTCGAAACTGGCATCAAACAAACGCTTTAACAGCAGTTAGGTCTGAAACTGAGTTAGTTTGCCTCAAGCAAAAACGACATAAGTAAGATCATTCAGTAAACAAAAACATGTGAAGTAAAATACTGTTGTCATAAGTTGTTCCCCTTTCCTGTATAATATTGTAGACAAATAATGAATTTGAATAAAACATAGACGTACTTTGACTTACAAAAGTGTCTTTGAAGATAGCAATAACATAAACTCATTACATAAGTTAAGTTTCGGTTATTTGCGATACAGCTTAATTGTAACGATAAATTATAATAAGAAAGTATTTATTAAATTACTATGATTTTTGTTGTGCACTTCGGTCAAAAAAATATAAAATGATCTCAAAATATCCGGAAAACATTCATCTTCGTTAATCCCTATAGAAAAGTTTGTTCTTTTGCTGCAATCGAGAGATGTAGCTTCTGTTAGTCATGCGATGCACACTTCCAACGCGATGCGCATTAGAACGTCGCGACGTACGGCGTTGCCAATATGTAAGTGTTCGCGGGTTGTATTAAAGTGGGCCATGCGTTGAAGGAACATACCGTTACTAAATCATCCATAACTTTCGATAGGAACAAAAATGAAAAATTCACAATACAGATTATTGAAGGTGAAGGATTGCTGCGTAATTTGACATACTTCCTGAAAATTTTTAGCGTGAAGAACACAAGAAAAAATGCAATTGAAATTTTTAAATAGATGCAAAGTACCGTTATTTACTCAATTATACAATAGATATATTTTTGTGAGATAGTGTTAATATTATTCTATAAGTATACAAAAATTCATTCAATTATCTTCAGTAGTTTTTGAGATATAAAATTTACAATTTTATTATACAAGAAAGTTCAAGGGTTAATATCTCAAAGAAAAAAGGGAGTTTTAACGAAATATTTATACCAAAAGCTATTCACCGTAATCCCTATACAATAAAATATACCTCATGAAAATCGGTGATTTTGCGAAAAATTCGAGGATCACTTGACATAGCTTTACTCATTAGTTTTTTGCAAAAAAAAAGATTTATTACCAAAAACCAAGAAAATCTATAAAATTCCGCGGACAAAATGTGAGCCGTCTAAGATTTTAAGAGAATCCTTTCTTGAAATTTAATGACCTTTTTATTAAATTTTCTGACAAAACTAATCGTTTAAGTCGACTTGGACATTGTGGATGAGGGTAGTAGTATAAAAATCCACGACGCTTTTTCAACGGAGGGGACGGAAAGTGTTTAATCAAGGGTGAAAACTTGGTGTTATTTTCTGAACATCAACCATGCGTGTATTTAATTTTTTTTTAATCTTGACGTAAGAAACGGTTGCAAATAATAATCCATAATTATTATAATGCTTTAATTTGATTGAGTACAAAAGACAAACGATAAATTAATGAACTTTGAAGGAGTATGAAAACTGATCCTCTCCATGTAACGTTCTACCACAGATAACAGACGTTTAGGCTCGATTTGAATCGTGTGTAAATACCCGCTACTGAAATTCCGAATAAATCAGACGTCTGAAACACGTTTGGCAAACGTTTGTAGATGGCGCAGTGATCGATACAATGCAGTTAGAGTGCAGCTGCCAAACACGTGTAGCAAACAGTTGCGCAGATGGCAATAGTGAAACGCGGAATTCCAACGTTTGTTCTAGCCTAAACGTTTGTTATCTGTGGTTCTACTTACTTGGCTATACAGTGTGCAGCAGTAAGGATCCATTGCTCAGCAATAATAGCTCCTCCACAGTTATGTCCGAAAGTGGTTTGTAACGACACTTGGAAAGGAGCTGCTCCTTCTTTTGCTTCCTCCCCACCAACTATCCTAGTCCATGACCCATCCTCGTTATCCCCATTTATCGCCGCTCCGAAACTATTACTTGTTACCGACGTGGTAAAAGAGCAGAAAAGTATCAACCACATGTAATCCATTGAGAACCGTACTCTTGAATGGAAGGCGTAAAAAATCGATGCTAGTTCCTTCGTCCAACTAGGTACTATTACAAATGATTCCAGGTGGGTGAAAACGTACAACTTATAATCACCGATAGTGATCCCGCTGTGCTCCACTTGAAGGTCTAATTTTATTACTAGCCCACTTGAATCCGCGAACAGAAGGTGAAATTAGGTAGCGCCATACAATCGAAACTGATAAAAATAAGAACAGTGACCTAGACTACACGGTAGTTGTTTGCATAATAGCAAGTGTTGCAGTAGTACATAGAATTTTCCATGTCACTTTTGTGGCACAAGACAGCACACTATACGGAACTTATACTTGAAAATTAAATCCCATTTCCTTCTGAGTATAATGACATTCAATTAGCTAAAGATTACTCTGTAGAAAAATACATGCAAAGTAGTAAAAGAGCATTTTCTGAGACTCGAATTATTTGTTTTGATGAAATGCCCAATTCTTTATTTCGCATAGTAAACGATAAAAGTTGAATTTAAGCATGTCCATATGATCTTGCAATGTCTGATTTCATATCTACAACTAAGTGTCCACCAGGTAAGCTACTAATGAGCTTGTCGGTTTGTGCTCGTGCTTCTAATTGAACTCCTCGATGGCTTGCCGAACTTTACTCCAAACTAGTGATCGCATGTCGAATTGAATATGAAGAACTCAGTTTTTCATATGCATTCTAACTTTCATTTATTCCTTCAAGCAGATTACAATGCTTACTTCCATACAGGCCCGTGTGCAATGGGGTGGAGGCGAGGTTGAGGGTTCAAAGCACTCTCGTGAATATTTCGATTTACTTTTGAAAATTTCTTAATTTCCTGATCAGGAAACCGCTTTATATTGCGAGCCGTTTTGACACATTAGATGTTATTTCAGTGCGGTCATGCTAGGAACAAGTTGTTCTTCTTCTTCTTCTTCTTCCAATTCTGTTTATTTTCCGTCGGCCTATTTCCGCTACGAGGCCAAACACCGACGCCAGAGAGGTGACACTCCCTCCCACTATCTGGATTGGATATCGACCCATCAACTCATGGACCGGGGACCAACGGCTTTACTTCCCTTCCGAAGGAAGGCGTGACCTCAGATTTTTCTCACCTCTGAAAAATCTCAACGAACTCGACTGGGATTGAACCCAGACCAACTGGGGTGGGTGGCGGTCACGCTTACCACCCAACCATCGGCGCCGTCAACAAGTCGTTAAAGAAACCCTTTGAGGGTGGCTGTAAAGGGATGCAAGTCATGTTGGTCGGCATCTCCGAATCGGTACGTGTCAAGAAATGTTTCGATATTAGCAGTAGTTGTGAGTAGACCAGTTACATAGCAAAGATCAATCAGCGGGATAGCAGCAGCAACTAATGAGGAAAAACACGAACGAACAACACAAAGTCGGAGAAAATCGGAGTATCTTTGTCTGAAGAAATTTCACCGCCGTTAATCTTTCCGTCGGAGTGGCTGAGAACTACACTGAAAATATAAATTCATAAATATAATGAAATTGATCGTGCAATGCACGAGTTCATTTGTCATTTTTTGCAACGAAATATTTCCGTGCATTGTAAATCATTCATTCCATGAACTGAAAAATGGCCGCTTGGCGAACGAAAGTTTTCGTAAATTTTACTTTTCTAGCGTACATTGCACGAATGTTATCCTTGATATCGACATTATTTTTCAAAATGTTTCGTTTATTTTAATGTTTGTGTATATTACGAACATATTCGTTGGTCGCACGAATTCATTTCGTTCATCTTAGATAAGTAAGATAAGCATATTATTTTGACATTGCTCCAGCAGAATATGGATCGAGCTCGGTTTCTTTGTGAATTATTCCGGTAGAAAGAAAAACACAAACTTATTCATACCAAACCTACGAAGAGTTCGCGATGGCTCAACTGAATCCGACCGAATCCGTACTGCTCCGGATTTTGGATCAAATGTTAGCAAAAGAGGTTCAGGAAATCTTCCTGAAACCGGCGGAAACAGATACGGTTACTAAATAGTCATACCGAGACCAGCGTGATGATCAATAATTATCTGACGTATTGCAACACGAACTCCATATTCTATCTCTATTGATGCTCTTTTGACGTTGACGGTTTGACGAATGGTGCTCGTAAATATTATAATGGCTTTCGTATATAGCAGCGAACAATTCGTTTGCCTAATGAAGCCGTTTCGTAATAAGCCAACGAAAGTCGTTTCGTGGTTTTTATGAAAAATTCGTAATAAAAAATAAAAGTGTTTAAATGGAACTAGGAATGATTCATCAAATGTACGAAAAATTCGTACATTTTATGAAAATTTTATGAAAATGCAGGGAGAAATTCTGCAGCCGGGGAACTCTCAGCAGCAGTTAGCAGATAAAAAGGAACACCAAGAAGAATACCTTAAAAAGGTAGTTGTATAGAGATGCAATTCATTACAGTCAGCAGATCCGAATCGGTTCACGTCTCGGTGGGTGATGATATTTGCTACAGACATGGCCAGGTCAGTTATACCGCGATGGTTGGACAGCAAGCTAGAAACAGCAGCAATGAAAAAACACGAACGAATAATTCTAAATAAAAAGAGCAAGAGAGCAATCTCTCCTGAAACAATAGCCTAACGGTTGCCCCGAAGTAGAGGGTTGAGAGGAACGAGTCGGTGGGCTTACAAGAAATTACTACCGTAAGAATCCGACACTCCCCGAGCCAGCAGGCATTAATGTTTGTTGAGGATTCCTGTTCGTTAACTGACCCAAGTTGTTGAGCAGAGTCGATTAGTACACAAGTTTCGATTCCCCAGGCCTCGGAAAAAAAATCTTTATAGTTTGAATGAAGCTATACCTTTCTTATATAAGAAATTTTAAAAAATTAAAACCCCTCCTTGATAATTATTTGCGCATTACTCGCAAGCACGAAATACCGTTGCATTCAGCACAATTTGATTAAAAAACCATATAGTTGAAACAGGGTTTGCTTTGTCCAGTTTATACGCTGTAAGACCTTCTAAACAATTCTTACATCGAAGAACTCAAATCCCAACCTTAGGCTCGATGTTTTACTAACTATTATATTATAAGTGAAAGAAAGGAGCTTTAGGAAGCATAGTCTGGTTTTACGATTAATAGTTTCATGCATCTTGATACCCATCACGTTATTTGAATTTGAAGAATAATGCGTACAAAATCCATATCTCCGCTCTCCCATAACAAGGCTTAAGGCCTATTTACACCCTCGATGAAAAGGAACGTGAACTAGTTTGAAGGAAACTATACCTTTCTTATATAAGAAATGTTAAAAAATTAAAACCCCTCCTTGATAATTATTTGCGCATGGGTGTGCTTCCATACTACACATCACTTCAATATTGTACCACAGATAAACAGGGATATCATTCCGTATCTCAAAACGGTACGTTTTGCCTTTCTCATATTAAGAAAGGCTATGCAATCACTGTAAAAATCGACTTTTTAACCCAGGCCCGGAGGGCCGAGTGTCATATCCCATTCGATTCAGTTCGTCGAAATCGAAAAATGTTTGTTTATGTATGTATTTAAACTCACACAATTTTCTCAGAGATGGCTGAACCGATTTTCACAAGCTTAGTTTCATCAGAAAGGCTCCCATAAGCTGCTGTTGAATTTTTAGTTGATCCGACATCCTGTTCCGGAGATACGGGTTGAAGAGTGCGGTCACACAGCAAATCCCATATAAACTGGTACCACTATGATGTCCAAATAATGTAATGCATATTTAAAAGGGTGCAACATTACTTTGATTTGCAGGTCTAGATCACTAATGATCATTCAAAGTAGCTTTGACCACATTGGCCACCTATGACGGTTCATGATGCCCTCGGGGAACTCGCCAAGTTCCTAACCTAATATCACACCTATTTCCCACCGAATTCTTGACCGATTTTTACAAATTTGATTTCTAATGAAAGATACAATAACCCCATTGATTGCTAATAAATTTCATTCGGTTCTGGATTCTGGTTCCGAAGTTACAGGTTGATTAATATGGTCACACTATAATTTCCCATATAAACCGTTACAATCGCAATACCTCAGAGGCTAAAAACTATTGAATTGGTCACTAAATTACTTCGATTAGCAGATCTAGATCACTGATTGCCAATGAAATATTCTTTGAATATGAATGAATACTATCGACGATTCCGGAAGTCCCGTATTTCGGGCATATTCCACAGTTAAAGTCACATTGGTTCTTCGGTGATGACTAAACCGATTTTCACACATCAAGTCTCAAATGGAAGCTATAATATGCAATTGGACGTAGCATCGAGCCACCGCCCCCTTATTCTTACACCTTTACACTAGTATGCAGTTGAATATTGCATCGCATTCCTCTTCTTACCCTTCTTACCCTTACACCTCCCTACTTCATCACCTAGAAATTAGAAATTATAAAATATGAGGGAATGAGACGATTCTGTTCATGCATTATGATTTTATTGCGAATGTTTCATGGTTGCTACTGGTCCACCGTTACTCTCTCTCTCTTTCCTAAATGAATTCTTGCGACTGAATCGCAAAGCAACGAAAAGACTATTTACTATTTTATACGTATATTCATGTTAGTTAAGGTACATTGTTTGAAATCTATTGCAGTTTATTATACAATACATATTTGACATATTTATATTGCATTTCCATCTATATACACTCATTGGCTAATTGACATTAAATGGACGTAGCTAATGTACATTAACAGATATTTATTGTCTGCATATTACTATTATGATTCATATTGAGAATTTTGTTTTATTTTCGAATGTGCATATAACTATGTCGCTTCATGCTGTCGTTACACCAGCTAAATAATTCAAACTTGTATTACTATTATCTTAACAAACTGCACTTGAGATGTAGTATTTGTACCACATATAGGATAAGATGTTTCTTTGCAGAACTCTGAAATAATGTCACCCCAAAAACTATTCTTAAATAATACGCAGCTACGAAATTATAGTAGTTGGCCAAGTTTATTATCTAGTTATTGATTGATTTAGCCTACTATAAATAAGGAGCAGTCTCATGTTTTATTAATAGTATTGTCCTTGACAGTAATTTGTTCAAATAATTATCATTCGACTGTGTTGCAATGTGCTATACTACCGTTGTACGCATATTTGTCATATGCTCCATGTGATTCACTATAATTGGGCCAATTATGCGTAGAGCGGCAGTATGGGGAAGTTTCGTTACAATAACTTCAAGAAGTGATACAATAGGTTTATTTAAGATTCGATGTCTTAGTTCAAAATGCCTGTTGGATGCTTGGATTTGCTCTCCGTCGAACAGGACGATCCACTCTTCGAACTATCTTGGTCCGAATTATACCCTGGATCGTTTGTCAGTTTTTTCGCCATCTCCACTTTCTCATTCCATTCTTTCAAATAATCTACCACCGTGTTATGCCCGAACGTCTCAGCCTCATCAACCGGACGATTTCCCCATCTGTCTTTAGCATCATGTGGAACTCCACAATGTTCAAGCAAAAACTTTACACATTCCAGATGCCCTTCGGAACAGGCCAAATGTAACGCCGTTCTTCCATCGTAGTCGGACAACGTGATATCCATTCCGGATAGCTTGTGCCTTCGCAGAGCAGTTACATCGCCACTTGCAGCCGAGAACAACAAATTTACTACCGACAGTCCTTTAGTTTCGTAACGATGGCGGCGCGGATCTTTCTTATTTGAACCATGTTTTAGATTGTCGTACAGATGAAAATTGAAAATATTCACTAGTTCCTCACAGAACTGAACTCCGCGGCAACTATTCCCCAGCGGATCTAATGGAGGAGACCACATGAAAATGCCCATAACATTCGGGATGACCAGCATAACGCCACCGCAAACGCCTGATTTCGCTGGTAGGCCAACCTTAAAAGCAAACTGACCAGAAAAGTCATACATTCCACAAGAATGCATCAGTGAAAGAACATCTCGTACATTTTCCGATTGTAGGACTTTTTCCTCCGTCAGTGGACAGATCCCGCCATTAGCCAATGTGGAAGCGACTATCGACAGAGTTTCACACGTTGCTTCCATCGAACAGCATTGAAAATAGAAATCCATACATTCACGTAAATTGGCCTTATCAGGGTAGCATTTATGTTCGCGCATGTAGAATCCTAGTGCATAATTTCGATCGGCTGCTTCCCGTTCCGATAGAAATACTGCATTGTTGAAACCTAACGGTTCACCTCCTGCCATTCGACTAAACCAAGTTTGAGTATAATCAAATTTCTCAGCAAGCGTCATCTCAGGGTGAACTAATGTCTTCAACAAAGAACAAGTCAGTATAGATCCAGCATTGATCATCGGGTTGTGAGGTTTCTTATTGTAGTCTAGTACCAGTTCGTTAAAATTTCTTCCACTCGGTTCCTGTCCAACATACTGGTGAACCACATCCGACCCAAGCTTTTCCAAGGCAATTGCGTATGTCAAAGGTTTGCTGCAGCTCTGTAGTGTGAAGGGAACACACGAGTCACCGATCGAGAATCTCTGACCATCCACCGTGCAGATGCTGACACCCCAATAGTCAGGATTAACACGTGCCAGTTGCGGAATGTAGCTTGCCACTTTGCCGTCGGTGTTACTTTTACATTTCCAATAGATTTCTTCGAGGTCCTTTGTGAATCCATGAAAATCTGGAATCACAAACTGGTGCCGGAATGCACGAGCAATGAGTACAATGTTTGGTGATATAACCGCCTTGAAGGTTTCCGCATTGAGATGTTGTGTCAACGGAGAACCACCGTCGTAATTGTTCAACTTGTGAACCTTTTTCAGATTCTCCATCATTTCCCCAATGCGAGGATCGGTACGACGAATGCCAGTGGTGCGCAGCGCCTACGAAGTAATACGCATATTGTACTAATGTGATGCAAGGTCGAGCGTAAAACTTACCGCCAGAAACTTTCCAATATTGAGCAGATTAGTGTCTTCATTTTTAAACATGTCGAAGAGTAGATCTTCAGCTTGCTTTTTGTCAGTATCACGTTGTCTGGAAAGAGTAACAGTGAAAATAATTAAACAGCTACAGAAATATACAAATCATGCTATCAAAGAAAAGTAGTTCATTTGTGCATAAAAAGCTACGAAGACAACATGAAAAACCTACGGAAGATACTCACATCAAGACCATTGATAAATTTCTCCGAAAATGATAGCTTTGCACAAAAGTTCAAATATTAGTGATCAGATTACAAATATGAAACAAATTAGTACAATTGAACGGCCCAAAGTCGAATAGGCAGACCATGCAATGTACAACCTCTTTAATTCTATTAGAATGTAAGTCAGCTAGAAACTTTGAGTGTAAAATTCGGACTGATGTCCTTCGACGTAAAAATATTTTAAAGGGGTCTCTCCTGAAAAAGTTGACAAGGACGAGCCAAATTTGTAGAAATCGAATGAAGTAAAATCACTCGTAAGCACGAAATAAAGTTGCATTCAGCACAATTTGGTTAAAAAACCATACAGTTGAAACAGGGTTTGCTTTGTCCAGTTTATACGCTGTAAGACCTTCTAAACAATTCTTACATCGAAGAACTCAAATCCCAACCTTAGGCTCGATGTTTTACTAACTATTATATTATAAGAGAAAGAAAGGAGCTTTACGAAGCATGGTCTGGTTTTACGATTAATAGTTTCATACATCTTGATACCCATCACGTTATTTGAATTTGAAGAATAATGCGTACAAAATCCATATCTCCGCTCTCCCATATCAAGGCTTAAGGCCTATTTACACCCTCGATGAAAAGGAACGTGAACTTCATGCGCACTAAATTGTTTTTAATTTTTCAATACACTGGAACCTCCATTTACGAACCAAATCGGGGTTCGTAAATTGAATTTGTTCGTAAAAAAGTGTTCGTTATTTTGGATTTAGTTCGCACAAAAATGGTACGTCATTTGGGATTTAGTTCGTACAAGAAGTGTCCGTTATTTGGGATTTGGTTCGTAAAAGAAATTCTCTTCACATTATTATTGAATTTCCTTTCGTAAAAGCGAAATTGAATGATTATATAGCTTAAAAACGATTCTGTTTCAGGTAGGTAGGTCCTATATTTACTTATGTTCCAGGTATTCCAAGAATTTTCTGGAATGGAGGTCTAAAGATCCACAGGCGTATCCAGTTATCTTTCGGTCGTATATGGATCACGGTGTGTATAATAGAACAATATTATGGCAAAAAATAAGCATCGTTGAATTGTTCACAATTGGATTAAGGAAACTTTTACCTTCAATTTGAAACCAATTCGGAAATAATCCACCGAGGGATCCTGAACATTTTTTTTTTCAAGTTCAAATATAAATACCATGAGTTATGAATCTTACTATATACGTGTTCTAACTATCACGGATCATTCAAAACATTGAGTCCAATCGAGGTCCTACAGAGTCCAAAGTAGCATTATCTATAAACACGATTGAGTGTGTATTACATAAGAAAAAACTTCAACATTTGTCAATTCGTTTATTTCGCTAGCAGAATTAGTTTTTCTAAGCGTATAACTAAATGAAAACAAAACCGATCAACCTTCTAATAAGAAGTTAAACTATAGTTTCCATTATCAAATGGTATTGTTTATTCTATTTTTTCGCATAAAAACGTGTATTACAACCACCGACAAACTGACATGACAACTAGAACGATTTCAGTGAAAATTTTTGGCAAATAATTTAAACTCGGAACAGTAGCTCCATCTTCATAATGAGTTACACATCATTACTTAACATGTCTTTTGCAAAAGAACACTAAAGTCCTCTAGTAAAAGTCTGGACAAGACATATTCAAACGAGCAGAAGTTTTTCGAATTCAAATGAGCGGAGCATCATATATTAATGTTTTAAGTAGAAAGTATTGTACGTTTCATTGGAAACGAGTCGTTTAATCATTTTGAGGCAACGAATTGAATTGGCGCATTTGATAATAAATTCTGAAGAACGTCGAAAAATATATATTACCCAAGTTTAATGTGTGCTAATTATTTACTTTAACTGAATTTCTCATTAAAACTGACTAAAACTGTGCTTCTAAAGTTTCAGGTTTTCGTATGTTTTGTTTACAATAAGATTTTTACACAAAATTGCACCACCTTTTATTAAAGTGTCATCCCATAAGAAATACATTGCGCCGAATAGCGCTGCGAATCTTGCTGCGACGAAAAATAATCATCGTGTCTCCTTTGGAAAAGCACGGACAATATTGCGGTATTGACTGGCTTTGTTCTCTGGTTGATTCCATGAAAAGTGAATCGAAAAAATTGAATCAACTTCAAGTCGGTTCCGACAGCATGAAGTAACAAGTTACTATACGCTCGTCCGGACATGCCGCAGACTCAGGTGATTTGCATTCTAATGCCAAAAGATCCTAACTCCTGGGGTAGCATGCAAAAGGTTAAGTCGCCGGGAAACTCTAAGCTTGCTCAAATGACCCTATCCCACGCTTTTCAAAACTTTCTTCCTTCAACTCCTTGCTCTCCCTGGAGTACTATGGCTCATAATATTGAAAAATATACTTCACCTTCCAGTGCCTTGCTAATTAAATGCTGTTACAACAACTTCGTGATTTATTATCACATTGATTAATAAACTATTCCATTTCCGAGAATGAAACGATTTACGACCAGACCGTAGATCTTTCGCTGAAAATGCAGTGTATGCCATTTGCCCTGATTTACCTCATATTTGGTCAAATATTGTTTATATATATGTTTACAAAATTTATTAAGCTGTTTATCAAATGTTCAACAAAACTAGAACATATATTTCTAAGGTTATAGTTTTCTTTAACTATTTCAAGTATAGCCCAACTTCTTTGAGCCAAGTGCCTTGAAACTATGGTTGTCTATTTTCTTTTGTCCAAACTTCTACTGGAGGAACTCTAGTTACATAGAGTAGCTTCGATGATTATTAGAGAGTTGACTGAAAATTTCGTAACTCGTACTGTCAAACGAACGTCCGTTTGACAGTACGAGTTACAAAATTTTGTGTCGACTCTCTAATAATATCTTGCCAAATTTGAAAATACAGTGTCATGTCAGTTTGTCGGTGTTACAACTATTGGGTCAAGGTAGCCTGCCATATCGGTATAGTTGTAAATATGCAGAGCCAGTTTTTTTTTTCTAAGTACATAACTAAGTGAAAACAAAACCGATCGTGTATATTTTTACATCTACCTTCTAATAATAATTTAAACTGTACTTTCAATATGAAAAGGTATAGTTTTGGCTATTTCTTCACATGGAAACGTGTATTTCAACTATTGGGTCTATACAGTCTGCCATGTCGGTATAGTTGTAATAGCGGGAGTAATTTTTTCTAACTGCATGACTTAGTAAAAACAATATATATTTTTACATACGCATTTTAATGATAAGTTAAATGGCACTTCCCAAAAAAAAAATATAACTTAGGCTATTTTTTCGCATAAGAAACGTGTAGCACTACTATTGGGTCATAACAGCCTGCGATACATTTCTTTTGTAAGAAATGTAAAACAGTCAAAAAACCGGTATTTTTCACTTTTTCCCAAATTAGGAATTCTTTCTCATGGCTCTTAGGGGGTTTGTGTGGCATTTCTACAACGATCTGCATTGCATCACAGCGGTTATTTCAAAAATGTATTTTTCGCCATAAGAGTTCGTGCGCGAGAATTCCTAATTTGGGAAGAATTTATTATTTACGCCATTAAAATTAATGAAAATGTTGGACGCGAAATTAACTCTATGAAATTAACTTGCTATGAAAAGTTTTCACATGTTTTTCTTCGGAGTGTTTTACATTTCTTATAAAAGAAATGTAAAGAATTCGCTAAAACATTCAAGATTTTTCCGAGGGCCGAGTCTTATACACCAATCGACTCAGCTCGACGATTTGGGACAGTGTCTGTGTGTGTATTTATTGTTCAATATATTAATTGTTCAATTGTTCAATATATTAATAATTAATAATATTTGGCCTTCTTAAATGAATTATAATTATAATTCATTTAAGAAGGACAAATATTATTTCGATAAAGCGAATTTCGTATTTCATTTTTTTGTCTGCAGCCACTACACTACCGAACAATTTCAAGTTGTCTGGATGGAACTGAATTACTTATTGGTGCAAAAATTTCCATTTCTGACTGCAAATATTCTATTTTATAACCATCGAATCGATCTGGAACATATCTAAGAAAATGAAAAGCGAAATAAAAACTCCAAGCAGCAACGTAGCCAAGAGGTGGTTTAGGGGGTACATAAAAAATTCCTTGAAATTTTTTTTTTCTTCGGTGAAAACATGTTACGTAACAATCTACTTACTCACCCTCCCCCTATGTCACAACATGTCACAACCTGTCGAACCCCCCCCCCTCCTAAAAGCGTTACGTAATTTATGTATGGTCCCAAAATTTACTGTTCAAACTAATTTTGCTCGAGAGTCTTCAGCAACTTTTTGCGAGTGCTATTATAAACTATTTGTTGAATACATGAAGGTTCCGTATGTTCAGGGTATCAAAATATTTTAAGCTATTATGATATTTTAATGCCTTGAAAATAAGCTATTATGGTTTACTGGTTATCATAAATCTTTTCTACTGTTTATGAACAATAAAATTTACATTTTATCCAAAGCTTGAGTTCGTGAAGCTCACAATAAAAATTTATTTTAGACAAAAATAGATTTAAGAACATTTCGTAAATATCATTTTATGGGTCGATATACTACACGTAGTATTGACGCTTTCGACAAAGTTGTTTTAAATGACAGTCTCAACAAATTCGATAAAGACACGAAGTCTGCTACTATTTTTTTGACAAATTGATTCTTTATCATTTTAAAACTTCAAAGATGACGGTTTCGGAATTATGCCATTCTGACTGTAAGTTCGATTTTCACCAAACCCCCACCAAACCAAATTTCTGGCTACGCCGCTGACTCCAAGGAAGTAGAAAAAAAACGTTCTACACTCATCCACAAGAAACTTCTTCGAATACTACCTATCTGTTATAATACAGTGAAGACCCGATTTAATCAACCCCCGATTTAGTCTGCCCCCAATTTTGTCTACCCCGATTTTTGGGGCTCTAGCAGACGAATAGTAGGCTGAATTCGAGTAAATCCTTTCTTAAGCTTCTTAAAGATGGAAATATGCAAAAATAAAAAAAATCAATCTACTTTAAATTTTACGCTGAAAGACCCCTTAAATGGAAATTTATATTAACCTTCCGGGAGTCGCGCTAGTGCACTGAGTGCACGCTGCTCTGAAAATCTGGCGAAATCGTCTTAGGGCATAAGCGGCTGCTCGTTCAGTGGGCCATAAGCGCGACTTCCGGAGGGTTAAATAATCAGAAATAGGTATGAAATTACAGGGACTAAAGAAGAATATTTTACAGCTTTGGTTCATTATAAAGAAAGATAGAAATATGTCCCGATTTTGTCCATGTCCCCATTTAAAAAAAAAGCCTGAAATACCACCTTGGGCCGGTTAAACTGGTCATTACTGTATTTATTATTCACTGTGTCCCACATTAATAGGTACAACCTATTTTTTGAGGACATTTTGTTAATTGCATCGAAGTGCACCAAATTTTTAGTAGTCTTCAAGGGGTTATTTTATCGATTCCTTCCAAAATTTGGTGAACCTACTTCCATTCGTGCGATAGTTTATGTTGAAAGGGTATTCTAAATTAATTGGTATACTTAACGACTTATATGTTGCGAATTGAGAAAATACAGGAATTTTTCAGCATTTTCCCTCTACAATATTACAAACAAACTTTCCCTAAATAAGGTTGTGAGTATTATAAAAGTATTTGAAATTTTTTAATTGTATTATTTTTTAATGAGCAGAGTAATGACCGTCGCTCCACAACGCAGTTTAGTTTTCATGGCTTGCAGTGAGCCCGATCTCTCGAATTACTGAACTGAATATTATAGAATGGGCGTTAGTTTTTAGTATTCTTTACTAATTTAACCCACCGAAAATCGCGCTAATAGCTCTGAATCAGACCCGGTTTTGTCTACCCCCGATTTTGTCAGCCTCATATGAAAATTGATAGTTAGTAGTTTGATAGGCTCTAGCAGACAAACTAAGTTGAATTCGAGTAAATCCTTCCTTCAGCATACTTTTCTTATCTTAGAGGTATTTCAGTCATTTGATTTTTTGAAAAAAAAAATTGTCAAAAATTAAAGCTGGGATAAACATGCTCTAATGATTTTTGATGATAATTGGAGAATAACAACATTACAAGTAATTGTTGTTGATATGTTTCTGGAATGCAATATTTACGCTTCATTATGCAAGTGTACATAGGGTAAGGTGGGGCAAATCTGACCGTTGGGTAAACCCGACCACCTCTGTTATCGAAAATCGGAACTATACGCGAACTAATATCAATGTTGTCGTGTAGAGCAACGAAAATAATCATAATGGTGGCATGACAGCAATTTATTAGTCTACATTGAGATGCTCAAACGACAATAATTGTGTTTTTTCAAATTTTGATTTGATTTTTGTGCATCATTGACAGGATATTTCTTATTGTTAAAGTGATTGCATAAAATGTTAATGGATTTAAATTCTTTGATTAAAGTCCTACAAAGTGCATAGATGAATTCAGTCCAACTTTTTTCATATTTTTTTTTAATTGCATCGTAATGAAAAATGACGCGGTGGGGCAAATCCGTCCTCTAAATAGCGGGGTAAATCCGACAGATTTTTTGCTAAGAAAATGATTATTTATCAAACTGAAATATATTTTTATTTTTATTATTTTTTTTCTTGCGCAATGGCTCATGATTGCAAACAAAAGACACAAAATCGTGATTAATAAAGTATTCGTCGAGCAATTGCTCCGATGCAAATGGGAATATCTTTACGTGCTACTGCTTGTGATTTTGACATTCCAAGAATGACATTGAATTCCATTTTCTTCTTGTTATAATTCAATAACATAACATTCATTGATTTATCAATGAAAATCTCTATAATTTGGATAATATCTGTACTAAATCATCCAAAAACATAGGCGGTCGGGTTTACCCCACCATTTTTGAAAACAGCAAAAATGAACTTTTCCATAAAACGCTTGAATCTCAAAATTTTCCCAAGATACGAATAAAATGCTATATATAGAAAGTTGTCTAGATAATATGATATATAAGACGACATGATCCAATGTAAAATAAGCATTTTACAGCCAAAACCATTTACTTGGTCGGATTTGCCCCACCTTGCCCTACCAGTGAAAATTCCAAAAACAAAATATCACTTCTGCTAATTGTGATTGAATAGAAACATCTTATTGGTATGAACATTTACCGCTATATATTTGTATTCACATTTTGAACTAATTCTGAAAACTGATATATTCAAACTTCCACAATAATAAGTATTAAAAACCACCAAGTACAATTATTAAACAAGCACTTTTTTACACAATCATATCTAAGTTCTTACTAAATTGAATGTTCTATTTTTGTATATTTCACTAAACACTGCAAACGTAATCTCTATTCGTCGTATAAACTGAAGGATTCACAATCTTAATCACATCTCCATGTACCTTATAAAATTTGCTAGCAACTTAACGAAGGCTTCACGCTGTTTCGCTGGGATACCATTGTTATTGTCTCCGTGAGTCACATCTTCGTGGTCGGTATGTTCACAATCCGTAAGTGTATCCATGTTAGCGTTAATGTACATATGGCAATAGCCAATTACACTTAATTTTTAATTTCAGATCTATACAACACTCGTGACAGTCCTCGATCCGATCGTTATCAAACTGGACCGGCTGCAAGGTAAGAAACGTTCTTTTATATGGTTGATCGGAGCTCTCGAGATGGTTATTTTGATTATTAATTATCAAGTTGCGCATCGACCAAACTGGAAAATATAATTTTTAGTAGAAAATCGCAAATTGAGTGTCGTGTAGCTATACATCTACAAATGTATTAGCACTCCTAATAAGCTGGGTAAATCTAAAAACAGTCTTTATATTATTGATGGTTGTTGCCAAGATTACAACAAAACACGTCATTCATCAAATGACCACAGAACCACAGAAAATAGTCATTTTGTTAAATTTTAGTAAGTTGCAAATAACATTTTCTGATCCAAACATCTGTGCTTGTAAGTCATTTATCATGTGCTAATGGAATATCACGCTGATCGACTTTTGAACAGTTAGCATAAGCTTGATGAATTCCCTACTTATAGTCTCAAATTTGATCTACTTTTTTATAATGAGTAACGCAAATTCATGATATAGTGGCAAACACACCTATGACGTTTCATGATGTAGTTTACCACACCCCCATGATCTTTTATATTGCGACGACTGAAAACGCTAAGAATATTAAGTTTGTTTAATAAATTTGCATGTGTTTCCAACCATCCACGCAACAAACTTATTCAAGCTTTGTATGAGTCACTATAAATACTTCTAGAAATAGCAAATAGAAGGCATAATACTTACTCTGGTATGACTGTACCATGATTGTTATGGTCTATTTCCTTGTAAAACGCTGCCCTTTTGCTGTAGATTCTTGGCGATAACGGTACACATACCTGAAGAAGAGACAATGTTGTTGTTTGAATAAAACCTCGTAGAATTTGTTGTAGAGATGCCCCTCCTACAGTCCATATAACTCGTTGATTTTGGTTGTACAATTTATTTAAAGAATTTTCAGTGTTTAACCAAGTTTGATTGATATACAAATACAATACAATATCTTGATGCAACAATTGAATTTTAGCATTGAAAATGCTTCATTCGACTATATGAGGCTGGGGCTAGGGGTACAACTTTGCATGACTGTTGGTGACCTAGATCTACAAATTCAACAGTTGTGTTTACATTTTGGAAAAAAATTCACCTTTTTACATTCATCGCGTAATTCGTTAGAATCGGGATTTGCTGCGTGATCGTACGTATCATCCTGTAATTCAGGAACCAGAACTCGGATCCACACAAAATTCAACAGCAGCTGATGGACTTTTCATTTAAAATCAAGTTTGTCAAAATCGGTTCAGAAAATTCCGAGAAACCGATGTGGACAAATCAACAAATTTTGTTTTGTAACCATACTCTTCAACTCGTAATCCGGAACAAGATGTCGGTTGAAAATGAAATTCAATAGCAACCTATGGGAATATGATACCTTTCATTTGAATCTTAGTTTGTAAAAATCGGTTCAGCCATCTCCGAGAAACCGATGTGGACATTTTGTTAACAAATCCGCACATACGCACACATACATACATACATACATACATACATACATACATACATACATACATACATACATACATACATACATACATACATACATACATACATACATACATACATACATACATATATACATACATACATACATACATACATACATACATACATACATACATACATACATACACACAGATATTTTGCGGTCTCGGCGAACTGCGTCGAATGTTATATAAGACTCGGCCCTCCGGGCCTCGGTTAGAAAGTCGGTTTTTGGAGCAATAGCGTAACCTTTCTATATGAGAAAGGCAAAAGAATAATATTTAATTAGCTTAATCAGCATGAGTTCAATGTTATCTTCATGTGATTATATTTTGAAATGTTGGTGGAATGGGTTTGAAAGTGGAGGGAATGGGGGGTTAGTAGAGTGGGAGTGGAGGATGCGTCAGAAATCCTTCATCTTATTTCGGTATACGGGGTGGATGAAGGAAATGCGGGCGTGAGGGTGGTCCAAGGGGAGGGGAGTGATGAAGGAGGGAGCCCGGAATTCCGGACTTCCGGAATCGTCGATAGTGGACAATATATTCAAAGAATGTTTGATTGGCAATCAGTGATCTAGATCTGCGATTAGAAGTAATTTGGTGACCATTTCAATAGTTTTTTGCCTCTGAGGTATTACGATTGTACCGATTTATAAGGGAAATTCCAGTGTATCCTTACTAATACCTAATAATGAAATTCAGCAGCAGTCAATGGTATTACTGTATCTTTCATTTGAAATCAAGTTTGTAAAAATCGGTAGAGAATTCGTTGGGGAATGGGTGTGATATTAGCTTAGGAACTTGGCGGGTTCCCCGGGGGTGTCATGAACCGTCATAGGTGGCCAACGTGGTCAAAGCTGCTTTGATTGATCATTAGTGATCCAGACCCGCAAACTAGAGTAATGTTCCATCAATTTTAATATGTGTTACATCATTTGAACATCATGGTGGTATCAGTTTATATGGGAATTTGCTGTGTGACCGCACTCTTCAACCCGTAACTCCGGAACCGGAAGTCATATCAACTAAAAATTCAATAGCAGCTTATGGGAGCGTTATACCTTTCAGATGAAACTAAGTTTGCGAAAATCGGTTCAGCCATCTCTGAGAAAATTGTGTAAGTTTAAATGACACACACATACATACACACAGACACTTGCCGATCTCGACGAACTGAATCGAATGGTGTATGACACTCGGCCCTCAGGGCCTCGGTTAAAAAGTCGATTTTTACAGTGATTGCATAGCCTTTTTTATATGAGAAAGGCAAAAATGGACGCATCGGAGGTCGAGAAAAAAGAATTGGAGTTCAAGACGCTGCAATTTGATTTGTGAAATGCGGTCATGAGTGCTTTCATAGGTGAGAAAATTATTTATTAACGGGGTAATACCTATGAACCTAATATTATTGTCATTATTCCAGAAAATTGATAAACTGTCGAAAGGAGCTAATACAGCATTTTTAAGTGAGATTGGAAACGTTGGAATTTAGGAGTTGTAATTATGCAAATTTAAGAATATAATTTAAAAACCGAAAATCTAGAACTTACATTTTAACTATAACGAAGTGAAAAGATTTTGTGCGTGCTTCTAATTCTGTTCACAATCTAAAGTTAAAATTGAAAAAAATCTGAAATCACTTGGGATTCGGTGCAAAATACGAGCACCTCACGATAGAGAAAAAAAACAATAATCAAGATATTAATTACGCCTTTTTTGAAAACAAAAAAAAGTTTTTTCATTTAAATGGATTTTTTCATAGTTTGAAAAAAAAAGCATATTTCAACTAACAAATAACATGCTTTGTTTAAAAAAAGATATAGGTTCAAAAAATATATTATTGAATCTACACAAAGTCGTATTAGGGCTTAATGTTAATAGAAACAACAACCATTTTTTTGTAATCTAATAACAAATATTTTTGATCTAAAAAAATTGCAAACCAAAAATATTTTTTTTTGGTTGCTTTTTGGTTTCTAAGCGAATCATTGTAGAATTTAATATACATTTTTCTGCGCTGTCAAAAAATTTCGACTGGGAAATTTTTATAGGTGCTTCGCAGCTTTATTATGAACAATTTGTTTAATGAAATTTTATTATTGTGTTTAGAGAAAATAATAAAAATTACGTAAATCCTTAATATAACTAATGGATTGGATTTTAGCCGATAGCACTCACCACATAAGAAGTATGAAGATTCAACCGTTGAATTGGCAACAGATTCATTCTGCAATCAGATAGCAAAATCTCCTTATTTTTGCACGGTCGAAGCGTATTATCCCAACCAAATTTCATCCCATTATTCTGCTTTTCCATAGTGACGCTGATGGTTGAATAGTGATTGCTGCTGTTGCTGCTACACCGATTATAATCTGTAGCGAAGGGGCTCGCAATATTGGAAACCAGCGTGCTTGTGGGACAAATTTGTGCTAAAATTTGCACCGACGTGCTAGCTTTACGTTTCAGAAGATGCATCTTCACACTTTAGCGTATTGTTCTGTAGCTTATGCAAACAAAGATAATGTTTTCAATGCTACACTTGATAAAAAAAATCACTTCTAGTCACTTTTCGAATGATTGTTGTCAAAATGAAAAATCGATTTTTACTTTTATTGCATCTCCCTAGTAACATGTGCATGGCAAACTTGAGCAATCTATGTATACATAACCTAGAACAACAACCGGTGATCGATTGGAAATAATTGAACAACCATTTGATAACTTTATATCCTCTAAAAATGAATAAGAACACTTGTATCCCTGTCAAGAGTAGTGCTTGTTAAGATATTAATCGCCCCATTTTTCTCACCCACTGAGTTTCCCTAAGAATCGTGTCTGTCACGAGAGCAAGAGAGTGGGAGAATGTACATATAGCACTTGTAAGAGCACGTGTTTAACGAATCACGTGGTTGTTTGAATTTGAGATGAACTATTATGTGTACACGCAGAAACCGTTTTATTTTCGATACCTCTCTGAGGCGCGTGATAAGGCTGAATTATCAGTCGTTGTAAAATACATAGTGTCCGTAGGTATGCCACATCATAAATCATCTGCATTTCGAGATTTCTCTTCTAAAGTCAACGATGTTACGCTCTCTGCATAGTACGCAAAATGATGAACTGTGGCGGGGGTGAACATCATTCGTTCTACTCTCCCGGAATTTTTCGGAAAATTCATGCGTACTACTACCCAGTACCCAATACTATGTTTGACCTTCACTAACAGATGATATAGGAAGATTGAGCACAGGATTTTATATCAGCGATCTACTGGGGTCGAATCGTGTGATTTCCTAAGTCCGAACATTTCAATAAATACTGGGAAACTGCTGAAAGTTTTATGATATTTTGTTGTTGCTTTTTCAGATATTTTCGACCACAATTTTTGCGATCAGTTGATACCGCACATTACGTTGGCTTGGAGTGCCGTTTTACACTTCATATTTTCTAAAACTAGATTTGAGTTTGATAGAACCAAATACAAATTTGTATTTGATAAAGCTTAACATTATTTTGATTTTTTTATGTAATGTGGTACAATTCTGACACTAACTAGGAAAACATATGAATAGCTGGGATCCAAAAGGCCACATTTTTTCCGATATTAACATTTTGACATATTTAATTGTTCTAAGATTACTTCCATAAATCACGTAACATTTTTTGAGTGATTTTTAACAGCCCCCTCTCCCATCGTAGTATTTCCTCACAAACCTTCAAATACTTCCTGGTAATGGCGTAACTTGACGGTAACCCCCTCCCCCCCCCTCCTTAAGCTGAGAATGTATTGTTCGACAATTAGCAAAGAAAAAAACTTCATTTTTAACTGCGCATATGTTCAAGAATTTTGCAATTAGAAAAGTTCAAATTAGAAAGTTCAAAAAAATAAAAAACGAAGCATTGACCATTCAGTACAGGAACCAAATAGGTTGCTCAATCTTTGCTTTTGGAATCATACATAATGAAACGCTTACAAATTGAAAATTGGCTTTTCTCTTTACTTTCAAGTAATGCATTAAGGGGTTTTATACAAAGTTGAAACTCAAAAAACCGAATAATATTTTTTATTGATTACTCTGAAAGTACATACTTTTAATTTTTCTATTATCTCGAAAACTCAACCCCCTTAATTTGAAGAATATTAGCTTATAATATGATTTACTAGTAAAGAATATACAAGCGCAAAGTTAATGAAAGTTAATAAAAGGAATTTTCTAATTGAATACATTTTCCATTATGTATTCGTCCTAATAAGGATGTTTTGTGATAAGGACAAGAATCCTGTGAAACGATTTGAGCCTTGCCTCAGACTCATACGCACGGTATAAACCAGCAATACGCCATCTCGCTTCTGTTCCGTCAAACGCTACCCTTCCGTGGCTCTTGTCAAATGAAAGATGTAACAGCTCCTACCAGCAGCACTAGCGATATTCTAACTCGTTCTGCCAGCAGAGTAGGCATGGCAATGGAGGAATATGGTCAGAAACATTCCTTTTATATCAAGCCATGAAATTTGTAGGATGCTTATGAGTGTCCAGGTGAGGCCTGTGTTAGGGAAAGTCTTGGGCAAGTTTGTTAAAATTGTATATGTTTTTCCTATTTTTTCAGATTTACGGATTTTTCAATAGTGTGCTAGTGAAATACACAGATAAACTTGATTTCAATTTTTACTGTCAATTTTCTGAATCGATTGATGTTCGAATCATGAAAATCCATTAACAATTAACAAAGCGAACGAAAACTTTGTCTGTTTTCTTATTCTTTCATTTTCATAATGTTTTTGCATTACTACAGATTTTTCTATAGTGTACTGGTGAAATAATAATTAAAAGTTATAATCAATTTTTAAGTTACTTTTCTAAATCAATTAGTCTTTAAATGACGCAAATCCAACAACATTTTCGGAACGTGGGTCGAAATTCAAATTTAAGTTTTACATCTAGCCCCAGCTCCGTATAGTCGAGTTAAGCATTTTCAATGCTTACATTAACGTCAAAGGCAGCCAGTCTATTTAAATGTGTGAAGCAGAAAGAGTGGCTATGCGAGACGAAAGATAAAATGAACAGAAAAAACCCTATTTCAATCCACCTAGTGGTGCAATTGTGCCTTTCTCATTTATCCAAACTACGATTTAATACCTGGTTACGTTCAATGCAATATTGTGGAAATGTCTATTACATTTTTATTACACTAGACAAGCATATATAAGTGCACGACTATCGCGAACCTGATAAGCAACATGTCGAAGCTGACACACTTGAAACAAACAAAAATGTAATATTTAAATGGCTTAATCAGCGTGAGTTCAATGTTGTCTTTATGTTGACATATTTTGAAATGCGGGGTGGTGGGGAAAGGACTGAGTATAATTAGTGGGAGGATGCTTTCGCGATACACCTAACTTATTTTGATATACGAGGTGGATGAAGAGAATGCAGGTGTGTGGTTGGTCTGAGAGAGGGGTGGATGATAGGGGGGGGGGTGGTTAAGAGGAAGGAGGGGGAGGGGTAAAAGGAAGGTTCAACATCGAACTGCATATTATACCGTCCATTTGAGACTAGGTTAGTGAAAATCGGTTCAGTCATCACCGAAGTGGCTTTAGTTCTTGAATATGCCAGCAACCCGGGACCACCGGAATCATCGATAGTGGACAATATATTCCAAGAATCTTTGATTCGCCATCAGTGATCTAAGCCTGAGAATCAAAGTAATTTGATGTTAATTTCAATAGATTTTTAACCTATGAGGTATTAAGACTGTACCGGTTTATATGAGTATTTGTAGTGTGATTGCAATAATCAAGATGTAACTCCGGAACCAAAAGTCAGAACCAAATGAAATTTAATAACAGTGAATGGGAGTATTATATTTTTCATTTCAAGTTTGTAAAATTTGGTTAAGAGTTTGCTGGGAAGTATGTGTAACATTAGCTCGGAAACTTGACGAGTTCCCCAGGGGCGTCAAGATCTGTCACAGGTGGCCAAAGTGGTCAAAATTACTTTGATTGGTCATTGGTGATCTAGACCTACAAATCCAAGCAATTCTATAGTGTCTTATGGTCTTTATACCGTTCATTTGACACTTGTTCAGATCGGCTCAGCCATCTCTGAGTAAATTGAGTGGCATTATTTGACACACACATACATACACACAGACATTTTGCGATCTCGACGAACTGAATCGAATGGCATACGACACTCGGTTGGAAAGTCGATTTCTGGAGTGATTGCATAGCATTTCTTTATATGAGAAAGACAAAAAGAAGAAGCACAGGCATAAATCCCCGACTACATACGTTACGGTGTTTGTCTCTTATGTTCCATTTTTGTACGTGTGTCGCAGTTCATTAGATGACGAAGGGGCAGTTCTAGCAACGCTCGCTACTTGGTCGAATTGTACGAACCAATCAGCGCAGATAAACCAGAGGTGGGAAAAACCGGTTGAGTACCGGTACGGTAAACGAAATCTTCACACGTGTTTCCATTTGCTTTACACTGTGTGCGGTTTTGTTCTTGGTTGTGTTCAACCGAGGCAAGAAAACCAAACCGATATTTCGCTTACACTGCACCCCGGTCTTGTTTTGGTTTTCGTTTACCGGTGAACGAGTATGGAACGAAACATGAAAAATACAAAACCAAACCTCGGTTGTGTTGCGGTTGGGTATTCGGATAGATGTTTATCGGGTGTACTAGTGGTTCCAGTATTTTAATGAATTTTAATTTTGAAGAATTTCTTTTGGATATGATATTGGATATTTTTTCGGTAATTGTCTTCAGGTATCTTACCTGTACCAAAAATTGATGATCGTCGCCAATTTGATAAATCAACCACTGATTTCAAATCGCCATTTCATGATGATTTGGTCGGTGTTAAGTCAGACCGAACTAAGTGACAATATATTGATTTCGAGAAGAACGAGTTTAAAGTTTGAATCGCAGCATCCTTTACGTTATAATTGGTAATTAATTTTTGCCATAATTCTTGTTTATGGTTACATATTTCAAATCTGGCAAGTGTCTAATGTAGTTGAAGATATTCTTTATCCAGTGCTATCATTATCACATTTTGTTATGTTTTGCGACTTAGTCCGGTGTGACTTAACACCGACCATTTATTTTAAAGAAGTGTATTCATGATAATCTATAACCTTAAAATATTTTAATATTCGAAAAATGTCTAAAGGTCGTGAATTGATGTTTGCCGTTATTTTGATACGCGAATTGGCGTTTACGGATGAGTTTTTCATGATGATAATTCACTAACTGAAATCGTACATAATGGATATTTTTTATATGTCTGAAAACCAAAAATTGATGTCATAGATTAAAAAATGATATATTTTGAACTCTATGATGGCGTTATTATAATTACGATTAATCATTTGAAATCATGCAATATATTTATATTTGGATGGTTTCAAGAAAATGATAAGTGAATGGATCATTTCAAGAGAATTGAAATCACGATCAATTTTAAATCCAAGATGACGGACATTAAAAATCATGCCATATTCATGAAAACGTGTCAAGTCCAACCATGCCATAATATATTTTCATAAGAACTCAAATCTAACAGTCATTTTGAAGCCTTCCGTGGATCAACATCAAGATAGCGGCTGTTTCATCATGAAAATTTGATGCCACCGTCATCGCAAAATCTAAGTTGGAGGAGTAAAACTCAGCAGAACAAATTTTATCGCGTTTTATTATCGAAAACTATGTTATATAAGTGACATATGGTTGAATAAAGAATAACTTTTGAAATCCTTAACTCGATAATAGCTGCAATGTAGTACATAGATACACATGTACAAATACTTATATTTCAGCAATTTCTATGTGAGGAGGACATAAAGAGGTGAAAAGGCCGTTTTAAAATCCAAGAGAGCGATTCTTAACATTAGATTTCATGCTGATTTCCGCACACGGGGTGCACCATTCGTTTACACGTGTTGAGATTTTGAGAACCGTACCGTTGCATGTGCACACCGGTTGGTTTTCTTACCCACCTCTGATTAGTACTTTAACAAAATATATTATTTTCGTTATTTATAATAGTCTCTTTTAATCATCAAGGAGACATTGCTAAAACTGTGGCAATGAGACCCTGATCTGTAACTGATCTATTAGTCGGGATTCAATAGTTGTTAAACAATGTCAAATAAAATATCTGCATGAAATCACTGCGCTGATTCCGACGTTCTTGACTAATCATAACCCCCAAATGTCCAATTATGTTGAACTTACTTTTGAAGGGAAGTGCTGAAATATTTCTCGAACGGCGAACGAAGTTGCCTGCGAAACACAGAACAAGAAATTGATAGAACTGCTCAGCATAGAATTCATAAATTTCTACTTTTCAAGCAAATTTAGTTCGAGGTTTAATGTCTTCAGCAAAATTGTTGAGACTGCAATTACAAACAACTTTGGCGAAGACATGAACGCTCCATGTGTTCAATGTGTCGAAATATATTAGGCTATTTTGTGAAAGAAAACCCTCATAATGAGTTATTCTGATACGATGTTTATAAACAATCAAACTCACATTTAGTCAAAGGCATGAGTTTCCTAATTTTACAATAAAAGTTATTGTGAAGAAAACTGGATTTAAGAACATTTCGTGAATATCATTGTATAACTCGGCATGCACAATACATGTAGCATTCACACCTTCAACAAAGATGTTTTAGACAGATGCCAGACACAAAGTTTCTTACTGTTTTTGAAGAGTTAATTATCCATAATTACTTCTAGAATAATTAATTACTAAAATTATATAAGATATAAGAAGTTGCGCTGTTTTATGTTGGAAAACTTCGTCAAAGTTTTTAAATCTTGAAAGTACAATCTTCGGTATAATGTCATTTTGACCGTAAGAAAAGTTTTCGAACGTTTATTCCTCATTAAAAGAGCATATTCTGCAATTGTATCAACATTATAATATAAAAGAAAGTTATCTATGAAGGTTTGAAAGGTGTTCTATATTTATTCTTCATGTTTGTAGACACAATATTTTATTTGAGTTGCATCAAATTCTAACGGGTGTTCAATAAAAATTGAGAATGATTCCAATAGCTTTCTGTAATTAAAGAGCGTAATTTTTTTTTTCTCTCCAAGAGAATTTCTCTCTGGACTCCCTAAAAATGGGTGGCATGTTTCTTTTCGCCAGGGATGCCAGGTGCACAGATTTATCTGTGTTTCACAGATTTTAAATATGCTGCACAGATTGCAAAAACAGCGCAGATTTCAACGGTTTTCTGTTTTTATGCACACATTTCCAGTTTTCTTCTACAATGCACAGATTAGCACAGATTTCTCAATTTACCTTGTGGGTCACCACATCTTGTTTTCAAGCCAAATTTGTACGTTTTCAGTAACACAGATTTTTAAACGGGCAGCGCACAGATTTTTCTAAAT
Source organism: Topomyia yanbarensis (assembly GCF_030247195.1). Classification (NCBI taxonomy): domain Eukaryota; kingdom Metazoa; phylum Arthropoda; class Insecta; order Diptera; family Culicidae; genus Topomyia; species Topomyia yanbarensis. The sequence goes on along the minus strand of NC_080672.1, from coordinate 276,584,780 downwards.
ATCACCTGGCATCCCTGCTTTTCGCTCGGGTGCTGTTAGTTCAATCGAAGATGGCGTCGAAACAGCAAGCACTCCGCGAGCGTGTTGTACGGTTTTACGAAACGCATGGTCATCGTGGAAAAAAGTTTACGATAGACTACTTTCGAGACGAAAACGTGCCCGTGAGTACAGTTTACCGGATCCTGGCATCCCTGAGCGTGGAGCGGAAGGCCGGTAGTTGTCGTCCGACGAAGACAATGGCGAAGAAGCAGGAAGAGTTGAAAAAGCTGTTCGACAATAAGGACGGAACGAATTTGTGTGACGCCGGCCGAATCACTGTTCCCATACCTTGATTCACCGAACCCTCAAGATGGAGGACATCATCTGTCGGAAGAAGACTCGCTCCCCGGCCACACCCCCCGTAGTAAAATATAAGTTCAAGCATAAATTTGAAAAAAAAAAGTTATGCTGTACATCGCCGAGAGATTTCAAAGCCGTGATTCAAGCCGAGCGGTCTGGCCATCAATCAACAAATGTACCGGGATTGAGAAAATTCTTCTGCCCTTAAAGGAGCATCATGTGGATGGGAAGTACGTCTTCTGGCCGTACAAGGCGGCTTCCCATTACGCCAAGAAGACGCTGGAGTATCTGGAGCAGAAAAACATACCATACGTGCCAAAAACGGACCCAACAAACTTGCCCCAGTGCCATCCCATTGAGGATTTTTTCGGCTCCCTCAGTGCCCTAGTGTACAAAAATAAATGGCAGGCTAAGGATACGAAGCAGTTGACCACCTGGATTCGGAATTGAATCCAGAAGATGGACGTTAGTGCCGTCCAGCGCTCTTGTTAGAACCGTTAGCATTTACAATAAATCAGCGATTTTTATCAAAATTTCCACAAGCCAAATTTCTTGCTACGTCACTGTAAATCGTTAGTGGAGGTTGGATCAACCAGAAATGAATGGCTAGTTGATAAAACGGGTTTTAATGATAAAAGATGTTTTTTTTATTTAATTTTGGATAAACGTCTACTGTTACTATATTTTAAAAATATTCTTCGGTTCATTTTTGCTCAATTTGGTCATATTGTTGAGAAAAGCTGGAAAAAAATTGTGAATGACACATTCAAGTTTGGTCTGTAGCTCATCAGTTGCTTGCTGTTTGTCGGTGTAGACGAGAGAATTAACATAGCACTACTAAAATATGTGGCTTGTTACCCCAATTTATTTAGATAAAAGGTCATCCAAATCTGGTGTAACAACATTTGGAAACAACCAGTCCTCAACCATGCATCGATATTGCTCGCAAGTGGTCGATTCCGGTTCGCTGGGTCCACGGCTGCTTGTCGTCAGCCTCACAGGGCAGGAAGTCTTGTTTCGAAAACCATTTTACCGGTTTGTCGTCCGCCATTCTGACGGAATGTCCAGGCCACCGCGGTCGCCCAATTTTCGCTGTGTGAATGAAGGGTGGTTCTCGAAGCGACTGTTTCAATTCATGGATTATATACGGTCTTCACATTCCGCATTCCATCGGCACCCCACACTGTAGATCGCCTATCACACCTTCTGCTCTTAAACACAACTTACCGCTGATTGCTGTTACACATATGGCATATGTTAAGACAAAGACGACCAAATGATGCAATTTGATTCCGTACACCCTTTACTGGTGCTCCACCAGATAGAAACTTATCCCAGCATATTATCGCAGAAGGGTTTCTGAGACAATTAAATAAAGGTTAATGATTAGAATCGGTGCAAATGGCTGAACTAAACAGAGAATACACGAATCGAGGTGGCACTATATAGAACGTCATAATGTCATAATGGTGGATCTAATAAATTACAACTTCACGTTTGGTTTGTTTCACATGTTTATTTTTTAACGAAACAAACAGCTTTAAAATGAACCAATTTAATTCTCGCTTTGCGATATAATCAGGAACAGATTAGATAGCAGATGCAGATAGTCTTCCTCAACAATACGCACATGTGATAATCCAGTGTATTTGTTGTCCTCCGGCTCGAAAAAAATTGGCTCATCTTCGGGACTGGAATAGGCTAATGTTTTCGCGCCATCCTGTTCGTCGTCGAACATGACCCGCTTAAATGACGTAGTGTGTCCTGGCTTGAGAATACCTCGAGGTACCGGTGTTGACGAGGAAGGCTTGTTTACATTCAAATCGGAACGAGTTTGGGCACCCGTACTGATCGGAGTCGATGCAGCTTGCTGCAAGTGTTGCTTTCGAACCACATTGACCCGCATCGATTGGTTTCGATCGGGTTTCTTTGGTTGAACTTGAGCGGATGTTTTAGAAATACCACTGTTAGCCTGACCATTATCCTCACCGTCACCGTCGTGGCAGTTATAGATTGGAACAGATCCATACTTTTTCCGGGCAAGAATTTCTTTAGAATCCTTCAAGATTCGTTTTTTAACGAAATCATGGAAAATCAATAATTCAGTGCTGAGTTCGCGTTTAATCAGCTGCTTTTCGCGTTGTGATAGATTAGTGTCTTTCAACGCCAGCAAACTTTGCGAAGCCAGTAGCGTTAGTACAAATTCTAGACCGCTTATGCAGAGCTTAGAATCTAGATGTGTCAACAGTTCGTTCGAGAGCGCAATGGCATTCGTTGAGGTAAAACTAGACACTGATGTCATAGACAGCGATTTCGAAAATGGCGTTCTGGACTGACGTGCTGTGCCATTTGCAGCCGCCAATGCTGATGTATTGAGACGAGCCAAAGTCGAATTGGATAGTGATGGTGTGGCGTCTACACAGTCCGAATCGCCATATTTGCCTTCAGGCAGCTCATTTAGCGCAGTTTCTTGGAATGAATAATGTTGCTGGAATAATAAATAAATATAATCTATTCATGGAGAGAAAATGATTAACTTACTACATTCAACACCTTAGTGAAAATGCAAACTGCTCTTAGTACGGTACCAAAACTAAGCTGTGAATAATTATCCGAATTCATTTTTGGCACCCCAAACTGAATCTCTATTAGTGGATACCACTGACCAGGGGAGAAGCTCACATCACATAGCAGATTTAGCAAAGATGGACTAAACTTTAGCAGACATCTGGCACATAATGTAACAATTTCAATCAGATTGTTCATGGCTGTTACAAGCTCTTCCGAGGTATCCACTACACTGGGATCATCCTGTTCGTTGCATATATCCGCTGAAGGCCCCCCAGCGAGCCTTTTCAAAATTTTCGGGCGATACAGCAGCGAAACGGCGTGATCCATTAACACTTGAACACAACGCTGTGGAAAAGGAGTGTTATTTCATTCGGACCTAACTATGGTGAGTTTGGGTTTTACCATTAAGTTAATTAAACTTTGTCCGTGTTCTAGTCGCCATTCTTTCTCATAGTTGACCAGTTCACCCAAAAGTTCCAGCGTTCCCTTTATTAGTAAAATGGCATTTTCTTCCAGTGATTGTTTAGCGAGCAGTAGCGAATCCATCAGAAACTCCTCATGAATTCCGGCGAAGAAAATCGCGTCCCGAAAGAAGCGATGTTTGTGCTGAGAAAGTAGTACCCGTACCAGCTCTATTCCTTTTCTATAGATCGGCCACCAATCTTGAGTTTTCCATGTGTGATCGATTTCCTACGAAAAAATCAGAACGGTAATATAATCTCTACTATATTTATTGCATAGAGAAAAGTTTCAAGAGAAGTGATTGCATTAAAATGATACACAAAATATACTTACGGCGGCCATGACATAGGGTCTCTGTAGTAACTCCTTAGGTGGCAGAAGTTTCAGCCACAGGTAATCGCCAATGTCGCAGTGTAGCATTTCCCTAGAGCATCGACTTTTGGCCAGCACAATTAGCAACTCGAGGATCTCAGCTGTAATTTTTCGCTTGGAGAACATTTGTAACATAGTATTGATGACGCTAAGCAACCGTTGGAAAAGTTTGTTCCGTATGAACCAACACTGCCACCGCGTGGCGTTGCTCCCGTTCTCTTCGAAAACTAGTATCAGCTTCTTCAGCAAATTGAGTGCCAATAGCAAAGGAACCTGCTTCGTAGGAATAGCCGGCGCGTGAGAAGATTGAAGGGTTTTCAATTCTGCTCTCATCGTAGTTTCTAAATCATAGACTTCCTGACAGACAATGTCCACCACCGAGCGTGTGACGCTTGATATCATTACATTGGTGTCAATTAATTGGTCTGCCTGGAGTTCGACAGTTTTTATGGCAATCGCGAGAATCGACTCCTTTGCTCGTGTGTGAATTTCCTTATAGCTAATGGCCAGAGCGTTGAGCAATTTTTGAATTTTTTGTAGCACAGCCTCATCCTGCTCAGCATTATTAGTATACTTGTGCTCGTAGTCAGAAAGAATTACAAGATATAGCTCGGCAAGTATTACAAACGGACGAAGATCTTCTGAATAATCGGCACGCTCCACAAGTACATCGAGACATTGACTTGCCAGAAACCGTTTGCTACGGTCAGGCAAAAAGACGCCAGAATCCTTTTTCCGTGTTAGTAAAATCATCAAATCTTTGAACGACTGTAACCGGCTGAGCCACTCGGGAGTTTCATCGTTTATCGACACACCACATATCGAATTTTGGTCGTTTATTTTCCCATTGCTCCTGGGAAGATCGAAAACGGAATTAACCCAACGAGAGAACACTTCATAGTCGAGAAACTGTTCGTATACTTTTTTAAGATTTTCGTCAACTTTTCTGGTAGAGTCTATTTTGAACAGTTCTATTCCGAGTATGTTGAACAGTTGACTATAGGCTTTGATATTTTCCCCAATGTTACCAAACAACGGGTTACAGAGCGATTGCCAAAACGTTTTCTTTTCAAGTAGATCTTTGCACAGAATTTGCATGTTATTTTTCCAGAGAGCATGGAACAGTGACATGATCCGTGAAAGAAGTGGGCTGGCAAGTTTTTTCGGATCACCGGAGATCGCTTCCAAATACTCTTCCATGTAAGTTGGAATTCCATCACTGATGGTTTTCTGCTTACCAGGCTTCACTCCCAGGAAGAGACGTTTCTCACCATCGCCGTAATGAACTTTAAAAAAAGCTTCCGTTAGACCAGGTTGTTTGTGAATGCATGCTTCGACGAGTTCCAAAACTGCAATTTTCAGATTGTCACTTTCCAGATCGTCCCTCAAACGTTGCAGAAAAATCAAACGGATCTGGTCGGGTTCCATGTCTAAGCATGCCAGCAGAGACATTTTGAATTCTATGGAAAAGCGCCTTAGCAGCCTACAGGATAGAATCGGTAGTCTGCGGTTGAAAATGTTATTCATATAGCCAGTCACTACTGGAATTATTCGAAGAGTATCTCTTTGCTTCGGTTGTGTGTAGATCGCCGATTCCAAAGGAGACAATAGTTTTTCATCGTCAATTACCGCATGCTTGAGCCGCAATATCTGCATTAATATTGTCATTGATAGCTGCACAACAAGATTCATACTCTGTTCTGGTGCCATCATCCAACTAGTTTCGCTTTCCATCACAGACTGCAGGTAACCATTGCCCAGACCTACAAATCTGAGCAATGTCATTCCATTGTCCAAATCTAGCAAACTATAAACGCAAACATTTCGCAGAACTGTTCTTGGATAGTCGTTTTTCAGAGTGTCTGGACTCAGCTGTAGAATTTCGAAAAGATACTGCAATATAAAAACATAGATTTTTTGCCTTTCAGCTTCCTCTTCAAACCGCCAGGTGTGAACGTGAGGGAACACTTCTCGCAGCAAAAATATTAATCCAGGCAACTCAATAGCAAACACATTGTTTTTGCTAAGCTTTGTGTACGTCTTCAATAAATTCAAATAAGCCATCAAAACACAATATTTGCCCATGTTTTTCTCGTAATTAACCAGGTAGTAACCAATTAAACTTGATTCGAAGCTGGTTCCAGTAGCATAGTCTTTGAAATCCAAGCTTGTATTATTCACGGTCGGAAGCATATTCAAATTGATCACCCGAGCATAGATTTCTGGCTCAAACAAAGGTACCAAGGAGGCACACACGTGCAAACATTCGGCTAGAAGCTCAATCGGTGGGTTTTGGATCACCTTAAACTTTAGTAAAATATCGAAAACCATCTCCGTCGGATGAACCAACTCGGAACCTATCTCATGCGGTTGATGAATTCGTCTAACGGCGACCGCTAGGTATCGAATCCCTATAAAAATTAATGAATATTATATCAGTATACTATTATTTATTGGTCTCTAAAAAGTATCGCCAAAACTTTCTCTAGACACAAAACGTTCATGTAACTTACCCGCAGTTATTCGGTGGATTCGTTTATCATTGAGCTGTGTATAGCCAAGAGCGTCAGACAGCAGCTCGTTTATTTCATGGTGAAGGGCTACGAAAAAGTTGAAACGAGTTCGAAAATGTATCAACGTATGCGGCCGTTTATCAATCACTACCGCTCTGGTGCCGCGTGCTATTTTAAAACCAATCTTCCGAAATGGCACATAGTCATGTACCAGAACAAACTCATCTTCACTGGAAGGAGATCGACGTAACTCGTAACGGTCGGGATTGAAGATTTCGCTGTAGACGGGCAGATTTTCTAGCAGTTCATAAACGTACTTATTTTGAGTAATTCCTGCCGATGAAAGAGCGTGTGCAATCATCGCCAGTGGAACAAATTCCACAGGAAAATTTTCTAGGGCAGCATCCAAAAGAGACCGGACAGCGGTGTCTTCGTTCTTACACAACTCAGTTGCAATCGACGGGCTGTGCAGTAGTTCGCTAAATAAGTCGAATATTTTAGAATGATGAGAAACAGATCCATCCGAGTCAAATAGTTGGCACATGAAACCAAGATGATTGAAAATTGCTCTACGAGTTGTACGACAAACGAGGCTATGGTCTTTGAATGAACAATGTGTTACCAGAGCATACAAGTACTGAAACACGCCCAACTGAATTGCTCTGGAGCCGAACTGACGGTAGCGACTTGATAAGTCATCATCATCCAAACAATTAGGCAGCCTAAAATTGAACAACATCCATACAAGCAATAATGGCCCGTGCTCTGGGAACTGATGTAGCGTTACGAATTCACTGTCTAGAGCCTTCACCATCTCAACTATCCACGTTAAATCATCAGCTCGATCGGTCATGTCCAAAGCACGATATATGATAGCTAGTTCGCTGAATGTAATCCGTTTGACCATATCGCTATGGTTGTCGTTTGTACTATCTAAGTATTGTTGTTGCCGCCCGAACGAATGACTTTTGAACAATTTGAACAATTGGCTGAATTCATTTACACTGATACCATCATAGCTGATTATTAATAAAAGTATGTGAAGAATTTCATTAATTTCTCTCATCTTCCGCTCTGACCATGTGACCATTTTTGCTTGACTATTAAGCATGTCACCAGGAATCAGTTTACCTGGCATAGATTCATTAATCAAATGTACCAGTTGCTTGATGTAAGATTTCCTCAAATTTGCCAAGCCGATCTTATCTATTACTGATTTGTATTCTTTTGAGTATGGATGGCTTCCAGAATTGTAGAACTCCAGCAAATTTTTTGTAATCTTTAACATTACTATTCTTTCAAGAGTGTAATACGCCCAAATATCATTCAATAAAGTCAACATCGAGCTCTCGGATGATATGTAATCCATCAAAGCATTAGTCGGGCCGCGGTACTCATTGACCAGGTAAAAGCACAGAATATTCCAAGATTGCAATGCATCTAGGTCCTAAAAACATAAAATGGCATAACGACTGACATTTATACACTTTCAAATGCTAGCTTACCAGATATTGGTGCAGTTTCATCGCAAATGTAAGCAGCTTTTGCTGGTTACGTTCCTTCATCATTTTCTGGAGTTTTTCCTCGGACCCTCGGTCGCTTCCTGCTTTCTTATAGAGCAATATGCCATCCGTTAGCTCTTTGGAAACATCCGTCAATTTGTCCCGCACAACGGAGTTCGGCGTTTCATAGTGAATTCCAGATACCAGCTGCCATAACTTCTTCCACTGACTACAATAAGCCGGAATTACGCATGAAGGTTATGTAAATATAAACATAGTTGAAAAACTTTCTAATGTTTTTCTTTTACTTACATAACATCACCGTTCAAATCCTCCATAACAGTCAGTAATAATATGAAATACTAGCGAAACACCAAAATATGTAGCTATTTTCCCTGAAAATATTCTTTTTTCGATAATAAGCTATATCGTGCCGCAATTCTCGTCTTCTATTTGGATTCACTTCTCATATTCTTTATTTGTACTAAAACTTCCCAGCAGTTTTCACAACGTTTTCGTTGGTTTTCATTTGGAACCATCGTTACCAACACGCAGAAAAAAAATTAGTAAAAATAAACAAATTTTGGTTTTAAATAACAATTTTTCCGTTTACAGTCGACTAGTTCGGACAATCTTTGACGAGGATTGTGAACATCGCGTTTCGCGTGCGTTTGGTGATAAATAAGAAACCTGACTATCTTCTAGTGTAAATACTGAATATAATATAGTGATAAGACTACATTTGAAATACGGTAAGAATTCTCCATTAAGTTGATTTTGGTTGAGTATAGACTACAAGGAGTGCGCTCGGGGGTTATTGCGTATAATAGCACGAGGAAGGTGGATTGATGTGGGTTCACGATGGAAGCGGGAATAAGAGATAAGATGGAAGAAGATGAATGGCATAGGGTACCGACACGGTAGACAAAGGTAAGAAATTTATACTCAGATGAAGACAGTGACGAAGAAAAAAAGACTAAAAGAACAAAACAAAATGGCGACCAGAAGAAGAAACGTGACAAATATCAAGAACGTCGAGACAAGCATGCCAATGAAAATACATCCAACACAAGTGACAACGAAAGTAAGAAAAAACAAAATGGCGACTCTAACGACAACACAAAAACCGGAAATGAACACACTAAATCAAAATGCAGAACAATCACAACTAAACACTGGAGTAAAACCCAAAACCAATACACTTAAAAATCGACAGAGTAAAGACAAGACTGACGAAACATATAACGATGGTTGGATTAGAAACCAACATTACACGACATTTATCATCGAAAAAAAGATGGGTGGGTAATGTCTGCGACATAACCAGAGAGATGTAGAATACATAAGGAACACGTTCTTCAAATATGTTGATACTCATTGGAATTTTCGGACAAAAGGTGATTTGGGCGAGGAATATTTCAAATTATTCTTTACAAAAATGATGGTGGTTCTGAAAAGCACCGTTTTTGTTGGCGTTGTTGGCCTTGGTGAGGGAGATGGCTAACGATGAAATGAATTGTTAGCATGAGGAAGTCGCATAGTACTGGCCAATGGCAGAACAGATAATAATTGATTCCTGAAAATCAATTTTTCTTTATTCATGTAAATTATACATACTTACAAATCTAATAGAAGATTCCTGGTCATATTTCTGAATCATTAGTGCGAACATTGTGTAATTTGGTTAAGTACAATGAAAGTTACAAACTTTCCAAACTCGACCTTCTGTTCCTTCCGAAATATTGAAATGGGGTATCTATATTAAACCATTAGTCGTGGTCACAATAAAAAAAGATGGGTGGGTAATGTGTGTGACATAACCGGAGCGTCGTGATTTCAATTCGAGACGTTAATTTAAATCTAATAATATTCAACAGAATCACGTTTGAATGGGAAATTTTCAAATAATTCTCGATGGTAATAATGGTGGTTCTGAAAAGAACCTTTGGTATCGGCGTTGGTGTTGATGGTGATGCGCTGGATCGTTGGATATATTTGGCATGATAGTTACGTGCCTGGCGAACTGTTTTGTAGCCTCGAACAAAACGACAAGACTGGCTTCTTCGGGTACCATTACGGCTGAACTTTATAAGCTTAGCTCGACTTTGAAATCCTGCACAATCTCACGAATCAGACACTGGTAGGGCCATTTTGTTTGCTACTAGCACGGAGCTGCACAAAAAAATCATTTAATGCAGTTAGTCCACGGAGGCTGCCAAAAAGCTCGAATAGAAGCATGCGACTTCAACGTTTCCCTTAAACACATGCAATTGAAGCAACACTAATCACTAGAGGGATGGTGAGGGAACACGCACATTCGTTTTGGTAATACTGATAATAACAGTAGAAAGGAATGGAAAAGCAGTGCACGAAACGAGCGAGAGGATAATTTAAATTTTTGTTCCGTGTGCAAGCTACTTCTTTCCACACAACGTATTATGTTGCTTGTTGAAAATTTGTTACACATCTTAATATGAAAGTTTCAGTTTAACTCTCACTAGAACACAATTGATTGGTTCTGAAAAGATTTGCATCCTCGAACAAACCGACCAAGTAGGCATCGTTGGCTTCTCGGGGCATTATTACGACTGAGCTTTGTAAGCGTAGCTCGACTTTGCAGTCCTGCACAATCTCACGACCCAGACGCTGGAACGATAGCCTATAGATTAGTTGCTCTGTTGCCCTTTAGTTGGGGCGAAATTCTTGCAGGGCGACAGTTCCTGATCGGGTTGCGATGAGTCACCAGTAGCTGGTGCACTTTTTCCGACTGTCGTCATCGCCAACTGCTTTCCTTCGGTGGACTAGCTGCTTGCTAGTGCTTGAACGAATACGAATGATGAGAAAAACCGACCGACCAATATTCATATATGAAAACACGAGAAAGCACTTTTATCGCTCTCTCGCTCGTTTTCGTGCCATTCCTGTGCCTTTCCTTTCCGTTCGGCTACCAATACTAGCATAACCAAAACGAATATTCTGTTTTTTTCATCGCCTTAAATCTAGTGGCCAGTGCTAGCAAACTTGCATGTTCAGTTTTTCAATAACAACATTTCAACAATATTTTCAAAGAATGTTGCAGATTTGAAAAGAAGGAAGGAAAAGTTTTTCACAAATTTAAATTCTTTTGTGTTATTTGTTAGCGCTGATTAAGGCTATTTAGTTTGCTACTAGCAAGGAGCTGCACAAACAAATCGATTTATGCAGTTAATCAACGGAGGCTGCCAAATAGTTCGAATAAAAGCATGCGAGTAGTGTACTTTGCACGTTCTATATTTTATCAATACTAGAGAGGATCAATAAAATAATTCAAATTGTAATAGCGACATGCAATTGTGGCAACACTGGCCATGGGATGGTGGGAGAATACGCACATTCGTTTTGGTTATAATGGTATTAGCAGCAGAAAGGAATGGAAAAGCAGTGCACGAAAACGAGCGAGAGAGGATAATTTAAATTCTCTTTCTTTCTTTCCACACATCGTATTTCTTATATAGCTTTCTGAAAATTATTTGTTATACACCATAAAATGTAAATTTCAGTTTAACTCTTATTAGAACACAATTAATTGGTCCTGCAAAGAACCGTTTATTGTTTTATTGTGGGAGCATAATTCAGACGCACTCCCCGCGGACACGGTGAGCCAGTTTAATGTATTTGGCCTGAAAGTTATGCGCTTGGCGCACTATTTTGCATTCTCGATCAAACCGACCAAGTAGGCATCGTTGGCTTCTCGGGGCATCATTACGACTGAGCTTTGTAAGCGTAGCTCGACTTTGCAGTCCTGCACAATCTCACGACCCAGACGCTGGAACGATAGCCTACAGATTAGTTGCCCTTTAGTTGGGGCGAAATTCTTGCAGGGCGACAGTTCCTGATCGGGTTGCGATGAGTCACCAGTAGCTGGGGCACTTTTTCCAACCGTCGTCATCGCCAACTGCGTTCTTTCGGTGGACTGGCTGCTTGTTAGTGCTTGAATGAATACGAATGATGAGAAAAACCGACCGACAGATATTTATATAATCGCGCTACTATCCTTGCTACTATCGCTTTCTCGCTCGTTCTTGTGCCGTGCATGAGCCTTTCCTTTCCGTCCGGCTTCTAATGGCCTAACCAAAGGAATATGCCGTCTTTCCCCCCCAACTGCTCTCGTCAAGCAACCCAATGCGAATAATCATAGGAACAAACATGTAGTGGACCTATATATAAACTTTTCATTATTTTATTGTTCGGTTGGTCCACCATAGTGACGGCTCTGTGCGGGATGGGCTGAAAATTTTCACTTTTCCGAGTCGTTTTCGAAAGATTTTTCAAAACACATTTTTTTGTTATTAGTGCATGTTAAACATACTTCAAATTTTAATACAGCATAGAGGAACAAATTTTCAACAAATTGGCCTAAAAATCAAGTGATTCTGTTAAGTATGATAAAAGTTATTAACGTTCAAAATCTGACGCGGCGCTGCAGCCGATATTTTGAAACGGGATCCCTATATTGAAAGCTTAAATGTATTCTACATTAAAAATTCCAAGTCTATGTAAACAAGCACTGCGAAATGTCAAAAAAAGTGAGATTAAACATTTTCATCCAATGTTATACAGCGAGAGGTTCATTTTAGTTTGTTTACATTGCTAATGAATTTTGTACTGCGATTCACCACTTCATTTACCGCCTTGCCAAGAACTTAAGTGAAAATATTCAAAGCAGTGCTGCCTAAACGCACATTTTAAGTCCTACCATTCTTGCTGAGGTGAAAAAAATATTCAACATTCTTTCATATTTCAAATTTTATAAAAATCATGATAGATCCTAAAAATCTCATTTTACGGAAATGTTCTTATCAATGTGTAATCTTTCGTTTAAAAATAAGAAAACCTGTTTTAATCCACCTAGAGGTGCAATTGTGCCTTTCTCATTTTTCCAAACTATGATTTAATAGCTGGTTCGTACAATATAACTTTATGGAAATGTCTTTCATTCTTATTACACTTGGTAAGTATATATAAGAGCACCTTTTTGCATTCATCGCGGTATCGGTTTGAATCGGAGTTTTCTATGTGATCGACCTCCACAACCCGTAACTCCGGTGCTGGAAGTCGGATGGAGATGGAATTTAATATCAGTTTCTGGGGACGCAACACCTTTCATTTGAGACTAAGTTGAGCAAATCTAGCCATTTTCGAGAAACCAATATAACTGTTATTCTGACTTTGGATGCTTCCGGATCCGTCGATGGTGGCCAGTGTGGCCAAAGAGACTTTGAATGACTGTTGGGGACCTAGATCTACAAATTCAACAGTTGTGTTTACATTTTGGAAAAAAAATCACCTTTTTACATTCATTGCAGAATTCGTTAGAATCGGGATTTGCTGCGTGATCGTACGTATCACCCTGTAATTCAGGAACCAGAACTCGGATCCACACAAAATTCAACAGCAGCTGATGGACCTTTCATTTAAAATTAAGTTTGTTAAAATCGGTTCAGAAAATTCCGAGAAACCGATGTGGACAAATCAACAAATTTTGTTTTGTAACCATACTCTTCAACTCGTAATTCGGAACAAGATGTCGGTTGAAAATGAAATTCAATAGCAACCTATGGGAATGTTATACCTTTCATTTGAATCTTAGTTTGTAAAAATCGGTTCAGCCATCTCCGAGTAACCGATGTGGACATTTTGTTAACAAATCCGCACATACACACACATACATACACACATACATACATACACACATACATACACACAGATATTTTGCGATCTCGGCGAACTGAGTCGAATGTTATATGAGACTCGGCCCTCCGGGCCTCGGTTAGAAAGTCGGTTTTTGGAGCAATTGCATAACTTTTCTGTATAAGAAAGGCAAAAGAATAATATTTAATTAGCTTAATAAGCATGAGTTCAATGTTATCTTCATGTGATTATAATTTGCAAAGGTTGGTGGAATGCGTTTGAACGTGTAGGGAATGGGGGTTTAGTAGAGTGGGTGTGGAGGATGCGTCAGAAATCCTTCATCTTATTTCGGTATACGGGGTGGATGAAGGAAATCTGGGCGTGAGGGTGATCCAAGAAGAGGGGAGTGATGAAGGAGGGAGGTGTAAGGGTAAGGTGGGGAGGGGGGGGGGAAGGGGCGGCTACGCAATACTCAACTGCATATTTTGCCTTCCATTTGAGACTTGGTTTGAGAAAATCGGTTCAGTCATCACCGAAGAACCGATGTGGCTTTAATTGTGGAATATGCCCGGAATTCCGGACTTCCGGAATCGTTGATAGTGGACAATATATTCAAAGAATGTTTGATTGGCAATCAGTGATCTAGATCTACGATTAGAAGTAATTTGGTGACCATTTCAATAGTTTTTTGCCTCTGAGGTATTACGATTGTACCGATTTATATGGGAAATTCCAGTGTATCCTTACTAACACCCCTGTAACTCCGGAAGCAAGAGTCAGAACCGAATGAAATTCAGCAGCAGTCAATGGCATTACTGTATCTTTCATTTGAAATTAAGTTCGTAAAAATCGGTAGAGAATTCGTTGTGGAATGGGTGTGATATTAGCTTAGGAACTTGGCGAGTTCCCCGAGGGCGTCATGAACCGTCATAGGTGGCCAATGGGGTCAAAGCTGCTTTAATTGATCATTAGTGATCCAGACCCGCAAACTAGAGTAATGTTACATCAATTTTAATATGTTTTACATCATTTGAACATTATGGTGGTACCAGTTTATATGGGAATTTGCTGTGTGACCGCACTCTTCAACCCGTAACTCCGGAACCGGAAGTCGGATCAACTAAAAATTCAATAGCAGCTTATGGGAGCATTATACCTTTCAGATGAAACTAAGTTTGCGAAAATCGGTTCAGCCATCTCTGAGAAAATTTTGTGAGTTTAAATGACACACACATACACACACACACACACATACACACACACATACATACACACACAGACATTTGCCGATCTCGACGAACTGAATCGAATGGTGTATGATACTCGGCCCTCCGGGCCTCGGTTAAAAAGTCGATTTTTACAGTGATTGCATAGCCTTTCTTTATATGAGAAAGGCAAAAACAGGTGTTAGGTCGGACGAGAAAGGTCTATTAGGTTGGTTACCCTATTAGGGTATGCTAGAAAATGCATAAACATTATATTTATATGTTACTATGTTTTTAATTAATTTGTTCGGAATTTTAACAAAGAAACTTCCTTGAAATCGTCCTTTACAGTCGGATCAAAGCTGAAAGATTTTATTCTCTTTAATTTAGTTCAATAAATTCATTGGGAGTATCTTACAATAAGTTTCTTCTCGCTTTCCTCCTTTAGATAGCTTTATCCCAATTTTCCGCAAATGACTTCGTATCCTGGTTTTTAATTGTGCATTAGGATTAATTGCAAAAGATTAGATTTAAGCTTAGAACTCACTTTTCTTGCTCGTAACGTGTGCCACATGTAATTCAATATCACCACCTTAACCTCAACTCTTACGTTGCCTTAGTTTAAGTAGATTAAGTTTCCTAGTTTAATTAGATTTAGTGTGCTAGCTTAAGTAGATTAAGTAGCATGTTTAATATAAGAAAAGAGAGAACATAATGTAATAAATGATATTGATAATCAGCTACCAAACCTACAACTTAAAACTTACAATTTCGCTTTATACCACCTCGACTTCCTAACGTGACAATATAATGATTTCACTAATTTTTCTCCTCACTCTCCAAGACGTTTGCTGTCATCTATCAACCGAACTGACATCTCATCTCCTTGCACGTTGCAGCTTACATCATAGGGCTTCAATTCGGATTGCCCTGCAGTGTTGTCCTTAACATTTCCCCGGCCCGTAATTCTGGTCCGGATGCTATATCAGATACAGTGTTACCACTGCTCACCTCCAACACTGCCAGCCTTACTGTAGCCCGCTTGAATACACCACTTTTGGTGCGAACCCATGCCTGACGAATCCTCCCATCAGCGGAAATTATAGGCTTCTCCACAATTCCGCGGACCCAGGCTTTTCTATTGCTGCCTTCAACCACGTAAACGAGGTCTCCAATTTTCAAGGGAGTTGTTTCACCGAACCACTTAGGTCGTTGGTTCACAGACGGAATGTATTCCCTAATCCATCGTTTCCACATTTCCTCCGCTATCAACTGAGACCGCTTATAGGCGTCCCGAAGAGCTTCCGCCATTCCGCTCTCTAGTACTCTTCCTGCTGTAGCGGTAGGTGGACAAACCGAACGTTGCATTTCATCCGGATCTTGATTTGGGATTTCGTGGCCTTAATTGTTTCAATCGGCAAACCTTCAATTTTCTTCCTGCAGCTAGATGCGAACCTATATATTAAGGCTATGGTGCGGACTAGAACTGTCCACTTCGAAAAACGTCGAGCATCAATGACTACTTCCGGCACAGCTATGTCATGTAAAAGAAGATGTATGCGCAATTCCTCCGTCGTGTTGGCCGGTGGCATGCTCTCTCTCGGCCACTCTTCAACTCTCTCATGGATCACCGAAGGCCCTTGGACCCAAGGACTGTTAGTGTATAGTTCAGGATATTTACCCCATTTAGTTAATTGACCTGCAACATTTAGTTTTGTTGAGATCCAACGCCAATCCGTTAGCTTTGACAAGCTTAATATTTCCCCTATTCGGAAACCAACAAATTGTTTATATCTGCGCTGGTCAGATCGAATCCACGAGAGCACGGTCTGTGAATCGGTCCAAATGAACTGTTTTCCTATGTGAATTCCGTGATTCTCTCGTACAGTCTGCGCTAAACGAGCGCCTAGAACTGCTCCTTGCAATTCTAACCGTGGAATTGAAAGCTGTTTCAATGGGGCCACCTTACAACGACTCATAACCAGAGCACTCATGATTTTTCCTTTTACTATTGCTCGGAAATACGCCACGCATCCGTAAGCTACCTCACTAGCATCCGTGAAGATGTGCAACTGCAGATCTTCTACTTCGTCTGCTCTCGCATCCCCGAAGTAACTTCGCGGGACTTTGAATGTTTCTATGTTCGATAAATATTTCGACCAACGCATCCACTTTTCGAACGAAACATCATCGATTTGGTCGTCCCATTTACATCCGGTCCTCCACAGGTCTTGTACCAGCATTTTACCAAGCACGGGGGGGCTAAGTTGGCAGTGCTGCACGCGGGGCAAGTTGGCGGTACTATTCACAGTGCAAAAAAGTCATCAAAAAAATTTATTTCTGGAATTCACTCCAAAGCAAGAAAATATTTTTCTTGTGTATCTCGCCAATGTAGGAGACATTTATTCCGGCCAATTGCATGAAGAATTTCGAAAATTTACCTTTGAATAGGGAGTTCGCGTCAAAGTCAAAATGCCGGGGTATTGAAACTGTAATATAATAGCAAATGTCGGTTAATATACAGTTTTCTTGAAAGATATTCAGCACGTTCCAGAAGGACACTTGAAGTAATTGAATCTCCATTTGATTGCTTAGTTTTTGGCGTATACTCACATACCGCCAAATTACCCTGGTGCCGGGGTACATTGGCGGGTTTTCCGCGTCACATATTTTTGTCTCTAAAAATGGAGACAATGCATCAAACACTTTAAAAGAAATCAGAGATGTTGCCAACAGTCTGCTCTTTCATGCCGCGTGTTCTATTTTGCAAGATCTACCTACATCTAGGGCCAGATCACTTGTGAGGCATTTTTAAAAATCGGCGAAATTAAATGCATTTAACAAAACGTCGAACAAAGTGGATCAGCGTAGGACGTTTGTTAAACAAACTTTTTTGCGAGGTAGTGCAAAGCTGATGCAAAAAATGGAAATTAAATGCATTTTTTCAATTTGATGCAAATTTATTATACATTTTTAGAGTGATCTACCCCTAGACCTACATCAAAACGATACAAATTGAAAACTGAAAAAACCTCCAACTAACCCCGGTCTCCCCTATAGTGTTTCCCCATTGTTTTACTTGGTGAAAATAAAACACTAGGGCCAGTTAGAAGCTGTCATGTCAGGTTGACTTTAGTACATTAGGATATGTACTAAAACTGCTAAACAAACAGGAGAATATACAATAATTGTCAAACTTTTCACTGATGATGAATTAAATTTTAGTTCGGACGGACTATGCATCTCGCGAAAGAATGGTTTTTTGTTCCTTTGCATTGAGGCGTTGACAGAAAATAAATTATATTCAAGATCATATATTTCAAGTGAACCATGGCAGTGCAATATAAAGTGATGTGTTCGACAAAAGTTATTTTGCTACGTAAGCGTGTCTGTTTCCTATACAAAACAAAGGACTAGTGAAGTTATTCGCTTTTTGAAAAACCAGTCGCGAGAGTGCTGAAGATACTGTTCCCCGCTGGAAGTTGTAATCCCATCCGAGGGAAAGAGTTGTGGATGAGCATCACTTGTTTGTTGTCTAATCCTGGTGATCTTGGGCACATCTCTAATGGCGCAATCATTCAGCTGGTAAGAACGATTAGGCAGGGGTAAGAGGTGCGGTTGAATGCGTATGCGATGGGGTGTAAACGTATGTATATGGTGGAGAACCCGAACGGGATCGACCCAATCTAAAGCGTATTTTGTCATCAACTCAATTGTTGTCCACTGTGAGTTTTTCATTTCATTTTAAATATAATAAATGCCAATTGATTCGAACACTCGGGAGCAAGTTGATGTCAAGTATACAATTCCATATAGTGCTGTTCACAGTAAAAATGAACAACCAAACTTGTAAAAAAAATAATTTAAAATGTTTTTTAACATTTCTTAAATATGACTATTACTCTCAGGAAAAACAATTTCACATTTGTAAACATTTATGGAACACATTTCGACATTTTTACTGTGTTTTTTTTGTATGTTCTCTTCCGCTTATCCATTAGTGTTCCAACCTTTATACACCCAAAGCAACCACCAGTTTGCCATATCAAGCTGCTTGCACAAGGCGAAGAATGTTAGATACAGTGTCTGTCAAGCGTTGAATAATTCTAGTTCTGTTCACAGGCATTAGAAATTCAAAATGCAACGCTCAAAGCGGCTTTTGATGTATTTTAATTTTAATCGTAATTGAATTCGTGTCGATCAGCATGCGACTGTAAGTGGTTTAGCAAATAACTTTCAAAGTAGGCAGTCATTCCACAGATCACTTAATCTTTGAACTATTTTTTTGTTCGTTAGGTATCACCACAACCACCTCGGTGCGACGAAAACGGATGACCAGTTGAAAGTGAAATCGGTGCCGCTGTGTTCCGAGAATGACGTTCAGCTGCGCTTTCTCTGTCCCGATGACTTGGAGGAAGTACGAACACTATGCCAGGACTGGTTCCCCATCGATTATCCGCTGTCCTGGTACGAGGATATTACATCGAGTACGCGTTTTTTTGCCCTGGCTGCGGTGTACAATTTTACAATCATTGGATTGATAGTGGCGGAGATTAAACCATACTCGAAATTAAACAAAGAGGTATGTGAAAATTAATGTTTTCTTTAAACCTATATACCGTGATCTATTCTAATTCCGCGCAGCACCTAATACCGTATTTTTCGGAATGTGAATCTGGCAATGTCATGTGTTATTTGCTTTGTACTGCTATTTTAAATATGTAATATACTGCCCATAATCGCATATGGTCCTGAATATGGTATGGATGTAGTAGGTGTTAGCTCTGCTGATTTTCCAATGACCCATTTCAGAATGACAGAGACCTAGTGGTACATTCCGAGGTCATTTTCCCGTCGGCAAGCCCCGCTCAAATATAATACGAGTGTCAAATTTATACCTGTATTATTATTAAACTTTTGATTCCTTGCCACGATTAAGTTCGCATGGAATTGACACGTATTTAATGTAACATCATTAAATTTTTATAGCAACGTTTCGGAAAAAATACTCATCCATTTTTACTGCAGTTCTTCAGTGGATTCGGCAGCACAACACTTCTGTAGCTCTTCGAGTTCAGTATTTTAATATAATTTCACGCTAATTTTTGCAACGATTCAGCTAAATTCACTTTGATTTTTGAAATCAATTACAAGTTATATTTTTTATGTTCTTAAAGGGTTTCAAACACGATAAAATTATGACAGTTAAAATTTTTCACCTCCTTCGCCGACGGTTGCTATGATCCCAATTTCATCATAAGCAGTATACACCATGTGCCCGAAAACCGTATGCTATTCATTCTAAATTAAACGGGCAAAGCTGTGCATGCTGTGGCAAAGGTTGATTAAATATTTCTCTACATTTTATTTGTACGTGATTCCTGGAAAACGCCAACCGAGATAAAATCGCGATGCGACCTTTTTACTAGGGGCACTGTTAGTCAACCAACTATAGATTAAACAGTACGGTTGGTTAGTGTGGGTCCCTATAAACAAATACACGTCTTTGAGCAAATCTAACTATTGCTTGATGAAATTGAAATAAAAAAACACGCCAATAAACACTCAATACGGATGTTACTGCTGTATGTGTGACTTTCACATGGTGCGGGTGTCAGTTACATATCTGTTATGCATTTTTGTTCCAATTACATACCTGTTATAATTATTGTTTCAGTTTTTAGCCTATTTGGTATTATTTTGAGCGCTATTCGGAGTCACACCTTATAAATACGTGGTATTGGACATATGGACATGTCTCTTGTCAATTATTTAGTAGTACAATTTATATTTTACCTTTAATTTAAAGCAAATTAACACAATCAGCACGAACACTCAACGTAAATTAATGGTTTATATCAGTTTCGTACTTGAAACGTTCTTAACCTGGCGGTATTTGAGCATGCCACGATATCATACATAATTTGATATTGTGCTATTGATGAATTAATTTTATCAAAGCTTACGACTTTTTCGGTCTGATTTACCGAAGTTGGACAAGCGAATAGCTTTTACGTTTCCTACTCACAAAATGCACTAATACATTTTAATTGCATCTATTCTACCCTGTTGTTATTTTTAAATACATCATTCTTCATAGGATCGAGGCATTCTCTCAGAATCGATGGGCAGAGAGGCCGAAATAGGTTACATTCTGTCTCTTGGTGTTCACCGTAAGTACCGACAGAACGGTATCGGGTCGCTGCTGCTAGACTCTCTGATAAACCACCTGACGACAGCCGAACGTCACAATGTAAAAGCAATTTTCCTGCACGTGTTAACCACAAACCAAACCGCCATACTGTTCTACGAGCGTAGGGGGTAAGTTTGACAAGCATGTTAGGAATTTAACTAATTTCATTGGATGATTACATCAAAATACAGGTTCATACTCCATTCGTTCCTGCCTTACTACTACTCGATTCGGGGGAAGTGTAAAGATGGATTCACCTATGTGTCATACATAAATGGAGGCCACTCGCCCTGGACGTTATAATATCCTTTTCCAAAAAAAAAAAAAAATAGCTAACTCATCCAAATCGCTTGGATAATTTTGGTTCTTGTGTTTGGTAGCTTTCTGCATGCATTATTGTGGTTTTTGTTTGTTTGTTTGTTTTTCAGAAATGCGTTCTCATTTCCTTCATTGAAATAAGTGTTCCTTAACTATTAACCCTATGCGTATTGGTTTGCTGATACTAGCAAATTTTGAATGCTGCGTTCGGGTGCTCAGCACGCCAATTTTAATTTATTTGCTAGTTTGTTACAAAAGTAGTCTTTCATTTTGAAAACACACGCAACCACGAATGAAGCATGCTGCATGATAATTACAGGTGTCTAGCGAGAAAGGTGGTATGTATAACTAATTATTTTATTCTATTCTATACCTCAAATGACAATAATTGTATTTTTGTTACATTCCCCTTTCCGATTTTACCAATTATCAGTATTGCTCATACTATGCTCGCTGCTTATGTTCTGTTTATTTAATTGAAATTATGAATTGGTGCATATATGTTTAATCGCTACGCATGCTTCGAACAATGTTAACGAATTTAGGAATTATTTAAACCAGCAAAATATGTTCAGTTCCTCCATGGTGAGAAAATTTAAAATATTCCAAATTGTGCGCGACGGACACGATACCTAAATTAAACATTGGATGTAATGTCTCGACTTCGTCTTATCAGTGGCATAACAGACCGTCTTAGGCGTTTACTGGATTTAGTCGCTATACTGAAAATCTGGCTTTAACCAAAATAATAATTGCAAATAAGTAGTAGGCTTCATTTTGTTATTTTCAAGCTGAGCATATTTTGTCGTATGTAATTTTAAATATTTGTTGATTTTCTGGCAGTGCAAGAGAACACGTATCTGCCGGGTGATGCCAATCGAGCTGGCATGTTTTGCACTGAGCAAACAAATTTGTTTGTTTTGTGTTTATTTGACCAACTAGGGCACTAATCTACAGGGCATTAAATGTGTGTGAAGAGTACGCATGGTACGTATGTATGGCAGTCATATTAGCACGAAGAACGAATGCATTGTTAAAGTTTTCGTAGGTTTGCTTCTAATATTAGGTAATCAAAAAGTTTAGATGGTTTTTGTTATACAAAAAGAACACAGCGTTTTGTCTGACAATCTTTTTTCAACCAAGTATCCACCGTTTTGTTCGGTCATCTTTTCTCATTTTTTTGGTATAAAGAAGTATTCCACAACTATAAATTATGAAATTTTCGATCAAAGTATTGATTTATGTGACTTTTGAAGTCGTCCATGGAGAGGATTTTTTACATCGAAAGAGTATATAAAGCAATATGCAGGATACAACAATTCATCCCAGGCAGAGTCCTTCAATTTGTTTCGTCTAGTGAGTGAAAACATGAGTGCCCATTAGGGTGGGACATGGTAATATGAAAAAAAAAAAAATTTGCTCCGAGTAACTTTTTGGGTCCCATTTAGCTCCCAGAACAACTCTGTAAATTTGTAGTTCGATCGGTGAAACTATATTTTTGCGCCCACGGTTTAAAGTTTACATGAGATTTCGTAAGGGTGAAAACGTCTTTTGCAAAATAATTCTTCCAAGAGTCACCCGTTACATCCTAAAAATAAATAGATGTTTGATTTTTATAGGAAATGTCAAGACCACGAAACGATCTGATGCTTGTAGAAAAAAATTATTAATCAAAAACCGATTGGTGTCCTGAAGATTAATGAAAATTTTACTTTTCTTAACATCACTGCTGCTGACGGTCGAATTATATACAAAATCTTTAATTTTCTCTTATTATGTAGAAAAGAAGACTCAATTTATTCCTCAAAACTCTTGCGAAGTGGCCAAACAGTATAGAAAAAATATTTAGACACATTAAGAGAAAAACAGAATTGCATATGATTGGACCACCAATAAAAGTGGTGCTAGAAAAAATGAATATTTTATCAATCGTCAGAGCATCAATTGGTTTCAGCTTAATAACTTTTTTCTCAAGCGTCAGATCGTTTCGTAGTTTTCGAGACTTTGTTTCTGTGTTTAATTTCCTACAAAAGCCACATCACGGTTTATTTTTAGGAAGCAATGGGCGACTCCTGGAGGAATTGTATTTTGCTCAGAAAAACGTTAAGTTTTATAGTTAGGGCATATTTTTTGTCTAAAAGAAGGAAAATGATACAAAATGATAAACACAATGTCGAATAAAGTTGTGCAGTAATTTAAATGTCTGTGATAGTTCAACGGGTGTTCAATAAAAAATGAGAATTTTTTAGTCATGTAGTTGAAAAACAAAAAAAATCAACTGATTCAGTATTTTTTTTATTAAAATTGTAATGTTTATTCTTCAATAAAACGTCAATGAATATTGGTTGTACACTAGGGCACTGAGAGAGCCGAAAAAATCCTTAAATAGAACGGCACTGGGCAAGTTGGTCGGGTTCCTTTCTTTTGGCACGTACGGTATGTTTTTCTGCTCAAGATACTCCAGCGTCTTCTTGGCGTAATGGGAAGACGCCTTGTCCGACCAGAAGACGTGCTTCCCATCCACATGATGCTCCTTTAAGAACGACAGAAGAATTTTCTTAAGACACTCCTCTTGGTATACTTGTTGTTTGATGGCCAGACCACTCGGCTTGAACCACGGCTTTGAAATCCCTCTGTTTGATATGGCGATGTACAGCATACCTTTTTTAAAATTTATGCTTAAACTTATATTTTACTTGGGGGGTGTGGCCGTCTTGCTGGAATAGTAGCTGTCATTGCCTGGAATGTGGGTCTTCGAGTAACTTTCGTCGTCTAGCACGAACGACGTTCCGCGGTAGTTCTTCGTCTTCCACCGGCACTGAGACTTACGATTGCTATCTGCTCGTCTCCTTCCGATAGATGATGTCCTCCAACTTGAGGGTTCGGTTAATCAAGGTATGGGAGCAGTGATATTTTCGGCCGGCGTCACGCAAACTCGTTCTGTCTTTGTTTTCAAGCAGATTTTTCAACCGTAAAACCGTACAACACACTCGCGGAGTGCTTGCTGTTTCGACGCCATCTTCGATTGATCTTAGCTTAGCTTAGGTAGACTGCCCGTAGTTGCACTTCGTGATTGACCGAATGAGTAAAAATGCACAATGAACCAACTGAATGTTACTTGGGAGAAATAAAGCATTCTCACTGTGCATGTTTACTAATTCAACACTATTAAACAGGTCAATAACGAAGCCGGCCACGACCAAGGCTGTTCTACCGAGGAAGAGAAGGAATGTTAGTTCGACACTCGCTTTGGCCAGGGACCGAGACTACCTCTGCATCTCTACGAGTATCATGGGAAAGGAGTTGTGTTAGTAAGCAAGGAAAAAGATCAGGATGTGGCTTGGTAGACAGTACGATCTGAGCAGTACGCTCTTTAACCATTCGCAATTAATTTCCAAAATGTCAATAACTCAAAACTCAAACTCGAAAATGCCGACCATCGGATTTCTGGGATTTTCATGATTACGTATTATTACAACGTAGACCTAATATTTCAGTATTTTCGCACACGTGCGACATCCAAAAAGTTTTAAATTGTGCTGGGTGCAGGTTTTTGGTATTTCTGTATTTTGCAACTAAGCGCACTACTAGCCTAATCTTAACAATTGCTTAACAAAAAAACTGTATTCCGTCCTCTCCACGTGAGAACACTATGCCAAAAGATCAACGGTCCAAGAGACTGCAATACATATCCAACTCCTTTCCTGCGCATTAATTTCTTCGAACACGCTCCTACCTGTCAACTCCGATGCGATGAAAAGCCACAAAACCCGTGTAGAACCTTGAACGGTCCTTTTGTGGACCTTCCACATAACATCCATATCGAGAAAAATACTCTGTTTCGACGCCATCTTCGATTGAATTGACAAACATGCCACCCATTTCTAGGGACTCCAGAGAGCAATTCTCTTGGAGACAAAAAACATTTACGCTCTTTACTTTAATTACAGCAAGCTATTGAAATCATTTTTATTGAACACCCGTTAGTATGAGAATACCCCTAAAACTTTTTTGATTACCTAACACATTAAATCATATTGCAGCTCGTTCTTATTGTCTCCCGCATAAGCAATATTTGTCCGTGTCATCGGTTGTATGTTTTCGTTGCATAACGAAGCACGGTGCTCTTCGTAGATTGCATACTAACTATATCGGGAATGAATCTCTGTTGAGTTCAAT
Organism: Topomyia yanbarensis; assembly: GCF_030247195.1. Taxonomy (NCBI): domain Eukaryota; kingdom Metazoa; phylum Arthropoda; class Insecta; order Diptera; family Culicidae; genus Topomyia; species Topomyia yanbarensis. Next base: position 276,559,456 of record NC_080672.1, on the reverse strand, counting down.
AAACCAATAGCATGAGAATCGTCATTGCCGACCACGACCATCTTCATTGATACTTAGGATAGGGTAAGAAATGTTGATACAATACCTACTTAAGGAAGACCACCGACTCAGCGACGTTTCCATAGGTATTACGGAGTTGGATTGAAGGACAGGTGTAGGTCTAGGTCTAGGATTCGCCACAAGCAGGCAATGCGACCACGAAATGAATATGTTTTATGCGGTGGAATGGTTAGTCTCCGAGTACACGTATACTCAGAGCAAAAAGATGTTTAGTTATTTTTTTCTTCTGTTTGAATTCTGGATAGCCGGCTATCGAGAGTGATTTTCTTTTTTCCTAAACTACAGCAATTTGAACTCCCAAAAAGCCGTCTGTGGGGAATATTGCTAAAACTATGAGCTGGTCTGATATCTATAATCGTTTGAGAATTGGGTAGTAGGACCACAAGATGATCTTAGCTATATGCACGAAAGTCGTTCGGAATCGATTCCCAAAAGTTTTATTCGCCCAACTTGAACTCCGGACAGCCGGCCATCAGGAGTGTTTGCTTTTTTATTTATAATGGGAGTGTTGTTTCTACTTTATACTTAGCTCTTGCGATCGCCATTGGTTGCAATTTCGTTATTGATCTGGACTTACTGATATTATTGAAACCGTCACAGTAAATAACGAGAAAAGGCCTCAATTGAAATTTCTGTTTTTCAAATATTTTAACGGAAGGAAAACTAGCAAAAGAGAAAAAACATGAATCGAGGGTTGTATACAAACCGTTGTAGGTTCGGAAAACCAAGGAATAATTTTGAGTCTCCAAAAAAACCATGAACCGTACCGAAAGATTCACTCTGCATGACGGATACACTAGCAGTTTCACGCGCGCGTCGTTTGTCCCTTTCCCTGTCAACATTCGACCACAGATCTTAGGCGATCTTCACTAATGCCAACTGAGACAAGCTCCAATCCAGGGCGTGTTGGTCTATGTGTTAGAAACAAAAAATTCGGATACAGTTGCATATCAGATATCAAGCTCCATAATCGAATTCAGAAAGATTACACGAATAATACTCAGTACGCTGAATAGTGGCAATGTGATAATTGAGTTTGCAATGTCCAGTCAGTGTCTTGACATTTTTTCAAGCACTGCAATAGTGCTTGAAAAAATGCAGCAAATTCTTCAACATTTTCGGATTCACATGCAGCAGAAATGTTTTTGTTTACGCACAACAAACTACGCCAATGGTTGGCAATTTCGGATGCAGAAGAGCGAATTCTGTGCTTAATCCATATTTCCCGGAGACTCAAAGGGTGTTGCGATCAAAAATTTGCTAAACAAAACTGTGTGTGAATCGGTCAAACTTTTCATTAAAAAATCAAATCAGGTATCTTTTGCAAGTTTAATTCATATGATGAAACATCACTAACATCTTTTTAGCAAATGCAAATTGCCGTACCTTTCGTTTGATTCCATTCGTTAAGTTTGCGTACCTGGAGCCTCTGCACCAAATTTGAATAAAATCGGACAAGTCTAGCTACCGAATCAACTTGTTCGAAGTTTGTATAGAGATTTTCGGTAATTTACCTGGAGAAAGCGTACCAAGTTGCACTTTCGCAGCTAGATGGCACTGTATGCATTAAGTTATCACTGAAAGTGAAAATAAGAAAGATCATTTTATAGTTTATAACTCTGTAGAAGACTGCAAATCAATCCAACTTCCTTAAGAGACGTTATTAAACTTTTAAAGGAGTGATGTCTGAGTCAGTTTTGAACGGGGCCTAACAGCATAAGGTGATGAATCGGTAATCGATTCTCTCGAATTTTTTTTTGCTAAGCAATGGTTTGGTTTTCATGAATAGTATGTTTGGAGCTATTTTAGCACATGATATGAGTCATCTTTTGACTACCTTTTAGTTCAATATTTCACCGCATAGAGGGCACCAAATATAACTTTTAAAGAAAGAGAGATAAAATATGGACATGATCACAAAAAATACTGTAAAAGTCTTGTTCTACAACTTTGTGGAAGACACCAAATTCCTATCATAACAAATCACCCATTTGGAATCTAAATAACGATTTCAATTCTGTGCCCAAAGCCTTGGCATCTATGACAATCTTCAGATTTTGTATGCTGCCCCCATGTTGCCTAAAATGTTCCCACTTTACCCGCACGTAGAATTTAAAATGTGTTAGCTCCGTTAACCTTATTCTTATCAAGAATAACTTGTAAAGGAGCAAAGCAAAGTGAATCTTTTAATTCGTGGGATATTTTGTCGAAACTTTCACCCTATCAAGATAACCTTAAATCGTCTATCTGTCTCTTGAAATTATATGAATAAAGTATATATAACTTTACCGTAAGATACAGAAGAAAACGTTTGTGGCCAATTGATCCATCCGCTGTAATTCGACATTCTTAAACCAATCTGAAAAGAAAGAGATTTCACGTCTGGAAGGAACGTTGAAAGCTCACTTCGAAAGGCTCTGAAGTCGGAGATCATCACTGTTATCGGCGGAAGACAATTTCTTCAACTTCACATTCGGATAAAACGAATGAGTTGCTACAACCAATAAGATTTTCGAAGAGGGGGGGGGGGGGTGAGGGGTTGTTGTTCATCGTTATTTATTTCATGCATGAATTTATGGCAGATTTAAAGTTGAGCTGACGATACCCGTCCAGAACATATAAAAGGTCGATAAATGTTACTATGATTTCCTCCTGATTGGATTACAAAAGTAGTAATATCATGTTTCCTTTTTACCTCCTGGTTTTATTTCGAAACTTTTGTCAGCTAATCATCATTTCATTGTTGTTTGAAGAACAAACCAAGATCCCAAATTACAAAATCACTCGATGTATAATACGTAAGTAATTAACGATATAATTAATTTTCAGCTGTGTTTTGCATGCTTCACCTATCTTTGTATCTAACGTTATTATGATCGCATTGATTGCCTGGTTGCGTTTTTGCTTACCTGATCCAATATTTTCGATGTGCAGATGTTTCCACCTAGTTACCTAGGAATTAAAAAAAACTACACAATACTGTTTCAACAATGAACCTTAACCATTGGATATACTGATCATTTGAAATACTGGTGCTCTCTGGTGTTCACTGCGGGTGGTCTGTGCTCATGGATCAGCGGCAACCTCAGGAGCGCGATTCGATGGGTCTGTTATCGCACGATATCTAGGTTTTCATTCACGCAGGACAACTGAGAAAACGGAGGAGCGATGGTTAGTTTACTACTAGTGCTGTGGATTGCTTTTACTTCATTGAGTTCGCTGATTATTTTAGTCCAATTTATTGAAAGCACAAACGTGGTTTAGACAGGCTAACTTGACGAGTATTGATAGCTGCCACAGCCATTTGTTGCATTACACAAATAAGGTTATTAGCTGTAGATAGTAGATGTAATTGTTGATAAGTCTTATTTATTCCAATCATTCGTAGTGATTGAAAAGAGCCAGTGCAGTTTTACATCATCTTGCGAATTGTTTTTCAACGTTGTAACATAATCATAAACCAAATGTTAATATTAATTATTCCCTGAGATTCTGGCCGATAGAACAAGTGACATTTGATTGCATATCAACTATTATCAGGTTCCTTTTTATACATTAATCAATTCAACTTTCGTTGAGTAATATCCGCATTTTCACTTCTCAAATGCTGTACCGAACTACCTAAGATACAAACGAAATTGTATCGATCTATACTTTTTTTTAGGTACACAGCGACACGCGTTTATTTTACGACAATAATGATATTGGCCCGGCTTAAGAGAGCTGTTTGTCGTTTCTTATTTCCATCAGTCATTAAGTAACGTCGTATTACTAGATCTAAGATTACAGTGTCTTGCAACTGAAAGACCCAGAAAAATGACAAAAATAAGATTGTAATTAATATTTAACACGGAAAGGATTATTTATTAACAGATACGAACATTGATATAGCTCTTGAGAAGAGACCAGAGTTTAGCTATGCCAAATATATAACGGTGCAAAAATAAGAGATCAGCTACATTATTTTTTTAGTGATTTATCACATATGTGCCAGATGTATCTAATTCTCATGCAGGGAATAAAACCTGGATGACAAACGGGGGCACACCTTCCATCTTCTTCTCGATTAGTTTTATAAAATTTAGAAATGTCGAATTTCTAAATCTAATGTAGAAAATGCGAATTTCTTCAAAAACAATCCCTATTGTTTAGCCTCTTCTAATCTCTAAGGAGTCATTTTTTGCATTGATTGTATTCGACTACTACTACTACGACTACTGCATGGTGAATCATTTCTATCTTAGGGGAAAAGTCGGCTAAGACGGACACTGTGGGTAAGACGGATACCTTACGTTTCTCACAAACTGCAAAATTGAATAAAAATGAAATGATACGGTATTATTTCTAAAAGATTTGATTCTGAAACAATTTGATTTTTCGATAGTAAAAATATTTCTAATTGGGCATGAGGTTACTCGGTATTTAACACTTGATTGGCGAAAAATATAGAAACTTTACACACATTTTTTTAAAAATTTGTATCATGTTGTGTATGACGGACACAGTATGGTAGGGAAAGTAGGACATATTTTTTACGCTAATACAAAGCAGAATACCCTTGGACTATTTTTTGTTATCGCCACATTTTGATTCTGCAAGAAAGATTCTGAACGCTCTACAGGTGCTACAATAGCAGGAATAAAACTTCCAACCCCCGGAGGGATTCAGAATTTTTGTTTAACCAGTGAGTGGATATATCAAAACTCCCGAGGGGTTATTGAGATAACAGAACGACAACTCCCCCGAAAAGATATTGTCATTCAAATACGGCTTAAACTATAGCTCTTTACCACACTGGGTTAGAAACAATACATATCCTTGAGTTTTAGCTTTCTGTACATAGGTTCATCGGTGTATTGAGAACTAAAAATCCGGATACGCTATTCCATTACTTAAATGAGCAATTTTAAGCAAACTTAAAATAAGGGACAATTTTGACTACCTTGAACTAGGAATACAGTTTAATATACACTGGGAAACAATTATTAAGACCTGGGGGAGGTCTAATTGAATATAAATACTAAAAAGACATTTTAATTTAATGGTAGGCAAGAAAGAGAAATAGATTCAAATTCGCTTTTTATGACAAAAGCCTATTTATTTGACAAGGCATTTGCAGGGGGTCAGACACAGGGGAGAAAGGGTGGACAATAGCCTGGCCCAAAATACCTTAAATCACGAAATCAAAACCTTTCACCTGAAAATGATACTTTGGGTAACCAATAAACTTCCCTGAAAATTTCAGCTCATTTGGTACACTGGAAGTGGATCCGCAAACGGCTCAAAGTTTGTATGGGAAAAATTAACCAAATGTATGGAGAAACGCATCAGTTTCACATTTTGAGATCTAGGTGGAGCTGAAAGCGATCAATATTTTCCGCGAGAAAAATTAAGAATCCTCTTGTAACAACAAATCGACTCGTGAAGACTGCAAGTCAATCCAACAAACACTGACAAAGTTATAAGCGCGCAAAGTTGAGGGTGTCATGGGTTGTAGTTGGGGTGGCTCTGTCGAAAGTGAAAAAATGCGACTTACGATGAACGCACAATTTGCATGAGGTAGATAAATACATGAATTTCAACTTTTAATAACACGAAAATGCTGACCATTTGGAAGTGTGATATCTTCGGCCCACTAGATCAAAATGTCAAGGGCTTTCCGCTTAAGAACAGGCTAATGCAGAATTTTTCCACCAGGTAGCGCTAAGGGGTATCTCGTGATCGGAAATACTTGGGGGGTTGATGCTTCGACAAAGTAAATCATTAGATCAAGAGTTTTCCAATGGAGCACACTGTAATTTAGAATTCTCCCCCTGTGTGGCGCTTGAGTGCCTGAGATTTTTTATACGTTTGATATTGGGTCATATCTCGTGAGTGCAAACACTTTACGGAATAAAATCTTCGGTAAAGTAGATTATATAATCAAGGGCTTTCCAACGGAAAAGTTTTATTCAAAATTCTTCCCCTATAGCGCTAAGTATATAAAAATATTCTATTCAGTTTTCATTAGGTTATCTTACGGTTACGTAATCTTGAACACTTGGCGACGCGATGTCTCCCGTAAAATAGATTACAACTGCAAGAATTTCTAATTGTGAATATAGTCCTCGTTCTAAGTGAAACATTTCTTTTTAGAGAAATCATATGATTTTTTTCTCACATTTCAAAATACGTATGATCGTTTCAGAAACATTTTTCACCAAGGTATTTTCCGTGAAAAAAATGTCGTTTTCAATAAAATAATTTTTGGAGATTCAAGGAGTGTAAGTCAATTCATTAAATTTCTATACAAAATACAACATTTGAACAACATTTTCCTAAATTTTCATTGTAAAATATTGAATGTTGGTTTAGTGACAGTGTATCTCCTGCAAAATGCTCTGCAATCATATGCTCGAGGAAATGAGAATCTATTAATTTCGACTACAATCTCTCATTTGCAGATTGGACCTAATGAAAAAAAGTCTTCATATGTTGTATTCACATGTCTATGTGAAATTCTTTAAACCTTTACATTTGAAGTCTTTCTTCGTGGGGATTTATGCTCACCGCGGCCTATTCGCTGACAATACTGCTGGCATTGGCAAATGCGGAGCCATCTCCACGAAATCATTGTTCGAAAGTCTACCTAAAAAGAATGACGAAGTTAACACCAAATGGGCGCAAGACTGAAACTTCGCCAAGGGCGCCAGAAGATCACGCTACGTCTCTGTATGTACATATATGACTATATTTGATGCAAATGCATGCTTTCTGGAGTTTCATCGCGTAGTAAGAGGAAAAGCATTCGAATGCGTGGTTTTATGAATAAATAATGTTGAACACTTGGTTTATGGTATGGATTTTCTCAAATATTGTATTCGAGCTTTATTACCACTTGTGTAGCCATTCCAAGGAGTAAGATCAGCTTTGTAAGAAGAATATTTCCCTTGTTACAAGGATTAATTCACTTTGAACTAACATACGCTTCGTAGTAAGTTATCCGGTTCGTGTTATGTTTTTTCGGACCTTTGTTGATCAACAACCCGACTGTCGATGAAAATTTTCCTTTCAGAATCTCATATTAGATTGCTTTTTCGTTTCGTTTCATTTTTAATATAACTATTAATCAGGCTCAATTTGATTTTTAATTTTTTTGGTAGGCGTGAGACAATACTGATGAGAAATAAATGCAAAAACAGTCTTCCCATGAACATCGACAAATTTGCTCCCGTGTACAAAATTTCGTGCACGCGTTCAACCTCAAACATGCTTTGCCTTTGTGTACAGGTTCGCATCGAACACCGAACCCAAGCGAACGATGTGCAAACTTACACGGATACGAAAAACTACCAAAAGTTGAGCTCTTTTGACTCAATCTCGGGGTATCGTGGAATAAGGTATAATTAGGTAAAGCGTGTTGAAGGTAGTTTCCCTTTAACTACTGCAAAAATCGCAATTCACAAAACATTGAGAAGTTTTTTATACTCAACCTTGTGTTAAATATACTTAAATTTAAGTTGAATCTACCTAATTATGAGTATACTTCAAACAACTCAAAAGTATCTTATTCCCAAGACCCCAACTGAATCGAATCTTTCTCTTTGTTTTTGACAACACTAATAAGTGCGAAAGCGATCCAAAACTCAAAACTACCTAAATTTAAGTTAAAAGAACTTATTCGGTGAGTTGTTTTATTTTTCCGTGTAGGTTTAAACACCGTGTACGTACACCGTGTGCGTACATAAGAAAGGCACACACAAAACAGAATGAGTCAATGCTAGTGATAATGGATGAGAGAAAGAGAAAACTAGTATCAAGACCCTGTGTGTACGAACACCGCGTACGTACATGAGGTTCGGTTGTGCAGACGAACATGTGCTCGTGTTTTGATACGCATTAGCGCGTTCGAGTTTGCACACGAAATGATGGTGTAGGATGAGCATAGAACTAGAGCGAACATGGTGTTCGATGTTCATTTGGGAAGACTGATTAATAAAGTAATTCAACGCCACAAACAATTCGCTGTCGTTAGTATTGAATCAAAAATGAACCCAATCATCTAAGCAGCGTATCGGTATTACCCCATTCAAAAACTCGGTCTTACCCCAATAGTGCACATTTTTGTTAAACGCTCAATTAACAATATAATATAGTCAAACTTAATATAAAGGGCGAACACGAAATTATTGCGACACCGATAATGTCATGCCAATTTTCTTATAATGTTTAAAATCAAACCAAAATTTTAGGGTAGTTTTATACATATATTTACTACAAAAATCAAAAGAAAAGTTAATCGATGGAGCTTTGAGTGTAAAATTGAACGCATTTTCGCTTGATGCCCTCCATCAAAGTCTTTACAGTGTCATCCGGTACCAGTTTCTCAGTTTTTTTTCCATTTTCTTAATATGTTCTTCTCGTCTTTGACTGTCTTCTTGCTCTTCCGAAGTTCCCGCTTCATCATTGCCCAGTACTGCTCCATCGGGCGCAGCTCCGGACAGTTTGGCGGTATCATGTCCTTTGGAACAAAATGGACAGAATTAGCCTCATACCACTCCAAGACACTTAGAATAGTGGCATAATGCCAAATCTGGCCAAAATAGCGGAGCTTCGTCGTGCTGCTGTAAGAACGGAAAAAGGCGCTTCTCGAGGCACTCAGATTTGTAGATCTCGCCATTTACTGTGCCCTTTGCCACGAAAGGCTCAGTCCGCAAGAGCAGATGGCCTGCCAAATGAGATATTTGGAGGGGAACTTCGACATTTTCTTCTTCTTAAATTTATCGTTCACATAGAACTTGCTCTTGCCGGTGAAAAACTCCAACCCCGGAATTTGCTTAAAGTCGGCTTTTATATACGTCGTCCATCACACACCAGTCATATTTTGTCAGCATCTTCTCGTAGAGCTTCCGTGCCCGAGTTTTAGCCGTCGATTGTTGCCGCTCATCGCGGTTTGGGAAGTTCTGTACATTGTATGTATGTAGTCCAACTCTCTTCTTTGCATTCTGGACGTAGATCTGCGACATGCCGATCTTTTTAGCCAAATCACGGCTTGAGACGTTGGGATTTGCTTTAATCATCCGCTTCACCTTTCCCTCCGTCTTTTCCCTCCGTTGTTTCAACGTCAACCGCTCCTGGAACCGCTTCAACACTCTGGAGGCGGTTGAATGGTGAATGTTCAACATTTTTCCCAACTGCCGGTGCGACAGGTCTGGAAATTCCAGGTGTTTGGAAAGAATTTGTTCTCTCGACTCGCGTTGGTTCACCTCCATTTTCGTTGAATCGAAAAACACGACTTCGAGTTTAACAGCATGTAAACAATACACATCAATGAGAAAGTGTGCAAAATTTGGTTGATTTTTACCCAATGGTAAAAAAGTTATGCCATGTTGAATGTGTCGCAATAATTTCGTGTTCGCCCTTTAAACGCACATAAATAATGATATGGAGAAGAGATTAGAATGTGCGATAAAAAACCGATAATTTTCAAAGCTTTTGGGCTGTGGAAAGTTTAACATGTATCAACTAAAAATAACATCCATGTGCGCATCAAGTTCGCTTTCGCATGCTTTGTTTTTTTTTTAAGATTGATGAACTTTTATAGTATCGATGTGTCTCGAAATGCTCAACATAATCGTGCCAATCTGTTATTACTATATGATTTGGCTTTTTTCGAGGCAGTATACGTCCTACCTCTCCTAAGTTTTTATAGGGTTTCTAGTTAGCGTTGACATATAAATACGAATTCTTTCTTTTAATCAACTCTTAGGGATGTAGAGAGTACAACTAGCACAAAAAATATGTGAATTTGTTAATCACTTATTAGTTATAAACAATTAAAACTCAAAAATCTCGTTTTTTGCAATAAATTCGGCTGTGTCTGAACTAAAAGTCCTAGAGATCTAACTTTTTTTTGCGATTTTCTCAAACATTGAACTAAATAATACTTTTTGCAGGATTTTTTGTGGGGGATCATCCATAAATGACGTAGCCTTTTGAGTGATTTTTTACACCCCCTCCCCCATCGTAGGATTTCATCACAAAACTCCAAATACCCCCCTGGTAACTATGTAGCTTGACGGTAACCCCCCCCCCCCTCTGTCCCCGTAAAAATAAATAAAAACCGTTAGATGAAACGGGTAAGGTTGTCGTGACATCAGGTCAACCCCTATTCCCCCTTTAAAAAAGCTACGTAGCATGATATGACCCCCTACCCTCCTGTCGTCACACATCATTACAAAATTTAAAACTCCTCCCTCCCCCATATAATGCTACGTCATTTATGGATGGTCCCTAGGTCAGTTTTTTGGAAAAATAAAAAATATGCATAAATGGAGTTTATTATTATGTTATTAAAAGATTCTGAGAAACAGGGATAACTTCTCAACTAACATAAAAATAGAATATGTGGGTTTTGAGGTCGCTGATTGCGATTCTGATGACAGAATTTGAAAAATCAAAATAGCGACTACATAATGGTAGTTATCTTTTACGAAATTTGCGAATTTTATTACAATGATCATAAAACTCGACTTACGAGAGTTTTTGGGGTCGCTGATTACGATTCTGATGTCAGAATCAGAATCAGCTACCCCGAAGACCCTCTTATAAGACATTTTAGGCCGATATAGAAAAAAGTGAAATTTAGTCAAGCGCAGTCGCCATATTTGACCCGTCTTTTTGAATTACATTTTCGACGTCAGAATCAGAATCAGCTACCCCGAAAACCTATATAAAGCTATGAATAAAAGTATTAACAATGAAAAAATCGATTCACGAAGGGTTAAAATTTGATATCTGGGAAATGTCGTGGGGTGTCGGGCTTACCACCAGTTCCCCTACTAAGAAAAGTTTCATTCGACCAAAGATACACCGATGGTAAAAGATCCCTATTTTTCGGTACCTGCGTTTTAAGCCACATCCGCAGCTTTCTGATCCGATTCAGACGGCTCAGTACCGTGCAGTGTACGGATACCAATATTCTTTCATATATTTTATATGCGAGCATTCACACTTATCCGGCATGGTCGGTACTACAGATACTTTATACACAGACTTGCGGAGACAAAAACAGTAAAACTAGCAACCATGGATATTTACTGGCATCTCGGAAGATCCCATAAGCTTTGCATCCCAGTCACTGTGGCAAGCACAAAAGTTAGCAAAAATTGATCAAAGCGAAATTGATTATGGCAGAGTTTCTTCCAGCATCTTGCGCGATTTGTGCGATAATTCTGGCAAAGAATTCGCTCAAATGCAACAACCGTTTCTGACAGAAGCGGTTAAACTAACTGATGCTGCTCACTTTTAGCCAGAATCCAACCCGGAATGAACATCCAGGATTTCTGTACGCTTCCTGTCACAATTTTTTCAGATGTTTTGCTTGATTCGTGCTAATATTCTGCCAGGTAGGAATTGCCAGGATCTTTGCACGGTTTATTTCCGAGTTGTATCAGGGTTTTCCTCGGTTCCTGTCAGAATTTACCAGAAAACTTGAGCGAAACCGAGTTCGCCCTAGTTCAGCTAACCCGACAGAATACGCGCAGAAATCTGACAGGGCTGCTAACTCAAGTCTCTGCTGGAAAATTTAGTGAAATCCGCATAAAAAAACCCGCCCAAAAAACCGCATGACTTTGAAAATCCGCATAAGCCGCATAACTTTGAAAATCCGCATAAAAACACATAAGCTGTGAAATATTTTTCAATATTAAGCCTCCGGAACTCGCGCCGTTGTATTTTGTGCAACGCCTTCCGAAAATCTAGCGAAATCTTCTGTCAGCACCAGCGGCTGCTCATTCGGGGAGCCATTCGCGCGAGTGCTGGAGGGTTAAGAGCCATAGTACTCAAGGAAGAGCAAGGATTTGAAGTAAGAAAGTGGAGTAGCGTCATATGAGCAAGCTTAGAGTTGCCCGGCTACTTAACTCTTTGTCTTCTGCAACGCAGGAGTCCGGATCTTCTAGCATTAAATGCGAATCACCTGCGTCTGCGGCATGTCCAGACAAGCGTAAAGTCACTTGATGACTTATGCTGTCGGAACCGTGACTTTACGCTTGTCCAGACATGCCACAGACTCAGGTGATTCGCATTTAATGCTCTTCCTTGAGTACACTATGGCTCTTACTATTGAAACATATTGCACACCTTCCAGTCCCTTGCTAATTAAATGTCGTTACAATATAACATAACTTTGGAAATCTACACAAAAAAAAACACATAACGTTCAATATCCACATTAAAAGATAATCTTTAGGGAGGCAAAGTTACTTAGGAGATCAGAAACTAGCAGTAGATAATGTGAGGGACATATTCGTAGTATTGGTTGTTGGTATGGCATACTAGTTTTATTTTTAAACGAAAACCGTTATCGTTATTTGTTGGTTGCTAAGAGCGAACAATTTGATAAATTTCATCGCAAATTCTATTCTTTATATCTTAAAATCATAATTAACGAAACATGGAGTCTTCGCCAAGCTTTTTAAAATGTAAAGGATTTCTTGAGAACGGATAGAATAATTATTATAATTATAATTATTATAATTATAATTCAGTACTCATGCAAACTTTTGAAATCCAATTACAAATCGTGGGTATTCCCAATTGTCGTGCTTTTACAAAATCCATGGGTCATTAATAACCTAGACACGAAAATCGAATTAATGTTGCAGACATTTTAATATATATTGTATCATTTGGACATCATAGTGTTACCAGTTTCTATGGGAATTTGCTAAGTGACCGCACTTCTCAACCCGTAACTCTGGGACCAGAGCACCGATTCAAATAAAATTCAATAGCGACCTATGACGATATTACACTTTTCATTTGAATGCAACTTTGTTAAAATCGTACCAGCCATCTCTGAGAAAAATGAGTGAGATTATTTGATACATACATACCTACATACATGCATACTAGGGTGGGGCAAAATGATCATTTTTTCAGCACAGCACTTTTTTGGTTCCATTTGGGGTCCCAAGTAACTGTGCAAAATTTGAAGCCGATTGGTTTTGATCCGGCGTAGCGCATTGCGTTTGAAATTTGTATGGAAATTAGTATGGGAAAACCTACTTTTTTGCATTTTCAGTTCTACAGACAACAATTCTTCCTGCAGTATGCAACAAATTAGACAGAAGTATAGTCCAGGATATGCTGAACAACTTTGCCGAAGGATGTATGGAGTTAGAATGTTCTTTAAACAAGTTGTAGTTATTCAAAGTTCGATAGCTCGAACTAATTGCCAAAAATCATTTTCTTTGCCAACACTGCCAGTGTACCAATGATATTTCATATAGCATACCGAAATAACATCATATAGTTTAGATTTACCACATTGGTATGTTTGGATGAATTATTCAAAAGCCTTAGCTCAATTCCATGGGAGTAGATAGTTGAGTATTAGGGCGTAGTGAGGGGAGTGGAGAGTGGCTTTAATATATAGAAATTCGCACTGAAATAGTTGGAGACGAGTTGGAGAATTCAGATGAAATATTTTAAACATTTGCATAATAGTAACGATGAAACGAAACTGTATCGCTCTGTATTGGCTTATATCAGTAGAAGTAAAATTACAGACTGAATCAACTGATGTTGAGTTGATGTGTCAGAGGATAGCATTGATATTATATTTCAGTTTAAGACGCATTATGATTTGATAGGATGTTCTTTTCGGTGACCTGAAACAAAAATTGCTGTTGAACTGTAGGGCTCTTGTGGATTTTTTTTTTGTTGAAATCAGAAATTAGCTTCGCGCCACGTTCAGCGACATCGTAGACAATCATCAATGAACCCACTCGTTTTGCATTGAGGTAACCCTTCTTTTTACTCCACTCGTTTGCTAGTTTTCGCATGAAATCTGTTGAAATTTCCATGATGTCAAAAAACTCCTTCGTGTCTGTAACTTTACTTGCATTGATATAAGTCGATGCAGAGGATACATTATGTTTCATTTCATCGTTACTATTATGCATAGGACATTGTGTTAATGTTTTAAAATAATTCATCTGAACATTTCAATATTTCAGCTATTTCAGTTCGAATTTCTATATAGTAAAGTCACCCCCCCCCCTCTCCCCTCACTACGCCCTAAAACTCAACTACCTACGCCCATGGAATTGAGCTAAAGCTTTTGAATAATTCATTCAAACATACCATAGTGGTAAATCTAGAGTATATGATGTTATTTTGGAATGCTATATGAAATATTATTGGTGTGTTGGCAAAGAAAATGATTTTTGGCAATTAATTCGAACTATCGAAGTTTGAACAACTATAACTTGTTTTAGGGACATTCTAACACCATACATCCTTCGGCAAAGTTGTTCAGCATATCCTGGACTATACTTCTGTCTAATTTGTTGCATACTGCAGGAAGAATTGTTTTCTGTAGAACTGAAAATGCAAAAAAGTAGGTTTTCCCATACTAATTTCCATACAAATTTCAAACGCAATGCGCTACGCCGGGTCAAAACCAATCGACTCCAAATTTTGCACAGTTACTTGGGACCCCAAATGGAACCAAAAAAGTGCTTTGCTCGGTTGATGTGGCTACGATTACGTTTTTCCATATAACAATGCCCCACCCTAATGCATACATACACACATAGAGATTTTTCCGATCTCGCCGAACTGAGTCGAATGGTATAAGAGATTCGGCCCCGCGGGCCTCGGTTAAAAAGTCGGTATTCCGACCGATTGCATAACCATTATTATGAGAAAGGAAAATAGGTTTTCAGTCACTTTCTGTTTTTATTTTCACTGACATCATGAATGCTCCCCATATCCTTAACCCAAAGACTAGTAATTAATAATTTAAACTAAAAATATGAATATTTTATGTCTTTTGTTTGAGCATGTGCATTCACGAGGATCTATCTTTCGATAAAATTCGCTTCAGGTGATGCCCTAAAAATTAAAAGGAAGCTGCACAAAAAGAATCGCAAAGCTTTGGAAATACGCATAAAAACCCGCCAAACTTTGAAAATCCGCATAAAAAACCACATAACTTTGAAAATCCGCATAAAAACGAATAACTTTGAAAATTCGCAACTTTAAACTCTTAACTTTAACTTTAAAAATCCGCATAAAAAAGTCGCATAAAAAAGACTTCAGTGTACACACTCATATTAGGGACAATCCATAAATGACGTAGCATTACATGGAGGAGGGGGAGTTTTGTATTTTGTGATAATGTATGACGACAGGGGTAGGGAGTCATGTCATGCTACGTAGCTTTTTTAAAGGGAATAGGGGTTGACCTGATGTCACGACAACCTTACCCGTTTAATCTAACATCTTTTTTTATTTTTTACGGGTCAAGGTGGTGGGGATAGGGTTACCGTCAAACTACGTAATTACCAGGGGGTATTTAGAGGTTTGTGACGAAATGCTACGATGGGGAGGGGGGTATTAAAAATCACTCAAAAAATGCTACGTCATTTATGGATGATCGCTTAATAGACCAGCGAAGGCACATTTTATCGAGCCAAACAATCTGTCAAAATCCGGAGCCAAACGAGCATGACGTTATACAATGCAAACAAGCAGAACAAGTATTGCGATTTTATTTAAAAAGTGTGTTAGTTTTCATGTCCGTATTTGTATTTCACAACTTTATTTAGGGCCGATTTATTCACCCTCGCTTATCGCTTAAGCCAGGTTCAAACGTACTGGTGAACCTGGTTTAAAAGATATTTATTGTGCTCTACCTAATTGCATAAAAAGCATTTTACCTATACTCTTTTTCATAAACCTTGTGTTTTTGAAAAAAATGGATAATTTTATTGCTTTTCTTTATTTCTCGCTGATTAGTATCAAACGAATCACTTCTCTTTTGATTCATATATTGAATTCGAGCTTGCACATGTTTGGGTGATGTCAGTTTAACATGCTTGTTTTTCTAGTGCCAGTTTTGCGGTTTAGACATCCGCGAGTCTATAGGGTGCTTGCAGAGCGCATATGTATTGGTGAGCCGTTGGGAAGACAAAAATGACAGCTGCATATAATGCATACGGATCGGCGGGCTTATTTTGTTTTAAATAACGAATTCATATTATTTAGAGCAAATAAGTCAATATGTAATACCTAATAATCATCTTATCATTCAAGAGCCTTACGACCTGTTCAGGGTATCATCCAAACAATATGTGGAATCGTTGGACTATATGGGTTAAAGTTCGTGTATAATATTTTTTTATTAGGGATTCTATATACGATGCACCAATATACATTATTTGCGTACCATGATCTTTTCAAGCGTATGAGCCAGTTAAGCGGATTAAATAAATAAAATATTTTATTAAGTTGTATTCCATACCCATTCCAAACGATTCGTGCCAAAAATGCGTCTTATTTTAAAATTGTGAAATATCTTGTATGTCGAGAAAGTTCGTGTATACAAGAAAGCTTCAAGAATGGTTTTAATCCCTATACAAACTAATCTTAGGTTTTAGAAGTGTTAAATTTGGATTTCTTATCATAGATAGTGGGGTAAATTATTGCTCCATTTCAATATTTATAAAACGTAATTGAGTAATATTTTAAGGATTATTTTCATGGGTAAACCTATATTGTATTTGAAGCCTGGATGTAGGTAGATCCCACAGGAATAACCCAACATTGGATTTAGTGAAGTATGCTTAAATGCCAATTCGGTCTACTTCAGTTCATTTAGAATTGTGAATTGGCGTATAATTGACAAGAGCTGCTACTCTCCACTGGTTCTGGATAATTATTTTTTCATTCATGTAACTATAAACACTGAGAACTGACATACAAGTAAAGTTTTCAACTTGTGTAAGAAATTAAACAGTCGCTTTGAAATGACAACAGCAAGTAGCAACTTGCCACTAGTCGGCGCTTTGATCGGCCAGCAATCGCTATACGGGACTTGTATACAAACTGGGATACAAAGGTGACTCACGCATGCGAACCTGTATGCGATGGTGATTTTCAACGCATTTTCATTTAAATGTTTACACAGGTTTTTCGGGAAAGTTTGTTCTAGCTTATATGGCTGTTCTCTGTGCTATAAACTCTGGACAATTATTCCCCTGTGGAAAGCGAAACAATTCTTCAACACACGGCCACCATAAACTACGCACGTTCAACGCAGGGGCGCTTATATGTAAAATGTTCAAATAATCATTTTTACATATAGTTATAGAATCGTAATTTATTATTATGAAACTGGATGGAATTATTATTAAAAAGAATCTTATTTTAATTTAACTTGTATCTTAGTCCATCGAATACAAACATGCAATGTGTGCCCAACAGATACTTTGACTGTGTGTGTAGCAAGAGCCCTATTTCTATGAGTGTCTATAGTTGTGACGGGAAGTAAAGTCTTCACTCTTTACTTCCCGTCACAACACCCTTATTCTCGTTTGGCTGCAGTTTTTGACAGTCCGTTTGGCCACAGAGAACAGACATATAAAATGGAACAAACTTTCCCGAAAAACCTGTGTAAACATTTAAATGAAAATTGAAAATACGCATACAGGTTTGCATGCGTGGGTCACCATTATATCCAAGTTTGCACACAAGTCCCGTATAGCGATTGCTGGCCGATCGAAGCGCCGGTCAGTGGCAAGTTGCTACTTGCTGTTGTCATTTCAAAGCGACAGTTTTATTTCTTACACAAGTTGAAAACTTTACTTGTATGTCAGTTCTCAGTGGTTTGGCTGCATTTTGTACACTTTGCTCATAGATGCCAGACATTTCTGCAAATTCGCAAACTTTTAATTTTAGTTGTAGATTTTTTCGAAGACGCAGATATTTGCAGATTTTTTAGTTGGGTTGCTGGGTTGCAGATATTTATAGATTTTTTAGTTTGGTTTCAGATATTTACAGATTTTTTGAACGTAAAGGCTTTTGGTTACACTATTATCAAAGTATTGCTTTATCTACTTTAAGTTTGTCCTCCATAAGCTATTTCTCTCTATTTATCTTGGGCTATAAATGCACTATTTGAATTTAATATAACGCATCATTAATAAGTCATTTTTGGTCAAAAATAGCTTTCATGGCATTTTTGGTATTTCCCAGACTTTCAAAATTATTATTGCAGACATTTGAAAAAAGTACCTGGCATCTCTGACTTTACTAGCCTGTGTATAAAGTGTCTGTAGTCGGTACCTGTACCGTACAAGTGTGAATGATCGCATATGAAGTGTATGAAAGATTATTGGTGTCCGTGCCGTTCGTGCACGGTACTGATCCGTCACTGAAAAGGATCGGATAGATGTAAATAGTGCTTTAGGCTATAATTTATTGTAACCACCAGTGTACTTCCACGCCAGGTACCATCATGTTTGATTGGTGATTTTTGTATAAGCAATCCACCAACACATTCCTAAAATGATAGGCATAGAAGGATTATGCTGCTGTTATACGCATTTTTGTCATATGTTCTATGAGGTTCCCCAGAGCGAATAGGAAGAGAAAAAATAGCCTGCGTTAACCCATTCATGCCCATGTTGTTTGTGGACAACAACGTTTTTAAGCAGCTATAACTTTTGATTGAGACAAGATTTCCTCACAAAAACAAGTAAGGCTAATAAATGTGACTATTGGCTTTCATTTGAGTAATAACAGTTACAAGCATCAGCTCTAGAACTGAAGTTATTGCAATTAGTCTGATTGAACTCCGATGGAGCAGTGCTGCCAGGGACAGTTTACGTTGACGACGAAAAATGAATTTTTCATATAACTTTGTTATGTTGCAATATTAGTGATAACTGATAAAACTTATCTATTTAGATTATTTTTGGCTACGTTTTCCACGCAGTTGGACTATTATAAATATTCTAGGAGAATTGTAGTGAACATTGGAAGGTTAAAATTGAGTAGCTTCTAGCACTGCGAGGGAAGGACCTGCTTTTATGAAAAAAAAGTTTTTCGAGTTTCTTGACCTCGCCGATTTCAAGAAAAAATTATTTTGAAACCCTACATGCACTAGAAAAAAGTTGGGCATGAAAGGGTTAAGCTAAACCGAACTTTCTTCTGGTATATTCATGCCAAAATTCATTTTTCGATAACTTATCATCAGCATAGAAATGTAAAGGACGCTTATTTATTCTCTATTGCTATTCGAGTTCTTAGGGAGAAATGGATGTGGGTGTTACTAGTGCCACGTTGAATGCGATAACATTTTTAGAGTACATATTTCAAAATGGTGCTTGATCCTCTTTGGCTTTACTAAGGCCAAATTGCACAAAATAAAAAAAAATCTGTCATGTCATTTGTTATCATCAGAAACATTAATTTTCGTAAGTATTTTGTCAAATCGGCATCAGTAAAACAGCTACCTGCTGAAGCGAGTAGCGGAATTTCGATGTTGGGATCTTAGTATAGTTAGTGTTGTCGCGTTGACTGATTTTCGCTTTTCATCCTTCTATTCACTTGAATTCCTTATATACATGAGGCAATTATGCGTAGAACGGCAGTAGTTTACCCATATCCCATTTCCTACGGCAATATATTCACACATACTGCATCTGTGTACGGATAGACGGATGATTTGACAAGTAGTAAACAAGTCAGTGAACGGCTTTATGTATATGAATTTTTACTTTAAGAGGGCGATATTTAAACAGATACTCAAAATGAGATTTATATATATATATATATATATATATATATATATATATATATATATATATATATATATATATATATATATATATATATATATATATATATATATATATATATATATATATATATATATATATATATATATATATATATATATATATATATATATATATATATATATATATATATATATATATATATATATATATATATATATATATATATATATATATATATATATATATATATATATATATATATATATATATATATATATATATATATATATATATATATATATATATATATATATATATATATATATATATATATATATATTTTAAATAGATGTATAAATCTCGACAAACATATGATTACGGCCTAAAAGCCAACTGTCAAAATCCACTTTGAATGGAAATTCCGGACAAACCGTTACGTGCCAATCAGAGATGTTTATAGTAACCGAAAGAAAAATATTTTTTCTTTCCTAAACTGTTGTGAACTGTGTTCGGCTAGGTTTGTCCGGAATTTCCATTCAAAGTGGATTTTGACAGTTGGCTTTTAGGCCGTAATCATATGTTTGTCGAGAAATCAAATACAGATAAACTCTTTTTAGTTTTACTGACTTCTGTTACTGCGAGTATCGCCCTTTTTAAAAAGTGCTGATATTACATCTACATACTTGAATCACGAGGAATCACGTTGCTCTCAGTCGATAACCGAATGCCGAACAAGACTGATGTGTCTTGTGTGAACCAAACTTTCTCGACTCGTTCGGTCGTACTTAATCCGTCTATTGGTTACGGTGGCTCGACCATCTACCACCATTCTCATAGTGGTCACAGTAGCTCTAGATTATTTGGCTTTAGTTGTGTACGGTGAAGTGAAGGTTACAATATTTTGCAAATCAAGTTCAACTGAATCATCGGTTGTCTCCACTTGGTTTCGATTTTCGCTTCTTATTGTGCAACGAGTGTTTCTGTGAGGTGCTAATCTATTGCTGCCAAAAATGCGAAATTTTCCAATTCTCTTTAGTTTCCTGCTGATCGGTTATGTCACTGGTTTCGAATGGGGTAAGCAACGAATCAAAAATCTAAGTCAGATGTTTGCGAAATCTGCTTCTCTAAAAATATGTGCTTTTATGTCTCGTGAGCTTTGTGAACGTTATAGCTGAGTGAAAGTGAATTCAATAAGTGTAAGAAGTGTTAAATGGATTATTAGGGCCTAGTGCTCTTTTATCAAGAATATTGATCTAAATAATCGCATGATCTTCGAACCATCACTCACCGATCTAAAAACGCATGAATGGCCTTAAAGCTTCGTTTCCGCATGATTACGACAGCACCGTGACGACAATTCGTCGGTATAGGCTTTTTCAGCGCAGAAATAGACGTCGAGTCAAATATCGGAACCCAAAATAATTAGAATATAAGCGAGTCGCTGATTAAAATGATATTTCCAAAATAATATTTTCATTTACAGCAAGTAAAAAACAAAGTATATAATGTTTATTCCTTTGAAATTGACGGAGATATTCTCGTGCTGAAGATGTATTGTGATAGATGATCCAAATGTCATTTATACGTGGTTCGCATAACGTAGTTGTTACTACTTGCGCAGACATATCCGATATGGCAGGTATTAATCGAAATAATCTAAAAATCAATTAGTTGCGCAAAAGTGAAATGAAAATAATAACTCCTGGTTCTTTAACAACATAAATGAAAGTATAGAACTGAATTCTGTTGATCAAATTATAGTTTTATCTATTAGTGTTTTCGTATTCACAAGATGATTATCCGGTCTCACGTAAAAAAAAGATTGAATTAAAACACCCAAGTTTGAATGAGCACTGACAACACCGGTATAGTATTTCAAAATGACACAATATAGAACATGACATGTCTGGTACAGGGAATGGGTTGAATCAAGACTATTTTGACAAATATACGCATTGGCATTACCACTTAATCCACCACCTTACGTCCCACGTTTTTCTGTATGAAACAACTGTCAAAGATCTCCACTGTATTTGTCAAAGAAGGGCGTGTTTAAATACCCGGAGAAAATTAAGTACACGTCGAATTCAAGTTTTACGGGTTACAAATATATGTCGTTCCACTTTAGAAGTTGTGTTCTAACGCTGTTTGCGATAAATTTAATGATTCAACTTATCAATAACAAAATATTCAAAGCCGCCTACTTCATTTGTTCCATATGAATTTTTAATTTCTGTTCTAGTTAAGCCAAGCAGTATGAATGGTTTTTTTTTAACAGTACGTATCCCCCGCGTAAAATACGCTTTTAGTGTTTATTTATTTGTTTTTATTTCAATATTTCCGATTTTGTTAAACACAAAAGATTCAAAAATAATCCACATCAAGAAATTCGATAATTTACTTGCCTCTAAAAACAGGTCCATTTAAGTAGCATGCTTCATGGTTAATAATTAACATTATTGTCGTCAAGATTGCCTTAAACGCGCGAGCAAGACCTATCTAGCATGATTAGAGCGATGTTTCGAAGTCTCTTTCTATGTTGAATGACCTGTTCAACAGACAGACATTCTTGATACGATCGAAGATTTCCCATAATATATTAGCAGATAACCTAAATGCAACATGGATTTTCACTCCTAAACACCAGCTGTGTTGTAGCAAATGAATGCTTATAGCGCGTTACCTCCATAGCCGGCAATGTGACTGCGTTGCACGCTTTTATCGAAACGTACAATAACATTGCTGAAAAAGACTACACCCATGTGCATGCGCCATCGTAGCATAGCATACAGTCACGTAGTCCACGATGTTGATCTATGCTCTCAGCTATGCTGTCTAGTCTGCAAAATTAAATAACAGTAAAAATTGCAACAAAAACTGCCGGCGAAATGTGTACGAGCTCAAGTGCTTGTTGCTATGACATCGCAGTTAGCTGAATCCTGTATTTATGTTCGGCGAAAATAATAGGTACCGTAAACGGAGGTTACATTGAGCACTTTTCGAAGTAATATATTTTCAGGCGCCAAACATTTTTTCAAAGTTTAATATTTTTAAACCTGGTGAACCTAAAGAAGAACAAGGTTGGATGGTTTTATCTGAAATGGTGCGCATGCTACTATTTTCTCAAAAAAGATTTAAATTTTAAGTCTATTTTCGTATTCCGCGGTGATATTCATAACCTATATGGTCATCCACATTATGTTTTTGATATCAATGTTTTTCATTCAAGTATTTCTTTAATATATATATCCTCATTGTTAAATAGTTAATTTTTTATTGTACAAAGTATATCAATATGCTGTAAAATTTGAGTGATTAAAATTCGTAGTAATCGAGCCCTATTAAAATAAAAGAAACTAAAAGCATTTTCAAGTCCTAATTTAATTTATTTCTTTGTTTTATCAATCAAAGAATAATCCTCGAAATGGTTTGAAATAATGACGAACTAGTTTCACACAGATTGTTTTTACAATCAGTAAGCTCTTAAAAGTAAATTTGGTACATCCAAGTCGAAAAAGAACTAGGAACTCGAATAGTGTTTATATTTTTTACTAAAATATAAGATTTATTTGTTGTATAAAAAATAGATGTTTTAGGAACCTTTAGAAAAATAAGCTAATGTAAAATTTTGGTTTTTGTACACACAAATTGAACACCATACTCAAAAAATAAGTATAACTAATCACCATTTCATCAGTTTATAGTAAAGATTATTTGAATTATAAATAGTACGGTAGACTATTCAAGGTAGATAAGCAATCTACGAAAAAAGTTTCGAATGATAAAAGTTTCCCCGGTTTACGGTATGTAGGAACTCAAAACAGCTGACTGAAGTCATACGCCAAGCGTTGGTGCTCAGTACCGACATGAATACAGCCGTTTGGCGGTAATAATGTTTTCGTCAGAGAAGTGCTTTGGATGTTCATATATACAAGTGTCGAAAAGCATTTGCGCTTTTGGAATAAAAAAAATTGTATTTCGGTAATATAGGGTAGACGCTCTTTTATTGGTCTCATTAATTATGGATACCTAGATTTAATTTTCTTAAATGCCATTATTAAGGATAATGTTAATCGGTGAAAAGGAACATTTAAAAAAAAACAATTGAACAATACTCAAATCAATTTTTTAGTGGCAAAATACTGAAAATTGACCGAGTGACAGTAAATCGACAGAAGCGCCACGTCTAAAACTTGTTTTGCGGTGTGCATCATAACTCAAAAACTACTGGCCCAACCGTTTTAAAATCTTGCACAGTTCTTCATAATAATCCCATGTAATGCTAGGAACTCTTTTTTTTCTCGATTTTTTAATTTTTGGTAGCACTTTGGTTAACATGTTACTGTAATAATAAAAAGAATTATAATTTTGTATACCGCTTCCGTAGGGCAATGGTGTGAAAAACTGTGCAAAATTCCAAAACAATTGGCCCAATTCACAATTTTTTTAAAGAAAATTTAGGAGAATATTGTTCAATTCTTCGCTTTAGAGAATTCAATTGTTGAATTCTCTAAAGCGATGCATAGCAAACAAATGTTTTTGGTACGATATTTACATTCACCAAAAGACCTTAAGCTGTACTATTTTATCTGCTTCTATAAAGTGGTTTATCTTTTTATTAGATTTTTTAAATATTTATTGAAACGAATATTTTTATGTTTCCTGGAACAGAGCACAGCATTCTCATCCACTTTTAACAGAGCTTTATTGCTAATGGAGCTATACATCCGATAGTGCTGTTGTTTCGACATTCCATGATTCGTCGGTTTGATAATGGTCCAACGTAAGTCCAACATTAGTCAGGTATAGTTTCGATATCGGTTCGATTTAGCCCAACATAGACCTTATACTCTGGTTGATTTATTTTATCGACCAAATATTTTTTGCATCTCCTGCAAGACTTTTTTTGTATTTCATGTAACGAGGATTCTATCATCTCAAAATTGAGTAAAAACCTACTTAAGTCTCAAAAGTGGAACAAATTATGAAATGAGTAACATATAGAAAGGAAGTGGCATTTACATTCGTAATTCATATGTACCACAATCAGAAATCACACAAATTGTAATCCGAATACTTTCGGAATACAATTGAAAATATGTAACTGCCACGGGAAAACATAGCGATATGTTAACTGAATAATAAAAGTTATCGATATCGGACCAATACATTTACGAAAAGTCTTACTCCGCGGCAGTTTCAACATCAACATCAAAGTCGCCAATGTTTTTTCTGGTTCTCAAAAAAATCTATGCAGTAAATATTTTGCAATTTAGTCCCCAAAAACAACTAATATTTGGGTTTCGAGAGTAAAGGATCCCCTTAAGCGATTATCTGACACAGTGGACTTTTGTTTCTTCGCAAATCGTGGAATTCAAATAGTGCTCATGTCCCTTTTCGGAATTCGTTATAGGCGAGTATATGCCAACGTGTTTATCTTCTTGTTGCTGAACAATAAGTGCTAATGATAAGGGATGCCAGGTCATATTTCTTGAAATCTGTGCACAGCCCATTTAAAAATCTGTGCAAATCTGTGCTAAGAAAAACATACAAATTTGTCTCGAAACAAGAAGGGGTGACATTTTTTTTAGTTTTTGCTCGAGGCAAAAATTGAGCGTTGTGCTGTGGAAATCTATGCTGTTTTAGCAATTTGTGCAGAACACTGAAAATCTTTGAAACACAGATTAATCTGTGTACCTGATGGCATCCCTGGATGATGAAATTTGTACTGCTGTAATCGAGTATGCACAAATTAATACTACGTAGAGAGAGTAGAGTAGCACAAATTAATACTCAACAGTAGCGTACAAAGAGAGAGAGAGAGAGAGAGAGAGAGAGAGAGAGAGAGAGAGAGAGAGAAGAGAGAGAGAGAGAGAGAGAGAGAGAGAGAGAGAGAGAGAGAGTAGCACAAATACATACTCAACATAAACGTACAGCAACTTCTAACCAACATAAACGTAGAGCAGAGGGAACTTCTTTGTTGTATAGTTCACGTGAAATGCCTCGTGCGTGTATACTTGCGAATAGTTCTATTGATGCATGTCAAATCAAACTGTTGATAACGAACAGGAAATATATTTCATATTATAATTATTCAATATACTATCATTAAATAATCAAATAATCAAACAATATGGTTGGATATAGCGTAGTTAGTAAATCGATTGCCTTGTACACAACTCCCCCAGGTTCGATTCCCAGGATTAGAGATTTTTCTAACCCGAAAAATGAGGTGAATGACTGCAATCGAAATAAAAAAAAAACAATATTTTAATATATTTAATATTCATCCGACAACTGGAAAAAAGGCGCACATTTCATGTATTGGACACTTTGGTGCAAATTTTCATTTTCAAATGCCAACTTTCAGCTCAATCAACCCAACCATGATTCAAATTCAAAGCCTCTCTTAATCACTCACTTTCAAGTTGGCGGGATTTTCATAACCAAACCGTACGTCTTCATTTCAAATTGATGCTTTTTCATTTACCAACCAAAGTTGTCATCTGCTTTGTAGACGCCAGTTTAGATTAAATGTTGACATATTTTGCGTTTTCAAGCTTACACGAATAGTAAGAACTATGTTCGGAGTAGTTTTGCTTGTAAAACCTAGTCAATATCCCAGTAACGAGATATTCACAGGGTCAATGAAATCGAAGATGAATGGAAATTGATTGAGCAGCTCGGCTGCTTGAATGTATGATGTAAACGAAAAAATGAATATTAAACATAGTAAGGTATGATTTGAGATTTGTTTTTCCTTCAAGTTCAAAACAATCTGGTGAACATTTGCAACTCTGGTTGGACAATATTTGTATGTTTTTTTAGTTATTACAGCAGGCACTAGCTATGGAAAATAAGTAGTTTTTTACAAACGTGGAACTGGAAAAAAAAATATTTCGAGAATTCCGCCTACTATATTGGAAAAAATGCGTGTCGCATATTTTTGACAGCTAAACCAGAAAGAAAATATTTTGAAAGAATTTGGACGGTAAATTTTGCATGGAATGCCCCATATGTACCTTACGCATATGAAATGAAAAAGTTTACTTCGTAGCATGATGCTTTACCGCCTTAATTGACATTTAGATGTTCTTCTTTGAGATCTGCTTTGAAATTCCCCTGCCTTTATTGTTAAACAGTCTTAATCGAACTTATTGAACATCAGACAAAAGTTCACATAATGTAACCTTTAGCTTCACATGCTCCATTTTGGCATAGTATTCAATCAATGGGGCCGGCGGGTTGCTCCACACGATATACTGATCAAATCATTTTCTCGATTGAAGATGCCAGCAAGTTCAATAAAACCTTTTTTAGGAGATTGAGGGAAACACATATTTAAATGCCAAAAATACGTGAAATAAATTGCTTTTTCATGTCAATGAAGTCTTTATAGTAATTTTACAATATAACATATGTTATATGGTGACAGAATTATGCATACTAAATGAAACATGTACAAATGACCATCAAAAACGTATCCCCATTCTCCTCTATATTTAATCAATCCGTCGCGTCGTCGTTGAGATTGCTGATGAATGGTACAGAATTAGCAACACAAATTTAAAACAAAAAAAGCGCTTCGCAAAAGTGCTGAGCAAACTTCGACTGGCTCGAAGTTCAGTGCAATTGTTCGCTTCAGCCTAGCTTGAAGTTTCTTTGATCAGAGACTGGAATGTTTTTCGGTTACGTTTGATCCATAGTATGTACAACTACTGGGGAAGGTTACGTGTGATCCATCGAATAGACACTGAATTCTGATGCTGTCAGGCAAATTTTACGATAATCTGCTTATTCCCAGCTATTAGGATATTTCCAATAAATGTTACAAATTGCGTGCCCTATAATGATCTTCTAAGCCGGAAGTTTATTCAGGTGTGTCCCTTTTTAATTAATTAAAGGTCGAATATTCCAGTTTAAGATTGATTCGATGCGAAATCTTAATTTTTGCACTTCTAAAATCCATAACTTGTTATTTACGTTGCATTTATCCATATGTGCTGTTAACAGTACTTATTGAAGGTTGAGGGACAAACACACATTGATCTGTAGGGTATTGCGCATATTATAGCAGTGATGCTTATTGATAAACTATTTCGCTGGGGAATACATTTAAAAAGGTTTAGCAAAATTCATAGAATTGCAGATTAATCTCCCGTTGATTAAAATTATAACAACTTTGAACCTTAAGTGGGTACTCTGTTTTTGGACTAAATTTCAAAGTTTCTACAGAACAGATTTTGTATTTTTATTTTGTATTACATGTTTTGATTTTTAAGTTTTAATTCAGAAGACTAGAAAAAACACGTCATTGATTATATTTATGTTGAAACTGCTGCCTAGTAAGACTTTGCGTAAAAATATTGGCCTAATTTCAATTTTTTTATTCAGTAAACATACCACGAATTTTATGAAATAGTTTACAAGCAAATATCGAGACTGTTTAAATTTTGTGAATTAAAACACGACAACCAGATCATTATGAATCATGGAACAGTTCATGTCAACCATGTTCTCTAATCTATCAATAAATTTACGAGTCAGCACTTGGTCAACGAATAATATTTATAAAATTGTGAACGTGAACTACGGACAAAAACAAATTGGTAAACCTAAAATTGGTAGTTTGCTGAAAAATTTGTCTTAAAATCGTCCAACGCGGGTCCAGTTATGGAGTTTATCGAACGATCTGTTGAACGTCGTCCGATGTTGGTTCAACGAAGCACTAGCATTGGACGATTTTTGAACATCATTTTTTGGATGGATTTTAGAGGGCTGTAATGATCCAATTTAGCAAACAAGAATAAAAATTTTGCGCGGCGCGCGAAAAAAATTAACTCCGTTCATTCCCACAAATATCGATGATGGGGGCATGTGTTAATAAGACTTTTTTGTTCCTAGAAGATCATGATAGTAGCAGTTGTGTTGTGATGATAATTTTGGTGCATATCGACTTTATCATGTTTACCTGTTGATTATCCAATGAAAGTTGCTTAGGAGTTAATAAAAATTAACTAAAACGTATTTAAAAAGGCTGTAAATAACTTCAAATGCAATCTGTTTGTTCCAAGACTTGAAATTTTAAAAATATCTGCGCCTTCAAGCTACCGCAATGCGATATCTCTAATACTATTTGCAAGAAATGCCGATTGCGAATTTTTGTTTAATTTTGAGTTAGTTATAGTTCAAAGTTCAAACTTCACTCCACTATTTTAGATTATTTTTTCTCATCAAATAAAGCGTTGGTAGCAAGTTGTAGAGAAAGGTATTAAATTTTGAAAAACGCTTTTATTCGTGAAGCTTGCTCACGATAAGTTAGAATCTTTTGTGTCACTCTTTTGTTCAGGTAAATCGGTGGACTATAGGTTTGCTCGCGCGACAAACTCAAATTCATAAAAGCGGCTCATTTTCAGACGAAGGAAAAATGCCCTTTAAGGTAGTATAATAATGAGCACAGGGTTATTTGTTAAAAGACTTTCAATGTTGAACTGTTTTATTTAAATGTGCATTCAGTTCGGTTCCAATACTGGAACCGAACGGAGAATATTGAAAAAATCAAAAATGAAAAAAGAATTTTTTACGACATGTATTAGATCATAATTCATAAAAAGAAATTAGTAGTACTGTAATAATATTCTACAAAAGCTGTTTTGTATTTTCATAAAGATCTGACGCACGGTGTGGAAAATCCGTAAACAGCACCTATTTAATCAACAAAATTCTAAATTTCATTTGATATGACAAATTCGTTAATTGAAACGTATAAGAATGTATAAGAATGTAAATTATCGGATTTAAACACTAAGAAAAAAATTGTTTTGAACCACATTTGCGCATACAACCTATGACTAAATTAGTTATTAGAAAGGCGGTTCGAGTGTCTAATCAGAGTCCAACACTAACTTAGTGACAGGACTAAGCTAGCGCCGGATTGACTCTAGCTCTAAATAACGAAAACACTATTTGTGTTTCTGAGCAAACCCCTAGTTTAGTTCTGTGTGATAACCCGTTAGAAAAGGAGTTTTGATTAGGCTGATAAGAATTATTGGAACCGAAACTTGGTTTGGCTTAGCAACCAATGAGAGGAACTCGAAACGCCTCTCCAATTATAGAAATGGTCATTAGAATATTTTGTACTAACTTAATTTAAAATCGGCAATATAAGATAGTTTAAAAAATCAGGAGAGTAGATTTTCGTGATTTTTTTTGTTGTATCACAAGATCTCAACGTTGCCATACATTTTAAGATATTCGACACCAAAAATTCCTAAATTCCACGTAGGGTGGGTGCTCCTATAGTTGAGGTGTACCAATAGTTGCAGTAGTGGGTTATACGCCTAACTAAGGTACCAACCATCAACAAATATTTTTTTATCGATTCATCGCACTAAAATTATGCAACAATAAAACTGTTATCCTTGAAATTTGCTCAAATAACTATTGAAAAAATTAATTTTCTTCGAATTTTGAGCTCCCTTGCACCTATAGGTGATCTAATGTACCTATAGTTGCAAATCCCATAAGAAATCAATAAGATTTGCAACAATAGGAACAGAAATTAGCGATTGCACAACTATTGGTACATGTGTTCCTATAATGGTACAAGCGGTTTTGAATACATAAATTGGTTATTTAACCATCTTTATATTTTTTTTCTATAATATAGGGATTGAAAGCTTTCGTTTAATGTATTAACATTGTCCATAGGTCTATTCATTGATTTTTTAACAAAAGTTTTCCTTAAGTATGCATGACATGCCTTACATGACAGTTTTATTATGATCGCATGGAGATAGACATACCTTTCATTTGAGTCTAAGTTTATGAAAATCAGTTAAACAATCTGAGAAAATAAGGAAAATTTGAGTTTGGGCGCTTCCGAAAGCGACAACGGTGACTAATCTGGCTAAAAAAATTTCATTCGCTATCAGTGACCTAGACCTACAAATGCAAATAATTCACAATATATTTAGCTTTTAGTTATCATACTGTGAATTTTGTGCTTTTATGTGATTTTTGGGACGAAACTTGTCAGCTATGCCCCAGAAAGTTGATTATCGTCAAGAATATTTCTTTCGATATAATCTCGATTTTTCGCGCAATCAAAGATATTTCGCATCAAGTATACAAATTTCATTTCCGAAATTTCATGTAACCCTCGGTATCGATTTATATGAATAATTACTAAGTGGACGTACCAACCAACCTGTAATTCCGGAACCAAACTCTAGATGGAAATGATATTTACTATGTGCAAGGGAAGGGATAAAATGAAACATGGCGAAGTTCGGAACATCGCTCCACATTCTTCCGCATTTCTCTGTTTGTCATCGTATAGCGGACATATTAGTATCACATTTTCATAAACTCTATTTCCTTGTAGTCTAGATTGCTGTAATGATTAACAGTTAAACAACTTACCTGCGCTTGCCGGAATATGTCAATTTGAAGAATGTCCTTGTAGATCACGATAGGCGAGTTGTGACGTTCGTCGATACATGATCGTTTACTTTTAACTTAAAAGTAGGGTGCTGCATATCGTCTACTATGTTGTATAGCTTATTACTGGCGATTCTCTTCTGATTTATGAGCAGAGCGTTATTGCCAGTTAGTACCGAAGAAAACATTCAATACAGCGGTGGAGACGCCGTGTGCTTAAGTTATACATAGAGTAGATGACCTCTTATTTATCTCATTAGTTAGTGTGCACAATATTTCACATCATTTATTCGTCCGGCAGCATTCATTTCTAAGTGACAGTATAATAACAAAATTCATGCGAAAAAAATAACATACTGGAATTTGAGCGAAGCGAAAATTCGAATGTAGCGCCCTACTCATTCTAAGATTTGAGTTAGTGCTATAGCAAACCCTACATTAATTAGTGTGTTCAAACATTGGATTAATAAAGAGGCTAAGATGGATTATGGAACAGTTACCTTATTTTAAATTTGCATAAAATGCAGCTCCACTGGAAATAAAGACGGTGAAGGTTCGATCAAATTATCAAATGAAACACAACAGGTGCATTCAACCAGAAGTAGCATGGGAAAAACTAGTTTGTTAAATCTTTTACAGCGGATTTAGTAAATCATTTCGTGCAAATGGCGAGACACAACTGCACCTACCCGGAAGAGAGGATTAGACAATAATAAAATGTGTCGGAGCCCGATGTGTTTTATATTTAATTACATGGTTTATTTCATTAAATCTTAAGTATAAGAGTTGCTTCTTTTATACCTTTTTGTAAACCGTCGTCATCAAAAATGTATAGAAATGCTCGCTGGCTGAATTGCTGGTCAGTTTAGCTAGAAAAAATGTACTGACTAACATCGCAAAGACTCCACTTGATTTCTGCGATTTTATATAAGTAAATTTGCAACAAATGTATGAGCAGAAATTTTCTAATAACTAGGAGATTTTTGGTAACACCCCAATTTGCCGCTCATATTTTTATAAAAATGAAAATCTTTCCAAAATAATAAGACTTTTTCCTTCTTCTACCAAAAGGTTTAGACTAAATTATCCAAGTTGTAATCTTCCATTTTTAGAGTACACCACTCAATTGTTATTGTGAATCATTAGG
The DNA here is from genome assembly GCF_030247195.1 of Topomyia yanbarensis. NCBI lineage: Eukaryota > Metazoa > Arthropoda > Insecta > Diptera > Culicidae > Topomyia > Topomyia yanbarensis. The sequence continues at coordinate 276,527,233 of NC_080672.1, read as the reverse complement.
CCAAACTAGGGTAATAAGCCTATTTTCGTCCTGTTTCTTTTATCGCCCTACCCATATGAAACCGGTAGCGGTTAGAGTAGCGTCTGCTATCTTTGTTCAACGTATTCGCGACAATTGGGCCATTCATTTTGAGTTTTCGTTGTGCTCAAACTGAAGTATTTCATCATTCTCAGGACATTTTTGTTTTATAGTGGTTCTTAGGGACGAAGTAAAGATGCTCATCCACTTTATACGCCTTTAATCAATTGTAGCCAATGTAAATAATGAAATAGTGTGGAACCCTCCCTAATGGGGTTAAAATTTACTCTTTACCTTATGTCGGCATTCACCTCTGATAAAAAATTCCCTTCCTTTACCCTCCGCCGATGTCAACCGGGGTACGAGTGACCATATGCCGTTTTTGATTGAGCTGAGTCGGGTTCTGCCCCAACCACTGTCAGTTCATATATTTTGATAGCGGTGGGGTTGGAGTCTGACTCAGTTTCGCTTTGGGTGGGAGCTGCATTAATAAAGATCTGTGGGTCGTATGCTGACAGATCAGAACAAACGACGCACGCGTGAAACTGTTAATGTATCCGTCATTAAAAGTAAAGTTCTAGGTACAGTTAATGCTCATTTGGGGCTGCTCCAAATTATTCATATTCTCTTCACAAATAAAATTGACTTTTCTGTTGAAGCTTCGGTTTGTTCACAACTTTGGAATAATTTTTTCGTGACTATTTCATTCTTTTTCTTTGCTAGGTTGGAAAAAAATATCGATTATGTTTTGAGACATTTTATCGCTTTTTGATTATTGAGGTATAAAGAAGAAGCAACACTGCGGTTTATCGGCTGTTTGGAGTTCAAGTTGTGCGAACAAAATTTCGGAAACTGATCGCGAGCGACTTTCGTGCATATAGTTAAGATAATATTGTCTACCAAGGTAAACCTCCTTTCCTAGTAACGAATTTCTTCCTTGTAATGCTCGTGGAGATGCAGAGGTAGTCTCAGTCTCTATCAACAGCGTGTGTCGAACTAAGATTCCTTTCCTTCCCCGGTAGAACAGCGTTGGACTTAGCCGGCATCGTTATTGACGCTTTTATGAAAGTGTTGGGTCAGCGAAACATGGGCAGTGAGAATGATTTGCTTCAATATTTGGTTCATTGTGGATTTTCACTCATTCGGTTAATCACGAAGTGCAACTACGGGTAGTCTACATAAGCTAAGCTAAGGTTTTGGGATATATCACTAAATGTATTTTCCCTCATATTTTCCGGTCATGGCAATGGAAAAATCAGGTCAACGGCTGACGTAAATTGTTCATATGATATGAAATTTGGTATTTTACTATGTTACTTTGGCATTTGTTACAATATGAAAGAGTAGCTTCCAGAATTTAAAATACACTTTTTTCAGTTCTCTAATTCGGAATAAACTAAAATGCGAACATGAAATTATAGTAACCACATCAACCAGTTGTAACTGTTTTCACACAATCATAAAATATTTATGGATTCGTAAACTTATTCATGATTCCTAATACATGATACACGACCTATATTGCGTGCATGTGCGATTTAGAAGATACTTCTAATCATATTCAAATTCGAGCAGCTTTACGCATGGCCATGAAATTTTCATGTGAACTGCTTCAAAAATTTGGAATATTATTCGTGGAATCATATTTGCTCCCTATAATTTTTCATGAAATCTAGTAATAGGTAAGAGCAGCAGATATAAGGAAATTATTAGGACCTTGAACATCGTTATTCATTTAATAAGGTTCAGTATTATTTTTACCATTTTTTGTTAACCATTTTTGTTAACGACCTATTGAGTTAATTTGTCAACAGTTTTTTCGGCATTTAATTAGCAAGGGACTGGAAGGTGAAGTATATTTTCCAATATTTAGAGCCATAGTACTCAAGGGAGAGCAAGGTGTTGAAAGGAGAAAGTCGGTTCCGACAGCATGAAGTAACAAGTTACTTTACGCTTGTTCGGACATGCCGTAGACTCAGGTGATTCGCATTTCTAATGCCAAAAGACCCTGACCCCTACGGTAGCAGACAAAGGGTTAAGTCGCCGGTGAGCTCTAAGCTTGCATATATGATCCTTCCACGCTTTTCTAAACTTTCTCCTTTCAACACCTTGCTCTCCCTTGAGTACTATGGCTCTAAATATTGAAAAATATACTTCACCTTTCAGTATTATGTCGACAGAAAACGAGAACTGGCCAGAGCACCAAAAATACATAAATAACATATCACGATAAGGCGCAGAGGAATTACGAACATCATGATAAAACTGCTGATATCATAACCGTGAGCCACTAAACTCTAAGTGTCAAATTTTAAAGTAAGCTCAAGAATAAAATAACATAATATCTTGCATATATACACTACGAAAACCATGACTAATATATCGAAAATCTTAACTACAATCCTGAAATCATAAACATAAATCATGCTACTTGGCCAGAAAAGTCCGACAGTATCCTCGTGAATAAAATAGCGGTAATATGATGTGAAATTACAGAAATCGCGACTTAGGCCCTGAAATCATGTTGATATAGTGTATACTAACCAATGTATCCCAAAATTATGGTCAAGAATCATAAAAAAACTATACATTACCTGGGAACTACCGCAACCCAACATTCAAATGTAACGCCTTGTGTATTTTTGGCGCGAACTAGTTTTTTGGAAACACAAATAGTTTCATGAATGCGAGGATTCTTATTCATAACTTATGGAATTTGGTCACGGTTTTCGCAAATCGTTCAGTTCCCAAAATCGTGATTTTTTTATCATTTGATGATCGGATTTTTTCCTTGTACACATCGCTCTTTCCCAAGTATATTAAAGCTTTTGGTTTGTTCTGTATCTAATCAGGTTTTGCAATATTTTTCGCAATTTGATAAGAATCATTGTTGCATATTGCTGCGAATGCGTAAACGTTTTCTATCGATAGATATGTACATGAGAACGGAAACCTAGCTGATACTATGTTCATGAGTCAACAATTACCGTTTCACGTATTCAGTTATCCATTCAGTTTCCTAGATTCTTTATCAGATGTACGTGATCTACGCAATCTGAAAGGTTACTATTTCACTTTGGTGTAGTTTGGTGGATTATGCCATTATCGAAGCTCAATATTTGTTGGTCTAGCAGAAAGATTAGAGTATCGAGTCATTACAGTAGTGTCAATAACTCAGTTGATAGGTTGTGTACTGGACTCCGCAAAGGTGCGACTTATGCTTAAAAAAAGATAGTGCCGATCGCACGTGAAAGTGTCATTTTGTAAGTGTATCTTTTGTTCGCAATGTTTTTTTTGCAGTTTTGAAGTACATGATCGAAATATGCGGCACTTCGTTTGTTTCTCAGTAGTTTTCGTAGTGATTATACCGCATAGGTGAAATATAAGAACGTCAACAAAAAATTCGACGAATACTAGGGTTACTGTTCCCTAATTTATGTTAGCTCCTTTATTAGCTCTACCTATTAGTTAGAGCAGCGTTTCCAATCTATTTTCAATGCAAATTTGTGCATCACTTTCACGCGCTTATTTTATACTGTTTGTTTGGGTTTCGGACTATCTATATGGTCAGAATTAAAGTGTTGGATGGGTTAGGGTGACCATACGTCCTGGTTTCCCAGGACATGTCCTGACTTTCACTGACTGTTCTGGTGTCCTGAGAAGTCGAGGAAAAGGTTTGATTTGTCCTGGTTTTTCTCCTATAAGCCTAAAATATTTATCTATATTGAGTCTACGCTGTTTTCACTCTTGTCCACCTCTCAGTTACGACCGACCAGATCATTATTGTCGCGCTCAAACTGATTTGATTTGCATTAAATTATCCCCCGTTTGACATATAACAATCGAAAAAATTGCAGTTGTTTCGGTCCTAGCTCGCCGATCGAGAGATGATTGTCATTGGAGATTGGCAGGTACTTATTTTTACATCAGGAATAGCGCAGGGAAGCTACTTGAGACCGTTGATGTCTCTGCTTTACTTCCATGACGCGTGTTTAGTGCTAAAAACTCCTCCCCGATCCTGTACAGACGATCTCAAAATATTTCGTTATCCTCTCAATTCAGGATTGCCGATTTTTCCAAATCCTTCGCTGAAGGTGGTGTAGAAAGAACCGGGTGTGTGTAAATCCGAAAAAGTGCCCGGTGATTGAATTCTGGCCTGACATACCTCAGTACTTTAAATCTGCCGAAACCCTACGGAGAAGGCACAGTCGATTGAGAGATAACGGGGGAAAGCAATCCCCTTCCGACTGTCCTGGTTTTTTACTCGTCTGATATGGTTACTCTAGTATGGGTTAGTGTTCATTGCTCTGTTTTGTATAGAAGACTCTACAGAGTTAGTTGCGAAAGAACAGAAAACTTCATTACAACTAACTGATCTGGCAGTGGTATTTTGATTTGATATCATTTATGCAGAAAGGGAATCGAAATCTCGCTTACACTATCAAATGGATAGGAAGAGATGATTCTACCGAGAGAGATCAAGCGAGATCACTACTGCTCTGTACTAAATAGGGGTGTTAAATATATTTACACTTTAGATTACATATGTTATTATATTGCTTCTTAGGTACGAAGCAAAGATATCGCTATCAATCTGAGCTATCTCCACGGCACTACGACATTTTCCTCTGAAATTGTGGATGACCGTGCTCATGATCAGAATGCCTTCTAAAAGGTCCCAGCTATTCGACCGATACATGATTTACGAACAATTAAAAAAACGACATTTTAATGTGGTACTGAAAAATTTTCGGCACTACGTGATGCAACTGGACAGCAGATAATCATTAATAAAATTTTCGTGGGATTATTTTACATGCCCAGTGTTGTAATTCTTCGAAAGACAAACTCACAATATCATATTACCGTATAAAAGTGTCCCTACATACGAGATATAAAGTGCGGCATCTCTCCCGAAATTACCCTATAGTTAAAATAATTATGTGTATTGGTGACCATATCCATATCAATCAACAGTCAACCGCCGTATAACCATGAACGTACAAGACATTTCACACATCAGCCGATAGTCGTAAATTGATCACCATCTAGCGAATGAGCCTGTTTCCTAAGCTCCGTGAGTTTTCTATACATATTCAATGCTCAAACGTAATTCTGATGCGACTGATAGTGGGTTTTGGATTGTTTTCGATTATGTCAATATTTACTGCAGATTGTGGTAACATTGACATTAAACAACGCTTGAATTTCCAATGATTGTTTATATGAACAAAGTATATTTGCGAATATGATTTGCTTGTTTAGTTACTGATGCGATCAGATTCATCTACTTGGGCGCCAAAAACACTGCGTACGTGACTTTTGCAGGCAGGCAACGATTTCGCGATTGATGAAAGCAGTGGCGGATCCAGGAGGAGGGTTCTGGGGGTCCGGAGCTCCTCCGAAAATTTTCAACTTGTTGGGGAATTTTGAATTAGTTTCAATTTTATATTAGTTTCAAACTTAAAATCAGTCCAAACCAAATTTGACCACCAAAACTGATTTACATTAAATGACGCTTAACGTAGTGTACAATGTTCATTCCAAAATCAAAATTTCGGACCCCTCCCGAAATTTTTTTCTGGATCCGCTCCTGGATGAAAGCTATAAAATTCTAGGCCTGTCCTGTACCATTTCTATATCCACAGGAAAAAAATATGACGATGTGCTAGAAAATATAGAATGCATGATTACAAGAGCTTTGTTTATCTTATCACGTTACGTAAAACTAATTTTATAGATAAGCATTTGCCTCTAAACACCCTTATCGATATTAGTCAGCGAATCTAATAATTCGACTTTTTTGCAGATGCCGTCATAACTACAGACAGCGGTATTTTATTTTTCGACAAAAATTGGACTCAGATTTCTTCTGGTGGACACCAGTTCCAACACATTTCAGCCTTCGCCTATGATGAGGTGAAAAGCAAGCTCTACTTTAGCGACTTGAAGGATCCGAATTACCGCTTATTCTCACTGGATACCAATCCTGAAGAAGAATATCATAAGATCACCAAACTACTGCCAAAGTTGGATGAAACAGCCTACATTACCGGGTTGGTGTTTGATCATCTGGAAAGAAAACTTTATTGGACCGAAAGGGGAACACATTCGGTTTATGCTGCAGAGGTTGATAAGTTGGGATCAAATGGCAACGACAGTCATGCTCTGATCCAGCTAGTAACTCAGGTCGAAGAAGATCATGACTTGGCTGCTCTGACGATCGACGAATGTCGTCGGCATCTTTATTGGACCAATAGCTTCCTGAAAACCTCCAGCATCGTACAAGCGGCAATGAATGGTTCGGTTCTTAAATCCTATCAGAAAGATGTCTACCAGCCAAAAGGCATCTCCATTGATCACTACAACAACCGCATCTACTGGGTAGAGAAAAAGTACGGCCGAGCATTTAGCATCGAAAGTGCTGATCTAGAAATAGAAAACCAGCAAACATTCCTCACTGGCTACGATAAAGTTCCAACGCATGTATCACTAGATACTCGTTTCCTGTACTGGATAGACCAAGAAGATGATGAAGTTCACGAAACTTTGAAAACAGACCCCACAGTAAACCGGGTAATTTATAAGGGAAATAGTCCATCAGCTGTAATCATAAGGTCTAGTTTATTATTGGAATTCCACAAAAATAATCCTCGATGCGCGGATGTAGTTTCGCAAATTGTGGAAAATGTAAGGCGTGAGTCTGCCGGCGAGGTACAACCGATTATGAACGCAACGGATAGCAAAACGGGAAGAATAATCTGCTTGAACAATGGTATTCTGAATCACAACACGAACAGTTGTATCTGCTTAGCGGAATATCAGGGCAATTTTTGCGAAATTCCTATTTGCAATAATTTCTGTGTCCACGGTGAATGTATCGTGGGTGTGGATAGCCGACCCGTTTGTAAATGCAATGCGGAATTCGAAGGGGAACGGTGTGATCGCAACAAATGTGACGGATACTGCCTGAATAATGGCCGTTGTTTGCTCAGCGCTTCCGGCGAAACATCCTGTACTTGTTCGAGAAACTTTAGCGGTGCCCGATGCGAGACAGTGATTTGCACTTCAGACTATTGCTACAACGGTGAATGCTATGTGGAAGGAGAGGTACCAAAATGTAAATGCAACGTAGGTTATCGGGGAGAACGGTGCGAAGAGTATACGTGCAATAACTACTGTCTCAATGACGGAAAATGTGTACTCAACAATGAAACAATGCTGGTAGAGTGTCGCTGCAGCGAAGAATATACTGGAAAGCGATGTGAGATTCCAAAACGATTCTGTTCGCTAGACACTGATAACCCGGAATTGCAGCCATATTGTGAAGGGTATGCATGGCAACGACTGTAAATACTAACATATATTGCTATAACAAACGTTTATGTTTTCTAGCATCACAAGCGCCACGCACCTGGTGGAGCCTCAGGTTACGTATTGCAAGAATTCCTTCAACCGTACTGTAGTGTACACGTCACTGGCCTTCACAGCTTCCCTGTTCATCCTAATGATCATCCTCTGGATAGTGCGCCGGTTTTATGAGGAAGGTCGGCCACGTATAACTAAGCGGTTCAAAGTAACTAATCACACGCAAATGACGTCGAGACCAGCAACGCAGTGTGAGATTACAATTGAAAACTGTTGCAATATGAATGTGTGCGAAACGGTATATAAGATTTGAACCTTATGTTATCACTTTCGGTGAGGTTGATTCTTTTTTTTTTGTTTGCAGCCCTGTTTCGACACGAAGCTACTGCAGAAGGCATCATCAAAAGCGGATGACAAGCAGTACCTGTTGGACGATATCGAAAGCCTAGCCGGTTCCTATCGCAAGCTGCCTAGCTGTAGTGGTGAAAAGAGCTTGCCTTAATCATTTGAGACTGAGACTGATAGCGGAGGTGGTATCCTCAAATGGTGGCTTGTGTTCCTCTCTATAGCGGCAGCTGTAAAAGTGCGATTAAAAGCGGATTTGCTTAGCGATGATGAAAATCGTTGCCCCATAACTGAAATCTCTCCAGACTTAGCAATATACAATAGATAGTTGTGAACTAACTTATGTGATTAGTTGATAGGAAAAACAAAGTTGAGGGCTGCTAGAAGGTTGCATTAGAAGAATGAATGTGTCAGGTAGTTTATCTTGTTAATTGTTTTTAATTTATCATTTGTGGCGCGTACACAAAAATTAGGTGCTTATGTTTTATTGTCCTTGTTGGGTCATACACTTGATTGTATGACTTATTTTTGTGGTTTACGACTAGTAACACTCCGCTTTGGCATTCGTTTAGTCGTTAACCCAGTTCTTGTTTGGCTCGTTTTTCTTTTCAAGTCATTTATAAGCTAACTAATTAGAGCTGGCAAAATGTATTACGACGTCCATCAAAATTATTGTTTTAATATGATTATTTTACTATTGTATCTGTTGAACAAAGATTTGTGACATACAAACATACACAAACGAGATGGAACTATAATAGAATTTGAAAATCACCAATATTTCACTTATATGAAAAGATACCATTAGTTCAATGCACGGTACGATAGATTAATGAAATATGTAGTGATATTTGAAAGTAAATCCAACTGGAATATATTTATTAATTCCATGTCAAAAAATCGTACCTGAAAATGTAAAAATATATTACACAGGTCGAACCAGCAATGTTACATGTTTTGCGCAAGGTCGCTTATTACGTTGTTAGCGTCTTCCTTAATGGATACAACTCTTAAGAAAATCAACTACCAGCGGCTGACGATTATTTTTAACAATTACATCAGAAAAATTTGGTTGGTGATAGCCCTCATTAACTGTTATTTTACCTCTTAATATTTTTGCAATCGTCTTGTACTTAAATTGTGCAGTACCATACTTAATCGTTACATCTGATCATTACCAAATTGTGAGTCAATATAAAAATATTCATTTAAAGCAGTCTTGGTATCTACTACATTACGAAATTTGACCTTCTGTTTCGAAAACATCAGTTTTCATTCTTAGCTTGCAGGACACTTTTAAAGATCCTACTGATACTAAAATTTCTCTTTAGTTGGGATTCAAAAATTTAATGAATGACTTCTGAGACTAGTTCTTTACCACTAGATCACGATCATCAAAATTCAAAATGTTATAAATCTAAATATGCCGCGCGTATTGAGGAATTGTAATTCAGAATCATAGTTGATCGCATATTTGTTCTAAGGCAATAAATGAACAGATCGTAAATCGTTCAGCTAGCGGCAGTATACATAATTAAAATAATATTTTTTTTTGGTTTACAGTAACTTTTAGAACTTCTACAACATTGTTTCGTTTGATTTTGAATATTTTTGTGTAAACAATATGGTCGCAAAAAAGTTGTTCATGTTGCCCTTTGAGTGATGATACAATTTATTTTTCAATATAATAGCCGGAAAATGATTTCAGCAATATAGAACAACAATATATACTCGCCCATAAATTCTATAGCTCGTTTCTATGAGGCAAATGAGAAATAAACTGCCATTCAGATTAAAGCTATCTTTTGTTTAACACATCTAGAACACACAACAGCACCAAGCCCAATGTTTTCTCATGTGACTCAAACATTTCACAAACAAACTAAACACAAGACACAGGGCACAAAACGCAATTATACTGCAGCATTGTCTCCACGTTACCATTAGTTTATCAAATAGATGCTCAATACCCGCCAAGTTTGTCGAATTGCCAAATCGATAGTTGTAATTCTGAAGCTGAAAAATGCACTGTGCTGCGCTATGCCACGCACAACTTGTTTAGTTTCAGTTTACCTGATAGTTCCTTTAGTTGGTTAATGGTTTGTTATTCATTATTAGCTTAGTACAATCAGACAAGCATTGTGTTGCTTCAAAGTAATCAGTAGGATCGAAAATATCAAATTGATATTATCATAAGCAGGAAACGCATGTGTGTATATGAATTTCTTTTTTTTTTCTGGGTTTGCTATTCTCTGCCGACGTGAAATATACTCCAAAACTAGTGAACAAATGCTACATAATTCAGCAAAAATTTGCTGATTTTTGCAAAAGCCATATGCTTAGGAAAACATGGAAATAACCACACACAGGACGCACATCCAAACGTATCTAACATAACAATGAGCGAATATATGAGATAGGGGGTTGAAGGGAGCCTACAATAGGTTACTTGTTTCAACTCAATACTGTATTAAATGTTTTTAAATCTCTAAATAGATTTAAAATGAAAAAAGGAAAGGCATTTTAAGTCATCGATGGTGGAATATTGAAAGAACTGTCAACACCACAAATTGAAGACCCTTGAGCCCCCATAATTATGATCCGTTCCTGACGCAAGTAGCTTAAACACAGTTAAATTTTTCACTGCTATCCATCGTTACTCTAAAGCTTTATCAATTTTTTTGGGTTAATTTGTTTTTTTTTCGGGAATACACAGAATAAAATAAACTGAGATGCTAATGCAACAAATTCAAAGCCTATGCCGAAAATGTACTTTAGAAATTTTACACACACGAAGAAATTTTGTAAAGACTTCATATAAAATATCCACATGAGATATGTGATATTTATATAAATTTTAAATAATAGATTCATCGAATGAATTCAGTTGTTAGCGAGATGTACATAAATTAAAAAGACGAAATTATATTTTATATTAGGTATGTACGGTGTACATGAGTAGTAAGTCATTCAAATCTTTTCATCCGAAAACATTACACAAAACCCCCTGTTGTGACGATGATTTTGGCGGATTGCATTCTGACTTCATCATGTTTGACTGCTGATTATCTAATAAGAGTTACTTAGGAAGTGGTAAGTAGGAATTCATACCTCTACGCGCCATATTAAAACAACAACAGCATGATAGCAACCATTGCCGGACGCCCCCATCTCCATTGTGATTACGGGAAGGATAAAGGATAAGGTAGACGGGAACTGTTGATGCTCCATCTATTTAAAGGAAGGACGACGAAGCATCACACTGTTCCATAGGTGTCGCGGAGTTGGGGGTTTAGAAGGGTAGGTCTAGGATTCGCTCCAAGCAAGCGATGTGACCTGTAAAACATAGTTGATTATAGAAATATTTAGTTAGTATTCGAGTACACAATCACTCGAAGAAGAAAATATCTTGGTTGTTTAAACTCTGGGTAGCCGGCTAAAAGCTAATGCTATCTGCGTAATAGACCGGATCACTATTTACTGCGACAGTATTTAGACAGATTTCGCTATTTATTCTCTACAATATTGGGTTGGGTATAGAACTACCGAGTGCTAATGTTATGCAGACAAATAGTGATGATACGAGCGATGAAAACGACTATTGAAGGGAAATACAGAGTGATAACCTGAAGCAAGGGCTTGTTAGCAATAACGGAACTTGTAATTGAACTTATAAGTACAGACGCGGCGAATTTTCGTATTGACCCGTGATCCTCGATACTAGTCAGAGTAAAGTCGTATAGGGACTGAGCTTCGATCAACTATTCATTTTTATAGTAGTGTTTTCACGACTAGATCCATTCGCACCCTCACATTCTGCTATTATCGGTAGAAAGCTGATACCACCCAGTCGTCGCCGATCTAAGGACCAAATGTCATCAATACTTAGACTCGTGTGGAGACATGAGATAGGAGATTTGTGAGAATTATGTTATCTCACCGTTTGACGACTTAGACACGGTAAAGAAAGTTTTTTTTTTCGCGATTTTTAAGTTAGGCCTGCGTTCAAATCCTTTTCAATTAATTAAACGGTTTATGCCGTTTTCGATGGCAGCGCACCGGTGTAGTATAGTGCACGTATTTTGCACTTTCTAGCAGAGGCGACGCGTCGTTCCACCGTCAACCTGTTCAATATACCATAAAGGCCCTCAAAACGCCACAGTCATCTCTAAAACTAATTCGACTCCATGGGACCTTTTTAGATCAGCTGATTATTTTTCGATTATCTCTTCTGATGTTACTCGGGTGGTTTCGACGTCCGACAAAATCGTCGATTCCATCCAACATCATAGGGCCAATGAAAGATGTTAGTCGACGGGTTTTTCTGTTCGCAAGAGCTGAGTAAAACAAATTTGTTGTCAAAATCCACCGGTAAATTGTTAAATAATCATCTGGTAGAATGCTTAAAAAAGTAAAAAGTAACATATCCGAGTTGCGAAAAATTTGAAAAGATTTTCGATCTGAAATTTAAGAAAAACAATTATGTATAAAAAATCATTGAACAGAGTTAAAATAATCGAAGCTCTTTTTGGACGGCTGAAAATGAACCTGATGTGACTCGTGATGAATAGAAAAATATTCATTCAAAAATCCATGTTTTTCATTCAGTTGAATATCGTACAATAGTATGCAATTCACTTATTATATAGGTAAATGATTTCAAATGTTAGTAAAGCATGTAAAATAATAATTATCATTGCTTACATTGTGCCACGAACTACTTTGACACGTTTGATTCGTTGCTGCACGTTCACTTCGTGCAATAATCGGAGACGAATGAAAACCTGCACTAAATGTTTGTTCGTTTGTGGTTTACGGTGCGTCCCTGAATATTGAAAATGAAAGCGACTGACTATGATCAATTTTTATTCAATGACTTCGAATATTTGTAACTCTCATTGAATACTTATAAATCATACTATGAATTAACTTGAAATGTAGACTCTTATATTCTACACACCAATAAATAATCGTCGTTCTGTATAACGATGATTGAAAGATTTGTCTACCGGTTTAAAGTCATCCCTCAATTCTTTCAAATGGGATAGAAATTTGAATGTGCCTAGTGCAATTCATTGAATCCAGAAAAAATATTTTTCTCGTAAAATATCGTAGACATGAGATATTCAACATCAACCCGTTCACTATTACAATAGAACGGGACATCATTCGAACAACCCCTGATTTGAATTTATGTCCATTTTACACTCTCAGTAGACAAGTTATCAACATGTTAATGCAAAGAGCAAAAAATTTCTTTGAAGCAAAAGTAGACGGTTCATTATTATCGTTGAACCAACGGAATACATACGCGCCTAAAACCAATCTGCCCCAAGTACAGCAACATTTGTTCAGGCTACCAAAAAACAAGCGTTCGACCAACTGTTATGAACGTACGGCGACACGCGCTCAAAAATTATAAATCGCTCTCGTTTGCACAAAACTCTGACGCCCATATGGATATCGCACCAATGTATTTATTCAATATTTTGACTTGAACCGGTGCAAAAGGAAATACAAAAAGCCGGCATTCATGGTACTAACGCTGCTATTCCAGCCGTCGCTCATGCAGCTGCTCTATTGGCGATTTGCGGCAAAACCAAAATTAGTCATGCGACACCTATGATTCAGCTCATGAACTGGCAAAGTGATACAGTTTGCTTTTTTCACCCGCAAGTGAGTCGTAGCTTACTACTAAAACTTCATTTTCTTTTCGGAAAAAGCTTACCCCTGCCAAAATATGAATGAAACGAGTAAGAAATTTAGTTTTATTTGCAACTATTCTGAAATAACAGCCATTTGCAACTATTTGGCTCATACATTTCTTAGAAATGTAATCGGGGTATTATTGTGGTTATAAAAAATCGTTCTGTAAATAGAGTTCCAACTCGAAACCGAGACCCAATCAGTTCCAATGCCAAACTCCTTCATATTTTGGACTACGTAGGAGATTCAGTGAAGACTATCAGAGAGAAGGATCGGCTGTGTATGATACAAAGCTCCTATTAGCCGGATATATTTTTCCTCGCGTGATTCCTCGTGAATTTACACCATCTCATAAAGGTTTAGCTTAACTTAAGAGGAACGGGAAATGATGTTGCGGCGGCTACGGTGCTCAACAAATTACATTTCGGAACAGCACACATATAGCTTTGTGAATAATATTAGAAATCACCATGTTTTACACTCTTTTCGCAAGATGTTTACTCTTCATCTTATAAAATGATGGTTTTTCTTCATTTTCATAAACAATTATCAACAAATTGTTCGGTGATTTGGTGTTTAAAAGTTATTTTTTACCAATGTTTACAGAAAATATATGCACTATGACAGAACAGAATGAAATCAGCAACACTTTGCTTCCTGCGCTATCTGTGAGCTGTTTCAACGTAGAATCGCCAATCCAGAGCATACGGTGAGAGTACGAGATGCGTGCATGTTTGAGATTGAACCGGTCATAGGAAGACAGAATTGTTTTGAAATTTACCCGCTCGGTATGCTAGGTTGGATTATCGTTCGGATCAAATTGTTGAGCTTCAAGGTTTGAAGATTGTTACTTTCATTCAAATTAATTTGCGTGCTGCTGCTGTTTTTTTTTTTACTTTAACTGAAAATTCGGGTCGTCAACATGCAGAGATGTTTAATGATGCTTACTGAATATTAGGCATATATCGTCGAGCTGCAGAATACTATACTTGCGGATGGCATCCGTCTTCGCAAGGTATTGGATTGGGAAAAAGGAGCAATGATGCATTCAAATCGTAGATGCAGTAAGTTGTATACGCAGATAAGGAGAGAATTATGAGACAGGAAAGTCGCTGCCGGTATCTAGTCCGATTGTAGATAGTATATTATAAACTTGTTAAATGAATCAAACTTTTATTAACCTGATATCTTATGTTCTAAGTATTTTTGATAAAAAATTTAAAAAAAAATGAGAAGGTTTTATGCCTACGGGAGAAGAGGCTTAAAAGGAGCAGCACTCCCGCGGGCTATTCCTTTACTCCATAAATAAAACAGAATTACTAAAATCAGATTTTTATTACTATACATCATATCATTTCTTAATAACTCATATATTAATTCAAATTACATTATATTACAAATGCTATCTGGGAAGGGGCTGGGGCATCAGGGTATCATACGAATTGAAGACTGGACGAGGGAACGTGGGTAGCCAGCCTGAGTCACTTGAAGGAAACTTCAGAAGGTCCGATAGGAGTTTGACGCGCCCTTCTACAAACAAACCATCAGGTGGGTTCAAGCACGTATAGCGAAATTTTTTACCCTTTGGCTGGATGTTATTGTTGGAAGAGGATCTTTTTAACCCGCGGTATGCGCGTAAGTGTCTCTGCTTACGGGGCCGCCCAATCCCCGTTTGTTCCCTCTTCAGTAACAACAGTAATGTGAAGGTTAAATGATAATCAATTTCGGAGCTACGATAAGTCTACCCGCATACACTGGAAATACCTTGAGCTGATGGTGGCTTCAAAACACATCACATCACATCACTGAAAATTCGGGTCGTCAGATTTTGCTTACCTGTTCAATGAACAGGTTGCACGTACCGACGCGTCGCCTCTGCTTTCTAGCATAAGGGTCAATGGAACGTACCGATACCGATGCTTGATTCGCTAGCCATTTGGCTCCCCGTTTTATCCCGATCTACTCGATCTAGTCCGTGGTGGTGGACCTAGCCCACTCAACGGGCCAGCCAGTAGGTACCGAGGTCTGTCCAGATTTCGGGTGGAGCGTAGCTTCCGGTTCACTGGCACTCCAACGACCAGCTGCTGGCTGCTCGACGTGATCTGGTCCCCGGCAGTGGAACTACTGCTAACCGCATCCCAGATATGCTCATCGTGGCACATCTCTTCGACGATATTGTCGACCGTCACGCCAGGCATATTCGAACCCCTTTAAACTCCTTCGACCCTAGGGCATTCGAAGACCACATGTTCCGGCGTCTCTTGCACGTTTACACACTCCGGGCAAAATAGTGACAAAGCATGTCCAAACCACAGGTACTTCCGGAAGCATGCGTGAGCCCATCTTCCTTTCTCCGCGTTGTCCCACTCTTGCTGCCACATAGCCAATGAATCTGCTCTTATCAGTATCCTTGCATTTCGTGTATTCCTCCACTGATAGCATTCCACGTCCTCAGCCAGAGTGGTGCAGGTATCATCCTGGCAATGACGCATACCGCCTCCGACGATATCGTTCTGTACTGTACGTGCTCGCAACACAAACAGCCATTAGGCGAAACGTGCTAATCAACTTCGTCCGGTTCCGCTCAGGCCGGTGCGTCATACCTCAGTATTGAGGATGAAACACCCGCTAGGAAACGTCTCGTGGTTTGTAGTCCTCGCAGCTTTCTCACATCAATAGTAGATATGGCTGTTGTAATTTAACTGATCGTCGACCATCACATCCAGGTTTTCATTGTCATTATTTTGGAGATTTCCAAAATAATGACAATGAAAAGGTAATAAGTAATTATTCTGAAATTTAGTTAGTTCAATCGAAGCAAATATTCAATAGTTTCGAAAGTTAAAAATAAAGAATGACATTGTTTGGATGGGATATTATATGCTACGCAATTAGTTTCTGCAAATGATTGTTTACTATCGAGTATAATTTGCAGGAAAATACAAATACATTGTTCTTTTTATATGTTTGGGTTTCATAAATAACTCTAAGTTTGTAGTCATTCACAATGAACTGCATATATTTTGTTCTCTGGATACAAAATATAATGGCTTGGGTGCGAAATATACAGTAGATGCAATGTATGTTTACTATTTCTAAGTAGTAAAAGTTATTTTCTATTTTATTTGTAACGAAGACTAGAGTAACCTCTGAAAACAAGAAATGGGATTGAAAGTAAACAACTAAAACGACCGATCTCTCAATTTGAAAATAGAGGTAATACAACAAACACAGTGGATTGATTTGTAACAAATTTCTATCCGAACAAAATAATCACTTAAACAGTAAATCTTCTGAAGACATTAGATCACTCAATATATTTTGATTTCTCATTTGTTGTGCTATCTTTGTTACGCGTTGAACGATACGTTTTAAAGATGGAAAGAGCTTAGGAAACTGATTGTTTTTTTTTTCTAATGTAGCTTGTCGTAAGTGTTCTTGTGGGCGTATCCAGCAACATAACCGGAACTATCTGTTATATCTTTGCGTCCGGCTATACCTTTGCCCTTGCCGGTTTCGTCGAATCGTTGCTTGTGCGATCCAGTGTACCTGGATGTATCGGTCAACCGTGCTACTGTTTCGGCTGCCTTACCGGGCTGAAATATATATATGAGTCTGTGAGTGCGAATTTTCCTCGAAAAATATATATGGATCAAACTATTACTTACGGTTGAATTGTGAACACCTGGTGCACCACAATTGGCCATTTTGTTTTTGATTTCCTCCAGTTCGACCTTCCTAGTCTTGGCAAGATCCTCAAGAAATTTGTTGTAGTCTTCATATGTAAGCTTCATCGATTTCAATTTCTTAAAGTGGATACCAGTGTCGGTGGTAGTAATCTTTTTATCGATAACCTGTAAGAAATATGAAATGTCTTTAACAGTTAAACTCAATTAAAACAAAAAATATCAATTAGTTTCAAAATTGAACAATAATTTCAGACTATTGTTTACAAGTCATTTAAAAACTAAAATCAATGCTTACGTTTAAATACTATATTTAATAATGCGTTATAGTCATAATCTAGTTGTAAAAATTTAAACACCTGACTAAATTTACATCATCCAATTGATGTGGTCACAACCTGAAGCGCAACTCAGTGCAAACAATGATATTCACCTTCGCTTGCTTCATCCACTTATCACTCTGTGACAGGGTCAAGTGCTTGCCGTCGGACTTGGTATCACCAAACTTCGAGAATGCTTTGAACTGCTCCTTAAAAGCTGCAGCCGATACGGGAGGAGAAGCACTGGGAATACTATTTTCTTCTTTCTTAGCCGCGTTGTTATGTTCGGTTGTTTTTGGCGTGGCTCCTTTTGAGTCAACCGGTGTAGTTCTACTGTTGTCTTCCAGCGCCATTTGGGCTACTTCGATCGCAGCCTTGTCAACGGTATCGGAACCATTTTGTGGTTTGTCAGACATTATGATTGACCTACGGAGATAAATAAGAGTGCCACATAAGATATCGTAGGATGTATCTGGTTATATGATTCCGCCAACCAACCGGTGGATTGCTACATGAGAATACATTATTTTTTATCTAAAATACCACACAACGTTTTTTTTCTTTCCGCAACACTATCTGCTAAAACACCTTTTGGTACTCGAGGTGATGTCTATACAACGGACGTGATGAAAATTTGAATTTTGGAGTCTAAGCTTTGCAGTACAGTGTCAATATTACAGTTAACAGATCTATTCAAATCTATGATCTCATGTGTACGACGTCCAATGTGTGTGTCGTATATTTTTTCCACACTGAAGTGCTAATGGGATAGAAGTTTCTACTAGCCTGTTTATGTGGCGCGAATACTGATAAAAGAATACAGCGAACGCGTATAGTATTAGTCTTTTTTTGTGAATTATAAACAAAACCAAATTTTGCTTATCTAATAGTCGCGTCATAAATTTGCTGTTTAGATCATGGAGCGTGTACTTGCAAGATTCATAAATTGAATCAAATGGATGGCGTTTCTGATCGTTAATCTGGAAAATGCATATTGTGCATAGCGGGGAAACGATGGTTTCAACTAAGTTCAGAAGGTTAGTTACGCATATCGTAAATTCTATGTAGGTTATCGTGAATTTGTCCATGAGATTGTTATCAGATTTTTCTGGCAGCGCAATGTGGTTCATATTCTTGATTTGAGGACATTTGTCACGATATTAATTTTTTCGTATTATCATGATATTTTATTCGTGAATTTACCCTCCAATTTGTCGCATGGAGTAATGAGATTCATGTACGTGATTTTTGCGGCTTAGGCACGATTTTAGTAATATCTATGAACGTTATCGTGGCATTTGATTGGTGAGTTTACTATCGGATTTTTTACACGGATTAAGGTGGCAATATTAACTGGAGTGTTTAGGCGCTCAGCGCAGTTTTCATTTTAACGTTGTTCGTGCTCTCAATAGTTTTCTTATATCTACTGATTAGTCGTTAGAAACTATACATGTCTATGGTATATTTCATGGAAGTTCAGGGAACAACACTAAATCCATGAATAATATTCCAAATATTGTGAAAGGGGTTTCATGATAGTTAAACTTATTAGAGATATATGTTCTAAATTTCATGAGCATACCAGACAGATCATGAATAATACACTGAATAAAGAAAAAGTTCGAATAGAGTTAGTTCAATTTTTATGATTTTGTGAACTGCTTTGCGAGCACGAATGTTGAGTCATAAATACTATGCTAGGGATCATGAACCAGTTTACGAATTCATGAAAATTTATGATTTTGTGAATGATTCAACGAGCACGAATGGTGAATCGTGACTAATAGACTAGAAATCATGGACCAATTCACGAACCATGAATGAAGCCATTAAAAATATTTCGAGTTTTGTGAAATAACTCACTAAAGAAACATAAAGACATGTTTTGGTTTTGTGAACTAATTCACAACCACGAAATCTAGATCATGTTAGTTATTCGCGTTACCCCATCATAAAATGTCGAAAATAACATGTTTATTGTTTTAATGATGTAAAAGAAACTTTTTCAGTATATTTGGGACATGGAGAAACTTTCAATAAAAAAAGATGGGTAGGTAATGTCAGAGACATAACCGAAGTGAAGTAGAATACACTTAGGCTGTTAATTCGAATGCTGCAATTTTTGCTACCTTTTGCATTAAAATAGTTATTTCGATACAGGTGCGTTTTGCCCTGCCCATTTTTCAAAGAGCGATTTATAATGATTTTGAAAAATTGAATATTTTTCATGTTCCTGAATATTTTGCAAAGCGATTGTGATTTCAGAGTAACATGTTGGCTCATTAATTAAATTCTCCCAATTGATAGTCTATAGCAAAGTTATGATTATATTTTCTTAAGGGTGTATTTTACCCCATCTACCTCTACATACGCTTGCATTACATTCACATAAATCACTTGCGACGCGTTTGTGCAAATGGAATCTTGGTCATACTTCGAAAATTTCAAACGTGCACCCTATACACATGCGTGGCAAAATTCAAATGTTAGGTTTGTTCCAAAGTTTCGAGTGGGTAATTACCAACTCGATTATTTTCAAGTGGATAGTACTATCTTTACTACTCTCATTACCCACCGGCCCTGATTATTGAATATTTCATTACACATATGTATAGTAGGATCAAAATGCATTCGTCTTGCTGAATATTGTTAGAAATAGGCCACTTCAAAGTGTGGCATGTACAAATAAAGTAAATTAAGGGCCAAATCGGATAACATATAGTTTTTGGACTTACTGCAAATTGTACTTACTCTACAGTTAAGAGCCAGCAGAAGGGCATTTGCTCGTGGAATGTCAGCATTAGAAAGTGAAGGCGGATGCCCTATACATAATATGTTCAAACCTTCACCAAGCAGGTTTCTTAGCGTGGAGTTGCCACGTATGATAATAACCAACAACGAATGTAGTGCCAGGCAGCGATGCCACATGTTTTTATGAAATATCTGTAGAAAAATAATTAAAATGTCTGTGAATGTCCCTAGATGGTTGTGTAAATCCTAGTTACACTAGAATATTAATTTAAAAATAGATTGAAATTAGAATACTATTAATGAAGGAATCACTCATAGTCGAATACAGTTATTCTAGTACAATTTTGCTAAATACTATTGCTCTTTTAAAAGTCTGTAGATTTCTAATCACGACTGTAGGCTATCAAAAGTCTGTAGAACTCCGATATGTCTGTAAATCTGGTATCGCTGGTGCCAGGACATTACTTTTAATGGAGCATTTCACTAGTTTCATTTAGCTGAACATAAAATAAACCGGTTGTTGGTTCACGCAAAACTTTTGGCCCCACTGCGTGAGAAGTTCCATTCTCACGCAAGGATCGGTGCTACCGGGCGCCAGTTATACCGGTTTTTCTGGCCCTTCTGGCAACCGGGATGATACGATGTGGTGAGCCAACATTAGCTCACACTGTGAGAATGAAACAGTCGAGAATAAACCTACAAGCAAATCAGATCGCTCTTCTTTCGATCCCTTAATTAGTGTAATTAGTTTTCAAGTACATGCAATGTGTAACCCGTATGTAGGTGAATAAATGTGTTCAGTACAGTGAAAAGTGCCGTGTTTAGTCAGCCCGAAAACTCTTGTACTAAGTTCTTCATTGCTGCTGCTGTTTAGTTCTACTGCTAATAGCAGTCACTGTAAGCATTCGCTGCTTCCCGTGCAGTTTTGTTTTTCGCTCGCCTTAATTGCGAGCTGCTATTGGGTGATCGTCGTTCTACTGCTGCTCATCGGGGATCTTCGTTACCTGCGCCAGGTAAACTTGCATGCTGCAAGTAGGGTACGTGGACCCATTATCACCCTCGTGCCAACCGGAAAATTCTGGTGACATCGAAGAAAAAGGAATCACAACGTAGGGTAAGCGACATCATAATTTTTGGTGCCGTGACCAGGATTTCTGTCCGGACCGCGTGCAGTGCCTTCCATTGAGCATCGCCATTTTGGAAGCCGGTACGAAAGGAGGTTCTACGAAGGAGATTTCGGATTCATCACCCGCTGCTTGCTGCATATTATTACTACAAGGCTCGATTTAACGGGCGCAAGGTAATTACCTGTCCAAATTGTTTTGCGGGTATCGCAGGTGCCCTCTAGATTTTCTTCGCATTTCTTTGCATACTTCGACGGCTCAATTTGTTCCTGGTCGACAATTGCTGCTATTCGGCAAGGCTTGGTGGCATTGTCGCTGGGTTCAAGGCGCCATTTTGCCATCGGACAATTGGACCATTGTACTTCGTGGCGTCCCTAGCTGCGTTGATCGTTGTATGCTGTTAGCTGGTTCCTGCTGTGGCATTCCGGATCGTGGCAAATCCTGCTGCGACGACTTTACCACTAAATTGTTAGCTGTGGAAATCCGTGCCTAGTTTTTTGCTGGTTTTTGGAGCTGTGTCCGTGGCATTTGCTGCTTGCTTTACAGCGTCCCTAGCTGTTGTAACACGTGTCGTGGATTTTGCTGGTTGCTGCTGTTGCTGTGGCGTCCCTAGCCTTGGCAATCCCTGCTGTGGTGCTGCTATCGTGCACTTTTATCAACTGTTCCTGCCATACGCGCATTGAAGTACCTTCTTTGGAGCTTTTCGGCGATTTCTGCTGGCGTGGTCTGGCAATTCCGGAAGGTTTTATTGTAATCCAGTACGGTCGGTACTGCAACGAGTTCCTGTTGGCTGTATACAATACAAGGCACTTTTTGCCTTGGAACAGGTGAGCACCTTTCCAAGTTTCTTTACCACGTTTTGTGGGTCTACTTTTGGTCCTCTGGTCTGCAGGTCGTTCATCAGACATCGACGCGCTCCTGATCCATCGTCCCGCTTTACAAAATGGCGGAAGGGCAGTCACGAGGTCAGCTGCTTGCACGACGGGACACACTGCTTGCTGCTCTGGGTCGGGCAGAGGCGTTTGCTGCCGGATACGACGCTCAACGGGACCATACGCAGGTGACATTGAGGCTCGAGTACCTGAATGGAGTATGGAACAACCTGGAGACAGTACAGGCGCAGCTTGAGGACAACGAGACGACCGATGAAGGTAGGGCAGAGCACGCTGCCACTCGTGCATCCTTTGAACCTCGGCTATTTGAAATAAAAGCCAGTCTCATTTCAAAATTGCCTCCTATTCCTAACAATCGGAGCCCTGTTCCCCCACACGTGTCCTCCACTCTCTCTGGTATCAAGTTGCCGACGATTTCTTTGCCCGAATTTAATGGAGACTACATGCAATGGCTTGCATTCCATGATACATTCTTGGCGCTCATTCATTTAAATCCGGAGGTGCCGGATATTCAAAAATTTCACTATTTGCGGGCAGCTGTCAAGGGGGAAGCTGCTCAGTTGATCGAGTCGATTGGTATCAGTTCCGCTAACTACGTTTTGGCTTGACAGACATTGGAGAATCGGTATTCGAATGACTACTTGCTAAAGAAGCGGCATATGCAGGCACTCTTCGACATCCCGCGCATGAAGAAGGAGTCAGCTGCATCACTACATGGGTTGGTTGACGAGTTCGAGCGGCATACGAAAATCTTGCATCAACTGGGAGAACCAACCGACGCTTGGAGCACTATATTGGAACATCTGCTGTGTACGCGCCTCCACGATGATTCACTGAAGGCATGGGAGGACCATGCGTCGACGGTAGCGAATCCGGACTACGCCTGTCTCATCGAGTTTCTGCAGCGGAGAACACGAGTGCTAGAATCCATCTCTGTGAACCATCATACAGTAGAATCAGCGTCAACTTCTGGTATTTCAGCTCATCCACCAAAGAAGAATCATCTCCACTCTCAGTTCCGCTTTACTTCGTGTGCGTCGACTGCAAGTTTGGGTGAAAAGTGCATCGCCTGCAACCAGTCGCATTCCGTGACGAAGTGTCAGAAATTCAACCGGATTTCACCGAGTGAACGTCAGCAGCTTGTGAATTCCAAACGCCTTTGTCACAACTGCTTGAAGGGTGATCATTTTGTCCGCAATTGTCCTTCAAATTTCAGCTGTCGGAAGTGCAATCGACGTCACCATACGCTTCTTCATTCCGGGCAGAGCGATGGTTCCCGAAAGAACGTTAGCGAAGGAGCTTCCTCTAGTCCTGGTGCAACCGCTTCTACTACGCCATCTAATGGGTCTTCTGTGGTCGAGTTATCTACGCAATCTACGGTGGCTGCTACTGAGAATGTTCCTGTGGTCGAAGTTAGTTCTGCTCTACAACATCCTCGCGAAGACGTCTTTCTTCTCACTGTCATTGTGAAGGTCATCGACACCTACGGTGTGGAACATCTAGCTCGTGCACTTCTGGACAGTGCATCGCAGCCGAATCTCATCACGAATCGCATGGCGCAAATTCTACGATTGCGGAGACAACCCGTGAATGTTACGGTACAGGGAGCCGGCAAGCTATCTAAGCCGGTACGTGCATCGGTGTTTGCACAGGTACATTCAAGGACGGGTGACTTTTCGTGTGGTGTCAACTTCTTGGTGATGGACAAAGTGACGGCAAATCTCCCTTCGCAAAGTGTTTCAACTGTGGGATGGAAGATTCCGAAGGGGTTGCTTCTGGCTGATCCATCCTTCAACGAAAGTCAACCGATCGACATGGTTTTGGGTGCTCGGCACTTCTACTCCTTCTTCCCCAGCGCTGCACGCATTCAGCTTGATAGAAATCTTCCGATTCTGGTCGACAGCGTCTTCGGCTGGATTATCGTAGGCTCGGCTAGCACAAACCCCCCCGAGCAGACTGCTCCTACGCCCACCACTTGCAATGCAGTCACTGTTTCAATGCTTTCGCTAGAGGATTGCTTGGAGCGTTTTTGGAAAACCGAAGAGCTGACAACGAGCGATAATTATTCGATAGAAGAACGGCGCTGCGAATCTCTGTACCAATCTACCGTTTCTAGGGACTCCGAAGGCAGATATGTTGTACGATACCCCCGAAAACCTGATTTTGATGTGATGCTAGGCGAATCCAGAAGCAGTGCACAGCGACGGTTCGGATATCTGGAAAGACGACTGGAACGAGACTCGAAATTGAAGGACGAATATCATCAGTTCATGCGAGAGTATCTCTCCCTCGGCCACATGCGGCTGGTCGAAGCGGACGACGAACGCAACTCTCCCACCTACTATCTACCTCACCACCCCGTAATTAAGGAAGCAAGTACGACGACCAAGGTCCGGGTCGTGTTTGATGGCTCTGCGAAAACTTCTTCCGGCTTCTCCCTCAATGAAGCTCTTTGCGTTGGTCCCGTGGTGCAGGACGATCTGCTGAACATTATCTTGCGGTTTCGAACCTTTCCCGTTGCTCTCGTCGGAGATATTGCCAAAATGTACAGGCAGGTACAGGTCCACTCTGACGACACACCGTTACAACGCATTCTGTGGCGATTCTCCCAACATTCTCCAGTACAGACGTACGAACTACTGACCGTTACTTACGGCTTAGGTCCATCATCGTTCTTAGCGACACGAACTCTCCAGCAACTAGCGGTGGATGAAGGTGATGCGTACCCGGTAGGCGGTCCAGCATTGAAAAAGAGTTTTTACGTCGACGATTTCATCGGTGGAGCTGAAACAATTGAAGAAGCTATCCGTATGCGAGTAGAGCTGAGCGAACTTCTGCAGAAAGGAGGATTCGAGCTCAGAAAATGGACGTCGAACTGTCTGGAAGTCCTCCAAGGTCTCTCCGACGATCAAATCGGCACGCAGTCCGCGTTGCACTTTAGTCCCCACGAAACCATCAAAGCACTTGGAATTAGCTGGGAGCCTGAAGCAGATTACCTCCGTTTTCATTCGCAGATTCGAACAAGCAGTGAACCTCCAACGAAGCGGTCTATCCTCTCCGACATCGCCAAGTTATTTGACCCTCTTGGACTCATTGCCCCCGTCGTCGTACGTGCGAAAATCCTGATGCAGGAATTGTGGTTGTTGTCCTGTGATTGGGATGATCCTGTTCCAGAACCGATCAAATCGAGATGGGAAATCTACCACCAAGAGCTGGTGAAAATATCTGAGCACCATGTCAACAGATATGCATTACTTCCGAGTTCCGTTATACAGCTGCACACTTTCGCGGATGCTTCCCAGGCAGCATATGGAGCTTGTACGTACGCCCGATGTGAAGACGACCAAGGAAAGGTGAGGATTCAACTGCTAGCGTCGAAATCCCGAGTAGCCCCGCTGAAACGAATCACCATCGCCCGTTTGGAATTATGCGCAGCCGTGCTAGCCGCTCATCTACACGCGCGAATCAAAAAGGCCATCGACGTCAACGTTTCTGCATCGTACTTTTGGTCAGATTCCGCAGTCACTCTACAGTGGTTACGATCACCTCCGAACGTCTGGCCGACCTTCGTCGCAAACAGAGTCTCGGAAATACAGCAGTACACGAACGGATGTCAGTGGAATCACGTTCCCGGAGCTGAAAACCCTGCCGACCTGGTCTCGCGCGGCATGTCAGTCGACGAATTTCTACAAAGCGACTTGTGGAGCTGTGCCCCAGGCTGGTTGTCACTGTCACCACAAGATTGGCCAATCTTCATTCCCCCAGGCGTGCCAGCAGAAGAGCTGGAGTTAAAAACTACGGTTGCACTCACCCAAGCAGTTCCTACCGTTCATCCCTGGTTTCTCCGTTGGTCTTCCTACAGCCGATTACTCCACGTCATCGGATATTGTATGCGATTTGTCACCAACACCCGTTCAAAAGCACGAACCCAACCTTCGCCATCCCCCATTCCGGTCGACCAATCACTTACCGTCAGGGCAGGAAAATTTCGAAAAATGAATTGATTGCTGTTCGAAGCTTCACGAAGCACCTTCTCAAGCATACCACATGCAATCGATGAGTTTGACACAATCGCTGCGAACATTTAGGGGTAAAACTTATCTCTGCTCGGATGAAGCGAGCTTCGCATCTAGTTCGCTCTTTACAATGTTCGAAAAAGTTCACATTAACCTTAGAAGCACACATCGTCGAACACGAGGTAAGCTCTTGGCTCGTGGTTTTTGCGTTTTTGGAACATTTCCACAGAGTTTCGAAGCGATATTCGGTGAACACATATAAAGCGAATGCCTCGTTTATTTGAGAATCGCGAACATCGAAGTTTTATATCGCTTCAAGCATCAGCATCATGAAGCCACCGCGAACATGTTCGCTACGTGACTATCTGTCTTAAAATCATAAACTGTAAATCTTATTTTGAGTATAAATAAAATGGATTATTTTAAGATTATAATTTAGGATTTACCGATTAGGTGCGTCGCATACCTTACCAATTTATGAGCCACGAGTTTGAATGAGCGTAGTGGTAGTGAAATTCAAATTCTTTTTTTTCGGAATACAATTATGTTTACTAGCTGCTTTGATTGCAAACTCGTCTTTTCTTCTTCAATCGGAATATATTTTCCCTGCCAAGGTGAAGATGTATAAAGTATGTTTAAGGGGGTAAGGGTTTCAGCGTGAAAAAATGTTTTTTGGTGAAATGACTCTTTTGGATGAAATGATACATTATAATGTACAAAAGTTTTGATCAATTCGCTTCGCCCAAATTTCTAAAAAAAATCGCAATGCATCCACTGAGGGGTAGTTAGGCGTAGTCCGTTGGCCTTTGTTTTCAACTTGTTGCGGTTTCTAACGTTCTTGCGCAACATTCCTAAATCGGCTAGTCATATTCACTCAATAATATGCGATGATTTGGGTGTTAAACGTTGTTTTTAATTTTACCAAATGAATTTATTAACAAATACCTACATACTTGAATCCATTATTATTGTCATTAATTGAATTATAATTTCTTGGCATCTGTACCAAACCAAGAGGAAAGCTTCCAAATGATTTTTATAATATTGTTTTATTGAAAGTTTATTGGTTGATTACCTAATCACAAGAGACAAAATATTTATTTTCAAACATTTTCGACAGAATCTGTTCACTTAATAAATGAAGTGTCAAACTTATTACATGTTCCACTTCTATGAAATTTATTTCCTGACTCCTGTACATGTGTTTTGTGATAAATAATGAGAAGGATATTCCAACTTGTTTGTATTGTATTTGTTAACTAATTACTGATGGAGAAACGCAAAGAACCTACAAACAATGTTCTAGTGATTTTTTTTTGTTGGAAATCCAAAAACAATTCTGAAAAGGACAAAATTTGGTTTATCTTCTCCATGATGTAATCTTCCCTTATTTGACTTTTACTAATAAAAAATAAAAGAAAGAAATCATTAGGGCCCCCCGTATTTTTTTTTTTTTTGAATCAGTTATAGCCGAAATGCTTTATGTAAGGGAAATCTCGGAAAATGAGAAGCGAAATAAATAACTCCAAGTAGAATGAAAGTCGTTCTAAACTCGAACTTTTTCGAATACTGTCTTTCCATTATTATTCGCTTTTTGTCGCATTCCATATTTTGATATATTATTTTGAAGACCCATATTTAAGATCAATACAATAGTAATTCTTCAAAAGGGCTAATGAGACTTTTGTAAACAAACTTATTTCGCTCATTTTTCCGCTACAGAGTTGAATTTTATGAAAAATACACATGAATCAACATCTTTGTCCTTGGTAGAATCGATTTCAAATGTTTTCTGTGTTGAAATGATAACAAATTAAGAGAAATCAGCAAAACAAAAGTTTGTTCACAAATCTTATTAGCCCTATTCAAATGTTGATATGGAATAATAAAATCAATCAAGATCAATTTCGATTTTTTTTTTAATTTTGCGGTGGTGTAATCCCTTAAGTGGTTGATTTAACGGCTTCTTTCAAAATTTATCGAACCTACTCCCATTCGTTCATTCGTTAGAGTAGTTTATGTTAAAGAGAGTGTACTAAATTAATAGGAACACTTAAATTTAGGAAGTTATGACCCTCGCTCCACAATGCAGTTTACGACAGAATTGCTCAACTGAAAATTATTAAATGAAATGAATGAAAACAAACATTAGACTATAGCATTTTGTACGCATGCACTTCAGAGGTCCAAGGGTTACAATTTCTGTTCTAGTTCTCGGATCTCCAACACATTTTTTTCGATTTTTTGGCCCAGTTCTCAAGGGAAATCCAGTTTTTAACTTTTTGCATACATATTGCATTGAATGAAGAACTTAGATAATGTATTCATAAAGTATTAGTAATAATTCGATTGTCCGTTCATTTTAAAAGGCTATTTTCTATAACTTTACAACTGATTTAATTTCACTTTCAAAATTTCTCGAAATATCACGTTCTAAAAGTTCTCAACCGATATAATATTCGAAAACAGTTATAAAAATGTCTCATCACACTGGTAGATGGATTCAAAGCGTTTTTTTAAATAAGTGCACGAAAAAACATGCGCCCTTCTAAAACATACTTCTGAATCAAAATGGTTTTACTGTTAGTCGAAAACAAGATTTACAAAACGACCAGAACCGCCATATATGAATCGGGAATGGTCGAGTTTATTGACATTCCCTATTTATTTCTAGGATTCATCATACACATCATGACGTTATTTATTTAACTGATAATCGATTTTTTCCTTTGAATGGATATCGATATCTTTATCCTCAAGAAACTGACATAACTGGATCCTCAAGAAACTGACATAGGAACATGACTAAGATAAGCGAGCCACTCAATACGTTGTATACATTGTGTTTAACTTCATTTTCTAGCCCTAATTTATTTCATTTGAAAATTTATCCCCGCCCTGTCACGAAATCTTGATTTTATCCCTAATGGTAATATATCAGTAGGGTATCTTAAATAAACTTGTTACGTCACTTTTCAGTTAACCCCAGCATCCATAAGTTACACATTGTCACAATTATTTTTCACCTACACACAAAAAAATAATGAAATTTAAACGACATGTAAATCAATACGAATGTAAACATACAAAGATTGAATCAAAACTATGATTGAAAATTACGTAAAAATCAATGCACTCAATTGGAGCATCTGAAAGCATTCAATGTTACACTTTCATTCGTGTAATATTACATGTCATTCATTTTACAGCAATAAGCGTGTGAAAAATACATTGAAGTGCATTGGTTTTCCGTTTGAAGAAACTGTAATTTTCAATCCACGTGTAGAATTATAATAAAATTCGTTGAATAAAGCACGACAAGTCGGGTGGATTTTTAGTGGAACTTAATTTTACATTTATATTCATGCTCCAAATATGTGCATGACAATAAACTTAAAATTACAAAATATTTTTTTCTGTGTATTCCACCCTTAATACAAGGCCTCTGTCTAGAATATACTTTTTTTGCATAACTAGTAGGTAGGTATTTGAATAAAGAAAACTAATATCGTCCGGCGAACATGTTAGCGATGGCCCTCGCGATGCTAAATTGATATAATCCTTCGGTGTTCGCGATTCTGAAATACTTCGAGGTAATCTTTCTTTTGTGTTCGCGAACATCGCTTCGAAGCTCCGTGTAACTGTTTCAAAAATATCGATCACACGAACCAAGAGCTTAGCTCGTGTTCGTCGAAAACTACGCAAAAGCTTTTACATATCTTTCCGAACATCAATGAAATGAACAAGAAGCTTCCTTTGTCCTCGCCGAAGAGCATGCAAAAGTATCGCCCAAATGTCCGCAATTACGATGGTAAGCGATTGTGATGCGAAGCTTGTGAATACGAACCAGTAACGCAAAGCTTCGCGCTTTGAAAGTATTCGAACATAGGTTCGGTTCGAATATTTCCTGCCCTGCTTACCGTAGCAGAACTAGCCAATGCCAAAACGTTTCTCGTCCGACTCGCCCAGCAGGATGGATACGCCGCAGAAATAAAGCAACTGGAGAAGGAAAGCGCCGTGCCGAAGCAGTCCCACATTCGCCGAATGAGCCCATTTTTTGACCCAGAGAGAGTGTTGAGAGTGGGAGGTCGTTTAAATCTTGCCCAGTTACCCTATCAAGCAAAGCACCCTGCGCTTATTCCCACCAACCATCCGTTCACTCGACTAATCGCTGAACATTTTCATCGCAAACTGCTGCACGGCGGCGGGCGCCTGCTGCTCACTACGATTCGCGAGGAATTCTGGCCACCCCGCGGCCGTAGACTGGTTCAAAGCGTAGTACGAAATTGCTTCCGTTGTACTCGTCTTAATCCAATACTGGCCCAACAACAAATCGGTCAGTTACCTGCCCAGCGTGTGATCCCAAGTCGTCCATTCAGCATCACCGGTGTCGACTATGCTGGCCCACTATACCTTCGCCCGATACACAAACGTGCTGCACCTGCAAAGACTTACCTGTGCCTCTTTGTATGCTTTTCAACCAAAGCAGTGCATTTGGAATTAGTCAGTGATTTGTCCACTCAAGCATTCTTGTGTGCCCTGCGACGATTTATCGCACGTCGTGGACGGCCCACACACATCCACTCAGACAACGGGAAAAATTTCGAGGGGGCAAAAAATGAGCTGGCTGAACTGTTTGCCAGATTTTATAACCGTGCTGAACAGGCTGAAATAGCTTCTGTGTGTGCCGAGGAAGGGATCACCTGGCATTTGACACCACCCAAGGCACCTCACTTTGGCGGCCTGTGGGAGGCAGCAATCAAAATAGCCAAAAAACATTTGTACCGACAGCTCGGTTCATCTCGCCTTACGTTCGAGGCTATGTGTACCGTACTAACACAAATCGAAGCGATCATGAATAGCCGACCATTGCTTCCACTTTCGGAGGACCCCAACGACCTAGCTGCATTGACACCAGCGCACTTTCTCGTCGGTTCATCACTACATGCCCTGCCCGACCCAGATTTAATGAACGTACCTGCCAACAGACTCGACCACTATCAACAGCTGCAAGTGCATGTGCAGCAATTTTGGTCGCACTGGAAGAAGGAGTACCTACAAGAGCTGCTGAAAGATACCCGCGGATGGAAACGCAACAACGAAATTGTTCCGGGGAAAATGGTCATCTTAGTCGACGAAATGCAACCACCGATTCGATGGCCACTTGCCCGCATAGAAGCAGTTTTGCCCGGCAAAGATCATCTCGCACGAGTTGTTTTGCTCCGTACAGCTCGTGGCATCATCACTCGTCCGATCGCTAAAATTTGTCTACTACCTTACTCTACGGTGGCATCCGAAGCAGAAAAACATCCAGCAACTATCAGCGACGCACCTACAACCTAACGGAGTTCGGATACAACATAACTTTAAGCAGAAAATTACTAAAAACTGTTAAAATTAAGAGCAAAATTTATTGTGAACTAGCTGTAAGAATCTATGCTGTTTGTTTACGTTTTTGTGTTGAACATATTCGTTCAAGGCGGCGAGTATGTTGGTTCACGCAAAACTTTTGGCCCCACTGCGTGAGAAGTTCCATTCTCACGCAAGGATCGGTGCTACCGGGCGCCAGTTATACCGGTTTTTCTGGCCCTTCTGGCAACCGGGATGATACGATGTGGTGAGCCAACATTAGCTCACACTGTGAGAATGAAACAGTCGAGAATAAACCTACAAGCAAATCAGATCGCTCTTCTTTCGATCCCTTAATTAGTGTAATTAGTTTTCAAGTACATGCAATGTGTAACCCGTATGTAGGTGAATAAATGTGTTCAGTACAGTGAAAAGTGCCGTGTTTAGTCAGCCCGAAAACTCTTGTACTAAGTTCTTCATTGCTGCTGCTGTTTAGTTCTACTGCTAATAGCAGTCACTGTAAGCATTCGCTGCTTCCCGTGCAGTTTTGTTTTTCGCTCGCCTTAATTGCGAGCTGCTATTGGGTGATCGTCGTTCTACTGCTGCTCATCGGGGATCTTCGTTACCTGCGCCAGGTAAACTTGCATGCTGCAAGTAGGGTACGTGGACCCATTATCACCCTCGTGCCAACCGGAAAATTCTGGTGACATCGAAGAAAAAGGAATCACAACGTAGGGTAAGCGACATCACCGGTCTTAATGTGGATGTACAAATCCCGTCATACATGCAGCAGTTATACAATTAAACTGTGCTCATAGCAGTATATACATAGATGATATGTAAAAAGTTGTCCCAGTTTGCCCCGAGTATCAAATCAACGGCAGAAACATATATCAGTATCAGTTGGCAGTTATATCAGTATCCAATAAGCCAACATCATCTTCTTCACACAACACAACAACTAATGCTAATAAAATCGTCATAGTTAATCGTACTACTGCTTGCCAAAAGAAAATTAACCAAATGATGAATTTATCTGAGCCCGCCACGCATAATTTAAGAGCGCACTCAACTATCCCGTCGCACGTGCACACTTGCAATCCGCGTATTGAACTCCGAAAAAAGAGCGTTCTGCTTTTTCTGAGACGTGTGCTGATCATTGTATGCACGCCACGCCCGTGCATCATTGGATGGAATGATGCCTGGTGGCAGTCATTGAATATATTCCAACCGAAGAGTTTAAGCTGGCACAAAGCGTAGCAGCTACTACGAGGTCAGAAAGCAAACTGACGAATTTACTCTTATGTGCAGTTTTTATACCTGGCGAAGTTCATTTGATAAAAAAGAGGCAGTCCTAGCAACGCTCGCTGCTTGGTTGAATTGTACGGACCATACAGCCCAGATAATTACCACCTTTACAAATTACAGTATTTTCGTTACCTATAATAGACGTACATTTAACGGGATCAAATACAATATACGTGCACATGTTTCCGATCAGATAGTGCAAAAATATAGCGATTTCGATCAGTACAAGGGAAGTTATTCGCATTTGAAGACTGGGAAAATGTCTCAGCAGAAATTTTTGAAAAGGGACCCCCATATTGAAACGTTAGAAGAATTCTACTTCAAAATGTTTTCTTATCAACAACTTTTGACATATTTTTATAACTCATACTGTGTGCAGTCAAAAATACCATTTTCTTTTTGAATATGATTCTAAACGGTTCAATAGTATTTTGATTGTTTTCGTATAGCTTTCAAATGGTTTACAATATCACCTTGATGTCAAAGAGAAAGTTACAGGAAATGTTAAGAGTCTTCTGAAAAACTTATTGTTGTTGATGGAGAAACGCGAATAACTTCTGAAAAGGTCGAAATAAAACAAAAGAATTGCGTTGTTGAAATAAAATTTTAAATGAGAGCTACTAGATTTCAGAAAATTTTTGTTATCATCATTGATTTAAAATAGCGTCTAGAATCATATTCAAAAAGAAAATTGTATTTTTGACTGCAAATAGTATGAATTATTAAAAATATGTCAAAACTTGTTGTTAGGAAAACTTTTTTATTGAAAGCTTATCCATGATCCAAATATACTGAAAAAGTTTATTTTACGTCTTTAAAACGATAAACATTTGATTTTTGACATTTTTTGATGGGGTAACGCGAATTACTTTTAAAAAGGGCATAATCACACGAAATACACGTTTTTGTTGAAACAAAATTCCAAATATCTCGGAAACTATCGCATTTTGGAAGATTTTTGTTAAATGCATTTCGATTTGAAATGATACTTACAATTATATTCCGTAATAAAAATACAGTTTTGTATGTCAATTAGCATGAAATTTAAAAACATGGTTAAAGTTATTGTTGGAAAAACTTTTTTACCGATAAGTTCTCCATCATACAATCACATTCAAAATGTTTCTTTTCTCTTGAGGTTTTTATTGACAAAATATAAAAAATATAAAAAATGGGTTTTTTTACAATTTAAATTTTTAACACCAATTTTTATTTTTTAAAATCGGCACTTTTTTTCAGTGTATATTTTTTTCGTACATAAATATTTTTTCCCTGAAACTTGTTCTCGGAAAGCTTTGCTGTATGAAATAAAATAATCGAACAAAAAAATTTGTAAAATAATGTACGTAGAAACGCCCTTTTAAAAAATTACTCCTTAGTCAAAATAATCTTACTGATTGTGGAAAATTTTTGGTCTTCCATGCCGGTGAAACGTGTAAAGTTTCATAGGAATCTAAGATGGTCTATTTTCCGATCTTCGCAGAATTCCTCTATAGTAGAAACCCTCACATGGTTTATAAACCCTAACCATGTACTTGTCGAGAATTTCACAATAATACGCATTTTAATTCAGTTGATTTTTTATCATGAATAGTCACAAAATTAGTGTTGAACGGAATAAAAACTATACAATGTTGATATAATTATCAAATATCATTATTCATGCATAAAGGCACAGAACTAATCATTAACAAGTGCCAAGGTAAATCAAGATAATAGAAGAATTTTTCTAATTCAATTTTTTTCATTAGGTGCTCGTCCTAATAAAGACGGTTTGCTGATAACTATGTCTTGTGTTTTGGGTAGGGAGTCCTATGAAACGATTTGAACCATACAGTGATTCTCAATCAAGGGTTCGCGGACCCCTAGGGGGCCGTGAAATCATTGCTGGGGGTTCGCGAAGAAAAATATATTTTCGAGTGCAGATTGATGTCTCAAGTCTTGTTTCCTAACAAACTGAAAATAGCATATTATTAGCAGTGCTTAGCATACAAAATCGACGTTCATCCATGGGGGTCCGCAGCAACCCAGAGAGACTTTTGACGTAGGACTTACGTCTTTCTTTACTATACTGGGTGTCATTTCAATACTTTCAAAACGGAAGCGTTACGTACACTTTGAAACTTAATAACTTTCCTCCTACTAAACAAATTGCTATTCTTGTTTCATAAATCGAAAGGAAAACGTTCAACGCTTGCTACTAATACCTTATTTACTGTGCAAAACTTGTTTAAATAGTTCAAAAACTACTTTTAATGCGAATCAACATAAATGCTGAAACCTATAAATATGAGTATCACAACTTTTCTCAAAGCCAGACGTGTGTAAGACACAGACCAGAACACACGTACGTGTGTCGCCCATAGAGAAGCTGCATTCAAATCACAGCTACTGCTCTATCGTTACCGACCAGGAACTGCCGTCGCCCTGTGTGAAATTCATCGCTTTCGGAAGTTGACTGAGCTACTAATCCACAAGCTGCTCTTCCAGCGTCTGGTCCATGAGATTGCGCAGGGTTTCAAAACCGATCGACGCTACCATAGCTCAGCCGTAATGGCCCTCCAAGAAGCCAGCGGGGCCTATCTGGTTGGTTTGTTCGAGAATACTAATCTGTGCGCTATCCACACCAAGCTAGCGATCATATGCCGAAAGACATCCAACTGGCTCGCCGCATCCGGACCTAAATTCGGTGCATCCCCCAGAACAAAACAAGCGGTCCTTTTCAGTACCAACCAATCATATTTTAGTAAGAATTTTAGCAGAAATTTTCCCCCAAAAGTGTATTTTCTTGGAAAGCGAGGGGGTATTTTTTCCAGCAACAACTTATCGACCTTGTATCGATCAACAGTAGAATGTGAAAAACTCGCATTGAAAAGTATTGAAGAAAAGCTTACGACTGATTTCAAATATTTAAGATGGGCTTGAAGTCGTCGTATGCATGCAATAAAGGCGATCACAGCACCAAATCGAAGAGTGAACTTTTGTTCTGCAGAGTGGTGGAGCATGGTTTAAATTAAATCGTCAATAAAAATTGTCATTCAATCAAAACAGGGATTTTTGGGCCTCGTATTACAAATAGAAAAATAGCAAGCAAGGGGGCAGGATACATATAAGAGAAACTTTTCACATTCCAGCTATAAGGACTGTACGTTAATTTAGACTAGCGGAGAACATCAAAGTAATTCTATATATGACGAAAATAGTTGCCCTGATAAGGGAGGATTTTTCATAGTTTCGACCAGAAATGCAATTTTGGTTGCGAATACCTTCCATTCGCAAAACACAGTACATCGTCCACTAAAAGGGCGGGCCAACGAACGAACGAAACGCGATAAATATAAAAAGGATGGACTTTCGTTTCGCTACGGTCGAGTATAAAAGATAGGTACAGCCGATTTTTTCATCAGTTTCAGTTCGCACCTAGCGGCAGCAGCGTCACGTCGTCATCGCCACTATGACACCGAAAGCTAGCGGTAAGGCAAGGCGCAGAAGAACATCGTGAAAGGAGGAGGCTTCATGAAAAGGATATCTTCGAGTGTATTGCGAACGAGGTCTCTCGTCTGGCGCAAAGTACAGACTAGACTGCCGTTCGTTTGAAGTTGCCGGATGAGCTGGCCAAACATGTCGTATCGGAAGGTACCAATACCCTTAACAAGTGTGCCAGCTCGGAATAAGTCGTCGCCGAATGATACCCACACCCCACCACCGGCCCTTTTCAGGGCCACCAAAATAAATCCTGGTAAAGAATTGAATTGAAAGATATATATGCTGTTTGTTTGCTTCATTAGAGCTAAAAAGATAGGTGACTAATATCTATGACAACCGGGGTTCCGCGACTACACTTCGGAGTTATTTCAGTTTTGACGTAGGACTTACGTCTTTCTTTACTATACTGGGTGTCATTTCAAAATTTTCAAAACGGATGCGTTACGTACACTTTGAACCTTAATAACTTTTCTCCTACTAAAGGAATTACTAATATTGTTTCATAAATCGAAAGGAAAACGTTCAATGCTTGCTATTGATACCTTGTTTGCTATGTAAAACTTGTTTAAAAAGTTCAAAAACTACTTTTAATGCGAATCAACATTAATGCTAGAACCTATAAATATGGGTGTCACAGTTTTACTTAAAGCCAGACGTGTGTAAGCCACAGAGCAGAACGCACGTACGTGTGCTGCTCAACGAGAAGCTGCATTTTGACCACCAACCAAATCATAGCTACTGCCTTATCGCTGCCAACCAAGAACTGTCGTCGCCCTGCGTGAAATTCATCGCTCTCAGAAGTGGACAGAGTTACTAATTCGCAAGCTGCTCTTCCAGTGCCTGGTCTGTGAGATTGCACAGCATTTCAAAACCGATCTACTCTTCCGGAGCTCAGCCGTAATGGCCCTCTAAGAAGCCAGCGAGGCCTGCCTGGTTAGTTTGTTGGAAGATACCAATCTGTGCGCTATCCATACCAAGCGAATAATCATCATGCCGAGCGGGAAACGGCGAAATAATATTCACAACAAACGGTTCTTATTAGGACCACAAAATCGTTCTCAGAAAAATTACAATTGAAATTTCCATTTCGTGCTTTGGAAAAAAAACTTCCCTCTTATCGGGTTAGTTATTTTCTATAATAATATCCGAAAAATGTACGATAAAACTAATAAACTGACCAATTGGACGGAAGCAAGATAATACCTACAAAAATTTGAGTCAGAAAAGTGACATTGACGGAAAAATGCTTCGATCGTGTCTAAGTGTTTGGCAGCTGAAGTTGCCGATTTGTTTTCCAACGTCAATTATTTGCGCTGTGCTGTACGGAACAAACAGATATTTGCGCGATTCGTTGGGAAATAATCAAAACAATTGTGTAGTAGATTCCGTAGATTTTACCGTAAATTTTGATAGATTTTGTAAAAGCATTAATTAGCCTGCTTTGATTGGCGTTTTTTGCAAATTTTTCAAGAACATTAGTGAATGTGGCAACCCTGCTACTAAGCGAAAGCCACACCAAAAAGAATGATGAAAATATTTCCATTTGTCGCACAAAAGGATGGACTTCCATTTGCACTAAGAAGTTTATAAAAGAGATCGCATTGCGATATACAATGCTCATTCGATGTGAGCTGCGAAAAGGGAATGTTCGTGTATGTACGCAGCAGAAACGAATTCGGGCAAGGTTCGAATCGTTAGAAAGGATTCTCGTCTGGTATCACCAAAAATAGTTATTTGCAAACCGTTCTTTTTAGGATGAAAACATATTGGAGAAAGAATTGAATTAGAAAGTTCCATTTAATAACTTGGATTGAGTTTGCCCCTGTTAATTCTTCTGTACATGTACCAGTGATTCATATAAGCAAATGTTTATCAAATTAATCTACAAACCCGAAGGTTTTTGCAAGTCCTAGAAAATCAGTGAATGTAGCAATCTCATTCGACATGAAATTTCCAGTAAACATTCATTCAAAATTGGCATTGGCTCAAATTATCCATGAATGTCATATGATATGCCCAAGTTTAGTCCTACGTCAACGCCGCGGTTATGTCCCGGACATTACCCACTCCTAGTTTTTTAACTGGTCCGTGATACGAAAAAGGTTGAGCATCACTGCTCTAATACACACGGTGTAATTTAGTAATTCGGCAACTCGCCATCTGTTGTGCGATCATCGTTTGGGCCTTTCTACATCTAATACTTTTTATTATGGTTTTTACTCTTGCAAATATAGCCAACCTTTCGCCGCTTCGGGTTATAAAAAACTCTTATGAAAAATTTCTAACCCTATGTGCGGGGTCGGGACTCGAACCCAGGTGCGCTGCGTACAAGGCAATCGATTTTCCAACTACGCTACGCCCACCCCCTCTCTTTTAGCTATTCACATTCGAAATCGTGTTAATTCTTGAATAACTTGTCAGTTTGAGACTACAGAAACTCAGAGTTCTTGATTTATATATGTAGTTTGATACGCCCAATGATTTAAAAATCAACGTTTGAAAAATAGAAAAAATCACCAGAAAAGCTATGTTGAAAAAGTTCTTATTTTGTTACAAAATACAAAACATTCTTGCCGGAAAGTATGTTCTATATACAGGCCGGTGAATGCCCGTTGTGATTAGTTTACTTTCTTGTAGTACTTTTCACAGTCTTTCTCATAAATTCAACATGTCTTCTATATATTTCCACATTTCTAAGTAAGGAACCATTCATAAATTACGTAATGCAAAAATAATCTGAAATTGACTCCCCCTTCCCCCTGTAACAAATTGTTACAAATTTCTCTACCCCCTCCTCTACTAAGTAAGAAATTCTTCATAAACGAATTTTTCTTCTGTGAAAACATGTTAGTAACCTTCTAGCTTACTCCCCCTCCCCAATATATCACAACATGTCACAATTTGTCGCGACCCCTCCGCCCCAAAAATCGTTACGTAATTAATGAAAGGTCCCTAATTGACGTTTAAAATAGTGGTATATTTTACCAACTTTTTTCAATAACTCTAAAGTTTCGAAGTAAAAACTTTTTGCGTCAAATTTCTATAATTTCTTAATTTGAACAACTGTATAAAATATTTAAAACATTGAAAAAATCTTAGAAAAAGTCTATGATGAATAAATGATTTTTGGGTGCCTCCCACAAACAACGCGCCTTTACTCAACACCATTACATTTTGACGTTCGGCATGTTTAGTTTCTCGTAGAAGATTTCTCTATAACTTTGTCATTGACATCATGACTATCTCGACATTTAGTAGAAAAAGAAATTCTATCTCATATTTAGGTGGATTAATCACAATGCAGTACACACCAAAAGAAGAAGGCTTCCATTACAAAAAAGTATTCCTAACACTAAAATCAACTCCCAGATAAATAAATGTTTTGGTACCATTGCACAGTGGTCCAGAATGTTAATTTAGCAGGAATTTTAACTTTTGCTAAATCTAAGTAACTTAGACTTACAATATGTTTCGGAAAGTTGCTGTGCTTTGCAAGCCCCTTCTTTTCTTTTAAGCAGAAGCTAGGTTGCTTCTAATTTTAGGTAGATTTGATGTTGAACTATTTAACGGTTCGAGATAGAGCTTGACTGTCTTCGATGAAGTTGTAGAACAACACATTTTATAAAAATTAGGTCTGTCTTTTATACTTTCCATTGCACGATAAACCCAGATGTAAGCTGTAGGGTGTTCCTTAAAAATCGGTTTTATTTCTATAATTTTTGTAGTTTATATTTTACACTGAAGTACCCTTTGTGGACAACTTGAGGATTATTTTAGGGTGCATAATTTGTTTTATACACCAACTACTAAACTTATTTCGTTTCAAAGTTATGAGAACTTTTGCATAAAAAATATAAGTTTTTTTCGATTAGGGCACTTAACATTTAATACCGTTGCTGTCATATGAAATATCATGCTTTGTAGTATAACAAATACGATATTTTTATATGTCTTGCAATATATACTCAAAAATTACTTCATTTTTAGTAAAAAGTAAATATAACTTTATGACGAAAGAAGCTAGAGGTTCAGTATATCAAGACAAACTGTTCTTCTCCAAAATACCTGGAAGTATTTCTAAAGTCATCTTAAGGGGTTATATACAAAGTTGGAACTCATAAAATCGAAAAAAACTAGGAGTGGGTAATGTCCGGGACATAACCGCGGCGTTGACGTAGGACTAAACTTGGGCATATCATATGACATTCATGGATAATTTGAGCCAATGCCAATTTTGAATGAATGTTTACTGGAAATTTCATGTCGAATGAGATTGCTACATTCACTGATTTTCTAGGACTTGCAAAAACCTTCGGGTTTGTAGATTAATTTGATAAACATTTGCTTATATGAATCACTGGTACATGTACAGAAGAATTAACAGGGGCAAACTCAATCCAAGTTATTAAATGGAACTTTCTAATTCAATTCTTTCTCTAATATGTTTTCATCCTAAAAAGAACGGTTTGCAAATAACTATTTTTGGTGATACCAGACGAGAATCCTTTCTAACGATTCGAACCTTGCCCGAATTCGTTTCTGCTGCGTACATACACGAACATTCCCTTTTCGCAGCTCACATCGAATGAGCATTGTATATCGCAATGCGATCTCTTTTATAAACTTCTTAGTGCAAATGGAAGTCCATCCTTTTGTGCGACAAATGGAAATATTTTCATCATTCTTTTTGGTGTGGCTTTCGCTTAGTAGCAGGGTTGCCACATTCACTAATGTTCTTGAAAAATTTGCAAAAAACGCCAATCAAAGCAGGCTAATTAATGCTTTTACAAAATCTATCAAAATTTACGGTAAAATCTACGGAATCTACTACACAATTGTTTTGATTATTTCCCAACGAATCGCGCAAATATCTGTTTGTTCCGTACAGCACAGCGCAAATAATTGACGTTGGAAAACAAATCGGCAACTTCAGCTGCCAAACACTTAGGCACGATCGAAGCATTTTTCCGTCAATGTCACTTTTCTGACTCAAATTTTTGTAGGTATTATCTTGCTTCCGTCCAATTGGTCAGTTTATTAGTTTTATCGTACATTTTTCGGATATTATTATAGAAAATAACTAACCCGATAAGAGGGAAGTTTTTTTTCCAAAGCACGAAATGGAAATTTCAATTGTAATTTTTCTGAGAACGATTTTGTGGTCCTAATAAGAACCGTTTGTTGTGAATATTATTTCGCCGTTTCCCGCTCGGCATGATGATTATTCGCTTGGTATGGATAGCGCACAGATTGGTATCTTCCAACAAACTAACCAGGCAGGCCTCGCTGGCTTCTTAGAGGGCCATTACGGCTGAGCTCCGGAAGAGTAGATCGGTTTTGAAATGCTGTGCAATCTCACAGACCAGGCACTGGAAGAGCAGCTTGCGAATTAGTAACTCTGTCCACTTCTGAGAGCGATGAATTTCACGCAGGGCGACGACAGTTCTTGGTTGGCAGCGATAAGGCAGTAGCTATGATTTGGTTGGTGGTCAAAATGCAGCTTCTCGTTGAGCAGCACACGTACGTGCGTTCTGCTCTGTGGCTTACACACGTCTGGCTTTAAGTAAAACTGTGACACCCATATTTATAGGTTCTAGCATTAATGTTGATTCGCATTAAAAGTAGTTTTTGAACTTTTTAAACAAGTTTTACATAGCAAACAAGGTATCAATAGCAAGCGTTGAACGTTTTCCTTTCGATTTATGAAACAATATTAGTAATTCCTTTAGTAGGAGAAAAGTTATTAAGGTTCAAAGTGTACGTAACGCATCCGTTTTGAAAATTTTGAAATGACACCCAGTATAGTAAAGAAAGACGTAAGTCCTACGTCAAAAAATTATTGAATATTCTGAAAGTACATACTTTTGAAATATGTGTGCGAAATTTCATCCAGATCGGAGCGCTAAATTTTAAATTTGCAGCGCTCTGGTTCTTCCATGAATGAATTTACCGTTGCTGTGAACGTGATATCTCAAAAACTATTCATCCGATTTTCATAACTTTTTTGAATTGCTTGTATTTACATTCTCGTGTACTTGAACGGTTCCTTTCCCATTAAAAAAATTTCGATTCTTTGTAATGAATTTTTGTTTAAAATTTTGAACACCACAAAACTCAATTTTTTGGTCAACATGCAAGAAAAAATTTGTTTTTATTGAGAAACTGATCCGTTCAAGTACACCAAACCGCAAACCTCTGCCAAAAAACATGCTTCGGGGGATAGGTCATCACTCCGAAAAATCAAAACTGAAAAAGTTATATAAATAAAACCATTTTTTAAGAAACACCCTAATTTTTGCGGTGAATTCCTTGTAAAATGGCAAGTACAAGACATATAGTTCCAGTGTCTTCGACAAAGTTTTTAAAAGTTGATTTTCTTCAATTTTCTGGAAGACTGCAAAACTCTATCTCGAACAATTGAAAAGTTAATTTTCTGATTTTAATAAATTTAGAACCACCCTACTCACTATTTAAAATTATGGAAACGTCTTGTAAAGTGTAATATTTTATTACGAAAACGAAACTGTATCTTTTATATTGTCTGCCGTGAAAGTAATTTAAGCATACTTTCATGGTTCAATTCATAAAAAAAACAAAGTTTTAATATAACTTTTGAAGTTTTAATTTTTTGCTGACATATCCTTCATATATTTTCAGAGTTTCTTCTAATATATCAAAACTATAACATTCAAAAGACATACTATATTTGACGATCTCTGCACCCGCATCAAGTCTGGAAAACTACTCTACGCTGATGATCTGAAAATCTTTCGCGCAATTGCCTCAGGACTCGACTCTGCTGTTGTAGTTGTATGCAATTTATTTGCCGTATCCTTGAACGATTCCATGTTTTTGTCTAAATTTTTATATCAATGTTATGGATTTTTAATAAATTTTTTCAGATGAAAAAAGTTTCCACTCTCGGAAAAATCGTCCCGTTTTGGGAAAGAATTTTTTTTCATGAATTGATCAAGGACACAACAAGTACCTATTCTAATGAAATTTGTTTGGTTTTGTGCTTCCACTTGAACTGTTGGACTGGAATCATTGTCACGGCAAGTCTCTTTGAAATAAAACGCGATGTGCGGAAATTATATCTTTGATAATTATTAGTATTTTTCATGTTCTCAAGCTAATTTTACAAATTAAACATAGTACGATACAAAACGTATAACAAATATTCAATAAAAATATGGCTACATACATGTATACAAAAAT
Source organism: Topomyia yanbarensis (assembly GCF_030247195.1). Taxonomy (NCBI): domain Eukaryota; kingdom Metazoa; phylum Arthropoda; class Insecta; order Diptera; family Culicidae; genus Topomyia; species Topomyia yanbarensis. Next base: position 276,483,645 of record NC_080672.1, on the reverse strand, counting down.
TCAATTTTATTCCCATTTTCCCGCACCTCAACATATAGGACCCCTTAAAAATCAAGTTGCTGATTAAAGTAAATTGATAGTTTAGCGCTAGGTGCGGTGAATTATCATTTGCCAATTTTGTCAACCATAGCATAATTGTCTGACAGCATGGTTATGCTCGTTTTGTTAGGCGCAGTGTATCTCCGTCAGTTAACGAACCGCACATTCTATATTTCAATGTAAATGAGAAACAATGCCAAACACGCGTATCGCGTGAAGTAAAGAAAAATGTTTCTTCCTTTTACACACCTTCTGCATCTATTACAAGCTTTCATACTAATTTACTGCCAAAGGGGTGTATTGCCATAATAAATTAGTACATAATTAAATACCTCCGATGGAAATATAGAGTAAATGATGCATCTCTGTGTGACGTCCGTATATAGTAGTAAGTGCTATATCCACTTTCATCGAGTGACATACTTGTAAGTTTATTGACACAGTTCGGCCGGGAACTGCAGGGACTCGCGCCATTGTGAAATCATCGACAAACTGCAATCTTTCTTAGTCTAGCTAACCTTAAACTCTTCTCAGTGCAATCCAGGATTTTAATGTTCATCTCAGTCATTACATCATCTCTCGAAATTAATGACCCATTCAGCTCGCAAGTTCAAAACAAACCAAACAAATTTAGATATTACTTCATTGACACACACACTGCACAGTGTTTGGCTACTCGTTTAGATAATGTTGGGAAGAATAGTAAACAGTGCTGGCTGGTAGAAGTGTGCGCAGCGGTATACACATTTCCACTCATAGAGCAGATATTTCAAGTTCACGCCATGCGTGACCTATGGCGTACTGTTCAAAACATTAGTTGGGAGATTTATCAAATCGAAATTGTATTATGAACCATTTGTTTGACATAGCTGTTTATAGAAATAAAATCTAAAAGGAGAAACGCAGTTATTGTAAAAAAGCGTGTGATCCTGAAAGGGACACCGGGTAATTTCTATACAAGGCTGATTCCGCCCACGACGCCGTATCACGAACCGAAATATGTTTGAAGGAAGCGTTTCGATTTCGATACAGTTTCAAATCTTTGGTTTTCTGTCCCTAAAAGATTAAAACAAAGGTGTTTTATTTACAACTCCCGTTGCATAAGGGGGTTTGACAAAATCAGATTCCAGCTCCAAGTAAATTTTTGTTTTTCATTTAGATTTTAGAACAAGTAAGTATAATGTCAGTTTGAATCCCAGAAGCAACGCATTGTATCCTAAAATACAAAATATTGTTGTTGATTATGATCGTGTTTTACCGCCGACGCCGGCGTCCATGCGGTAGGCTTGGGTGGAACGCATAACTTCTATCAGCAGAAGGCAAAAGATTTTGACGTAGGACTTACGTCTTTCTTTACTATACTGGGTGTCATTTCAAAATTTTCAAAACGGATGCGTTACGTACACTTTGAACTCTAATAACTTTTCTCCTACTAAAGGAATTACTAATTTTGTTTCATAAATCGAAAGGAAAACGTTCAACGCTTGCTATTGATACCTTGTTTGCTATGTAAAACTTGTTTAAAAAGTTCAAAAACTACTTTTAATGCGAATCAACATTAATGCTAAAACCTATAAATATGGGTGTCACAGTTTTTCTTAAAGCCAGACGTGTGTAAGCCACAGAGCAGAACACACGTACGTGTGCTGCTCAACGAGAAGCTGCATTTTGACCACCAACCAAATCATAGCTACTGCCTTATCGCTGCCAACCAAGAACAGTCGTCGCCCTGCGTGAAATTCATCGCTCTCAGAAGTGGACAGAGTTACTAATTCGCAAGCTGCTCTTTCAGTGCCTGGTCCGTGAGATTGCACAGAATTCCAAAACCTACTCTTCCGGAGCTCAGCCGTAATGGCCCTTTAAGAAGCCAACGAGGCCTGCCTGGTTAGTTTGTTGGAAAATACCAATCTGTGCGCTATCCATGCCAAGTGAATAATCATCATGCCGAGCGGGAAACGGCGAAATAATATTCACAACAAACGGTCCTTATTAGGACCACAAAATCGTTCTCAGAAGAATTACAATTGAAATTTCCATTTCGTGCTTTGGAAAATAACTTCCCTCTTATCGGGTTAGTTATTTTCTATAATAATATCCGAAAAATGTGCTATAAAACCAATAAACTGACCAATTGGACGGAAGCAATAAAATACCTACAACAATTTGAGTCAGAAAAGTGATATTAACGGAAAAATGCTTCGATCGTTTCTAAGTGTTTGGCAGCTGAAGTTGCCGATTTGTTTTCCAACGTCAATTATTTGCGCTGTGCTGTACGGAACAGATTTTTGCGCGATTTGTTGGGAAATAATTAAAACAATTGTGTAGTAGATTCCGTAGATTTTACCGTAAATTTTGATTGAAATGATTTTGTAAAAGCATTAATTAGCCGTGCTTTGAATGGTGGTTTTTGCAAATCTTTCTAGAACATTAGTGAATGTGGAAACCCTGCTACTAAGCGAATGCCACGCCAAAAAGAATGATGAAAATATTTTCATTTGTCGCACAAAGGGATGGACTACCATCTGCACTAAGAAGTCTATAAAAGAGATCGCATTCTGATATACAATGCTCATTCGATGTGAGCTGCGAAAGGGGAATGTTCGTGTATGTACGCAGCAGAAGCGAATTCGGGCAAGGTTCGAATCGTTAGCAAGGATTCTCGTCTGGTATCACCAAACATAGTTATCTACAAACCGTTCTTTTTGGGATGAAAACATAATGGAGAAAGAATTGAATTAGAAAGTTCCATTTAATAACTTGAATTGAGTTTGCGCCTGTCAATTCTTCTATACATGTACCAGTGATTCATATAAGCAAATGTTTATCAAATTAATCTACAAACCCGAAGGTTTTTGCAAGTCCTAGAAAATCAGTGAATGTGGCAATCTCATTCGACATGAAATTTCCAGTAAACATTCATTCAAAAAGTGCATTGGCTCAAATTATCCATGAATGTCATATGATATGCCCAAGTTTAGTCCTACGTCAACACCGCGGTTACGTCCCGGACATTACCCACTCCTAGTTTTTCACATTTCCTTTCGATCGTGTCCATATGAGCCTGTCTGGTCCTAAATTTCCGTTCTAAGTTTACTGATTCACTCTGGAATAACTATCAGACTTTCAATTTCATTGCTTTCGTTTGTCTTAGCCTAACGTTTGAAGAAAATAGCCAACAAAATCGATACAGCCGAACCTTCCGACAATTTAAACATATCAGAAACAATATCGAAATTATGTTATCGATATTTGGTATTATCTAGAATGCTATTATGTAGGTACAAAAATTTCACGTATCGTGAATATAAATTTATTGAATAATATTTATTAAAAAATCAATATGAAAGAGAGTATTATCGAACTCGTAAACTTAATGCGTGTTTTCTCAAAACAACGTATTTGAAATTTATGCAAATGATTACAAGTGAAGTATCATACTTATTAACTCACGTAAGCTCTTCGTTGTAAAAGTTTAACTATAGGGGAGACTGAGGAGACTTGATCCCCGGGGAGACTTGATCCCATCATTGTAACTCAAAGGCGAATCAGAATACATTAACCCTCAAAAAGGCCGGCACGTTACAATTTTTTAGTTACACAAAAATGTGTATGCAGTACAAGCTTGGGCATGGAAATTTTGATAAGTAGCTTTGAAATCTATAACAAAAATAAAGAATTGTGAAATTTTCATCTATGGATTGAAGCGCAACTATGTTTGAATTTTTTACATGCACAAAAAGGCAAACCGGGCCTGGCAGGCCCGGTGTGCATGCAATATTTACTAGGAATAGCACGAGTTTTATACATTAATATTTATCTGAAAAAAACATTTTGATGAGTTCATCTTCATATTAGCAGGAATGTTTTTCATGTTTTGATTGATTTCATCTTTTTACCTTTTCTTATAAGAAAAAAATCTTGAAAGTTTGAGCGGATTCTATACATTTCTTTTATAAGAAATGTAAAAATAGCATACGATAATGACGTGTGTCATATTTTTTTGGGTAAATACTTTTATGTCACCCACTATACTTGACAATTATTTGGATACAACTTAACCTAACTCTGTCGTTATTGTCTATTTTTGTTGTCTATTCTTTGTGTTATAGTTGTCGTAATTATTCAAATTGTAGGATCTAAAAGCAACAAAAAATTGAAATGGCTATAAGACGATATGCCCATGTTTTCAATCGTCTCAAAGAATCTGAAATAATGGAAGAAATTCGAGCAAATTCAACAGCAGACAATTCCGAAACTGATTTGCAAAACGAGGAAAAAGATGTGAATGATATTGCTTCTGACGATGAATCTGATGCAGACTCGGAAGAAAAATCTGAATATGTACTCCGGTTATGCATCAGAAGAAATTAATAGCAACCCAGAAACATTTATTGGTCGTGTTCAAACGAAATGGAGCTCAGAACCAATCGACAGTCAACGTGATCTTCCGAGTACTCACCTGTTGGAAAAATTGACCTTTTTACATCCATCGCCTTATACGCTGAAATCGGGATTTGCTGCGTGTTCGTACTCATCATCCTGTAATTCCGGAACTGGAAGTCGGATCAATTAAAAATTCAACAGCAGCCAATGGGAATACTGTACCTTTCATTTGAAACCAAAAAATCGGTAAAGAATTCGCTGAGAAATAGGTATGACATTATCTTAGGAACTTGGTAAGTTCCCCCGGGGCATCAAGAACCGCCATAGCTGGCCAATGTTGCCGAAGTGCCTTCGGTGGGTCATTAATGATCTAGACATGCAATGCCAAGTAATGTTGCACATATTTTAATATATATTGCATCAATTGGACATCATGGTGGTATCAGTATCTATGGAAATTTGCTGTGTGATTGTACTCTTCAACACGTAACTCCAGAACCGAATGTCGGATCAATAAAAAAATCAATAGCGACCGATGGGAAGGCTGTACCTTTCATTTGTACAAATCGGTCCACCCACCTCTGAGAAAATTCGGTGAGATTGCTTGCCACCACATACATCCATACATACATACACACACACATACAGACATTTTACGATCTCGACGAACTGAGTCGAATGATATAAGAGACTTGGCCCTGTGGGTCTTGGTTAAAAAATCGAAATTTCGACCGATTGCATAACCTTTCTATATGAGAACGGCAAAAAGGAGCTTGAATTTAGGCAGGCCTGAGAGGCCCGGCTTGCCCTTTAATGTTAGGGTTTTAGCTTGCCTTCACAAGGGTTAATCGAATATACTATAAAGTTGCGTAGTTTTATCTAAACATAAATTTCATTAACACAGAAAAAAGAAGTTGGACTTTTGTGTAACCGAATTTTTACCGATTTAAAAAAAAATCTCAGAAGAACTGAAGAAGATTTATTTTCTAAATTTATTTAAATTCTAAACTTTTATATAATTGATAAAATCACCCACTACATACTCTACTTTTGCATACAGAATTACAGGAGAATGTCAATTATATGAATACATTATGATTGAGCTGATTCTTTTGTTCAACTATATTTTTACTAAAGTTTGCTGAAATAGATTCTATGGGTTCACTTGATCCCTTCAAATTCGTGGAGATTTGATCCCCTTCGTCATACTTCATACACACCACTGAAAATAACCAAATTCACATCAGAACAATTGAAGTCATTGTTGTCATAAAAAAATGTCAAAAATGAACGCTTCATCGTAAAGAAACATAACTGTAATTGTTTACTACAGCATACGTAGCAACCTGGGAGGGAGAAACAGACTCAATAAATGTGAATGTCATAGCCAGCCAGAACGAAACTGTCACTCCGAGCCACAAAAAAGTGTTCATCGAGGAAATGAGAGTATTGTTATCATATGCTTGCTTGAAAATGTTTCCGAACGATGAATTTCCTTGATTTTTTGTCTAGATTGGGTGTAGCAGTAAATATTATTAAAGTTTTTTTGTGATTTTAATGCCATTTTGAAATTAGCCAGATAGATTTTTCGGTAATCCGTGCTGCCACAATCAAATAAATTGTATTTCTATGTATTCAATGATGAATAAGAATTTAGATGCGTTCAAAAGTTTCGAGCATCGTTTTAAGACAATATTGCGATCTTGCTATAATGTAAAATAAACGCTAATTTTATATGAAAATTTCAAATAATATTTACATTTTAAGCTCAATGAACTACGCCTAAAATATATTTTATGCTTGTTATAAAACCAGTTATGGAAATGTGACGACGCTGTAAATGTTCTCTACTCCAAGAAATGGGAATATGGAATCAAAACATATGCTGTGACGTGCAAGTTTTTTGGTAATTCAAAAATACTTTTTGGTTTAAAATAATTTATATCATCTTTCTATTTAAAACATGTCATAACAGCTATTTTCATATCTATAGTAAAGACAAGTAATAATGGTGTAAATCGTGCGAAGAAAGTTTTAAAAATTTGTGACTGATTTAACAATTTTAGAATGAGTGACACCTTGCTAGTCAGATTTGATGGTTCTCCAGTTTAAAGTTTCTTTTGAGAGTATACTGCGAAAATGAAAATCATCAACGGCTTAGATGCATGCTAATAAATATAAACAAAGTTTCGAAAAAAATTGGCAAGTTACTTCGACGTGAAGTTTGACATCGACATAATATTTTTAATGTTCGGGTGCTCATGCAGCTTAATCTGATGATCAGAATCATGAAAAAATTCCATTTCTATCTATTAGTTAAAATCTTACACTTCGAAAGTTATTTGCAAAATAACCTTGGCTAAATTTGACAGTTCGACGGTTAAAATTGTTTGATGATGTAAAAAGAAAGGTGGAAACAGTTTTCTGTACTTTATTTAGGATGGCAATATTTTTCAGTAGTAAATAAAGGGGAAATATAAAAACGAAAACATGTTATATCAAACGTTTTGTCGTTTATTTCATTATATGGATATTTACGTTCCAAGGCTGCAGCCGTACCTATATATATATATATATATATATATATATATATATATATATATATATATATATATATATATATATATATATATATATATATATATATATATATATATATATATATATATATATATATATATATATATATATATATATATATTTATATATATATATATATATTTATATATATATATATATATATATATATATATATATATATATATATATATATATATATATATATATATATATATATATATATATATATATATATATATATATATATATATATATATATATATATATATATATATATATATATATATATATATATATATATATATATATATATATATATATATATATATATATATATATATATATATATATATCTACCTATCAAATACCTATGCATTGGTCAACATTTCACAAATCAGATAAACATGCCTCTACCGGCGAGTTTCCTTATTCAAGGATTCTGTTAGTTAAATTTTTATAAAATTAAATTCTATTTTTCAGATTGAATTTAATGTTGTATCGGTTTTTAATATTCAGTTTAAGCAATTTTTTAGGAAACCGTGGTAGAATGGAGAAGAACGGCACAAAAATCCTATTTTAAAAGTATAAGATTAGACACATCGTTCCGAAATTTGTCCCATTTCACTCGAGTACTGGAAGCAAACTGTCGGCTGACTTTATCTTCAAATCAATGTAAAGCACCCGGGAAAAAAACTTTCACTGATTTTATACTGTCCCAAGATCCTTTCCATCACACGATTGAAGTCATGTGCCGGTAACACGCTTGCATCAATGACACGCAAAAAGAAATTTGCTCATTTATGCGTCGCCCACCTTGATTGATTTTGGCTGTCGAAAGTTTTCTTGCTTCTTGACAAGTGCTATTATTTACACTTTTTGCGTAGTGTCTGTTTCTCCCTCCCAGGTAGCAACCATTCATCCCACATTTGACGTTCCTCAACCATAATAAAGACAGCTTTCAAATAATTGCACGGAGATTTGGGGAATTCGTAAAAAAATCAGGTGAGAGATGCGTAATATGTAGTAACTTCAATCATAACAATTTAATCAATACTACAATCCATTTATAAAATTGAATGGGGTAATGTACCCGTTTTTGCCCTATTAAGAAGGGTACCACATTATTACAATAATAATTTTATTATTTCAGCTTCTTTGATTTGTTATTAAGGTCCATTTTTTTATTTCGATTATAGAGGTTTTAACGTTAAGGTCATTCGCCTCTTATTAAGAGCCAATATAATAACAAAATTGTCTTGAGAATGGTCAAAATCTTCTGTTTGAGCGCAGCAAAATCTCTAATCGAGTACCCCCATTATCGCAATACCATTTGAGTCAATGCGTTGAGCAAAGATGGCAGACGCTGCTCTAACCAAAGGCTTCAGATGGGTAGGATGATAGTAGAAACAGGGCAAAAATAGGCTTATTACCCTACATGCTCTTTTAAACACGTTTTCATAAAGGAATCAAGTGTCCCCAAATTAGGGATCAAGTCTCCACTAATCTAAGAATTTTCCATTTTTTTTTGTTGTTTTTCAGAAATGCTCATAGCTCATGTCCAGTATAATATTTCCATGTAATTTTTTATGATTATTAGTCATCCCTAGAAACAATATAAAACTACAAAAAAATACATAGTTTTTTATCATTCCACGGAGTTGGATTGAAAAATAAAAACTACAAGGGGCAGCCCTATGGGGTTGCACGAACTGTAAACGTAGGACTATACTACTTAATGTAAAATATTTATTTTCTTAGTACTTAGTGTGTGGGAAAAAACACCCGGACCGGTGAAGAAAAATCAAATTTTAGACAATATAATCACATCTCATGTATAGAACAAGCTTTCTAGCTTCCTAAAAGTTCAAACACCCATGGATAACCCCAAGTTTGTAGATGTGTTTCGATCAAAGTTACAAATAATCGAAGCTCTATTTTGACGGCTGAAAATGAACCTGATGCGATTCGCGGTGAATAGAAAAAATATTCATTCAAATATCCATGTTAATCATTCAGTTGAATATCGTACAATATATTCATTTCACTAATTATCAAGGAAAATGTTTTCAAATGCCGGTAAAGCATATGAAACAACAATTATCATCGCTTACATTGTGCCAGGGCCTACTTTGATGCGTTTGATTCGTTGCTGCACGGTCGCTTCATGTAATAATCGGAGACGAATGAAAATCTGCATGGATGAATGGGCGGTTTATTCGTTTGACGTTTTCAGCTGCGTCACTGAATATTGAAAATGAATGTGGCTGAATATGATCAATTTTCATTCAATGAATTTGAATATTTTTAACTCTGGTTTCGATGCCACAGGATTGTAAAATGGTTATTACGTCATTAAAATTCAATGCTTCCGTGGCAATTTTTTTTGTCTGCGAAATGCCCTGTGTGTGCGAAATGCCCTGTGTGCTCATGATTTGTTGGGATATTAGTATTGATCGGAAAATGCTTTCCAACGCTGCGCATTGCATACATACAGGACATTTTGCAGGTCACCAGAAGCTGTTCATTTTACCACCGCCACATGTTCATTTTACCTACTCGCTATAAACATGTCTCATTTTTGGACATGTTTAGAAATCAAGAATCATGTTTGAAAAAATGTGTTTATGACGAAGTATTTTTACCAGATATGTACAAAACATGTCTAACAAGAAACATAAGGTGATTGTAATATCTCATTCACTTATTAGTTAGAAAATAATGACTTTGCTTAACGTGTTCATTTTACCGCCAGTTCTCCTACCTACCAACCCATTCGCATACATACCTACCAAACATTGAACCCAAGCGTACAATGCAAAATGAGTCAACGCTGATGATGATGGGTAGAGCGAAAGAGACAACTAGTACCACCACGACACTATTAGTGCATTTCACCAAAATTCCACGCGGCCTTTCCCGATTGAAAGGAACGGCCGCGCTTAGCCCATCTGTCAAAATATCGTGATTTTGCATAGCGAAGGGCTGAATGATAACATATTTTGTTCAAAAAACAGCCCTGCGTTATGCAACACTTTGTGCAGGTTGATTATACCAGTTGCAAGTGGGGTCAAATTCACAAGTTCCGTAAAATTCCTTTTAAATTACAGAATTGATAAAATTGCTTAGATGAGCTAAACTAATTAATCAAATCCTATCCTTGCGTTTAAACCAAAATGGAAAGCTTATTACTACCACTACATTACTTAATTTCAAGCGCAAATAGCAAATACATGTGCTAGTTAAACCAAAAATTTGCTGGCAACATTACAGCGGCATTTAGGAAGCAGTTGGAGCGGTCGCCTGTGGGACGACACAGGGTAACGTCCCTCCCCAGTCAGTGTAACGGACTTCTAACTCAGCTACACTGGCTGTAAAAAACACAGCGCAGTGATCTGCTTCGCCAGCCGTTCAACTGGTAACTGAGCGTGTCTGGCCAAGTCCGTTCTTTAAATAGTCGATGATGACGTCATTCATAGAAGCGTTGCGCGCTAGGTACACCAATCCGTCGTACAGGGCTTGGGAAGCGCTATCTTCTGTGTGTTAATGCGCGATATTTTGACAAGGTTGTATATTATTTAATTTTTTAATGCTATGATATCAAAAATCTTTGGGTTTATCTATTGGAATCTATTCTTAGAAGTATTTCGGGGCGATTTGTGCAAAAAATTTGAAAATTTATCGTGAGATGGCTGAATTATATGCGTTTAAAATTGGACCACTTTTCGTTACATACCATTTTTGTAGAATTTGCAGAGTGCACCCCCATATCGAAAACAAAGACGTAGTCCTACGTCAAAAAGGGGATCAAGTCTCTTCAGTCTCCCCTACTTGAACTTGTGTGTGAACTACTGAATTTATTAAATAAATTATATTTGTATATCACTTTCAACTCAAAATCGATTTTCTTGTTTACCTGGTTATATTGCCTTACTTTGACAATTTATGAACTTTTAACTAAATAAAAAAGACTATATTGATGACCAATTTAGAATGATTCGCTAAGTTTGTCCTTTTTTGTCATTGAGAACTGATATGTCCACTACTAGAAGCTCTTCGTACGAGCCTTTTGGTGTAGAGAGGCGGGTTATTAAAAAAATATATATGTCAAGATACAGAGAAGTGGATTCCGTCACAGCTGATACTTGGAGTAACTTCTTCCCGGGTGTTCCAAATGCTGTTCGTGTGGTGAATATGCGTTCGTTCAAACCATTCCCTTCTCACGTGACTATTATATGCAGACCAAGCGAAAATGGGACATTTAATCAGAGAACCAGCGCGATGGTCACGCATCCAGGGCAGATTCCTACATAATTCTGTAATGAAACACTACCACGGAAAACCTTGCGCAGAAGCAGCTAAGGAAAGTCTGCGAACTACAATCGAAAACAGCATGCAAACATCTTATGACCACAAACACCTGCAAACCCAATATCTACAGAACTGACAGAAACAAATTTTCGATCAACGACAAAACAACTATGCCCAATAGGATGGGGCATTGTTATATGGAAGAACGTAATCATAACCACATTAACCGAGCACATCACTTTTATGGTTCCATTTGGGGTCCCAAATAACTGTGCAAAATTTGGGGTCGATTAGTTTTGACCCGCGTAGCGCATTGCGTTTGAAATTTTTCTGGAACATATCAACTCAACATCAGTTTATTCAGTCTGTAACTTTACTACTATTGATATAAGTGAAGGCAGAGAGATACAGTATGTTCCACAGGACATTGTGCAAATGGTTTAACATAATTCACCTGAACATTCCAACTCGACAATATTTCCGTTATTTCTGTTCGAATTTCTATATATTAAAGTAAACCACCCCTCCACTTCTCACTACGCCCTATTCCTCAACTACCTACTCCCATGAAATTGAGCCAAGGCTTTCGAATAATTCATCCAAACATACCAATGTGGTAAATCTAAAATATATGATGTTATTTTTGTATGCTATATTAAATGTCATTGGTACACCGGCAGTGTAATGATTTTTGGCATGTAACTCGAACTATCGAACTTTGAACATCTATAACTTGTTTTAGAGACATTCTAACACCATACATCCTCTGGCAAAGTTGTTCAGCATATTCTAGAATATACTTCTATCTAATTAGCTGCATACTGCAGTAAGAATTATAGTCTGTAGAATTCAAAATCGCGAAAAAGTAGATTTTCGCATACTAATTTCTATACAAATTCCAAACAAAAAGCGCTACGCCGGGTCAAAACCAACCGACCCCAAATTTTGCACAATTATTTGAAACCCCAAATGGAACCAATAAAGAAAGCAGACTAATTGAACCACAAATTTCGAAGCGTCCGGGTAAATACACGTAGCTGAGTCCATCACGTTGAACAGGATTTTCTCATATCTCTGATAATTAGTAGTACAAGAAGAGCAAAAAACCCTACTAAAGTCTTCGTAGACTTTTGCACCAATTATCGCTCCCTTCGTATACAAACGAAGACTTTAATTGCGATTACGATGCGGTGTGGCTGTGGTTCACTAGGAGGTTGATAACAGTCTGTTCTTTTTCTCTCTCCTAGAGACCCTGTGGTATTCGGCGGTTGGAACTATCAAGAATCGATCTCAAATCTGGCGGAGGTTTTCGACCATGCTAGTTTGCAGCAATGCAACCTATTTATACCATTACTCCGGAATCTGTGCACGCAGACGTTGATCGTTCAACAACTTTTTTACAAAGTTGTAAATAGAGGTACCGCGTGTCTGTTTGAATCAGTTGTTGCTCTTATGCCAAACGAGTAACGTCATGGCCAAAGCGTGTGAACGCTGCAATAAGCGGTAGACGCTATGGATTATGTACAAATTGTTCAGGTTCCAGCGCGGTGTCACAAGATGATTTGCAAAGTGGGCGGGTGGGTTGAATTTGGATTGAGTTCAATAATGCAGAGTGCGACATGCATATGCTGTTTAAGAGTTTGCGTTTGAAAAAAAATTATTTCTATGTTTGTGTGTGCGGTGGGTTGACGACGTTTTCGGCGGGTTGTAAGTATGCAGGGTAATAAGCCTAATGGCACATACGTTTTCTTAGGGCCCTATTCTCACAGTCACGTCACCCAGTGACTAGAAGAAAATTTTGCTCTAGTCACTACGTGACGTGACTGTGAGAATAGGGCCCTTTTTGCTTCTGTAGTTATTTCTTAAACACGGGCGGTCTCAACTGGATTTGTGTCTACAGAAAGGCGATGGTTAATTGGATATTTTGCTGGGAAACTGAGTTACGTTAGAGCAGTTTTATTTTTGATTTGTTTTGAAAAAGTTGCGAGATATATTCTATAGCGATTCTTGGTAGTCTACCCGAAAGTAATGCTATCTGACTAATAGGAAGCAATGTTTGGTTTTTATCACAACTTTTCAATATTATTTTATTGAACGAATTCTTTAGGGCATGTTCAGCAGCGTAGTATTTTATACGGGAGTTTCAAAGTAGAATTGGAACGGACATAATCACATTCCCAGCAGAGCTATTTGATTTATTAATTGGGAACAGTTTTTTTTCTCGAACTGTATAACTAGTATACGATGCCGTTCTCTTTGTCGCTTTATTTAAAATAAGTTTAAAACTGTATTAAATATACAAAGAGTATACAGTACATACACTCAGGTTCGATAGATGAGAGGAAATAATTTCGAGCCAAGTAACGTCCTAAGGACACGCTCGGGAGTAGTTCTGGAATCAGGAATCAGAATATATTGGCTTAAATGGCACGTTCCCCGTATGTAGTGGGGAATTTGTGCCTTGCAGTGTGTTTCATCATTTCCTGAGCGGATGGAAAGGAGAAGGAGGTGTGGGGAAGTAGAATTGGAAGAGTGGGAAAAATAACAGCACAAAATAAAAACAAACAGCAGGTAAGTTAATCTCACAAGTACTTCAACTCGCCTGGGAGTAAGCGTAAAACTCTTTACCACATTGGATAAGTAACTTCAGTATGTCTCTGAGTTTCAGTCGTCCAAACATGGTGTCGTCTATGTAAGGACGGCCGAAAACTCGAAATTGCAATTGCGCTACTGCTGAACAGTTGCATATCAGATCATATGAGGTTCCGTAGTCGGATTTACAAAGATCACATGAAACAGACTCAGCCCGCTGAATAGTTGCCATGTGATAATTGAACTTGCAGTGGCCGGGTAAAGTCCTGGTCAGCATGCCGTGGAGCTTCGAAAAATGTAGGAGATTTTTCGAAATCACTGGGCACGGTTGTTCTAGAAACGCCCTTGTTTGGCGAAACGTTTGTAAATTTTTCCAATAATTGCGGTGCTCAGACGAAGCGCAGGACCGTATTTTTTCCCTTATTCAACTTGTCGAAATTGGCAGGCGTCTTGGCCAATTCATCAGCCCATTCATTTCCAGTAATACCAGAATGTACGGGCACCCAGACAAGGTAGATAGTGTTGAATATGTTTAGTTTTTCGATTTGGGTTCGGCACGCGATCACTAGCTTGGAGCGTGATTTGTCTGAGTTAAGGGCCTTGATTGCAGCCTGACTATCGCCGCAGAAGTTTATATCATTGCCGGACAAACTCAGTTGAAGGGCCGATTGTACCCGCACATAATCGCAAAGATTTCTGCTTGGAATACAGTACAGTATCTACCTAGTGAGTGAGATTATTCCAATCTCATTTCACGACAGTAGACACCAGCACCAGAAAGTCCCTCCATCAGAGAACCGTCAGTGTAACATGTGTCAGTGTAATAACATGCTTTTTCCTATATTTTCCATTTGAAAACATTTTTAACCCTTAAAGGTGCAAATCATTTTTTTTTAATTTTGTGAAACTTGCCCCATAGCTTCAATACGTCGCTGTGACAATTTTGAGATGATTTTTGCAATGTTGTTTTTAAAACAACATTGCGCATTTAAGGGTTAAGCATTGTGAATTTCTAAGTGAAAGTATATACCGTATCTCTGAATACGCTATTACTCTCTAGTTTTTGTATTAGTAGTAAAAGTTACTGTAGATTATAAATGCGTTCTGTAGACATACATTGTGGGTAATACTATGAAAACTTAACGGGAAAGTCTATCCCATTCTCGACAGTCACACATAGTTTGGTACGTCTGGTCACTTTATGTTACTTTATTCACTAAATATTTATTTTTTGGTACTTTCGTGCTATAACATATACACTTTTTTAATATAATTGATTGTAACATTAATGATGAAATATTGCTTTGAAAACTGATTTTTACGGATTTCTTCGTCATATACTAAATACATAACGTCACCGTCTAGTACCGAAAGTGAGTCATCCAGGATTATATTCCGATGCGTCATATTTCGCCCATCCTGAAGAAAAGTTTACCAACACAAATGCACTTCCGCTTAGGGGGTTGATCGTTCATCAAAATTAGAAATATCCTCAAACCATTATATTTTCGCGTAAATGCCGAGTTCTTGTAGAATGATGTAATGGTGAAATATATAACAATATAACATTAAACATAGTTACTATAACTATGACGTCACACCTTACTTTCTTATGTATCCTTATTTTAGACTTGACACAGTCCCAGAGAAAATATGTGCAAACAAAATCAGTTCATGGATCCAAGATAATCGTGAAGTATATTACTTGGGAGGTTTGGGGTGCTTTACAGAATACTTCAGTATCGCGCTCTAAGCAGGTCGCTATATGCACGCGATTTCGTGCTGAATGGCTATGAGAGAGTAGATTATCATACCTGCACACATTGAAGTTAAATTTTATCGTTGACTATCCCGCCAGTGCCAGTGGTCAGTCTAAGTAATAGTCTGGATAGGGTGGACTGTGCTAACAACAAAACGTACCCCCTCATGTATTAAAGGAGAAATATCCAATGCGCATGAACAATTAAGTATTGATCTGTACTTTTTAGAATCATCACCATCATCATCATCATCGCTACCATTGTTATCTCCAGCGTTGGTTCTGATTTTATCCCACGAGATGTACTTCCTCTCAGGATGCCAAAACATTATTTAGGTATTTTTTGATAGTTCAACAAACTTATATCTTTTGATATTATAGCTCCACTCTGCACGTTTCAAACTCAATATCGAAATGATTTCTGCAAACTTTTAATAGATCTTTACCTAGTTTGCACTTGTTTCGTGAGTCGCACAAAAACCGCAAAAATTGATATTGGATTTCCTCCCTGTCCACTGTAGTTAACCTTTTTGCACTAGAACTCGATTGAAAAACGAGATGGAACTATGCTATGCTATGATACACGTATTCAATTTAGATAACACACACGGAATGAGATCAGCACTAGAGCACCCTGGACTATTCCGATACTAGCTCTAGTAGGGTTTGGTTGGGCAGAAACAGGAGTGGTTCGAAAATTGTCGCGCGCACTGGAACCCGCCTGAAAACAGACTGAACGTGATGGCAGTCGCAAATACTCATGAGACTGTGTCTACTGCTTATAACCATTTTCCGAATAGCTACACGTGGACGCGGAAGGGTATATATTAAACACAGTAGGGGAGGCTAGGATGAAGCATTTTAAGAAGACGTGACGTCGTCCTGATGTTGCAGATATTTTTATTAATCTGAAAGAGTACATTTTGAATGGACATTGTTTATACCTAAGAACAAAGCTCCGAAATACATTTAAAATATGTAGTTACCGATAGCAAGGTTTTTAATCAGTGATTGCGTTAGATAGCAGTGTAAAGCGATAGCGGAACTGTACATTGTATCACTATCGCTTTTCTTTGCAACAGACAGTGTCGCAGTTCATTTATCATGTGTGACATTCCACAGGTAAAACACAAAGGCTGTTCGACCAATATTTTTAAAGTGTAGTTTCAAGAAAAAATTGGAAATTTAAAAAATATTGAACTTTGTACGAAAAATACACTCAGGGTTTTTACGCGGTTTTTTTCGTGCGGTCTTTTTACGCGGTATTTTTTGACGGATTTTGAAATTTACGCGGTTTTCATTTACGCGGATTTTGGAATTTACGCGGTTTTTATTTACGCGGATTTTTTAATTTACGTGGTCTGCATTAATGAGGTTCCCATTAATTTATGCGGTCTTCATTTACGCGAATTTTGAACTTCACGCGGTTTTCATTTAGGCGGATTTTGAAATCTACGCGGTTTTCATTTACGTATCCCCCGCGTAAAAAAACCTGAGTGTACACCTAAATTGGTTTTTCTTGATTTTTACTGCGAGGGCCCTTAACCTTCCGGAAGTCGCGCTAGTGCACTGAGTGCACGCTGCTCTTTACGCGACTTCCGGAGGATTAACTATTTCATATTTTTATATTTTGATTTGAAAGATCATTTAATTCTACACAACATATATAAGAATTAGACTGCTCATTCACGAGGTTTCGGAGATACCTTGAACCTCTATGTATACACACCACATGCATGCAAAACGATGAAACCGCATGGTCTTTCACCATACATATCCATCGAGTCACAGCAGCTGTGATTAACGAAATCCATGAGTTACTTACAAGCTAGATAGACTGGGTGTTACTGGCTCGAATCAAAACTTGTCGAAAGTAAACAAAGTTCATTTCATATCGTCAGCCTGGCGCCCAGGTGGTGAAATCGTTAGAATTCAAAGGGGTGCATTGCCAAAAATTTTTTATATCCAGATGAAATTTTACTAAACTTCCCAGTTAAGCTCACTCGGAATGCTGGCTGGTTCTAATTCGTATTCCAGCTCCGGTAACACTACCGATTCTAGTTTGAATGTTTAAGGAGTACCATTTCGATGCGGCTTAGCCGTATAACCGAGACCGAAGCGGCGTAAAGCCGCTGGAGATCCGCTGGGCGAGGTGGCCACCGACCCGCCATCGGAAGCAAGCGAACCTGTCATCCACTCGTTTGCCCGGCTTACTCAAACATAGGGGCTATCCCTAGTTTAAGTCCGACTGAGCGGTAGCGAAGTCGAACAGTACGCGCGAAAGCGATGTGGCGTAGCCACATTGGGTGGTGGACACAAAATAAAATTGGCAACGCTAGCAAAATGTAAACACAAATGAACACTCCGGATGAACCTATCGTCAATTGACATTTCGATGAGTTTTGATTCGAGCCAATAATATGGGCCCGTTAGGTATAACATTCGTTTCAGCCTGGGGGCTGTCCATTAACCACGCAGAAAAAATTTCAGGCATTGTAGATGCTGCCCTCTCCTCGTGTCGAAATATTTTATGCAAGTGTCAACTTTGGTTAGAAATTCTACCGCAATAAAATTCCAGATGGATTTAAAAGAGATTTTTTGGCATTATTTACTTTTGTCAAAGGTCCAGAAGAAGCATGATGAGAAAAAAGTAAAACATTTTATAACATTATTCGTTTTATTTTTCACAAGGCATTTCTTTTCTTTAGCTATAATTTAAAACATACATGCGAAAATACGGTTTGACAACTTATTTTTAAAACATTATAAAGCAACAAATCTGCACTTCCAGATGGTCTTAACTCATATCATGATTTGTTTCCAAAAATAATTTGTGAAAATTCGAGCGAACAGTGTTGGCTGCAGTGGCTTAGAGCAAAAGGTGGACTAAAGTCAAAACTTTGTCGTATCAGTTCAAATGGGACGGTTTTATGTAATTTTGGTACGCTCAATTCATTTTTTATACCAAATACATTAAAACTATACATTTGCTGTTCATTAGGGTGGCTCAAAAAAGTTTTTTTGTCGAAACGGTTCATAAATTATTTTAAAAGTAACTGTTGTGCACTAAATTAGTTTTCGAAATTACACTATGCCAGAAAAAAGAAATTCTCACTCATTAGGGTGGCTCAAGAATTAATATTTTGATGTAATCGTTCGTAAAATTGTTTAATTGTGATGTCTGTGCGCTGAATATAGACTATTATTATTATTATTTAATAATTAAACATACAAGAAAAAAAAACCTCTCTCGTTAGGATGGCGCAAAAATAATCATTTTATCGTAGCGTTTGATATTCGTAGTAACATTGTTTGCGCACTGCATTGCTTTTCGGTATTAAAACATATTAGAAAAAAAAGCTCGATAAAAATGATTATTGTGTCGTTAAGGTACCTAATTTATTTTTGTGGGGGTACTTCAAAATGATTCTTACGTCTTAACGATTCAAATAAGCTGATTTTGAGTAACTTTGGAACGTTGAATTCAATTTTTACGTAAATAACGTATAAATAACTTCACTAATAAAACTACGCATAATTTTGGTCATGGTTCGAATTGTTTGCGCATGCGACTGCTTTTAACAGTTTTTTTGTTACTGGAATTTAATGAATATTTTATGATAAAGTATCTCGGGGCTATCGCAAGTCTACCCGCATCCATTGAAAAACATCACATGTGATTTATTCAGACAGATTTTATTGAACTCGGGTTATTTTGGGATACTGAATCGATTTATCTACAAAAGGTTGAGCAAACGAAAATTTAAAAAAGATGCCGTTTGATTTAGTACTGGTAAAAAATTGTTGTGTTTAATTATGTTAATTAAGCATAATTTATTTCAATCTCCGTCCGATTCTGATGATGATTCGTCCGCTATTATCTGCTTCATGCAATGGATATTATCAACATCTAAGTAACTACACTTTCCACTTGGCTCCCCTCATTTGGCCACTTGTATAAACATATAAACATGTCATTATTCTAGCTTTGAAATAAATATTGAAATTCTATATCAATAATCACCACGCGTCTCCATTTGTAGTTTTTTTTTAAATTTGGATTGTTTAGCGTAAATTTTCGCAAAATTACCATGGGCTTATGTGAAAGAGAAAATTAAAAGCTTTCAAATGAGTAAATTGCGATAGCGGGCGTTGTAGTTGTTATGGGTTTAGAAGTTCGTACTTCGTTAATTATCACGACAAACAGCTCTTTACACAATGAATAAACGAACTAGTAGCTCATTTCTGGTAATTTAACGATGTAATTTAATCAAACGAATGATTTTGCTGAAGTAACCTATGCCATAAGAACAACTGTTTCTCCAAAAAAACTAAAATACCCGGATAAAGTTCCTGTGAGCAAATTATGCAAAAACCACTGGAGTTATGCCCTTCTAAAAACTGTGAAAAAATCATTTTTTAGCCAAATAGCCTAAATTGTCTCCGACATATAAGCCAAAATAAGAAAAATATTCATGGACATATCGCGTGACCTTCATATCTGAACTAAAGTCCGGACTCGTCCCACTGTGCAGTGTTGCGGATACTTTATTTAAATTTTATTTGTATCTCCGAAACCTCTGAGTGAGCAACCTAATTTTTGTATGTGTTGTGTAGAATTAAATGATCTTTCAAACAGAGGCGACGCGTGGTTCCACCGTATACCTGTTCAATATGCCACAAAGGCCCTCAAAACGTCACAGTCATCTCTAATTCGAACCCATGGGACGTTTTTAGATCAGCTGATTATTTCTCGATTATCTCTTCTGACGTTACTCAAGTGGATTCAACGGCCGAAAAATCGTCGATTCCATCCAACATCTAGCGAATAGGACCAATGAATGATATTAGTCGATGGGGTTTTCTGTTCGCAAGAGCCGAGCAAAACAAACTTGTTGGCAAATCCACCGGTAAATTGTTAAACAATCGTCTGGTTCTGGTAGAATGCTTAAAAGAGTAAAAAGTATTTAACATACCCGAGAAGCGAACAACTTAAAAAGATTTTTGAACTGTAATTTATATTCATTCAAAAATCCATGTTATTCATTGAATATCGTACAATAATATCCAATTCGCTAATTATCTAGGTAAATGGTTTCAAATGTTAGTAAAGTAGGTATCTAATATAATAATAATCATTGCTTGCATTGTGCCAGGGACTACTTTGATTCGTTGCTGCACCTTCACTTCGTGCAATAATCGGAGACGCATGAAAACCTGCACTAAATGAATGGACAGTTTGTTCATTTGCGGTTTCCGGTGCATCACTGATTGTTGAAAAAGAAAGCCACTGAATATGATCAAATTTGATTTAATGAATACTTGATACTTGATGATTGAATACTTATAAATCATAGCATGATATGAATTAACTTGAAATATAGAATCTTATGTTCTACACACCTAGAAAAAATCGTCGTTCTGTATAAGAATGATTGAAAGATTTGTCAACCGCGGTTTAAAGTAATCCCTCAATCCTTTCAAGTAGGAAATCTGAATGCGCTTCGTGCAATTCATTGAATCCAGAAAAAAAAAAATTTTCTCGTAAAATATCGTAGGCATGAGATATTCAACATCCAACCGTTCATTATTACATAGGACGGGAGATCTTTCGAACAACCCCTTCATTTGAATTTATGTCCATTTCCACAACTTTGTCGAATACTGCAAAGCGATCCAACTTAAGGAGTTACATACCTTTTTGTGAGAAAAAGTAAAGAAAGTTTGAATTTAGTAATGATTTCTGAACTCATAGTATTTTTGGTAGCATATTTTGAGTGAAATAAATAAGAATAAGTTTATAAAAATGTATTCCCAACAAACAATTACGATGGATAATGGTTAGAACAGCTATTGTTCAGATTATTTCCTCGTAATAAAGGCTTGTTCAGCTTTCGTTGATTGTTGGATAATTAGCAGAGTTATGGCTTTATCCCCGAAACTCTTTTTTATTTAAGAGGCTTGCGGTGATCACGATTGAAGACCAATAGATCAACTAAAATCCCAAAACTCAAAAAATGTCATTGGGATATGAGCATACCTCGTACCTTAACGATTAGTTGAATAAATAATAATTTTTTCCCGCATTCGAGAGCATTTTTCCCAAAAATCGGTTTTAAGCTTTAAAAATTGTATAAAAAAAATTCTCATCTACAACACAAATATTAATGCATAGAAAATTAATTACGATGAATTGAAAAAAAAGAAGAAAATCGGTTGAGGGTTTTTTCGGTAATCGTGATCACTGAAATACCACTTTTGGAAAAACGACATTTCGAGTTTAAAACCTCAAGTTACCACTGCACAGTGGTCGGAAGCGCCAAAAACGTGAACTTAATTCACTAGAGGCCAAACCATCGAATATATTCACAGGGTGTCTTTGGAAGAATTGTTCATATGAATATTCCCCACAATCTGATAACAATTGAAATTAGGCATGGCTTACTATGATCGAACTAAAAAAAAAACTTTTTATACCCAAGCAACCAAAAGTGCGTATAAGGAAGCTGCATAAGCTTCCCGTTTTAAGTAATTTTGCGATACGTTTTGTGTACTAATAGCGGCTTAAGCAGCTTTCAAGTTCCATTAAAGCTTAAGCAGCTTGGAAGTTCGCTAAGAACTTTATGTGAACTTTAAAGTGTGCTTTTTAAGTATTATCCGAACTTCTGGTTGCTTGGGTACTGACGAGGTAGAAAGTTGGTGTCTTCGACAAAGTTTTAGGAATGCTCATAGTGAAGAATTTTGGTGAAGAATTTGAGCTTATTGGACTAAAGGTTATCGATTTACAAGGCGTTTTCTATGGCAACCCCCTTAAATCTAGTTTTTTTAATATAACTTTTTTCATTGTGACTTTTCGTGCAAACTATGTTCAAGACAAATGTGTAGGTATCAAAACTACATAATATTGTCGAAGACTGTATGTAAAAATACTTATTCGTTTCAAAGTTATTGGAGATTTTCACATTTTTTTACTCAAATTTCAACAACGTATAAGAAAGAAAGGTGCAAACCAAAATGCACGAACTGGAACTTTTTTCACTGTCCAAAGTATGCACAATAAAGCTAAGAAGGTTTGGTGCGTGGCACTCTAGAATCCTATGAATAGGGTAAGCTTACTTTATCATGTTTTTTGACTTTTTCCATACAAAAATCAGCAAAAAAAATTTTTTCGATTTTTTCCTTAAAATATTGTAATTAATGGTATGACATCCAGTTTTAAGCATTAAATTCATTATGACATGTCTATTTGAGTATATATTAGTTTGGGATCTCCAATGATATTAAAAACTTCACATTTTTGCTCCCACGTTTATAAAATCTGAAATATTCAGGCATAAGTGAAAATAATACTTGTAATTGAATATCAAACCAAGAATTTCAAAAATTGGGGTAAAAAAACTTAAAAAAAATTTTTTTGCTTATTTTTGTATGGAAAATGTCAAAAAACATGATAAAGTAAGCCTACCCTATTCATAGGGTTATAGAGTGCCACGCACCAAACTTTCTTCGATTTATTGTGTATACTTTGGACAGTGAAAAAAGTGCCTGTTCGTGCATTTTGGTTTGCACCTTTCTTTCTTATACGTTGTTGAGATTTGTGTAAAAAATGTGAAAATCTCCAATAACTTTGAAACGAATAAGTATTTTTACATACAGTCTTCGACAATATTATGTAGTTTTGATACCTACACATTTGTCTTGAACATAGTTTGCACGAAAAGTCACAATGAAAAAAGTTATATTAAAAAAATTAGATTTAAGGGGGTTGCCATAGAAAACGCCTTGTAAATCGATAACCTTTAGTCCAATAAGCTCAAATTCTTCACCAAAATTCTTCACTATGAGCATTCCTAAAACTTTGTCGGAGACACCAACTTTCTACCTCGTCAGTATAAAAAGTTTTTTTTTTAGTTCGATCATAGTAAGCCATGCCTAATTTCAATTGTTATCAGATTGTGGGGAATATTCATATGAACAATTCTTCCAAAGACACCCTGTGAATATATTCGATGGTTTGGCCTCTAGTGAATTAAGTTCACGTTTTTGGCGTTTCCGGCCACTGTGCACTGCTCTTGGTAGATGAAGCGCGTTTGGAAGCGCTGTAACTTTCGATCTATTTCTCGGATCTCTATGCAAATTTGGTAAAATATTCTCAAGGAGTTGTACCTTCAGATAATGCAATAAAAAATATATTGTGACGACATTTAATTAGCAAGGGATTGCAAAATGTGAAATATTTTTCAATATTAAGATCCATAGTACTCAAGGAAGAGCCAAAGAGTTGAAGGAAGAAAGTTTAGAAAAGCGAGGAATAGGGTTATATGAGCAAGCTTAGAGTTTCTTAGAGTGTTTTTTTTCAATTTAGACCTATTTTCTAAATAAAATAATACAATAGCAATATATTTGAAGGGCTAGCGCAAGAACGGCCCAAGTCAAAAAAAATATCAAAAATGGGTTAATCACAAATTATTGTGTTATTTAGAAGATTTTTTCGAACGCTAAACAATATTTTTATTCAAATTAATACCTTCAAATTGAGTTTTTTTGGTCAGAAGTCGGCGTCATTGCATTCACTACAAAATAACATACAATAATTTGTGATTAGGCCACTTTTGATATTTTTTTACTTGAGCCGTTCTTACACTGAGCCCTTCATTAATGTATGTCATTGTTTAGAGCCAAAAACAATGCAGATTATAAATAGGACTAAACCCCTGTATTTGTGCATAGGTGCACATAACCTAACTTAAAAGTCATATTTTTTGTGTTTCGAATTCTCCTCGTCAGTAGCTAACAGCTAACTCGGCCGCTAGCCAGACACTAGATCCAAAAAATGACACATAACTTATGTGTACACTGAGAAACAAAAATATTCATAGTTAGCATACTTTCTACTCTTTTCTTTTGCTGTGATTTTTATGCATTTTCGTGCATATACTTCTAGTAAGCATTCAATGGGTTTACAGCAGAAGAAACGAGAGGCAGATAGAAAAGTATGCTATCGTTGCATAAATAAAATTCTGCGTGTGCAGTAAACTATAGTTACTATATTCATAGTTAGGCGGACACACTGAGCGGAGCCAATTGAACATGTCAAATACCGGAGCCAATCGAGCATGACGTCACATAACATGTTATCTTCGGATGTATATGGAAAAGTTATTGTGATTATGGTCATAACTATTTTACTCTTATCTTGTGTTATCGAGTGTAGAGAAACGAAAAGAACCAATTTTTTTCTGTAACAAGAAGAGATATTCGCACAAGTATGAAATCATATCAACAGATCTTCGAAATGGTTTCTCTATTCGTGCATGTAAAGTTCTTACTTACGACGACAATGAAATTATTAAACTAGAGCTTGAACATTTACATGGGATGCCAGTGTTTTTTTCCCCCCTGAAATAAGAGCTGCCAGTTTTCCGGCTTTTGTGTCCGCCTAACTCTTAATATAGTAACTCTACAGTAAACTACTGATCGAGACTGATGTCCCGATTTTCACAGAAGTTCTTATTTTACTGACGAGGACCAAATTTCAGCGAAACTATTTGCGGCTTACACGCCAATGTGGCAAAATAATGCAGATTATAAATAAGGGACGACCCATAAATGACGTAGCATTTTTTGAGCGATTTTTAACACCCCCCCCCCCCCCATCGTAGCATTTCGTCACATACCTCTAAATCCCCCCCCTCCCCCCGGTAATTACGTAGTTTGACGGTAATTCCCCCCCACTTGCCCCCATAAAATTAAAAAAAAAATAAAAACGATGTTCCTTTAAAACAGCTACGTAGGATGACATGACCCCCTACCCCCTGTCGTCACACATCACCACAAAATACAAAACCCCCCCCCTCCCCCATATAATGCTACGTCATTTATGGATGATCCCTAATAAGGGTGATTTTAAGTCGCGCTGAACCACACACAACGAGAGTTCCAAGAGTAGGCGTCCAACCATTCCCACATCGAGGAGCACCGCGGCGATCACGATAACTCTTGATAATATTGTCTGACGCAGGAAATTCAATGAGATTTGTAAAGCTTAAGTTACTCGATGAACCAAAAAAAGTGTTTCGGAAAATGACTTCATGAACTGAAAAATCTCATATTTTACTTTAAAATTCGCTCACTTTTCTTCAAAATATTAGGCAGATTTTTTTTAATTCAATTTTATGTGGTTCACTGACAGGCTACAAATATTGTGCAGTCCGATAAAAAAAAATCAAGTCGATTAGTTGATTTGTTTTTGAGTCATTGTGTTCGCCCATTTTAATCCTTTCATGCCCAACTTTTTTCTAGTACATGTAGGGTTTCAAAACTATTTTTCCTTGAAAATGGTGGGGTCAAGAAACACGAAAAGTTTATTTTCATAAAGATAGGCGCTTCCATGACAGTACTAGAAGCTGGGCAATTTTTACCTTCTAATGCTCAATACAATTCTCCTAGAATAATTACAATAGTCCAATTGCGTGGAAAACGTAGCCAACGACAGTCTAAATTGATAAGTTTTATCAGTTTTCAATAATATTGCACCATAAAAAAGATATATGAAAAAATCATTTTCCATCGTCAACGCAAACTGCCCCTGGCAGCACTGCTCCATCGAAATCCAATCAGACTAATTGCAATAACTTTAGTTCTAGAGCTGATCCTTGTAACTGTTAATACTCGAAATAAAGGCAGCAATCACATTAATGAGCCTTACTTGTTTTTGTGAGCAAATTTCGCCTCAATCAAAAGCTACTGTTTAAAAACGTTGTTGTCCACAACCTGGGCATGAATGGGTTAAAAACGCGGTTTTGAGAAAAACACTTAAAATTGCCGATAGATTGAAATTTGTGTGTGTTAGAGAAAATACGCGCGAGGAATGTATGGTTTTTTTTAAACCAAAGATCATCGTGGCCACCAAGATTGTGGCAGACTATACTAGAGCTTCAATACTAACAATTAAGCGAATAAAAGATTTTTTGCCCACTACACCAGATCTGGCCTCGAGGCCACTGGAAAGACACGATTCAAAGAGCAGATGTCTTATCCACGAGTCGTCGCTGCATTTCCGATACTTCTGCTAATTATCACCAAAAGGTTCCAGGACCAATTAACCCTCTGCTGCCCAACCCCGTCTTTTGGCGGGGTTCAGCATAATCGCTTTAAAATCTACAATACACTATTTTGTGTTGTCAAACTTACTAAAAACATTCTTCAAAACATTCCCACCTATCCTACAAATACATTATCTGCTTGTTGAAATCATGATATAAAATGATATTTGAGTTGAAAATTTGAGAGAAACGAGAAAATAAACTATGTTGCTTGTGATAGTACAATTTAGTAGGAAAATTATCACACATCCTTGGAGTTCTCACAAAAAAAATATTGGTAAGTTACTTTACAGCAGTACTTTGCCGTAGAATTGAAGTTTGGTCTTGTACTAACTTGAAACTACACTTATGGGCTGAAGAACTTACCCGCCAAAAGGCGGTGTTGGGCAGCTGGGCGAAAACAAAAACAATAGGACAAATCAAACCCAGCTTCAAAAGCCTTTCAAATAACGCTAACCATTTGATTAGGCTGAGATAGTGTTGGTTATGGAAATGTCAATTGGCAAGTATACTAAACTCATTTTGTATTGTGTTGCTTGAAAACCTGCGAGCAGAATAAATCAATAACAATTTTTATTCTCTCATATCGTACCAATTAGCTTCTAAACTTTATTCCGCTTTAAGCAAGTCTAAAGAACAAGCGATTTATTACTAAGTTTTAGTTGGATCTGGTTTTTTACTACTGGTATCGTCCTCCGCAACAGCAACAGGTACCTTTTCTTTATTCCAGCTTGCCAAACCTTCTGGTAGTGTAGTATCTTCCTCAAAAGATCCAGTGCCTTCAACAAATTCTTCATACGTAGATTTTTCTGGAAAAGGTCTTTTCCCAAGTAGTTCAATCATATCGTCTCTACTTAAAATCTCGTTCTTTAAAAGCCGTTCGGCAACCTTCTCCACGTCTGCTTTGTGCTGTTTTAGCAGTTCTTTTGTTCGCGTGTAAGCCTTGTTGATCAGTAGTCGCACTTCTTCATCAATTAACTGAGCTGTTTGTTCCGAGTATGGTTTGGAGAACATAGGGTCGCCTGGTTGTGACGTATCGAAGCTGACCTGGCCAACTTTCTTGTTCATGCCGAAGCGAGTGATCTAAGAATTCAAAATTATTTTGAAAATTGGTTAGTACTTATCGAAAATTGATTTACCTGAGCATATGCGCTATCAGTTATCTTTTTCAAGTCATCTTGCGCACCCGTTGTAATTTTACCGAAGAAAATTTCCTCCGAAACACGACCGCCAAGAGTCATGCACATTCGATCAAAAAGCTGTTCAGTCGATAGAAGATACTGATCCTTTGGCAAGTATTGAGCGTATCCCAGACCTTTTCCTCGAGGTATTATTGACACCTTAAGCAACGGATCGGAATGTTCCAGGAACCAACCAGAAACGGCATGTCCAGCTTCGTGGTAAGCGACTGTTCGTTTCTCATCCGGCGCTAACACGTTTGTTTTTTTCTCCATACCGGCAATAACACGTTCGATAGCCTGTTCAAAATGCTTCAAAATGATAGATTCATTCAAATCACGAGCGGCTATCAAAGCAGCTTCATTGCACACATTCGCAATATCGGCACCAGTGAATCCAGGGGTCAAAGCTGCCATTTTTCGCGACAAGTCCATTTTGTCAAGGTTGGTCTTCAGTGGACCCAAATGCACTTTGAAAATACTAGCCCGCCCCTTGATATCTGGAGCTGGTACAAAAATCTGTCTATCAAAACGGCCTGGCCGTAACAATGCCTTATCTAGAATATCCACCCTGTTGGTAGCAGCCAAAACGACGACATTGGTAGTAGTATTGAAGCCATCCATTTCGACTAGTAACTGGTTCAGTGTATTTTCTTGCTCAGAATGCCCACCGAAACTTTTTCCACCACGCTTTCGACCAACGGCATCAATTTCGTCGATGAACAATATACAAGGTGCATGCTTTCGAGCCATTGCAAACATGTCACGAACGCGGGATGGACCAACCCCAACAAACATTTCCAGAAACTCTGAGCCGGATACAGTTATGAAGGGAACATTTGCTTCACCCGCCGTTGCCTTGGCAAGTAACGTTTTACCTGTTCCGGGAGGCCCCGTAAGCATTGCACCTTTTGGGATTTTTGCGCCAAGATCGATGTACTGTTGCGGATTCTTTAAAAAGTTTACAAACTCCATAATCTCTATCTTAGCTTCCTCGCATCCGGCTACATCTCTGAAAATATATGGCAATTTATGCTGATAATGAAAACGCAAGTAGTAGTATTACGTACTTGAAACCAACGGTAATTTCGTTTGCATTTATAAGTTTAGCCGTCGATTGCATTACGCCACCGAACAGACCACCTCCCTTCATGCCTTTTCGGCCACCCATCATTTCTGACGATCGGCGCATCATGTATATCAAGAACCCAATAATGAGTAACGTTGGTAATATTCCAGTCAAGCTCGAAGCTTCAATTTCACTACGATAGATCACAGGAATGAAATTTACCGGCTCAATGTTCATATCCGTCTGGGCGCTTTCCAGATTTCTTTCGAACGAATCAACACTGCCAATGTTGAACCAGAGAGTACCCTACAAGCAATTGAATTTAGTAGTATTGCTAAAGCGATTCAAATTATTGTATACCATTGAATCGGAAGCATTTCCGGGTGTCAATCGTACCCGAACCCACTTCTTATTGACGACTTCCAACTTTTCGACGATTCCTCGGGCAAGGTAGCTACAAAAATAATCAAATTCTTCATCATAAAAAAACTTACAGTACTACATACACTTACTTGTTAACAAATTCTTTCCATGCGATTTCCTTGTAACCCATTTCAAAGTAAGCGATGGCCGAGATTAGTGCAACCCCGGCCAAGGCACCAAACACCATCATTTTTTCTTTGTCGCTGCCGTCGCCACCAATAGGTCTACCGGTGCCACCACCGCTGCTGCCACCTCCTTTACCTTTTGATGACTGAGGACCGAACATCCCAAGATTCCAATCATTCTTAGGTGGTTGCTGGCTGGCTTTCGAATTTGCTGAGTGGGCATGGTCAGCGGAAGGTTCAACGGCATCTTTAGTCGTTTTTGACGAGCTTTCACTGGCTGCACCTTTTTTGCCACCACCCGGTTTGAAGTATTTTTCGAATCCCTTAGGTGGTTTTTCGCAAAACAGCTGTAGTCTGTGGAGAAACTCGTTCCAAATTTGAGTTCTGCTAGACTGCAGATTGCTCAGACTTCTGATGATCTAAAAGCCAGATATACAGTTTTATACAATTTATGTATGTTGGAAAATGGTTCAAAATACAGTAAACATTACAAAATGAAATACATTAATTCTAACCTGATTGCAATCATTCGTATTGACGGTCCGGTGTTGTCGATTCAGACCAGCTAAAGTTGACTCTAGCTTGCGAGCTGTTGTTAGTAAACGGTAGGCCATTTCCCTCTCTTGATATCTATTTGAAGTTGTTTGCAGTAATAGTTAAACATTCGTTATAAAATTGCCGATAAATGCCCTCAATTCATACTACAGTTTATTACACAATCTATCGCACCTTTGCACGGTGTATGGGGTAATAAACGAAACGAAAATTTTCTTTTGATCCGTCATGTGCTGACGATAAACGTCACGTAATGAACTGTCAAAACAATAAGTTGTCGCCAAAGTGAATAGGGAAAGAGACGAAGAGTGAAAATCAGTCAAAACGGCAACACTCCCTTTATGATGATTTTAACACTAGAATTTTGGCAACCGCTTCCACAGGCAGCACTTTAAATGACTCCTATTATATTTTGAAAACAAACCGTACGTCGATCGTTGGATTTGTTTATCAAAAGATGTGCATTTCGAAACAAAGAGATGAAATAATTCTAAAGCTTGTTTTACTCATACATATACTCTAGAATGCACCTTACAATCACGATTGAACTAAATTCTGACGAAAATTCAAATTTCTTTTTTGATAGATGTACAATACTTATCTCCTCTAACTCAGGAATGAGCAATGTTTATTTACATTGCACGATTGGTCTGCTCAATAAGGTATTTTTGGCTTCACACTATTCGTCTCTTTCCCTATTCTCTTTGGTTGTCACCAGCGAGAATACACGGTAAATCTCGACTACCGATTTTATGACTACACGCAAAAATAAAACAACCCACAGAATAAGTTCTTTTAACTTAAATTGAGGTACTTTTGAGTTGCGCGTCGCTTTTGCACTTATTAGTGTTGTCAAAAATAAAACCCCTAATAATTCATCATATGATTCAAGAGTCTAACGACCTGTTCAGGGTATCATCCAAACAATATGTGAAATCGTTGCACTATCTGGTTACAGTTCGTGTACAATATTTTTTATTAGAGACGAGAGATTCGACTCAGTCGACCCGGATAGAATTTTACAATAGCATTTACCCTACAAACAATCATAAAACAATAAATATTATAATTATGACTGTTTCAACATTGTTCGATGCCAAGTTCTCACAGTAGATTTACAATAAAATTTCATGTAACAATAAATTTCACTGTTCAGCAAAAAACTGATACAGTGCCTTCACATTGAATTTTACTGTTTTCGAGAGAAAAATGCATTGCGAAAAATTGATTTTTTTAATGTTAAGATACATAACCACCCTCCTTTTTCACTGTAAAAGTCTATTTCCAATTGAAATTTACTGTAAAAATGTTAAAGTTTATTGTTTTTGTATTGTAGCATAACACTAAAACTTACTGTAAATTATTGTAAAATTACTGAACTGTCACAGTGAAAATCATGGTTTTGTTACTGTACATTTCTATTCGGAGAGGTCTTGCGTGCAGTAAGCTACTTTTAGTTGTTTGGGGTATACTCAAAATTAGGTAAATTCAACTTAAATTTAAGTAAATTGAACTCAAGGTTGAGTTATGATTTTTGCCGCACACAGAAAAAAAAATATTGGTAAAAGTAAAAGTGTTCCGCTCTTAGCAAAAAACAACCAACCCCTACTATTGGGTTGAAAGTAAAACTTTTAAATTAATGAAGAATAATAATCAAAATAAAAGTTTTCCTTTTAATTTAATGAAGAATAGTAATCCCAATAATAATTTTATTGTCAAACTAAGAGTATTCGTTGGTTGTTTTTTGCTAAGAGTGAAAAACTTTTATTTTTACCAATATTTTTTTTCTGTGTGTAGT
Source organism: Topomyia yanbarensis (assembly GCF_030247195.1). Taxonomy (NCBI): domain Eukaryota; kingdom Metazoa; phylum Arthropoda; class Insecta; order Diptera; family Culicidae; genus Topomyia; species Topomyia yanbarensis. The sequence goes on along the minus strand of NC_080672.1, from coordinate 276,451,731 downwards.
TAAATGGAAACTACGTACAACACGGTTTACCCGAGTTTACCTAATTTCTGTACGATACCACGTGATTGAGCCAAAAGTACTCAATTTTAAGTAGTTTTTCGGTGGTGTTTATGTTTCACGCATTTTTGAGAATATTGTCTATTTTGAGATAATCTAGCGTTTCGTCGAGTTGTTGCTATACAGGCAACCATAAAATAACCTACAGAATAAGCTCTTTTAACTTAAATTTAGGTACTTTTGAGCTGTGCGTCGCTTTCGCACTTATTACTGTTGTCAAAAACAAAACGAGAGATTCGACTCAGTTGAGGCCTTCCATGCAGTAAGGTACTTTTGAGTTGTTTGGGGTATACTAAAAATTAAGTAAATTCAACATAAATTTAAGTAAATTAAACTCAAGGTTGAGTTATCATTTTTGCCGTAGTTTAATGGAAACTACCTTCAACATAGTTTACCTAATTTTACCTTCCTGCACGATACCACTAGATTGAGTCAAAAGTACTCAATTTTAGGTAGTTTTTCGGTGGCGTGTACGGGAAACAAGTGCGATCGAAACAAAAACAAAACGTCAAAACGTTTTCTCACCCGCTCCTATGCAAATTAGATGGACGCGTAATTCAAGTCACGGCCCGGTGGCGCATGGCTGAAAAGTCGCAATGTGGATTTAAGGCTCAAGTTACCTCAAGGCTTGGTAGTGTGCGTAAGAAAAATTGTGTTCAGTTTTGCCACCAGATTATCCATTTAAACCTTTCCAAAACTCTAAAAGAAGAATATCAGTCGATATATTAAATCATCACGATTCAATTCATGCAAAATTCCTGCTGGAAAAACTATCGGCTTAGCTGAATGGTGCTTTTGAAAAAGAGGCTGTGGTTTTTTCATTGCGCAGTTGTGTTGCGTATCCCAGTACAAAGTGGTAGTGTCACAGCCACTTTTTCGAAAGCACCATTTAGCAAAACCGATAGTTTTTCCAGCAGGTATTTTGCATGAATTGAATCGTGATGATCTAATAAATCGACTGATATTCTTCTTTTAGAGTTTTGAAAAGGTTTAAATGGATAATCCGGTGGCAAAGCTGAACACAATTTTTCCTACCCATACTAACCAGCGTTCAAATCTAACACATGCTCAAAAAAGGTAACTTGAACCTTAAGAAAAGATTCGCAATACCATTTATAAGTAGATACAGAACACTAGATTAGGATTGTCGCTGGCATCAGTGGTAGGAACATCATTGTTTTGATTCCGGGATATACCTGTCAAATGGGCCAAATAAAAAAAGCAAAAAAATAATCCTCTATCGTCGTTTCATAGCGACTAATCATTTTTGTTTCTTTTAGCCAACAACACAATGGCCATACATACATACAACATGTATTTTTACTAATTAGAATGCACAAATTGTCTAAACCTGTACTGAATTTAGCTGAATTTTCATGTCCATGTGCGGTATATACAAACTCATTTCATAACCAAAGATAAACTCAAGATTACTAGGTCCTATACCAACCATTTATATAATATGGTTCAGTAACCGTGAACCGGTGAACTCAACAATAGTATGCTTTTGCTGCCCCTCGTTAATATGCGTCTATAATATTTAGAATGCGTCGACAATATGCTATGGCTCCGAATCAAATCAATGCAGTAAACAATCTTTTTATAAGAGAAACACGTTGTCTATATCGGCGTGTAAAATTATTATTACGGCTATGCTTACTTCCAAATACCGGGACGCCCTCAAGAAACTCCTTAAAGATGTATGTTTCCCAAATATTTGCACAACTTGTGCTTGACCTGGCTCATATTAGAAGGCTCATTTAACCTAGAGTAACTCGAATCTAAAAACGAAATCACTTTAACCTAGAGTGACTCGAATCTAAAAACGAAATCGGCATTAGTCACATCAACTAATTGCCGAACTTTAAAAACTTCAAAGTTTGTTTATTTTCCTTCCGAGGCTTTGCTTGATATTTTCGTAATAACTAATTGTCATAGATACGACGCAAATATCGACGTTATTTCTTTTTTGCAAAGCTTCGCTTTAATTTATTATTGTGCTGTCACAATGACGGTGAACCAGGTTCATCGAGGGGTCGAATTTTGATAGTACATGGGAATCATTCGACAACTCTATCTTGAGTTTATCTTTGTCATAACAATAACAGTCGAAAATTTACACCGAAAAGATTCGTTATATTGAATATATCGCTTTCACACATAATTTTTTTGCAATTTGTAGTAGCACATAAAAATTATCAGTCACCCATAGATATCATCTGAAAGCTAATGAAATTATAATAGTATGGCACATAGACATTTGTTTCATAGCAGATATCACATCATTTTTCTGTTTGCCTATCGTTTATTCTGCTGTAAATGTAATGCATTGAACATTTCCGTTCTTGAATGCATAAACACAGCAGAATAAATGAGACTGAAATGAAAAAGGTATACTCTAAATTTTACTAATTTGACGTTCAACTAAACGGAATTTTATTTATGCATCGATAGCATACTTTTCTATCTGCCTCTCGTTTCTTCTGCTGTAAATTGTATGCATTGGACATATTCGGTCTATCCACTCATTGAATGCTTACTAGAATTATATGCATGAAAATGCCTAAAAATTACAGCAGAAGAAACGAGACGGGAATAGAAAGTATGCTAACCATGCATATTTTTGTTTCTCAGTGACCAAAAGTGCGGACCAAAGGCTTTTACTAGAGAGACTTTCGATACATTGACAGAACACACAGGAAAAAATGTTGGTAAAAGTTTCCCTACTAAACATTGTATGATTCAAGAGCCTAACGACCTGTTCAGGGTATCATCCAAACAATATGTGGAATCGTTGCACTATATGGGTTAAAGTTTGTGTATTTTTTTTTATTAGGGAACCCGCATAGTTAAAAACCATTTGTGACATAGTCCGATCAATAAACCTATGTTATGGGGTATAGTAAGCATTTTTTCTGTATGTATATACCGAAAGCAAAACAAACATGTTCCGAGGCTAAAGCAATGGGAACGCCAGCGACAATCCTAATCTAGTGTTCTGTATCTTTTGACTCAATCTCTTGGTATCGTGGAGGAAGGTAAAATTAGGTAAACTTTGTTGAAGGTACACGGTTAAATAAAACAACCTGCAGAAAAGTTCTTTTAACTTACTTTTGAGTTGTGCGTCGCTTTCGCACTTATTAGTGTTGTCAAAAACAAAACGAGAGGTTCGACTCAGTCGAGGTCTTCCGTGGAGGAAGGTACCAGAGACTAATTGAGACGGCGGACTCACGAGTTTTCCGTGGCTCAAGAGGTACTAACTCAGGTAGTACTAGACGGTCCCTCGAAATGTCAAACAGAAAACGCGTTGATCATCGAGGATGCTTTGCTTTTCTTTGCTACGTGTTTTTATTTTTCCTGCTAGGTTATCTGTTGTTTACGAAGCAGTGAAAAAATTAATTTCGGAGCTGCTCTTTATGGAACTAACAGAGCTTTTTATGAATCTAACAGTTTCCAATTACAAGTCGCTCACCCCACAAACGATTTTCAGTTAACTTTCCCAGAACCATCCCTAAGTAAAGGTTGATGAATCCTGAACAATTTTTGTTTTCCAAAATATTTTAAAACAATATGCAAAACACGCAAAGGTTTCATAGTTTTCAAACAACAGTGGCTTGACATTACACCCGGGAAACAACACAGTGTCCGAAACATTATAAGAAATAAGATCCAAAAACGAAGTTGTGGGAAATCTTACGGCGCTAATCTGTCTGGGCATTTATGGTGCATCTTTCGTGCACCGAAATGCCTCGGACGCTATGGTACACATTCTTTTTCAAACTTTGTGTTGTTAAAAACTTCTTGGGCACAACCGCACTTATAGTTTCAGCAATTTAAATGCATACAAACTGCGTTTAGTCATGAAATCCCCGAACGATAACAAACTGGTCTGTGATTGAAAGGCTAGAAAGTGTCGTTGCGTAGATGAAAAACGGAGACATTTTTGCATGTAAACAACAAATGCATGCAACGACGATCCTAGCAACGATCAATAGATAATACCTGCTACCAACTTTACAAGCCCGATACAATGGGGATCACTAGATTGGTTTGTTAAGGTTGGCAAACTGAAGGGACCGTGATAGTTCTACTACTTCTTAAGATCTAGTACACAGTGTACCACGGAATTTCGAGTGTTTCTTCGTCAGTTGGTAGTCTCTATTAGTCTCTGAAGGTACTTTTGAGTTGTTTGGGTTGAACTCAAAATTAGGTAAATTCAACTTAAAATTGAGTATAAAAAACCTATCAATGAGTTGTAATTTTGCCGTGGTTAAATGGAAACTACCTTCAACACGGTTTACCTAATTTTAAGTTCCCCCACGATACCACGAGATTGAGTCAAAGGAACTCAATTTTAGGTACTTTTTTGTTTCCGTGTAGTTTCCGTTTGGTCGGTGTTAAGTCAGCCCGGACTAAGTCACAAAATATAAAAAAGAGATAATGATGGCTTCCCGAATAGAAATGTACACTAACAAAACCATGATTTGTCGTTGTGACAGTACAGTACTTTTACAATAATTTACAGTAAGTTCTAGTGTTATGCAACAATACAAAAACAATATACTTTAACGTTTACAAGTAAATTTCAACGTAAAATCGGCTTTTACCGTAAAAAAGGGGGGTTATGTACCTTAACATTAAAAAAAATCGATTTTTCGGGAAGCATTTTTTTGGAAACCGTAAAATTTAATGTGAATTTACCGTATTAGATCTTTTCTGAACAGTAAAATTGATAGTAACATGAAATTTTATTGTAAATCTACTGCGAGAGCTCTGCGTCGAACAATGTTGAAACAGTAATAGCTATAATATTTATTGTTTTATTATTGTTTGTAGGGTAAATGCTATTGTAAAATTCTATTCGGGTTGGATAAAGAATTTCTTCAGCTATACATTAAACTCTTGCAAGGAGTGGCATTGCGCATCTCGAAACGAAAGGTTTGTTGTATGCAAGCTTGTATGAAAAAGTCCACTCGAAATGGTTCCATAATGTCGCCCCAGATTTGAAATATGTAACAATAAACAAGAATTATGCTGAAGATTAATTTCCAATTATAACGTAAAGGATGCTGCGGTTCAAACTTTAAACTCGTTTTTCTCGAAATGAATATATGGCCACTTAGTCCCCTAATAAACATCTAATGATCCAAGAGCCTAACGACCTATTCAGGGTATCATCCATTCGATCCATACAATATGTGGAATCGTTGGACTATATGGGTTAAAGTTTGTGTATATTTTTTTTATTAGGGTCCGGTCTGTTTTAACACCGACCATTTAACCACGGCAAAAATCATTACTCATTGGCAGGTTTTTTATACTCAACCTTGAATTCAATCGAAGACTGCATATCAAGAAGACTGGCAACTCTGTCCAGAATCTGGAGACAGTCACAGCAACGCCACTTGCGGGTAAAGGTGGTACTTCCCATAGTGATGCACACACACATATACACTTTTACATTAAGCTTCCTACCTTCCTCCAGTAGAGGCGCTTGAACCTCTGTCGCTTTTTGTTTGTATGGAGGAAGGAAAGAGATACCAGTCTTCTTAATATGGGGTCTTCGATTCAATATACTAAAATTTAAGTTGAATTTACCTAATTTTGAGTATACCCCAAACAAAAGTACCTTATGGCGTTTTCGTTTTTTCTTGGTGCTACACCGGTGTAGTGCAAAAAAGAGATAGACTGATTACACCCAAGTTTGAATGAGTGTAGCACCGACTACACCGGTGTAGTTCAAAGTCAAAAACGAAATCGCCATTACTTCACGAAAGACTTCGACTGAGTGGAATCTCTCGTTTTGTTTTCGACAACACTAATAAGTTCGAAAGCGACGCACAACTCAAAAGTAAGTTAATCCTTTCATGCCCAACTTTTTTCTAGTACATGTAGGGGTTCAAAACTATTTTTCCTTGTAAATGGTGGGGTCAAGAAACACGAAAAGCCCATTTTCATAAAGATAGGCGCTTCCATGACAGTACTAGAAGCTGGTCAATTTTTACCTTCTAATGCGCAATACCTGGGACGGGACGTGCAAAGTGAAATAAAGTAGCTGTCACCGCGAACCGGCAATGGCCTGTCACTGCGAACCAGGTCTTTCTTGATGATTTTCATTTTCTTGTAATAAACATTGTCTGGGTAGTATCGTAATATTCTGGCTATATACAAGGTGTTTTTAGAAAATATATTTTACATGTTGCTTAGATGCATGTACATGCACAGAAACAAATATGAAAAATGCAACGACGGCAAGTGCAATTTTATTATTCTGCTCCACAGTTATGGTTAATGTTGTTTTACATAGCACAGAGAAACGATAACATAATTCATGTTATGTATGAGCTCTATTATTTTCGGCACAAATCTGAACCTCATCGGCAGAAATGTATGCCTCATCGGCACAGCACTATCATCGACATTTGCTTGCAATTATTTTGCAAGCTGATTTTTCCCTGCAAAATAACATCAATATCGGGAAGGAAAAAGAAGACCGTCTTCGCATGTCCCGTCCCAGCTCAATACAATTCTCCTAGAATAATTACAATAGTCCAACTGCGTGGAAAACGTAGCCAACGACAGTCTAAATTGATAAGTTTTATCAGTTTTCAATAATATTGCACCATAAAAAAGATATATGAAAAAATCATTCTCCATCGTCAACGTAAACTGCCCCTGGCAGCACTGCTCCATCGGAATCCAATCAGACTAATTGCAATAACTGTAGTTCTAGAGCTGATCCTTGTAACTGTTAGTACTCAAATTAAAGACAGCAATCACATTAATGAGCCTTGCTTGTTTTTGTGAGCAAATCTCGCCTCAATCAAAAGCTATAGCTGTTTAAAAACGTTGTTGTCTACAAACAACATGGGCATGAATGGGTTAAAAGAGCTTATTCTTTGAGTTGTTTTATTTTTGCGTGTAGCATCTTGAAATTACTCGAGGTTATACTACCACAAACAAACCGCTTTTTATGCCATATCTTCTTACGTACGTCATTGCGCAAGCATGTGATTCAGTTTATCAAAGAAAAATGTCAGTTCGGCTTGTCATAACAAACCAGTATTTTTATCGGGAGTGTTTTGTACATTTTGATTTTCGAGCACTATTTTTAATTTTTTAAAGTTAGATCACAATTTTATTTGTTTTTGTGCTAAATTGTGTTCAATATTAGTTGTTCTTACGTTCGCAATACGGTAGCAGCGCGGAAAAGAAGATGGTTATATCGGCAGACCACGAGCGCAATGGAATTGCCGATTTCTTTACCCAAACCGATCCAGAGGTTCGAAAAGTTACTCTGACAATAGGAAATATCATCTCTAAAAATACCATTAAAGAGATCACCCTTGAAAGTGAGTAGTTGCTGCCGATCGTCTCAAAAATATTGCATTTCCGTTCCGAGATAAGGACAAAAAATTAAAGATGGCATATTCTACTAGACTTGTGGCGCCTTATCATTGTTTTTATTATTTATTGGAACTGATTTTTTTGTTCAATGCTCCCTGCTATTCTTATCAGCTGACAAAGCTGAGAATCACTTGTTTCTAGTTAATTGATTACAGGTAATACATGCACCATGGGTCAGCGCCGCCACTGAAAGTTAAATTTATCAGCGGCAAAAATTTATTGTTTATTCCAATTGGTTGTCAGTCGTATTTTGATTCTCGAACAATTTATTACATTTACCTAGAGTTCATGCGTGTTTAGAATATGCGTACGTTGTATGAGTCGATTCTAATTCCGCTAGTGAATCGAAACCGGTTTGGGCTTGTGTCTTGAACTTTTTGTGTTTTTTCGTATATGTAAAACGTATTTTTGCACTCCTAAACCAAAGCATCAGTATTCACTACATTTTGTAGCGGGACATTTTTACGTTTCTTACAGAAGAAATATATAGGATTCGCTCAAGATTTGAAAACTTTCCGAGGTTCGGAAGGCCGACTCCTGTATCAATCGACTCAGCTCGAGAAAATTGGGACAATATCTGTGTGTGGTGTGTCTCTGTTTGAATTTACACTACTCTCGACAAATATGTCAAACGGTCCTAAGTGCAAATGAGAGCCTTTCTTTGCTTACTTTCTCTTTCGATTATTACGGCATCATCATAAAACTTTTCAATATTGTTTCAGGATATATCGAAAACTCTGATTTTGACTAGTATATTATGCTAAGAGTTAAGGAACAAACGCATAAACGGCCGAGTTATTAGCGAAAGTGAAAGTAAACAAAGAGAAATTGTCATTTGCACTTAGGGCCATATGACATGTTTGGCCAGTAATGTCTTAATTATTAAATTTCAAATTCAATTAAAATTAAAATTAATTTAAATTGAAAAAACCGGGCTGATTTCAAACGAAAAGCCTATAACGTGTCAATTTGACGTTATCACCTTTGTTTTTGGATATGTGTTTAGCTTTCTGAGATATGGGCGATTTCGTCAAAACGCGACATGTTTTAAGCGTACAACTATCAAGCAATGCAATTTGGTCGCAATCTTTGCCTGTATTTACCTTTCTAACGAGCTACAGCATTTCAAAATCAATTCACGGACGGCTTAGATATTAAACATTTTGTATGTCTATTCTTCGATAACCAATTTTCAATAGCTGAAAATGAGATCTTTACGTAGAATATTGCTTTACTGGTGTTATAGGAGCATAGCTAAACCAATTTCGTATATAGGGGAATGAAGGCATCTACGGAATTCAATTCCGAAAACATTTTGCCAGTTTGATAAGTAATGAACGAACTATTTCCTAAAAAAATAATATGTAAGTTCACTTCACATAAAAAATAATGTGTAAGTTCACTAGAAAATATTTGAACATTTTTCAAGAGTTGATGTATTTACCCTTCGATTAAGTGTTGCGTGCAGCCGTTACGTAGATGTTGGATGCTATATGAATACACACCAAGTAATCCACGCAGTAGTATCTTACTATTTCTTATATACTTCATATTTATCTAATACTCGATGCATCATCGAGAGCAACTGTGTTTTTGAATCCCAGAATTATTGTGTTCATCTTGGTTCACTGTTGCTTAGGAACCTCAACAGCATTCATGATAGCTAGCATTGCCGGTGACCCCCATCTCTCTCTCTCTCTCTCTATTTCTCTATCCAGATATGTCATAAGATGTTCTCCTACTCTGAAATATGTTTTGTCTGCCGTTTCCCAGTTTTTGCATTTTTGTGTAAAGCAGAGCAACTCCCGGAAATAAATTTAATATTACTTCCTTCTTGACAAAGAAAATATTTGTAGTCCTGTGAAAGTTTGCAAAATGTTTGTACTATGGGAAAACTATAACTAATTAATGCTCAAACTCTTCTTTCCCACGAAGATGAAGGGATATGCCGTTGAAACGTTGTGCTATGGGAAGGCATATGATAAAAAAATTGAAAAAAATTACATTATATTCAATTTAATTCAATTGCATACTGTTTATATACCCTATAATTAAGAAATCCTTGAGTATCTCTGTAAAATATTCGTCTGAACTGGGTAAGATGGATGCTTGAAGATTAACATTTTGAAAATAGACATTCCACGGGCATTTTTAGAACTTTTACGAATCTCTTATTAAAATATGAACAAAACATATGTTCAAATATGTCATTTGAAAACTGCGATTACCTATTTTGTGATATTATTGAAAATGCATATTCATTGTATTTGTATGAAATCTTATGTTTATGAAAAATGACTGATCAAAGTCCAAACATATCCACATATTATATCCGGGGAAAAGCCTCCCAAAGACCCATTGTACTCTCCATGGGGGATGCAAGTATGATTCTTCTAACTTATAGCGAAGGTTTCAGTTGCCAATATTTGCTCTTTGCTGAGAACATTTCAATTGAAGTTTCAATATCAGTCACAATTAGTATTACTTTATACTCTTACATAAATTCAAACTTTCTTCGATTTTTTCTCGCAGAATGGTATGTAACTCCTTAATTTATTTTATTTACTGTTCTCGTTTTATACCATTTTGTTCACTTTTTCCAGGTCATACATTTTATTAAACTTTTTCGTTTTAATAATCTGACTAATTTTGTTCAGTCATTCTTTTTATTCATTTCATCCAAATTATTAGTTTGACGCAAATTTATTTATCCTATTAATTTTATAACTATCTAAATATAGCTTAGTTTTTCATTTCAATCATTGAATCCATATTATTCTGTTTATTTTTTCTTAGTTTTGTTCATTTTATTGATTCTGTTCAATCATTCCTTTTATTCATTTCATCCAATTTGTTAGTTCGAATCAATTTAATTTATTCTATTAATTTCATAACTTTTTTATGTTGTTTATTTTTTCACTTAATGAGCTGAACTAATTTGATTTATTTATTCTATTAATTAAGTAGAATCAGTAAGAATAGCAAGATCGTATCTTAATGAATATTAAAATGAGTTTTGGCGGGGTGAAACTTTGCATTGTTAGCCAGAGTTTCAAAAATTCGTAGGTCATTGAATGGAAATCCATCATATTGGGTTGGGCAGTAAAACCGGGCGACTAAAAGGCGACAATTCCTACATGCCTTCTTTATCTTTTGTTTTAGCGTTATGATGTCTTTGGCCAAGTAGTTGTACGACGTTTGGCTTTTATTTGATTGTGTACCATATTAGTGAAAAATTCAGTCGCTAGGGCGGCGCTGTTATCAACTTTTTAATTGAACTAGATAGAGTGATGGTGTCTACGACAAAGTTGTGGGTTGTATAATTATAATCATATCTTCTTTCTAGGTCCTACGAATTCTGAAATATGGCACATTTTTAAAACATAATCTGAAAGATAAATTTTTAACCAAAACATGCTTATTTTTAATCTATTCATCAGCTCATTTCTTCATTATGTAATTTTAACCTACTGTACAGAGAAAACCAAAATAAGTGAACGATCATCGCCAAAAATATTGCCTGGTCTCTAATAAATTGATTGATAGGAAACAGTTTTGATTTCTTTTCGGAACACTGTCAAATCAAACGGTAATTAGCTTCACATGTCATATTTCCGAACACTCAAAAAATTGCAAGTTTGTGAAAAAATATGAAAAATAAAGTGAATAAATTCAGTAAAAAATGCGAGCATCATTTTTCACATCTCGTAATCTGCAGATCTATAGCTTAATGTGTAAGGATCAACATTGCCGAAGACTGCAAATTGATACGATTTTGTAATAAAAAGATATAGGTGGGTGTTTTTATCTCTTAAATCGCTCTGTCGCTCTGGCTCGTGAAGATGGCGAGTAACACTCGTTTATAACGAATCGGATTCGCTGTTTTCAGAAACAGAGATGACAATCTCTTATGGATGGAACCTTCTCTTAAACATACTGTTCAGCCACTAGTTAATGCTCAACTAGATCAACTTAATAAACTGAAACACGTAGTTTTTGAAGAAATCCAATCCACGTAAACCACATCACCAAACACCTAAAAGTAGTTTAGATGCATGTAATATCTATTTCTGTGTTATCTATTATCTTATTTATTCTATTATCTATTAATATCTATTTCTTTATCCCTCTCGCAGGAGGATTGACGGTATTGTAAACATCATCAGGCCACAATAGACTAAATAGAATTATCTAAACATAAGGACCCTTCGCTCTTTTTGGTTTCTATTTGCACCAAGTGCTACTAATTAGTTCTTATGTCAATAATCCACCAACCATTATGACGCAAGATTTTATTTATATAAGAAGCCCGCTTCAAGATGTTGATTACAATACGCCTCGATAGTGGTGTATCGAGGAGGCCGGGAGGGCTGATAGGAGCCTTTTTTCTGTTCTTTATCTTTCTTCTATTCACCCGCTCATAAACAACAATCAACTAGTAACAAATAGATAATTGAGAAAGGATGTGCTATGTGTGGTGGTTGGGTATTCAAGTATTAGTAGTGTTTGAAGTACTAATGTATGTCTTCCATGTTATGATCATAACTTTAGCTGTATCTTGTACCTGTTTTATCTAATGCGTCTCTCATATATTGTCTTTTATCTCTTCTTTTCGAATCCTATACTGCCATTCTACTCACGTCTTCAGCTGGGTCAGCAAAGATGGTGATAGCCAACATCTTAACACTCACATATTCTCAAACGCGGTCTCAAGCGGGAACCTACAAAAATGCCCTCGCGCGCGATTACGAATCGGTCACGTCCGGAGGTCTACCCTTGATCCCAGAAGCCTGGGTCCATGCCTTCAGCTGGACCAATTGGGCAAATACGCTCATACCTATTCGGCGGCACGTCTCATGGCGACATAACCGGGAAGCTTATCGATATAAGGGATCCCACTCTCTGCCAGAATTCTGGTCGCACACCGAAAATTTAATATCAGACTCACGGTTCGCGCGACCATTCAAGAACACACAACACACGCAAATATGTTAGAAAATCACGTTAGCGTACAAACGTTAGAACCCCTCACGATTTTCTAAACAACCTACGCCCACCAACTCGCAAGCATGATTATACCCCGGTGATAAGGTTAACGTCTCAGCGCTCATAAACTTACCAACGCGATCTCAAGCGTTAATCTACAAACTCCCGCGTTCGCGCCATCATGAATCGAAATCGTCCGGAAGTCTCTATCCTCGGTACCAACAGTCTAGATCCATGTTAATTTAAAAAAATAAATAAAATTGAAGAATTAAAAAAAAAATTGCTCCCATATCCACTAGACAAAACGTTCCATGGTGACATGACCGGGAACTCTAGTGATATGGGATAACTCACTCCCTGTCAGAATGTGATCCGTACACCAAACTAAATATCAGAATGACGGTCCGCGAATATATGAATGGCCGCAGGGTTTCAAAATCAAATTTATACACGCGAAGTCACATACACGCGAGCACACGCGACAAACACGTCAACATACGAACGCTTAAGCCCTTCGCGATCATCTACGCACACCTATGCCCGCTATCGCGCAAACTTGATAACACTCCGGTAATTATGTGAACGTTTTAGTACTTACGAAGTTACGAACGCGAATCCGCAAACGCGCGCGATCATGAATCGGTCACGTCCGGAAATCTTTAGCCTTCATTCTAGTAATTTAGGTCCATACATTCAGTTGGACCAATCAAAAAAATAAAGCTCATATCTACTAGACCACACGCTCTACGGCGACATCGCCGGGAACTCGTGATATGGAAGATCTCACTTTCATTTAGCATCTGAGCCGTACATCAAATATAAAGTATTTAGATTCACGGTCCGCGCACGATTATCCAAAGAACACACGCGAATATGCGAAATGCACACGGTTATAAAATAGATTTTATATACGCGAGGTTACATACACGTTAGCACACGCGACATACAAACGCACACGCGATCGAACACGTTAACGTACAAATGCTCGAATCCTTCGCGATGATACATGCGATCGCGAGTCCCTACGCCCGCACATACCTGAACCGTACAATGAATATCACATTCAGAATCACGGCCTGCTACAATTGGCCTAATGCAGTGTTTTATTGGGCGACATTGCCTGTCTCGTCTGCAAATTGTAGTATGTGATTCTGACGGGGAGCCGAGAACCTAGTTCTACAGCTCCAGTAGGACAACTCTCGAAAAAAAAGATATTCTCAAATAAAGTTATGTATTGCCTCTCTTTCTCACACATGTTGGGAAGGGGGAAGGGGTGCTTCTCTAATTTCCGGTCATCATATCACATGATTTGGTATTTAAAGTATGTATGTATGTATAACAAACATAGAGATGTGACACAAGGTGCTAAAAACGCACAAACATCCTGTCAATCCTATTTTTCATTGGAGTGACTGCCCTAAGATATTACCACAGATAACAGACGTTTAGGCTAGAACAAAATTTCTTCAAAAACCTGTGTAAACTTTCAAATTGATAAACGTTAGAAATCCGTGTTTCACTATTGCCATCTGCGCAACAGTTTGCTACACGTGTTTGACAGCTGCACTCTAACTGCATTGTATCGATCAGTGCGCCAACTACAAACGTTTGCCAAACGTGTTTTAGACGTCTGATTTATTCGTAATTTCAGTAGCGGGTATTTACACACGATTCAAATCGAGCCTAAACGTCTGTTATCTGTGATATTACCAAGGGACATTTACATTCATAAATGACGTTGCCGTATTGACAGTTGGGGACAAACCCATGAATTACCGAGATAAGAACTAAAAGTTTGAGACGTACTAGTGGAGCGAGGTTAATAAAACTAACAACGGTTTTTAGACTTTTTTCTGTGAGACATTGTTTATGAATGGACCCCAAACAAACAATATTCCATAACGAATATCACGTAACATCTATGACAGAGCAGTG